>NC_085892.1:3013853-3616624 GCF_035222475.1 Podospora pseudopauciseta
AAACCAGCATAACCCAACGACCAACGACAACTCCCCTACCTATAAAGGACGGCATCTTTTTCTCAACACTTTACATTTTTTCTTGGGGTCTTTTTCTTTGTTAGACAGTTTTTTTTTTTCAGTCATCACCTATTGTCATCATCATCACTCATACCCCTATCAGCCTTTTTTGTTACTTTTTTGCTTTTTGTTTACATTTTTTTTTTTTTTTTTTTTTTTTTTTTTTTTTTTTTTTTTTTTTTTTTTTTTTTTTTTGGTGTTTTGTTATAGGGGAAATTTGCAACATATTGTGGGCGTTGCATTTTTTCCTTTTACAAATTCGTTGCGGTGGGCAGGTGCAAAAAGAGTAAGGTGTGATGGGTAAGGGGGGCTTTTCTAGGGATTCGTTTTCTTTTCAATTTTCTTCCTGTTGATCTCTAAAAGTCGGATATTGAGAGGATCTTCATTTGTACTTTTTTTGTGTTTGTTTGGTTTCTTCTTTTCAAGGTTATCTATTTTGGTTTGGTATTATGCTTGGGGTTTTTTCTCTCTTTTTTTGGTGGGCAGAGAAAGAGGGGGGGGCTGGATTTAGCGAGGAGTGAAGAGTAGGAGGGCAAAGATGGGAGGAGGGGGGGCGGTGGGAAGGTTTTAAAAATCTAATCGTAGTTTTTCTCGATGGTTGGTTTGGTTGTTGTTGTTGTTGTTGTTGTTGTGTTGTGTAGATATATTTGCTGCTGTTGTTGTTGTTGATCAGCAAGAAAAGTTTTTGTAGATATCTGCGAGCTATGTATGTTACCTATTTAGTTGAAGGTGGTGTTAGGTAAGATACTTATTTAGAGATGGGGTGGAAGCGAGCGAGGTGGGAGATGAGACGGACCTCGAAAAGACCCTGGGGGTTTGACAGGATCGAAGATTTCTGGAAGATGTTGACTTTCTGGTGATTCATGTGTGGATTTGAGTATGATATCCACCTGGGTATCAAGAGCTTGAAATATGATCAGCACGCCTTTGAACTGTCTTTCAAGGCCTTTTCACTATGTTAAGAGGCCTTTTAACAATCTATCAAGACCTATCAACTATTTATTAAGGCCTATCGATTTCATTATCTTTCAGGGCACGGTTTGACCGACAATATTGGTATAGCACACCAAATACGTCCGAAATTAATGATTCGACTTGAGCTCTATTAGTTCTTTGCCCACGCCTGCTCTCAATTTCATCACATCAATACTAATATCACATGACCTACACCTCATCCCAGCACCTATGTGTCAACCTCCATCTTATCGCCAGCCTCCGCCTCCGTCAAGTCCGTGATACTGACAAAGTTCCCAATATCCTGCTTCCTGATCGTGATCTTCTCGTTCAGCACCGCGGTGGTACCCGTTGGGAACACATAGCTCTTGAGCTTCTGCGTCCTCTCGTTTGGCTTGATGTAGTTCCTCTTGAGAATTGTCTTCTCCGGCGTGATGATTGCCACATCCACGTTGCTACCAGAACCCAAATCGTTCCAGATACCAGCCTCGATAGCGTCCGCGCAGAGCTTCACAGCCTCGTCCTGGGTCAGCTTGGCCTTCCACTGCGTCTCAAAGACGGACATGGCGGCGAGGGAGCCGGAACCCATGGTCACGTAGGGCAGCTTGTCGGTGGAGCCGTGGGCGTGGACGGTGAAGAGGTGGGTGCCAGTAGGGTCGACGCCGGCGACGACGAGGTAGGCGCCGATGTGCCCTTGGTAGCGGAAGAGGTGCTGCTTGAGCATGGTCATGACGGTTACCACGCGGGGCTTGCGGCCGGTGGAGAGGGAATGGAGCTCGAGCTGGGAGGAGATGAGGGCGGTGGTGAACTCGGTGTCGGCGGCGGTACCGGCACCGGCGCACCAGATGTTGGGGGAGATGTAATGGAGCTTTTCGCAGTTCTTGTCGGCGACAATGGGGCCTGAGGTGGCACGGGTATCGGCGGCGATCTGGAGCGGAGAGGGTTAGATATTATGAGATGGGGGTTAAATTCGAGAGGGAGGGACGGCATACCACTACACCACCATCATATATACATCCCACAATGGTGGTACCTGTGCTGGTCGCCTTGGGGAGGGGCACGCCGCGGGCGTGGAGAGCCGCATTGCGGTTGTAATTTGAGAAATCGAAACCAGGCATGGTGTGTGGTTGGTTTGTGGTTGAATATCGTCGGTTCTAAGTGTCCAAGCTCGGCTGTGGGGGTATGTTCGTGGGAAGGGGGCTCTTGATCGAGGCCGTTGAAGAGCTGATGACACAGATGGGATCGTAACGCCTTGGCTGGCAGACGCAACTCTTGAATGCGGGATTGTGGAGCGAGGATGCTACGGGTGACTTGATATGGTCAGACGTCTGGGCCTGTAGCTGTCTCAGTCGTGGATGATGGAGTCTTGAAGCTGTAGAAGGTTGCTACCGCAGCTTTCCCGAGCAGGATGTTGGCGGGCGCTCAGGCGGGCGATACAGTGGTCGTCAAGCTTGGACTGACGCGCGCTACAGGGTGCTGCCTGACTCCACAGCGGGACCTGGAGGCTGGCCCAAGCTCTCCCCACACGTGACAAGCGCTAACCAAGAGGGGGAAGGCACTCTTGAGTGACAGGGGTGTGCTCTCGGGTTGGCATGGCAGGCACGGCAGGCAGAAAAATCGTGGGTCAATCGCTCATTGGCGCGTCGTTCACCATTTCTTTGAGCTGGTGTTGACTTTCGACTTGCACAAAGAAACTGCAGTCCCAACCCCCTCCTGGCAACATTGTTACTGCCAACCAACAACTATTCCTGATCGAAACGACACCGATAATTAGGGGGACACGCGCAAACTATTGCTATTTCATTACTTCCAATCCCTTTTGCTCGACGACTTCTCGGACTCGCTGCCCGATCGCGATACCGCTTTGGCTGGATTCGCTCTCGAGCCCCGGCACACCTTGCCCGCTGATGAATCACGCTAGACTCTGAGCTCAGGTCCGCTGTCTAAGGCCGGCCGCATCGCAACTACAGCTATGGCTTTCGGTTTTGGAAACGCGAGCAATGCCATGATGGGCGCACCTTCCGCTGGCGGGGTGGGGGGGTTGTCGCAAGGAAGCGATCTCGAGGTTATCCAGACAGAGGTGAGATAGGTGCACGGTGACAGGTGGTTGAGCTCACACCGGAGTGGAGCGCTAATTTGTATATACAGGGTCTTGGATTTCTCTCTCTCGCCGGCGATTCAAAGGTTCAGTTGACCTCAAAATGGCAGCCTGCTCCAGCCCCAACGGCATCCCTTCTTAGCATTGCCCCTCGAAAGGGTCTGGTTGCTGCGGCCAGCCCAGATGCGGTAAACATCGCCACAACCGAGTCTGTACGGAAAGCGTTCGAGGCCCCTAAGAATGGCGATAGCGACGTCCGACCGTTCACACCCCAGGCCAAAGTACCGCTTGGCATCAGGATCTCACAGTTAGCCTTCACCGTGGATGAACAATTCCTCATTCTTTCCGCCGAGTCGGGCGGTGGTCTTGCTGTCTACAATACCGACACGCTTACACAAGGCGGCACGCAATCCGCCTTCGAAATACCTACAAATTCGGAATCTCTCAGGGCTCTGGTTCCAAATCCTTCACCGGATCTCTCGCACTTCGTCGCCATCGTGACGGACAAAGGCAACCTCTTGATGGCGAACCTTGCGGAGAAGAAGCTTGTATCGGGCGCGAATGGGCCGGTACTTCGTTCGCAAGTCAGCTGTGTCTCATGGAGCACCAAGGGAAAACAGCTGGTTGCTGGTGTAGCTGACGGCTCCATCTACCAAATGACACCCGAAGGTGTGGAAAAGGCACATATTCCAAAGTCCCCCAGTGTTGGAGAATACCATGTCGCCTCGTTGGCCTGGATCGAGAACCACGTGTTCCTTGCTATTTACAACCAGACAAATGGTCAAGATCCATCTGTTTTCAACCTAATCACCCGCCATCAACCACCAGGAGGAACACCTACGTTCACCTATCAGAAGATCACTGACCCGGTAGAGCCTTTTGTGGCCGACAAGACACCGCACCACACTATCCTCAGGCTGAAGGATTTCCCCCCAAATCTCGACGAGTGTTTGCTGGTTGCGTCAACGGCCAATGAAGGCATTGGTTTATTGACACGCTCCAAGACCCCCTTGACACAGGACAAGGATGCGGACAAGATCACAAATGTGTTCACAACAACCGAGTTTGCTGACGATTCTAAGCGTGCTCAGCTCCCTATGGGCGAGGACCTGACCGATACGTTTCCTATCGGAGCGACGCTCGACCTGTCCAGCAAGGAAAAGGTTTACAAGCCCATCCCGACGGACGAAATCGAGAACTCTCCCGGGCCTCTCCCTGGCCTGTGGGTGCTCAATAATGAAGGCGTGCTTGTGTCCTGGTGGGTTGTCTATAACGAATCTATTCGGGCCGGGACAACGTATCCGGGCATCGTAGGAGGGTCCGCCGCTCAGGCAATCACACCAGCGGCCCCAGTTAGCTCTGGCGTCTCTGCCTTTGGGTCTCCTGCTGTTGCTAGCTCTGGAGCTTCTGCTTTTGGGTCCCCTGCCCTTGCCAGCCCTGGAGTCTCTGCCTTTGGCGAACCCTCTCCTGCTCCAGCTTTCGGGACACCGTCCTCTCCCGCGGCATTCGGTGGTTCCTCTGCTTTGGGAGCCAAGGCTTCACCCTGGGCTACCGCATCAGGTACATCAGCTGCCCCAGCGTTTGGTTCCAGCGCGTTCGGTAGTAAACCAGCTGCTGCTGTACCTGCGTTCGGTGCCCCTGCTTTTGGCCAGCCATCGGCCCCTGCGTTCGGCCAGAGTTCACTAGGATTTGGGGCGGCTAAGCCTTCTCCATGGGCCACGGGAACAACCGCTTCTGCAGCACCTGCCTTTGGACAGTCAGGTTTAGGCAGCTCGGCAGCCGCCGCCGGTAAGGTGTTCGGTAGCGGTGCTGCTCCACCAGCTGGTGGTTTTGCCAGTTTTGCCAGTAAGGGTGGCTTTGGGTCTCTGGGTGGTGCTTCTTCCGGATCCAGCATCTTCGGATCAAAGCCTGCTGGCTCTGCCCCCGCCCCTGAAGTCTCAATGGATACACCTACAGCATTCCCTCCGCCGGCTGCGAAGACGGACAGACCCGCTTTTGGGGCTTCTCCTTTTGTATTGGGAAGTACATTCAAGGCTGATGCCTCAAGTGCTGCTAGTGCCTTTGAAACTAAAAAGCCAGAAGGCAGCTCCATGTTTGGAAGTGGGTTCAGCTCTGCCTTGGAAGCCCCAGCTTCCAAGGATGAGGATATGGATAGAGTAACGCCAGCGCCCGAGGAGAAGCCCAAGTCTGTATTTGGTGACCTCGGATCTACTACGCCAACATCGACACCGGCCCCCTCGAAGTTCGGCTTCCAAACTTCTGGCGCCGAAGCTGCCAAAACCACCCTATTTGCCCCGAAGGCCTCGGCTCCCACATCTAGTATCTTTGGAACTCCAGGACCTGCTTCGTCGGGGCTTTTTAAGCCAAAGCCAGAAACTGACCTCTTTGGTCAACCGAAGCCTGCTGCTAATCCTTTTGGCGCACCGACACCCGCCGCGGCAAATGTATTTGGGTCACCAAAGCCTGCGGAAAATCCTTTCGGAGCACCAAGGATCAAGCAAGAGGAAAGCGATAAAGAGAATGTTAAGAGTGTTCCGGCGGCCCCTCTGCCGCCGGATGCAACTAGTAAGGCCGACTTCTCTTTTAGCTCTTCATCTTCAGGATCAAACAACTCACAAGAAGCAGATACCAAAGCTCCTGTGAAAGCAGAGGAGGCGCCACTCCCTCCGGATTTCATGAAACCAGGCCCCCCCTCGAAGGAAACATCCAAGTCACCAGGATTCAGTGAAAGCGATACTGGGCGGATGCCCCCCAACCTGCTTTCGAGCAAACCGAAGCCTGAGGTCTACGATGTCAAACCACCTACCCCTGAGGAGGCTCCCTTGCCGCCTGACTTTATCGGCAAGCCCGCTACTAAACTTCCGGATGTCCCTGCTGTGCCAGAAAGCCCCGACGAGAGTGAACTATCAGAATGTGACGCGGAAGATCAGACTCACGAACTTGAGGAAGGTGAGGTTGATGAAGAAGAGGAAGAGTACGATGAGGAAGAATCGGAAGGCAGCGGCGTTGATGTGACTAAGGAGTTCAGCCCGACAGCTGGCGGTTTTGAGAGTCACACTCCTGGCATCACTCCCCATGGGTCTTTTGATGGTGGCATGACTGGAAGTGCGTTCTCGACCATTTCAAGATCCGAGGCCAACCAAGGTCGCCCGCTCTTTGGCGAGATCAACACGAGGAACGCCCCGTCGTTCCCCAAGCCGGTGCCGACAAGCCCTCGATCGCCGAGTCCGATGCGAGGTCCACCTCGGGCGAGCCTTCTCCGGCCTGGTCCCCCCGACACTCCTCGGTCTTTTGCGCCAGGTGTTGCGTCGGATCTCTTGGGACGTCGCTCAGCACCCCCGGCTACCAGCCCGTTCGGTTCTGCTCCAGCTAGCCGGGCGCGGCCACAGGAGGTCGACCCTAACATTAAAGCCCAGATGAGGCTCGCGGCCAAGCGAGAAGAAGAAGCCAAGCAAGCCCTCGTGGATCCGGAAGACGAGGGCATCCAGCAACTTCTCCGCTCCAAAATTGAGCCCACTCTGCAGATTGACGAGTTCTTGGCGACGGACACAAGGCTCAAGGAGATTGAGAAGCGCGGAGAGAACGAGATCCCAGCTGCGTGCGAGGCTCTCTGGCGGGATATCAACCGCATGATTGATCGCCTGGGCCTCAACTCCCGAGCGCTCCAGTCTTTCATCCTCGGCCATACCACCCTCCACAAGGAGGACGGCCGCGACCAGGACGATCTCGAACACTCCGATGACTGGGTCCTTGTCGAAGCTGAAGATCTCGGTAAAATAATCGACAACCAACTCTCCCGTCGCCTGGAAGAGGGCCGCATTCAAGAGATTAACCGCGTCGAAGATGAGATTTCTGGCCTGATGCGGGACCTGACCAAGCTCCGCGCCAAAGAAGAAGACATGCGCAAGATCATCATGGCGCATGTCGACCCCGACCAGGTGAATGTTGCCAAATCTTTACCTCTTAGTGCGGAGCAGGCTGCGCAGCAGAATGAGCTCAGACGATCCTTCGCGACGTTTTCGCGGCTGTTGGCGGAAGCAGAAGAGGCATTGACGCTGCTCAAGGCAAAGATTACTTCTGCAGGGGGTGCGAGCGGTAGAGCACCTGTTCCTACGGTGGATGCCATCTTGAGAACGATTCAAAAGATGACCAGCATGGCGGAGAAGAGGAGCGGGGATATTGATGTTTTGGAGAACCAGATGAGGAGGTTGAGGTTGGGGACTCCGGCGAGGAGCAGGGAGGGGAGTCCGTTTGTTGGTGGAGGAGGGCCGGCCACGCCGACGCCGAATAATAGGAGGTCGTTGTTGATGAGCCCCGGCAGGGGGGAGTCGCCTTTTGGGGCGTCGGTTAGGATGGGAAGTGTTGGACCTGGCGGCGGTGGTGGGGTGGGGCCTAGTCCGAGGAAGAAGTTGAGTCAGTTTAGTGAGGAGGAGAAGAAGGTGCTGAGGGAGAGGGAGAGGAGGAGGAAGAATGTGTTGGGGTTGTTGAGGGGGAGTTTGGAGAGGACGGGGGGGAATGTTAGTCGGTTGAGGGATGATGAGTAGTTTGTGTGGGAAAGGGGGACGGGAGCAAAGTGGTATGCGTTTACAATCAAGCTTCACGGTGTTTTGCTTTGGAAGAGGTCTGGTCTTGTAAGTTGGGTTTGGCTCGCAGCATCGAGTTATATATCTGGGTTGCTACATAATTAGGATAGTCAAATCACAATTTTATGTGGTCAGTTGTGGTGCATGTGTGTGCGTGTATGTGTCTGTGTGGTAGAAATGAAGCAAAATCGCTATCTACCCCTATTTACTCCGCTGAGTTGTTGTATCCCACCACGCTGTCCTCTCAGAAGACTCTGAAACAAACCCACAAGTTTGACTAAACCAAAAAAGAAAACTCCATTAACGCCCGAAACACAGGCCCCTCCAAGATGAACAGGGATTTTCCGGCCTGTAGTAGGTAGTATAGAACCAAATGCCATATGCTTCCTTTCCCTCCTTCGATTCATTCCTTCCTTGTCAATTCCCTAACCTTCCAACCTATCTCAGATGAGAAATCAATCATCATCCCACTCATCCCCATTCCCAATCCCGCTTGGCTGCCCTCCATTCTGCTGAGCCGCCTTCTGTTTCTTTTTCTTATCCTCCTCATCACTCTCACTCTCATCATCATTCAACGCCCTCGCCAAATCATCCGGATCCTGCATCTTCGCATCCGGATCCGCCCCCCCAGCCAAATCATCATCCGACTCATCCGCAAAACCTCCCCTGCTATTGCTACTCGTCACACCCTGCTCCTGCGTCGACCCACCACTCTCCCCATCATAAACCCCCTCATCAGCACTAATACTAATCCCCCTACTCCCCCACTTTGCCCTCCCCGGCCTGGCATCCCGCCCAACCTCATGCCTCCCCGGTCCAAGTGCAGGCGCGCTCTCCTCATCATACTCATCCTCATCCGCCGCGTTGCTCCCACCCCTCAGGTGCTCGCTCCCAAAAATCTTACTCAACAACCACCCCCTCCTCAAATCATCCGCATCCACCACCCCCCCATTCCTCAGCTTGACCCTCTGCCTCGTCCAGTACACCCATGCAAAATCCGCATACAGCGCCGTCTGGACAATCCCAAAAATGACACTGATCGGGTTCGGCTTCCGCCCATTCGTGTCCAGCTCCCTGAGGAACCAGTTCAGCAGATACAACCCCCTGTAGCTCCCCAAGAACACAATGTAAAAACTGGTAATCACCGTCGGGACGGTCGTCTGCCGCAGCAGCAACAGCTGCGGCAAAACGCACACTGACTCCAAGATCTGGGAGAACACCCAAAGCCATTCTGTAAAAGCCCACTCTCGTTTCTTATCAAAGATGAGCATAAAGAAGGGGGAGAGGACGAGGGATCCGGAAAAGACGAGGCCGGCAAGCTTCCAGGCGATTTCCTTTTCGCGCGTGCGGGGGTAGACGAAGCGCATGATGCCGAGGGTGTAGAAGGAGGAGAGGAGGTAAAAGACTTTGAAAAAGTAGTTCCAGGCGTGGGTTTCGACGAAGAGGTCCGTGTAGCGGGTTACGAAGACGAGAGCGTAGAAGAGCTGGGTAAGGAGGGAGACGCCTGAGACACAAAAAGGGTTAGAGATGGTTGGGAAAGGGGGGGAGGGAGAAGGGGAAGAAAACTAACCTTCGGCGCTCCTGTTACGGTGGATAGAGAAGATGAGGATGCATTTTGCTGTTATGTGCGACAGGTCGGCCGCTATTCTGAAGATCTAGCTGGTTGTGAGCTTTGTCTGATCAATCCTTGTGATTGATTGAGATATCTGGCGTGACATACGTTCCAAGCCATCTTGAACCACTATCCACCCCTGACGGTGTCTGTAGGTGCAAAAGACGCTATCGCAACGTGGAGAGCTTCGAGTTCGGGGGGGACAGGAGCTATGATTGCATCACAAGCAAGGTGCCGCTCGCAAGGGACACCTTGGAAACCAACAACAGGTGGGGTTGCGTAGGTAGTTTCGATGAAAGATGGTAGTATATAGACAGCGTCGCGTACGGCCTGTGTGAAGCTGGTAGCAGAAGAAGCTGGGTGTGCGGTGGGAGAGGAAGTTTTGTCGATTCTGAAAGCGTGCGCGTCAAGCTCTTGATGTGGGTGGTTGCTGAGCTAGGTTGCAGGCGGCAGCGAACTGACAGCACTTTGCAGGCTGGGGAGGCGGGCCGGAGTGGCCCAACGATGATCAGCTGAGGTCAGCTGCGGAATCCCTAGGGTTAGGGTTGTATACTGAAAACACATGCTCTATGACACTCGATTTGAGACATCGTTACGTGATTTCCAGGTTTCCATTATGCAAAACACTTCAATCCATTCGGCCCGGGCACTACAAATTCCGCTGATGCGAAAGGCTAAAAAATATGAGAAAAAGGCTCCAAGTCTCTCTTCCACTTCCGGCTGACATCCGGTGCCCTATGCCGGCCGTCTAAACCGGTCCGGAGCCGGCCTCGGCCCGGAAATGGTTCCCCGAGCAGATCAGTTCCGCGGCACGGCGCTGCATCAACTTCCCTCGGATGATTCAGAGCTAAGAATTTCACTTTTGGACAATTGGTCCAATGATTGGTGTGCTCTCATCTTCTCATTACTAGTTTTCAAGGAACAACATCATTCCAAGCTATCAATACAGTACAGCAGCAGTAGCAGTCATGTTGTTCCTGCTCTCAACAAACCAGCGAACTTGATCCAAAAAATCCAAATACAAAACAATAACCAAATAGATCAAGCTGGTATGAGTTATGCTTTGCTCCTCCTCGCAGCAAGAAAAATGACCGCCATTAAAACAATGGTACATCTATTCTTCCTAGCCAGGGCTTCCTAATCGGCGTCGCTTCTCTTGGCTCGGCCCAGCCCCGTCCATGAAACTCTTTGCTGCAATTCCTAAGGAGCGCCGTGCAAATGCGGGTAAAATAAAAAGAACACAGTTAGTGAAATCGCTCAATTGACTTAGGTCTCAAGAGTGACCTTCTGGCCCTTGACTCTGCCGATCACTTGGCCAGGAGCGTACTTGGGAATGACCTCGTCGTCGTGGAGCATCTCGAACTCCTCGGTGGCATCGCGGCCCATGAAGTTGAGGATAGCCTGGGGACCACCGGGGTGGTCATCGAGCCAGTTGGTGAGGTCCATGACGACACCCTTGACAACAACCCAGAGATCCTCCTTCTTGTTGTGCTTGGCAACCTCCTCAAGAGTGAACTCCTTGTCGGGGATGGTGAAAGCCTTGGGGTCGGCCTTGGCGGGGGCAGCAGCAGCCTTCTCGGCAGGGGCACCAGTCTGAGCACCGGGAGCAGGGAGAGCAGCCTGCTCACCACCCCACTGGACCGAGATCTTGCCGGGAGTGGAAGGATCGATGTGGAGGGCGATCTGGCCGAGACGGGCAGCGCCAACATTGCCCTTGAGAGCCTGCTGGAAGTGGTAGTTGGCAGCAGAGTCACCGGCAACACGGCCGTAGACGACGCAGCCAAGGAGGGAAGAACCACCAAGACGGTTGGCACCGTGGACACCACCGGCAAGCTCACCGCAGGCGAAGAGACCCTCGAAGGGCTTGCCCTCCTTGTTGAGAACCTGGGCCTTGTCGTTGATCTCGATACCACCCATGGTGAAGTGGAGAACGGGCTCCATCAGGGAGACGTGGAAGTCATCATTGATGTCGAGGGGCATGTTGTGGAAGAACTTCTTGCCCCAGGGATCCTTCTGCTTGCCCTCGGCAATGGCGTTGTAGGTCTGGAAGGTCTTCTGGAGGTGCTCGGGAGTGCAGCCGATCTCCTTGGCGAGCTCCTTGCCGGTGATCTTCTTCATGAGACCACGGCCAGAGTAATGGCGAGTGTGGAAGTCAAGGACCTTGGAGGCCTTGGAGTTGAGGACAAGGCGGACAGGGTACTTGCCCTTGTCCTTCTCCTTGTGGATCATGCCAGAGACGTAGTCACGGTGGCCGAGCTCGTCGCAGAAGCGGTCACCATCACCGTTGAGAAGGATACCACCCTCACCACGGAGAGCCTCAGCAGCCAAGAACTTCCACTTGGAGCCGGGGTCCTTGGGGTCGACGAGACCAGTAGGGTGGACCTGAACCTTGTCCATGTCGATGCCGTTACCACCAATCTTCATGACGAGCTTCTGACCATCACCGGTAGCGTGGGAGCCGTTGGTGGTGGCAAGACCCATGGTGTCGGGTCTGTGCTTCTGGAGGAGCGAGCCCTCACCGAAATCGGCGGCATAACCACCAGTAGCAAGGACGACGGGGCCGTGGATGGTGAGGGTCTGGCCCTCGTGCTCAGCCTTGACACCGCTGATGACGTTGCCCTCCTTGATGAGGTCAACAACGCGGGCCTTCTTGGTGATCTTGACACGGTGGGGCTCGGTCTCGGCGAGCTCCTCGAGTCTCTGCATCAGAGCATATGTGATGGCCATGCCAGGAAACTTGGCATCGTGACCACGGTGGGTACGGGGCTGAGAGTGACCACTGATCACAGCATGTTAGCAAGGCTGTCTAACTACCGGAAATGCCGGAAAGTAGTTGCGACTTACCCAAGACGGGAAACGAGTGTGAGGTCAAGGTTGAAAACATCCTGGAGCCACTCAACGGCAGCAGCGGACTTGTAAGTGAGGACCTTGATAAGGTCGGGTCTGGCCTTGTCACGGGCAGACTTGAGTGTGTCGTCGTAGAACTGCTTCACGGAGTCCTGGATCCCAAGATCAACCTGGGTGCGGGTGAGGGCACCGTTGATGCCAGAGGTGGCCTTGGTGGAGTTACCACCGAAAAAGCCCTGCTTGTCGAGGACGTGGACGTTACCACCGGCGAGGTAGATGGAGTGCGCCGCCGAAAGACCCGCCAGACCGCCACCGACAACAATTACCGTGTTGGACGCCATTGTATCTGAAAAGAAGCAAATGCCGAGCAAAGTCGATAATGGAATGAAGGAAAAAGTTGTTGCAGAGGAGAACGGCTTGGAATGAAGACGGGTTCGAGGGAGGTGGTTTGTTAAATGATTCGCGCGTCGTCCGTCGTCTGTGGTAAGCCGAGGTCTGGATCCTGTTAGGCCGAGTCTTAGCCTCAGTGAAACCCCCACTGGAAGCGATATCCAAACGCAGGCCGAGACAGCTAGGGACAGGTACAGGCAAACTTACCCAGGTTATGTTTGTCTAGGAACGGGTATCTTGAAGAAGAGAAGAATGAGAGAGAGCTGCACACTGAATGGTAGAAGGAGGACAAAGAGAAGCTGGTGTTGCGGCAGAGGGTGGCTTCTATAACGTCCCGGTTCGGACGCCTTGCGCTGTCCCTGACTTGCGAGGTTGCCGAGGCTTGGACGGTTGCCACTGGATCCGGGCAGTCCACACATCACATGCAGCCTGCCCCCCCCCCCCTCCAAACAACAGCTCAATGTGGAATTCCCCGAGCTCATCGGTCCTCTCGCGAAGAGACCAGCAACCCCCTGTTACCCCAGTTTTACCCCAAGTTGAGCCCGGCAAAAAGTCAGTCGCAAAGCTGCTGATGGAACGTGGGAGGACACTTCAATGACATGTGATGCATTGAGGTCCAAGAATGGCTGCAGCCTTGGCGACACTGGGCTCATCACTTGATCAAATCCTCACTTCGGACCACGGCCACGTCCTTGCCTTAATTGCATCGCAATGGCCGAGGATGTTGTCGACTGCAGACCGACACATGGCCGTGGGAACATTTGGACCTTGGGTGTCGGAATTGAACCATCAACCCCAAAGTCTCCAACCGGGGGCTTGTAAGGCTTGGCTCTGAAGTTAGCCAGCGCCAGGCGCTCTTACAAATCCTAGCCCACCGATTCGTCGCCGCCTTCGTCTTCACACCCGATGAATCAGCTGACGTCACTGGAGATTCCGTGCGCTGATGGAACTAACACCTCGAACATGAGGCTTCAAATATTCATTGTTTATGATACTTGATACACTTTGACTATTGGATTCGAGGCTCCGAGCGAAGGCAAAAGAGGATTGCCAATTCCATGAGAACGGCTTGCCTCCACCGGTCAGGTGGCGCGATGCCCAGAATAGGATTTGGAATGGCTTCATATTTGTAATGTAGCTTCAAATGCAACTATGTCCCCATGTAAGCAAGCTACGCGTGCTCGCTGATTCTTGCTGATTCATACCGAAAATTAAGTAAACAAGAAACCCATTGAATCCATATCCAGTTCCTACGCCGAACAGCCCAGCCAGATCTTGGTGATGTTTTTGAACTCCCGCCAGCCGCTATCCATTTTCCCCATTCCTAACAACACATTGCTCCCTTACCACCCTCCCCCTTCACTCAAGCTCAATCTCAACCTTCTCCGCAATCACATACCAAATCGCCGCCTCAACAATCCGACAAACAATCTTCAAGTCACTCTCATCTGTCCGCATCATCTCACGTCAGCCCTCTTACATCAACCCCATAGGTAGGTAGGTAGGTAGGTATCAAAAACAAAGAATAGAGAACTCACCCCTAGGAGCATAAACCATACTAAACGTCTCCGGCAACGGCGCCCTAACCCACCCGCTCCACGCCATCGGATGCCTCTGCCCCCACCCTTTCTCCAAAATCTCCTTGATATCATCCGGGTGCAAGTTCATATGCATCGACCTATCCGAACTGTGAATATGGACAATCTCCCCGTTCCCACAAACATTCAACGGGTGTCTCGCGAACAGCGCAAACCCGTGCTTCTCCAGACAAGACGTTGCGGTGACAAACACATTGGGGTGCTTCTTTGACAGGTTCTCGAGTGCTGCCCTCAGTCGGTTGTAGCACTCTACTGAGCCGTGCTGGTTTAGCTGACGCTGGGGTGCCAGACCGGCTACGGTTGGACGAGGGCCCGGGCGGTAAGGGAGTTTGGATAGGATCCCGGTGGAGGGGGAGGAGACGACGTTCCGAGGGGGGGGTGTGAAGGGGTCGCGGAGGGTGAAGAGGCGGTAAAAGGTTAGACGGGCGTAGCCGGAGGGGGTGGGGGGTGTCCCACCGGGGCCGAGCTTGAGGAAGTTGAGGTAGTCGTTGTGGATGAGGAGGGCGATGGGGACGGCGATGATGAGGAACTCGAGGAGGAGGTGGTCGACGAAGTGCATTCCCAGGACTGTCAGGATGGAGACGGCCAGGAGGGCGGAGGCGTCGAGTGTTACGTAGAATGGGTCTTGGCGGATGACCATGTTGACGGTGGGTTGCTGTTGTTGGGAGGACGGGTCGGCGCGTAGGGAGGACATGGTTTTTGATGGCTCTGAGGTGACTGTGAGAGACATTTTGGACGATGCGATATCGTTAATATTGGTGGTGATATTGGTGTTGGGACTGTTGTGAGAGCACTCTGGGACCTAACAGTCCGAGCTATTTTGGTTGATTTCAGCGTCGAGATGTCCAGCTGTTAGCAAAGCCAATATTCATGTCAGTGAGATGGATGGTTGTGGTTATCGGTTGGGCTTGAGCATTCTTCAACACAGGGAGAGGACGAGATGGTCTTGTACGGCGATTCTATGTGCCTCCCGGGTCACTAGGGGTGAAAGCGGAAGAGGGCGGAGATATACAAGTAATACCAAGCGATTATCGGCAGCAAGGCAGGTGAGACAACAGGTTGAGTTTCCAGAGTGTTCTAGTGAAGCGTGATGGCTCACTGCATATATAGACGATTCGGTGAAGACCACACGGCCCATGCCACGACAAGGTGCATATTTGAAGCCCTGGTGTCTAGGATGTAAGGACGTGAAAGATCATGAACGACTGGTGGAACAATGGTGTCACCATGCGTTTAAGTGGGCCGCAGAGCAGGGCAGAGGGGGGCTGTCATCACTCGATGAGAACAAAGCAACCCTTTCCGTTCGGGTGGTAGCTGTAAGCTGATGCCCACTCAGGGTACCAAGCCCGCCCGATGCTGATCCAAGCTGCATGTATGCGACTTATGAAGGAGCTAGCTTCAAATGCAGATGTCAAACGTGATATCTCATAGATTCCGAAAGTTATGTTTTGTTGGATAGGAAACTGTTGTGTTCAGGAAGACAGTTTTCTTTCATGAGGAGGACGTCATGGTGGACTCGAGGGTTTGATCTGCATTGGCGTGTGTCTTCCATTGATGAATTTTGCTTGGGAGATAGGAATTAATAGACGTGGTGACGTCTGTTGATGATGTGTGCAAGGTGTCTCACCCAAAGGCAACTTGCGTGTAAGTCGAACATCAAAAAGTGCCATTGCCTCGTTGCAGCCTTCGATGCCTTTGGTTTGCAATAGCATCAACCTCAAGTCGACAAGCCATTCCAACTTGGAGAGTCCGAAAATGTTTCGGTTCTGTCATGCCCGTTATTCAAATCAACTATTGCACTGTCCATCCCACGCACTCAGATTCCCCTCTTGGACGCATTCTTCAAAACTTGAAGAACTGGCAGGTCTTATGATCTACTGCATTGAAGAAAAGCCGTCTGA
Organism: Podospora pseudopauciseta; assembly: GCF_035222475.1. NCBI lineage: Eukaryota > Fungi > Ascomycota > Sordariomycetes > Sordariales > Podosporaceae > Podospora > Podospora pseudopauciseta. The sequence goes on from NC_085892.1 coordinate 3,029,897, forward strand.
TTCGTCTATACCCAGCCTATTCACACTGCAGAGCTAACGATGCGAGTACACCCGGACCAACAACCAAGGCGGCCTATGGACGATGTTGTGGCTTTTCGACGTTACTGACCTGTGTCTTTCATCGACGATCATGCAGCATGGATGCTCTTCTGCACCAAAAACGGGAAGCCGAAAGCAAATGAAACTGTCAAGTCACACCGAGGAATTGGGCGATCTTGCCATCAAGTCGCATCAGTCTCAATTGATTGCAGAAAATGAAGCGATGTGATATATTTTCAGTAGATTTAATGTCGCGTAAGGTAATGAAGTCTGGCAGCGACGTCATAGAATGGTGGTGGAGGAGTTGAACTTGGTGGGGTGTTGCCGTGGATACCACGGTCCAAAAGTAAATAGAAAATGATCAACGTTTCTACCGGAGCATGGGATGACAATCACCCAGATATGAGAGCTTTTCAGTGATGCCTTTCGATGATATATCATGTGTCTATGTCTGGCCGCTCCTCGACCATGAAGAGGTACCATTCAGGCGAGGTAGGTACACCCACATTCATGTATGATCAGTGAGCTCGCATGCGCTGTCATGGATATTTAGGTATCTAGCTAAGTGCATAGCCCCTCTAGACGAATATAACAGGTGACTGAACAGTTGCCGACTTTCCTAAATTCATGTCGTTGACGGTGCTATCATAGATATCTGCTTCAGCTACTTGGTTGATGAAGCCAGGCTGTAAGACGTAACCAAACAAAAGCAACCTCTACAGCTTCATGGGCCACAACCATTCTGCTGTTCGTTGGGCTCATTGAGCGTGGTGGAATACTGCCCTCTTGTGGCATTTCTGCTGAGCTGAACCCCGACTAACATTTATTTTTTAACTGGAAGGCACTTCGAGCCGGTTCTTTCTTCATAGAGTTTTCCATGCTCGCTTGACATCCTGCTCGAACCACAAGGCTCCTTGGCTCCCTCTTCTACTGAACACGGCGCTGGCCGTTGTTTGTACAGTCTGCTACCGGCTCATTATCATTCTTTATTTGGCCCCAAATGGCTATCAAATCAAGTCGTTATTGCATCCGGGCGTCGGCACAATCAAACCTACCGCCGTTGTGGGTTTTGCTGCAACCCTCGCCGCCTCAACATCGACCTTGATAACAAGCTGCATGGAGCGGTCGTTTAGCTTGCTTCTTGAGCGTCAAGAATCAGTACTCGCGCGTCAAATCGAAGCTAACTTTGACATGGCTACCTTGCAGGCCTTTGCCAAAGATCTGAATGCTTCCAGTCTGGTGTTGACCTATTCCAAGACCACTGCCGTGTACGTTTACAGCCCCATGTTTCTGCTTGCTCTTCTTGCGCCGTTTCTAGCAGTAATACTCGAAACCTGGGACTGGTTGCATGTCGGCAGCGCCGAAGGAGTTATAGGTATGACCCCATAGTTACTACTCGTCTTGGGCCTGTTGGGGGCCTTGCATCAGGTCCCAACTCGAGCATCACCCACAACTGGAAGGAGTCCTCAGAATGAAGGAAAATCTAACAAATCACACACAAATCCCAGATGCCAAAACCAAAAAGCCCTGAACGCCATGTCTCCACTTAACGTTTTCAACTGAGGTCCTCTGATGAAAGCCCCGACCCCAGAGCGGGCCGCAATGTCTGCTCCAGAGTCAATATTGTGATGGCTCAGGGTAGACCCAGCCCCGGACTTGGTTCTTGGCGTGAGGCGTTGCCCCTGCGATCAAGTTAGGTAAAGGTTAACTTTGAGTTTTGGACATACAAGCCACCTACCCGGGTCGTAGGTGAGTGGCTTGATGCCACTGGTTCTGGAGGGCCCATTATGAAGGAAACCCAGATTTAAACTAGGTCGGCACATCTCACTTCGTTCATCACAGTATTTCCACTCAGATCAAGTGCCCGCTCCTCTTCTCAAGGCCGACTTTGAAGTCTCTCAGTATCTCTCGTCATTTGGACGGACAGTACCACTCAAACGACGGCCAACCTACGAGCGACATATCAAAAAGAATAATCAAGACTTGCTACCTGCCCAAAATGTTTAGACAATGCTACGAGATTTGGCCTGGTGACGCACCAGCGGGCGCCGAGGTTCGTGAGGCCGCACAAATCCTCGTTGTATGTCAGCCAGCGCTTGGGAGCGGGACAACGCCGCCGAGTGTCCTCCGCTCCTTACCAAAGGTCCTCGCGCTCCCGAACGACCACATCCCGAGGTTCGCGAACAAGACGAGGCTCTCGACGCTGATGCCACGGATGAAGAAAATTACGACGACGTTGCTGGCCCTTCCAATCATCAACCACAACCGTCGTCAAGCAAGAGGGGTAGGGCTGAACAGCGAGCGCAGCGGCTACAGAGAGATGGCGTGCTCCAGACCGGCGATGCTCGTTGCGAGACGTGCAAAGCGCACGAGAGTAGCTCTAAACCAAGGCCAAAAAGTCGTAAAAGCGGCTTTCAATGCCGTATACTGGAGGGAGAATCCCGCGCTTGTGCTCGCTGCGTTGCTGGGCGGGAAAGATGCAGTTTGGTCGGACGTAAACGACACCAAGAGGCCGAGCAACTCCAAACATCTAAGCGACGCAAGAAATGAGCCCCCTCTGACACTCGGCACCCACCTACAACATATGTACACCTTCACCTCGTCTTACGAAGCCTCCTCTCATTCACCTTGGCACTTGTCGACAACCATTTGGGCATTTACTGACCGTGACCTTCAAGACCCGTCAATTACACATAGAGACTCCCCCTTACCGGGACGGACCCACCTAATATCTGGGGCTTGACGGCTTTTCAAGTTTGCAAGTCAAGCCAAAAGGAAGGCTTGATTTAACTTGGTTAGAAGTGAGCTTTACTTGACTTGATTTACTTACTTATTTGACTTGACCGTCAAGTAAGTAATTGCTTGACTTAGCATCTCTACAGGCTCAGCCGGCGCTTCAAAGTTCAGCATAAACGCCACATAGACCGCCATCTGTGGACGGATTTTTCAGTTGTCCTTACTTTAAGGATTTGATTGATGAAGCCTTCTCCATAAAATTTAATCATAGCTGATGGTATATGATAGAACGACAGTGTCTCATGCTTCAAAACTTGTAGATGTTAAAGGAAGCCCGGAGAACGACATCTGGCAGGCAACACTTCAACTCGATCATCAGGTGACTTGGTTTGTAGATTAGTTGAGACATTTCAAGTATCATCTGTCACCTGCTGCCTGACTGTTCAAAAAGAATATGTGAATGAAGGATGTTTTGGACTTGGGGGGAACGACCTGATATGCCAAGACGTGCCCCCTTTTTACCCCTACTCCTGTCCGTGCTTCACAATATATTGGCACCAGACTGACCGTGGCCGCACCATTCTTGCATCAAAAAACAAAATTAATTCGGAAGAGTGTTCACAATGATTTAGTTTTGGGCTCTTCAAAGCCGTCCAGTTCGAGTGCCCAAACACTGCTATTCTCTGACAATAGTATACTTCTCAACAGCGGACAAAGGAATCTGAACAACCCCTTGTCTCTATTCCCAGGCTTCAACAAAGCAATCGCAAGGCTTCCACATTCAAGGCCACCATCAACATTGCCATTTAAACACTTTGATATCCCTCGACCTCAAGTGAGATCTTTTCATCCCGCACACCAGTCAAACATTCCCTCCCTTCAAGTCCCTCTGTCTCTAGAACCAGTCCCGGTGACATAAGGTTTACTTCTCTGAAGCAAGGAATCAACTGGTGGTGTCACCAACATTCTTTACTTTCCTACTCATCCCTTCCACCAAGAACACCAACTGTTTCCCAGTCACAATGGCCACCCTCCTCTATGCCCCGGAGCGCAGGAGCAGGATCAAGACCCTCCTAGACAAACTCCTCGGCCGAAACCCCAAATCCTTCAAGGTCATCAGGACCAGAAAGCTGAAATCCGCCAATGTACCCCACCCAGAGATGATGGAAGACGCATCCCACGACGCCGCCCTCCCAGACCCCTCCTTCACTACCTTTGCCAGCTCTTCTACCAACTACACTGCCCCTCCCAACAACCAAGGATGCCGTAGTCTCCTCTGCTTCACTAACCATCCTAACAGCAGCAACAGCACCACTTCATCCAACGGTGCCCGCACCTCTGCATTCTATGCCACTGGCCCATCACGTAGTTGTGCCGTGTTGGAAGGGACGCTAATCCCCACTGCTATCCAACCACAGACTTTCTTCCTGAGAGGTGTCCCCGCACCGGAGAGCGCCAGTTCTGCTTCTTTCTCTCGTGACGATGATGATGTGAATGGACTCACCGATGACAGGCGGACGCTTCCTAGTCAGAGGCGCCGCCAGCCGGGACTTGGAAGGACGGGGAACATGAGGGATATGAGGCAGGCTTATCTTGATTCAGGTAGGTGAGCAAGGTTCTGTGACGAAGTGAGTAAGTGAATTTGTAAGATTGGAGAGATGAGGCTGGTCCTTGCGAGATTCACCACCATGGCCAGACTGGGGTGACATGACATCGATAATACATAATTTCTTTTTTTTTGTCAATTGAACTAACTTTCAGTTTGCTATTTCTGTGCAATTTTGTGTGTCGTGTTTTTGAGTTGTTGGAAGAAGTGACGGAGCGCGTTGTTGCCCGCCCAGCAAAGTCGCAAAAACTCGACTGGCAGACAGAAGCACGACTCCAAGAACCGCAAAACTTAAGGATCACATGAAGCCCAGACCTACATCAAACAAAACAGATGGGAAAAGCTGATATCATGTAATATGAAGAAAAGAAGCAAAAAACGGCAAAAGCTCACCGGCCAACCCGTGGGGTGGCCGGCTACGAAAGCTGTTTCGGGGTCAAACAGCTTTGCTTCGTAGAAGACTCGAACTGGGGCTGTCCGAATCCCCGGATTGGGTGGGCGGACAGCCAGCCCACTTGACCATTTGGCCGTCGGATAGTGGGCTGCTGTTGGAAGGTACAATTTGGAACTACTATAAGTACTGCCTGCTCTTGTTCATAAGGAAGGAACGAGTTTCAAGGGTAACTGTTTGCCAGCGCGAGCCTTCGCCGTGACTTGCTCTTGCCCCGACCAACCAGCTGATCGTCTTTCTGTTTCCATGTCAAGTTGAAATCGAGAGAAACAGTATTGGGCCTGGCAGTCACCCAGCGGGTTGAAGTAAACTTTCATCCAAGATATTGTAGCATGGCTGTTGCTTGTTAGCTACCGTTATAAAAGGTGAAACTTGGATTTCTCCCAGTTGAAGGTTGAATTGCGCGGCCTCATCTTTGCAATCCCAGACCGACGGACAGACTCGCACACAAATTTGATGTGGTTACACATCTCCCGCAAGACAAAAAGACATTCTGAATTTCATGGAACACATGTGACCTGTTGCTCAGCGTCTTACATTACCCTCTTGGTATCTCGAGTCTTGCGGCAAAGTGCCACCCGGCTGGGAACCGCCTGACGACCTCGACAAAGTACGGGTGGGGCAGTTAGAAGACCAGGTCAAGAACCAAAAAAATACTCTACATGACAGTTCTACAGTGGCCAATATCACGGTAGGCCCGACAAAAACAGTCCCTGGCGAAAAGCCGAAAGAATGTTGCATCAAAGCGACAGGCTACGACAGGCCCAGAGCCTCATCCACCACGCCGGGTCAGCCAAGCTGCAGCATTGACGAGATCCACGGAAATATGATCTAGAGTTTCTCGTCAAAGATTTTTGCTGGTGAATACTGGATGTGCATCACGGCAAACACCGATCAAGAGTGAGTGGGAGCAACTCCGGCCATGACCCCTGAACAATAAGCCGAGCCTTCCTAATCGGGACTTGAATAAACAATGAATAGGGGCTTGCCCCAGACACCCAAACTTCGGCATACTCGACAGACAAAAGAAAGCCCAGACACGCGACAAACATGTGGCCGGGTCACATCGTGTCTTTGATGATCTGTCTTGTCCTCGGGAAGCTATCGTAGACTTTGCACCGGACTCGACGGCAAGGTCCATGAGCTGCGAATGAGTTTGCCTTCTTGCTTTTGATCGACTACAACATCTTTGTCGCGGATCGATCAGTTCCTGGATTCTAGACAGCGCGTTGCCTATTCGGGGTCTGAATAGTTCATTGACATCCACCGGCATCCTCCAAAGTCTGGGCCACGGCAACAATAAACTCTTCCGTCTGAACGGAACATGTCTTTTGTCGAATGCTCCTGGGGATGTCCGACATGACCTGCTTATTCTTTGAACCTGTGCTATGGATAGCAACTGCTGAAGTGCTTCCACCACCTTCAGTGCTCACTCAATAGAGCCCTATTGACACAATAAACACCAGCCCCTGAATAGGGGCGCTTTCGGATATAAAAGACCTCGTCCATCACGACCATCTCTCTCCCTTTCCTTTCCTTTCCTCCTCATCCCGCTCAAGTCAATCTTTGAATACTTCAGCTTCTTCACAACCCTTTTTTTTTTTTTTTTTTTTAAAAAAAAAAAAAAAACTTCCCAACCAGAAACCGCCAAAATGAAGTTTTCCACCCCCGTCGCTCTCCTCGCCGTCGCTGCCGTCGACGCCGCTGTTGTCCAGGAGGACAAGCGCTGGTGCAACACCGAGGGCCAGGCCTGCAACACCGTTGCCCGCGCCGCCGAGGCTTTCACCAACGCCATCAAGGCCTCCGGCGTCGTTGCCCGTGACGACTCCGCCGCCGCTCAGGTCGCCGCCCGCCAGGTCGACCAGCTCGCCCTCGCCATCTCCGCCTCCCAGGCCGACCCCATCACCTTCTACACCGCCCTCGGCCTCGGTGACCAGTTCACCCTCGAGGAGAAGCCCCACGCCGAGAAGCGCGAGGCCGCCCCCCAGTGGTGCCTCCGTTTCGTCGGCCAGTCCTGCTGGAAGCGCAACGCCGCCCCCGAGGACGTCAAGCGGTGCACCGCCGAGGACGGCGCCTGCACCAAGGCCAAGCGCGCCGCCGAGGCCGTCATCAACACCATCGAGGCTTCCGCCGACAACCTCGCCAAGCGTGAGGCCGCCCCCCAGTGGTGCCTCCGTTTCGTCGGCCAGTCCTGCTGGAAGCGCAACGCCGCCCCCGAGGCTGCCTGCAACGCCCCCGACGGCGCCTGCACCAAGGCCACCCGCGACATCCACGCCATGTACAACGCTGCCCGCCACATCATCGATGCCTCCGCTTAAGCGGCTCGTTGGTCAACTCGGCAACAGCAAGAGTGACGCTCTTCTCCTTCTTTGTATATGGTTTGCGACATAGAAAACGACCGATCCCTTCTCAAGACAAGTCACCCCTCCACCCTAGCAACAACACGTTAGAAAACCGATGATGTACATCCCTTTCTTCGACAAATACCCTTATTCACCTTCTTCGCACGGGCACTGAACCCGACATCTGGCAAGTTCTTTACACTTGCATTTCCCAACATGAGCATCGCCTTCGTTTGCTTCAACCGGTTTCCCGAGAGTTGGAGTAGGGTCGGCAGTCCAACACTTTTTAGTATCGCGGGGTGGACATCTGTCAACTTTTTTATAGTTACATGACAAACAAATACATATTTATTCTGGCGTTGGGCCGGCAAAAAACCATTTGTTCTCTATGCCTTGACGTGAAGTGTGACCTGTGCCAATGTTAGCCCCTGAGACCTGAGCATGATCATCCAGACCTTGTTCTCTCCAGTGCACATTCACCCAACAACTACAGGCTCAAGTTTGTTCAAAAATGTTGAAATTCCCGCTTGCTTTGCTTTGGCTCCTTCATACACGACAGCCCCATCCATCCCCACCCCCGGACATCATCATCACAATTACATCAACAACCTCCAAGCACCCAACATCAACGCCGCAAACCCCGTGCATACCCCCATCAACCACTGCAAAGTCTGAAACTTGACCTGCTCCAACTGCTGCCTCAACGCCGCAACCTCCTGCTCAATCTTCGTCTCCGTCTCCTTAATCTTCAACTCCTGACTCACCGCCTCCTCCCTTATCCTCCCCTTCTCCAAGTTCAAGTCCAGCCTCACGCTCGCCTGCGTGCGACCAATCTCGTCCCGCAGTCTCGAGCTCAGCTTGGCGATGTCATTCGTCAACCTCTCGTGCGCGGCCCGCGTGGTGTTGGACTCGGTCGAGTCGGCCGACAGGAGCTCCGAGCGGAGCTTGGCAAAGTCTACTTTTTGGGTGTAGGTTGTTTTGGCTGCTTCTTCGCGGGGGACCATGGTACGGGTGAGGTTTTGGATGCTGTAGACGGCACAAGGTTAACAACATGGGGTTGAAGGGAAGGGGACAGGGAGGGGTACCTCTCTTCAATAACATCGTTCAGAACCTTCATCATGGCCACTGCTTGCTCCTCCGTGAAACCTTCTTCTTGCAGCCGCTGGACAAAGCGGAGGGTGTCAAAGTGGTGATCACGCTGGCGGGAGGGGGTCGTGGAAAAGGGTCGTCCCTGGTTCTGAGAGAAACATGGGGGGCTGGCGCGGAAGTGCGCGGTGAGACTGCGCTTTGGGATAGTAGTAGGTGTCCCTTTTGAGGGGCCGAAGGTGTGGTATGTTCTCTTGTGAGGTGGTTGTCGAGAAAGGGAGGCGTTGCTGCTGTCTCTGGCTTGCTGGAGCAGCGCGGCCGAAGCTCCGGTGATGCTGCCGCTTGGGCCGGTCCAGCTAAGCCGGGGGAGGAGGAAGCGCGGGAGGGATTGTGCGGCCGTCATGGTAGGTATTCCGTTAAAGCAGTAGTCGCTCAGGCATCTCTTCAAATATCAGGTTCGTAAGAAGCAGGCAATCCAGTGCGATGATCGTCTTTGGAGCTCCCAGACGCAGTCAGTCATTCCGGTTTCCGGGAAGCAGCGGCATCCAATGTCGCATGCCAAGCCAAGCCCCCTTTGCCCAACTTCCCACCATCCGTTCCATCCAAACCCGCTTTCAGCCACAACCCCCCAAACGCACCAGCCACACCAGGCCCAAGCTCAGTCCCACCACCCAAATCCGCCCATAAAACCTCTCTTCGCCTTTCCAGATTTGATTTTTTTCTCTTTTTCTTCTTCATATTGAACAACGCAAATTATCACATTCACACAGGACTAGTTACCTTATATGCGATTGAGAGGTTCGCTTTCTGCTATTCTTCGGGATGGCAATCGTCTGGACCCACGACCAGTTTGCATTCGTCTCTGGCTGTAAATGGAGAACAAACCACAAAAGTGCTTGATCTTGGGTGCGGTTCTCTTCTTCCCGTGGAGAGGGGCGCAATGATTGAACATACATTTCTTTTACTTTATATTTGGAGTGTTTTGATTTGATTTGCCTCTGTCCACTATTCGATCTGTAAAAGTGGACTTGTGGGTGGTCGTTGTCTTGCAACTTTGCTTGCTCATTTGGATGGCAAGAACACTCTGTAATCTGCGAAACTTCGCCACTCCTGCAAAAGTTGTCTGCTTCTAGCATGGGACCATTTGTGTGGTCCACGTAGAATTTTGCAAAGGGCGGAATCTCAGAAAACTCTGTCAGTATGAGTGTTTTGCATTTGGGCGAGTCCACAGAAACTCAAGCCTGTGGTGGAAGAGAGATGTAATCACGACTGCATCAATTGTTGGTCAATATCAATAATGAGAAACAAGTTGAGGTAATTACCAGGCTCGACACCGAGCACAAACAGTTTATTCGTGACATTAAATCTACTTTTTAGCCTTCACCTTCTCCTTCTTCTCCTTGGGCTTCGCCTTCTCCGTAGTCTTCTCCTCCGCCTTCTCGGCCTTGGGTGTCTCCTTGGTCTTCCCCTTCTTGTCCTTCTTCTCCTTCTTCTCCGACTTGGCCTCGGCCTTCTCAGCCTTCTCCTTGGGCGCTTCCTTCTCCCTGGTCACTTCCTTCGTAGGCTCCTCCTCGGACGTCTCCTCCTTCATCCCCTTCTTCTCCTTCTTCTCTCCCTTCTTCAACGCCCTAGGATCCAGACCGCGTCTCCTCATGGCATTGCGCTTCGCGCGCTCAATGTAGTCCGCATCCTGCTCGTCATCGAAACCACCAAAGTCATCCTTCGCCTCCTCGCCAGCCTCCTCGGTAGCGATGGGGGTCTTGTCAATGACCATGGCATCATCGTCGACGTTGCGAGTGACAGCCTTGTCCTTCTTGCCGTTGGCAAGGACAGCATTTGGAGGCGTTGGGCCGATCTTCTGGAACTTAGCTACGAAGAAACCGTCGACGTTGTACAAGTGAGGATAGTAGCGGCGGGTCAGCTTGAGACTGGGGTGGAACTCCTTGCCCATGAAGCTAGTGAACCCTTCTTTACCGAATGGCAAGCCAGTCTGTACAAAACATTAGCATTGTAATCTGAAGTAATCCGAGTGGGACAGTCATACCTCGACTAATCTAACGTTGGGGCGGCGGCTCAAAGCGTAGGCGACGACTTGTTCGCTAAAAGAAACGGTCAGTAAAGGTTGTCGTAAGAGTTCCTCATCAAGACTTACTTTTCCTCAACAGCGACACTGCAGGTAGAGTAGACCAGGTAGCCACCGGTCTTGCTGGCATGGTTGACCGAGTCGATCGCAGCCAGGATCAGCTGCTTTTGAAGATGTGGCAATTGCTGGAAGTCCTTCTCGTCTCTGTTGGTCTTGACTGACGGATCCTTGGCAATAACACCAGTACCCGAGCATGGGGCATCCAACAAGACTCTATCGAACCCGCCCATAACACGAGGGAACTCGCGGGCATCGTAGTTGCAGACAATGGTATTTCTGACACCAAGACGGTGAATGTTACCAATCAAACCCTTGGCACGAGCCTTGCTGGGATCGTTGGCAAAGATAACACCAGTGTTCTTCATCAGCGCCGCCATATGCGTAGTTTTACCACCGGGGGCAGAGGCCATATCCAGGCAGCGCTCGTTCTCCTGTGGGCACAGGGCCATGACGGGGAGGAAAGAGGAGGCGGCTTGTAGGATGTAATGACCAGCGAGGTACTCGGGCGTAGCACCGAGAGGCACGTTGGAGTCGAAAACTTGCAGACCAACCTTGGACCACTTTCCAACTGGCTCCAAAGTAACACCGCGGTTGATCAAAGCCTGGGCGAGATCGCGACGATGGGTGCGAAGGGTGTTTGTGCGGATGACAACAGGACGGGCACTTTCGTTGGCCTCGAAGAAAGCAAACGCTTCCCTGGGGGGGAAGAGATTCATCAGCTTCTCCGCCAGGAACTCGTTGTAGCCATAGTAGGCGCAAACGTCCTTCAAGAGCTGGTTGGTGTACTCGGCTCTGTCTCGCCCCTCCTCAGCAAGCTCGCCGAAATCTTCAAGCACCCGAATTGTCTCTGTTATCCTGGTTCTCAACATCTGGAGATCGGGGGCCAACAAGCTCTTGGTCTTGGCGGCCAGGTCTTCGTCTTCGTCGTCGCTGTTGAGAACATGGGGCTTGTCGCCGTCGATGTTTGTTTGCATGGCACCTTCGCGTAACTCGGCTTCGTTTTCGGCCTCCTCTTCCTCCCTCTGTTGATCCAGTTTCCTCGATAGACCTTCGATATTGGCGGCAGTGAGCTTCTCCTCTCTTTCGTCATCATCCTCGTCTTCATCATCAGAGAAGACAAACTTCTCCTTCTTGCCTGCATCCTGATCCAGATCCGAATCGTAAACTGAGTCATCATCCGACCCAAGGAAGTCAGATCCCAACTTCAGTTCCTCATCAGAACCAGCCTCATCCTCGAGGTCGGAGGCATCGAACTCATCATTCATCTCCTCGTCGGAATCTGATTGAGGCTCTGGGGCCTTCTTGCCCTTTGTCTTGGGGGCCTTCACGCCATTGCTGGGTGCGCTGGCTGTCTTCTTAGAGCCATTGGCCTGTCTCCCAGTTCCCTTTGTTCCTGTAGCGCTTTTGATCGCCTTCTCGGGCTTCTTGGATGCTGTGCGACGCTTCTTGCTTGAGTGTTCTTCGGCGGGGATGTCGTCGACTGGAATTCCCTTTTTGCGCTTCAAGTTGGCGAAGTGGGCTTCCGATAATGGCTCGGGAGGGCCCTGTTTCTTCATGCGACGGCCGACACCCATCTTGATTTAATGGCAGGTGCGATAGTGGGGGAGTGGTCTGTGATTGCTGAATGCGAAATGGTAGGCTTCCTGCAGAGGTTTCTCGCAGATATTTTGGCAACTTTTCTGTTATCGATAAGCAGCAACTTTTTTTCCAGCTCTGAGCCACATCCAATCCCCTGCAATTCCCAGGGAGCCCACATTGGGTGATCTGATTGGTGGAGACAGGTTGGTCTACGCTAGGCCGAATGCAGGATCCCTGCCTCCACACCTGGAGCCAAGAGCCGACGCTTTGCCTGGGAGACCTGGCCGGCAGCAGCAGCAAAGAGAAGGGGGCAAGCAGGAGGCAGTCGTGAGGAGCTCTTAACACATCACTCAAAAGTTGACCGACCCGCAAACCGCCTCTCTGTGGCACCTGCAGCAGCCTGCACAAAACAACACTCCATCCAGAGCGTCGCTTCCCTTTAGTTATTTCTTTGCGCGTCAGGCACAAACGACTCTTCTGTCACCCTCCTTCCCGTGATTCTCCTTCTCTTTTTTTTGATCAGCGAATTGCCTGTTGTTGCTCTTTCTAATTGAGCTTCTGCAGCTCCTGCTGATTTGTTACGACTCCTCCCTCAATTCTCCGGCCTGCCGAGCTCCACCAATTCCCAAGCCCCTTTCAACGTCACTGCGTTTGGAGCGTTCAACTTCTTCCATCTGACGCCAGCAACTTTTGACAAGTTGGCTGCTAATTCTCCCTAAACTGCGCGCCCCCAAGCGCAAAACAGACTTCACCATGGCCGCGCCTAATCTACCCATCAAATTCCAGGAGCTGCTCCAGCTCAGCAGCCTGGGTGTTGGGCCAACTGCTATCACATTCAACACTTGCGTATGTCCCGCCGACATCTATCTGCCTGTGTCGCCTGACCGCCATGTGCTAACCCTCCCCCCCTCGCCCCATACAGACATTAGAATCAGACTCGTACATCTGCATCCGAGATAAGAAGGATGAAGCCTCTTCCCCCGAAGTCATCATTGTCGACCTCAAGAATGGCAACAATGTCATTCGCCGGCCCATCAAGGCCGACAGCGCCATCATGCACTGGACGCGTCAGGTCATCGCCCTCAAGGCCCAATCGCGAACACTGCAGATCTTCGACCTCGAGCAGAAGCAGAAGCTCAAGTCGACCCAGATGAGCGAGGACGTGGCCTTCTGGAAGTGGATCAGCGAGACCACGCTTGGCTTGGTGACAGAGACATCCGTCTATCATTGGGATGTTTTTGATCCGACCCAGGCGGCACCTGTCAAGGTGTTTGACCGCCACAGCAACCTCACAAATAACCAGATCATCAACTATCGGACGAGCGCTGATGGAAAGTGGATGGCCGTCGTTGGCATTTCGCAGCAACAAGGCCGCGTTGTTGGAGCCATGCAACTGTATTCGAAAGACCGCGGCATTACCCAGGCCATTGAAGGCCATGCCGCTGCCTTTGGCACTATTCGTCTCGACGGTGCCCCCGAGGACACCAAGCTGTTCACCTTCGCCGTGCGGACCGCCTCTGGAGCCAAACTTCACATCGTGGAAATTGACCACCCGGAAACGAATCCTGTCTTCCAGAAGAAGGCAGTTGATGTGTTCTTCCCGCCAGAGGCCGGCAGTGACTTCCCCGTTGCGCTTCAAGTGTCACAGAAGTATGGTATCATTTATTTGATCACCAAATACGGATTCATTCATCTCTACGACCTCGAAACTGCTACATGTATCTTCATGAACCGCATCTCGGGCGAGACCATCTTCACAGCTTGTGGCGACAGCAATTCGACTGGTATCGTCGGTATCAATCGCAAGGGTCAGGTACTCTTCGTTAGCGCCGATGAAAACAAGATCGTACCCTATGTGTTGGAAAGCCACGGCACCGAGCTGGCCCTCAAGCTGGCGTCGCGTGCTGGTCTGCCCGGTGCTGACAACCTCTATCAGCAACGGTTCGAGCAGCTGTTCAGCAACGGAAGCTACCAGGAGGCTGCTAAGGTCGCCGCCAACTCGCCCCGTGGTTTCCTGCGGACACCCCAGACGATAGAGCGTTTCAAGCGGCTTCCGCAGCAGCCTGGCTCCATGTCGCACATCTTGCAATATTTCGGCATGCTTCTTGACAAGGGTGCTCTGAACCAGCACGAAACCCTTGAGCTTGCTCAACCCGTGCTTGCCCAGAACCGGAAACAGCTCCTGGCGAAGTGGCTGGAAGAGAACAAGCTCGAGTGCTCCGAGCAACTTGGTGACATGGTCCGCCCGCATGATATGCCCATGGCCCTCAGCATCTACCTGAAGGGCAATGTGCCCAACAAGGTTGTCGCTGGCTTTGCCGAGTTGGGACAGTTTGATAAGATTCTCCCCTACTGCACTCAGACTGGCTATCAACCAGACTTCATTCAACTTTTGCACCACATCGTCCGCGTGAACCCAGAGAAGGGTGCCGAGTTCGCGACAGCACTTGCCAACAATGAAGGGGGCTCGCTTGTTGACCTCGAGCGCGTCGTGGATATCTTCCAATCGCAGGGCATGGTGCAGCAGGCTACCGCTTTCCTTCTCGATGCTCTCAAGGACAACAAGCCTGAGCAAGGCCATCTCCAGACCCGCCTCTTGGAGATGAACCTTCTCAATGCCCCCCAGGTTGCTGATGCTATCCTCGGCAACGACATGTTCTCCCACTTCGACAAGGCGCAGATTGCCAAGTTGTGCGAGCAAGCAGGATTGTTCCAAAAGGCTCTGGAGCTCTACGAGGACCCCGCAGCCATCAAGCGTGTTGTCGTAGGCATTGCCGGGGCGCCAAACTTCAACCCCGAGTGGTTAATTGAGTACTTCGGTCGCCTTTCCGTCGAGCAATCCATTGACTGCCTCGATGCTATGTTGAAGCACAATATCCGCCAAAACCTCCAGTCCGTTGTGCAGATTGCCACCAAGTATGCCGAGCTTCTCGGGCCCCAGCGTCTTATTGACCTGCTTGAGAAGTACAAGACCGCCGAAGGTCTTTACTACTTCCTTGGTAGCATTGTCAACGTTACCGATGATTCTGAGGTTGTCTTCAAGTACATCGAGGCTGCTACCAAGACGGGTCAGATCCGCGAGGTTGAGCGCATTTGCCGTGACAACAGCGTCTATAACCCAGAGAAGGTCAAGAACTTCTTGAAGGAGGCCAAGCTCAGCGAGATGCTTCCACTCATGGTGGTGTGCGATCGTTTCAACTTTGTACACGACTTGGTCCTCTACTTGTACCAGCACCAGCAGTTCAAGTCCATCGAGGTGTATGTGCAGCAAGTCAACCCTTCGAGGACTCCCGGTGTTATTGGCGGCTTGTTGGATGTCGACTGCGATGAGAACATCATCAAGAACCTTCTCAGCACAGTCAACCCAGTATCTATCCCCATCGATGAGCTTGTCCAGGAGGTCGAGACCCGCAACCGTCTCAAGTTGCTTCTTCCCTTCCTCGAGGCGACCCTGGCTGCTGGCAATCAGCAGCAGGCAGTGTTCAACGCTTTGGCCAAGATTTACATCGACTCCAACAACAATCCTGAGAAGTTTCTCAAGGAGAACGACCAGTACGACACCCTCACTGTCGGAAAGTATTGCGAGAAGCGCGATCCCAACCTCGCCTACATTGCCTATAGCAAGGGCCAGAACGACCTTGAGCTCGTCAACATCACCAACGAGAACGCCATGTACAAGGCCCAGGCCAGGTACCTGCTTGAGCGTGGTGATAATGACCTCTGGATGTTCGTTCTCAGCGAGAACAACCTCCACCGCCGATCCGTGGTCGACCAAGTCATCTCGACCGCTGTTCCCGAGTCGACGGATCCCGCCAAGGTTTCTCTTGCGGTTCAATGTTTCCTGAGCGCTGATCTTCCAGCTGAGCTCATTGAGCTGCTCGAGAAGATTGTCTTGGAGCCATCACCCTTCAGTGACAACCCGAACTTGCAGAATTTGCTCATGTTCACTGCTGCCAAGGCTGACAAGGCCCGCGTGATGGATTACATTCATCGTCTTGACAACTTCTCCGCGGATGAGATTTCTAATGTCTGCATTGAGGTTGGTCTGTTCGAGGAAGCCTTCGAGGTTTTCAAGAAGATCGACAACAAGGAGGCGGCTGTCAACGTACTCGTTGAGCATGTGGTTAGCATCGATCGTGCTCAGGCTTATGCCGAGGAGGTCGACATCCCTCAGGTTTGGAGCAGAGTCGCCAAGGCTCAGCTTGACGGTCTCCGTGTCAGCGACTCGATCGAGTCTTACATCAAGGCGGAGGACCCCAAGAACTACGAGGAAGTTATTGAGATCGCTGTGGCTGCTGGCAAGAATGAAGAGCTCATCAAGTTCCTGCGCATGGCCCGCAAGACCCTTCGCGAGTCTGCCATTGATACTGCTCTTGCCTTTTGCTATGCTCGCCTTGATCAACTTGCCGAGCTCGAGGACTTCCTGCGGGCTACTAATGTCGCCAACATTGAAGAATCCGGAGACAAGGCTTACGCCGAGGGCTTCTTCGAGGCGGCCAAGATCTTCTATACCAGCATTTCCAACTGGGCGAAGTTGGCTACCACATTGGTACATCTTGAGGATTACCAAGCTGCTGTTGACTGCGCGCGCAAGGCCAACAACATCAAGGTCTGGAGAGAAGTCCATGAGGCTTGCGTTAGCAAGAAGGAGTTCCGTCTGGCCCAGATCTGCGGTCTCAACCTTATCGTTGACGCTGAGCAGCTTCAGGCTTTGGTTAAGCAGTATGAGCGTGAGGGCTACTTTGACGAGCTCATCAGTCTTCTTGAGCAAGGTCTTGGCTTGGAGCGTGCCCACATGGGTATGTTCACTGAGCTTGGCATTGCCCTTTCCAAGTACCACCCTGAGCGGTTGATGGAGCACCTCAAGCTCTTCTGGAGCAGAATGAACCTGCCCAAGATGATCCGTGCTTGCGAGGAGGCCAACCTCTGGCCTGAGCTGGTCTTCTGCTACTACCATTATGATGAATTCGACAACGCTGCTCTTGCGGTTATGGAGCGGCCGGAAAACTCCTGGGAGCACCAGCAGTTCAAGGAGATCACCGTCAAGGTTGCCAACCTTGAGATCTACTATAAGGCCATCAACTTTTACCTTGAGCAGAATCCTTCGCTCCTTACCGACCTTCTCCAGGTCCTCACTCCTCGCATCGATGTCAACCGTGTTGTCCGCATGTTCCAGAAGTCCGACAACTTGCCTCTGATCAAACCATTCTTGCTCAACGTTCAGTCGCAGAACAAGCGCACTGTTAACGATGCCATCAACGATCTTCTGATCGAGGAGGAGGACTACAAGACTCTCCGCGACTCTGTCGAGAACTACGACAACTATGACGCTGTCGAGCTCGCCGGCCGCCTCGAGAAGCACGATCTCGTCTTCTTCCGCCAAATTGCCGCTAACATCTACCGCAAGAATAAGCGCTGGGAGAAGTCGATCAACCTATCCAAGCAGGACAAGTTGTGGAAGGATGCCATTGAGACTGCTGCTATCTCTGGCAAGACCGATGTTGTCGAGGAGCTTCTCCGTTATGTATGTTTCCCTTTGATTCATGCTTGTATTTTAATTGTAACATGTGCTAACAAACCCGCCTTAGTTCGTCGACATTGGCAACAGGGAGTGCTACGTCGGCATGCTTTATGCCTGCTATGACCTCATCCGCCCCGATCTTATCCTGGAGCTCTCTTGGCGCAACGGCCTCCATGACTTCACTATGCCGTACATGATCAACCTCCTCTGCCAGCAAACCAAGGAGTTGGCCGCCCTCAAGGCTGACAACGAGGCTCGCAAGGCCAAGGAGGCTGCCGAGAAGACCGAGGATGACAACACCCCCATCCTGGGCATGAACCGCCTCATGATCACCGCTGGTCCCGCTCAAGGCCGGGCCTCTCCCGCGTCTTTTGGCGGACAAACCAACGGATTTGCGCCCCAACCTACCGGTTTCGGATTCTAGAGGGTTGCGCCGGTGGTATTTGAGTGCCCTTGCGTTTACGATCCCTACACGGGACGTTGGTTTTACCCTTATCAGCAGCAGTATTTCATGATGCCAGGCGAACCGGTGTATGTGGAGGAGCTTGGTCGGGTTTCCAAAAGGTTTCTTCGCGCGCACAAGCTTCTTTGTTAGGGGGGCCAGGAGGAGAGGGTATCTCAAAAGTAAAAGGATTTCTTTACTTTTTTCTAGGGCATGATGGATGGAATTGAAGGCTGGGGCATGCAGGAGGCTGTTTTTTTTGAAATGTTGCGACCATAAATGTTAGTGTATGATATATTTGCCCTTGGGGCTTTTTCAAGTTTTTTATTGGTGTTGCTTTTGCTTTTTTCCGTGGTGTCTTTCGAAAATGATGATGTGATGTTGTGCATATTTGGTTGAAAACATATTGCTATTTGGCCTAGGGTTCTTGAATGTGCCATTGAGCCTCTGTAAGTTCCTAAAGAGAAAGTCTCTGCAAAGTCTAGAGAGAAGTTTCCAAGAAGTGTACAGAAAGTCGAGAAGCTATGAGAAGCCTATAAGAAGTCTATAAGTCTATAAGAAGTCCATAAGTCTGTCTATAAGAAGTCTATAAGAAGTCTGTAAGAAGTTTATAAAAAGATAAGAAGTTATAAGTAAGGGAGAATAAACCTATAGTACAAGTTTCAGTCGCCGGTACTATTACAAGAGTAAAACTGGCCATCCCTAAGAATGTTGGGCATGTCGCGATAAAACAGCGCAGTATCCCAAAGGCAAGGGCTTGGGGTTGGGCATCTGATATTATCTTCACTTGTGGACCATCTTGAAGACGATAGGACAAGAATATCACACATTCACATAGACTCAAGCCACTATTGAACTGTTATTTAATTCCTACTTGTATGTGTGTGCGTGCTCGGATATAACCAGTTGTGCTTGACAGAGAAGAACAAGGGACCTATCCCGATACCTTTCCACGCTTGCTGCTCCGGAATCATGGGAACCCCTCCGTTACGAGAAAAAGAAAAAAAGGATAATCCCAGATATCCACGACTCCCTTAGCTTCACCATAGCCCCCCCTCACACGAATTGCTCGGCTCGTTTGAGCGGGCGGGCGTGTCTTTGAGGTGTGAGCAACGAAGCAGAGGGATTAACTCGGTTTCTAGTGTGCTGCTAAACGAATCACGTCGCTCATTTCTTGTCGCCCTTGGTGATGCGGCACACCAGGTCGGAGCCGTCGACTGAGTCGCCTTCTCTCACTTGCAGAGAGGAGACTACACCATTGTGAGGAGCGGAGATAACCATTTCCTAGAAAGATTAGTTAGCAAGTTGAGTTCAAGTGCGGAAATTCAGAGGGTATATCCTACCATCTTCATGGCGCTCAAGACAGCAAGGGGATCGCCCTTCTTGACCTCGGAGCCCTCGTGGACGCGGAGCTCAACGAGCACACCGGCCATGGGGGCACCGACTTGGCTCGAATCGCCAGGGTCGGCCTTGGGTCGGCTCACGTTCTCCACCGACGCCTGCTTGTCGTCGACAGTGACTTGGCGAACCTCGCCGTTCATTTCGTAGAACACCTCGCGCTGGCCAGTGTTCTCGGAGAGCGGGCCGACGGCCAGCAACTTGAGGATCAACACCTTACCCTTCTCGAGCTCAACGTGGAACTCCTCGCCAATCTCAGGCTTGCTGAGGAAGTACTTGGTGGGCAAGACGCTGAGGTCTCCGTACTTAGCGATGAAGGCCTTGTAGTCGGCGAAGACCTTGGGGTACATGATGTGACTGGCCACGTCGCACTCAGTAACGCTGCCGTACTTGCGCGACAGCTCCTTCCTGACCTTGGCAAAGTCGATGGGCTCGAGGAAGAGACCAGGGCGCTTGTCGAGCTTGCGGCGACCACGGAGAGCCTTGGTGCGGAATGGCTCGGGGAAACCACCGTACGGCTGGCCCATCATACCCTCGAGGAACTCGAGAACGGAGCCAGGGAAGTCGAGCTCGCCAGCACGCTCAATGACATCCTTGGGGCTGAGCTTGTTGGACACCATGAACTGGGCCAAGTCACCAACAACCTTGGAGGTTGGAGTGACCTTGACGATGTCGCCGAGGAGCTCGTTGGCTTGCTCGTAAGCCTTCTTGGTCTCCAACCACTGGGAGCCAAGACCAAGCTGAGAGGCCTGGAACATCATGTTGGTGAGCTGACCGCCAGGAATCTCGTGCTCGTACACCTCAGGATCGGGACCCGCAAGATGAGCCTCGAAGGGCGAGTAGAGGAGGCGGAGCTGAGACCAGTAGGTATCAAGCGCACGAACGTGAGCAGGGTTGAGACCGGGCTGCTTATCGGTACCATCAAGCGACGCAATGATGGCGTTGATGCTGGGCTGCGAGGTCATACCAGACAAGCTGTCAGTGGCAGCGTCAACAGCATCGGCGCCGGCCATGGCGCAGGCAACCATGGAAGCCACACCAGTACCCGCCGAGTCGTGGGTGTGGACGTGGATGGGAAGGTCAGGGTACTTCTTGCGGATGGTACCGATGAGGATGGTGGCAGCATGGGGCTTGAGAACACCGGCCATGTCCTTGATGCCAAGAACATCAATGTCGAGAGCAACAAGCTTGTCAACAAGGTCAATGTAGTAATCCAGGGAGTACTTCTTCTTGGGGTTGAGCATGTCACCGCTGTAGCAGACGGTACCCTCGCAGACACCACCAGCCTTTTGCACGGCCTTGATACCAACCTCGAGCTGGTTGATGTCGTTGAGAGCATCGAAGACACGGAAGATGTCGACACCGTTGTCCTTGGCCTGCTTGACGAAGTGGTCGATGGCATTGTCAGGGAGCGAGGCATAAGCAACGCCGTTGGCGCCACGGAGCAACATCTGGAAGGGGATGTTGGGGATCAACTTGCGCATCTTGCGGAGGCGGTCCCAAGGGTCCTCGTACAAGAAGCGGAAGGCGACATCGAAGGTGGCGCCACCCCAGCATTCCAGAGCGTACAAGTTGGAGAGCGCATGGCTGGTCTCCTTGGCAATGTTGAGGAGGTCGACTGTGCGGACACGGGTCGCCAGGAGAGACTGATGGGCATCACGCCAGGTGGTATCCATGAGCAAGCAGCCCTTGTAGTTGCGAACAGCCTTGGCGAAAGCCTTGGGGCCTTGTTCGACGATGATGTTGCGCCAGCCCTTTTGCGAAGGCGAAGACACATCGAGCTTCTTGCCAGCATCGTCCAAGAGCTCGGGGATGATGATGTCGCCCTTGAACTTGGGCTCACCGATTTGACCCTTGATGCTGCTACCGTTGACGGCGAGGTCACCAAGATAGGCCAGAAGCTTCTGGGCGCGGTTCTGACTGCCAACGAGGTCAAACAGGGACGGGGTATCATCAATAAAGGTCGTCCAGCAGTTGCCATCAATAAATGTTGGGTGGGTCAGGAGAGAGGCCAGGAAGGGGATGTTGGTCTTGACGCCGCGAATGCGGAACTCGATAAGAGCGCGAAGAACCTTGCGGCGGGCAATTTCGTACGTTGAGCCGTGGCACGACACCTTGACAAGCATGCTGTCGTAGTAGGGGGTAATGACGGCGCCAGCAAAGCCGTTGCCACCATCGAGACGCACACCGTTACCGCCAGCGGAGCGGTACACCTCGATCTTGCCCGTGTCGGGCTGGAAGTTCTTGGCCGGATCCTCGGTCGTGATACGACACTGGATGGCGAAGCCGCGAGTGGAGATGCGGTCTTGCGTAAGGCCGAGCTGCTCCAGGGTAGCGCCAGCGGCGATCTGGATCTGAGCGGCAACGATATCGATACCCGTGATTTCCTCAGTGATGGTATGTTCGACCTGGATACGGGGGTTGATCTCGATAAAGTAGTAGCGGTTCTGCTGGTCAACCAGGAACTCGGCGGTACCAGCGTTGCGGTAGTTGACAGACTTGGCGAGTCTGACAGCATCGTTCAGGATAGCATCGCGAACGCTGGCGGGAAGATCCTTGGCCGGAGCGATCTCGACGACCTTTTGGTGTCTGCGCTGCACGGAGCAGTCACGCTCGTACAAGTGGACAATGTTGCCATGGTTGTCACCGAGGAGCTGAACCTCAATGTGCTTGGGCTTGTCGAGGAAACGCTCAACGAAGACGGTGCCGTTCCCGAAGGCGCTCTTGGCCTCGGAGGTGGCTCTCTCGAAGGACTCCTTGAGGGAAGCCTCCTCACGCACAACACGCATACCACGACCACCACCGCCATAAGCAGCCTTGATGATGATGGGGAAGCCATACTTGTCCGTGAAAGCCTTGACTTCCTCAAACTTCTCGACGGCGCCCTCGGTGCCTGGGACGACTGGTACGTTCGCAGCAATGGCAATCTTTCTGGCCGAGACCTTGTCGCCAAGGGCATCGATGACGTCGGGAGAGGGACCGATGAACTGAGAAAGGGGTGGGTATCAGCGGACAATAATTCCCTCCTCAGATGGTTGAGTGGATACCTACGATAAGACCGGCAGCCTCAACCTTGCGAGCGAACTCGGCATTTTCAGACAAGAAACCATAACCTATGATAACGGTAAGCCTGAATGTCACTCATGAAATCTCTCTGGAGGACCTACCAGGGTGAATCATCTGAGCACCGTGCTCAACGGCGATCTTGACGATTTCATCGCTGGCAAGGTAGGCGCCAACAGGTGTGTACTGTCCACGCTTGCCAATGACATAAGCCTCATCGGCCTCTGTGGTGTATTTGTTAGTCTGTGTTGACAGGTGCAAAAAACAGCAAGCAGGGTTAGCCTAGGACTGTCAAGAGGCACATACTCTGTCTGTGCATAGAAAGGCGATCCTCATAACTGTAGAAAATCAGCAGCTGTTCATATCATCTGAGAGTGGTGTCTTCTGGAAGTCTTACCTGAAGATGGCAATAGTGTGAAGTGAAAGTTCGTGGGCCTAGAGCAAGCATTGTCAGAACCAGCTTCTTCGACCCTGGAGAAAAGGGTGACGTGACCTACCGTTCTAAAGATCTGTAAAGCGCAAGATAATCAGTGAGCAAGCTTGTCATTCCAATTCGAACTCCTCATCGTGGTCCTGAAAAGAAAGGGCGGTTTCTGGGCTCGGACATGGATCGTTACATACACGAATAGCTATCACATGTCAGCATGGAATTCATGTGTCACGTCACGATGGCCGGCCGTCCTCCGGAGGACCTCCAGTGGGAGAGCATCACTTACGAATTTCACCTCTGTTGGCAACTGTAGTTGACGCAATAGACGTTAGCTTTTCCCAATGCAAGGAGGACATGGTCTGAGGGGCTTGCTGCAGCTCCTCAAGCCAAAACTAACCCAAGATCTTGTTCAACTGCATAATAGTAGAGTTGGCACGGATGCGATGCACCGTCTGGGCCTCCTTAGGGACATCCCCCTCCTCGAAGACATCCTCATACTTCTTGTCGTTGTCGGCGGCCATGGTGAATCGATTGGCGTGCAAAGACGACGGTCAATTGCAGAAGGAAAGGGGGAAAAAGGGGGGAGGAAGAAGTAGGAGAAGAGAGGATTCAGAGCCAGCAGGGAGGGATGCCCGCGCCGCTGCAAGGCCGGGTATGACGCCGACAGCGGGGTAGATGTGATGGTGGGGTAGGTGTGTGGGCAGACCCGCGGCCAGGTAGGGGTCAAGGGTGCTAGAGATGCTTGGGTGGGCTAGAAGCTCTGAAGCTCCGGTTAAACCTTAGCTTGATTTGACGACGACACAAGCTGTGTTTTACCGCTGTCACGCTTTCCCAAAGAGGCAAGGCAAGACAAAGGTCGAGATGGAGATAAGGATTCTTCGGCGTACGCAGAACTGTACAGCCTGAGGTGACGTTGTAGGGAGCGAGGATGAAAGTGATAACGTCGACACAAAGGAGAAGGACGGTGGAAAAGAGGGGAATTTAAAATCAGAATGGGATGATTGTTGAGCTATGTTGTGGCAACTGCAGGCCAACTGGTTGTGCCAGGGGGAAGCGACGATTTTGGATATGAGGGGATTTCTGTCTTGCCAGGAACAGCCCAGAAATGCTGAATGGAGCGAAACAGCCTCACCTCGGTCCTCACGGCTCTCTCTCTGTGACTGGCCAACAAGTCTTCTCAACTGTGCTTTGCCAAGAAAGGTTTAAGGCGGTGATTCACAATCAGACTGAGAGGGTGACGGCTCAACAATTTGATCAAGTCGAGGCCGAGTGATCCGCGTGGGTGAGGAGGAGGAGGAGGAGGAGGAGGAGGGTGACTCTTCTTCTCTCTCGTGCGCTTTCCGCCGGCTCTGGTCCACTCAGCTGTTACTTGACGTTGGCTGACGAGGTATATAATATCCTGACAAGCCGCAGGTTGGCAACTGATTGATGGTGCTGGTTGCTTGTGTGCATACGTGGGAGGCGTTCGCCGTTCATCAGCTTGGCCCAAACGGGTTGGGAAGCTGTCGGTCCCATGGCTCTGCCGCCTGTTATCGAGCGATCATTGATCAATCAGTAGTGTATGCAGGAAGCACAAAACCCGATCTCCAATGGCTTTTCCGTCATCTTGGCACTGGGTCTTGGAGGGTGATGGGAATGTTTGTTGAACGTTGCGTTCGCGGAGCTTGCAGCCTTGTGTGACAAGCATCTTGAGACCAGAGTTGGCCAATCAGATGTCTGCCATGAAGAAGACCTTGCCGAGTTTGTCGCTGGTGCAGGGGTGAGGGGAACGTCCCTTTCTGCAGCCGTCACTGAAAAAAAAAATATCCCACTTTGCGAAGAGACTCCGAGATGCTAAAACAGTGGTAGGGTGGGGTTGCTGCCACCACCGCTCAGAGCTGACATGGCCGCCGTGGGGAATCTTGACGACTGGTTACTATGACCAGATATGGCGGCTAGACACACAGTACTCCGCCCTAACATTGTCGGGGTTGTAGCGGGATGAAGACTCTCAGCAGGGTTAGCCGTCGCCTCCTGCGAGCTTAACCGATGTATACACTGTCACTGAGAGACATTGTTTCTTGAAACCGATTGCCTCGCAGAATTCACCTGACGCATGTTGTGAGACAACCCTCTGCCTCCCACCTGGGGAAGATGGGGGTGCATTTGTTTGACCAACCAAAAGATACTTGATCTAATAAGGATTTTTGCTAATGACCAGAACCCCCAACTGAACTCCCGCCCAGGCTTAGCTTGAATGGGTTTTTTCTAATCGCCGCAAAAGCCGTTAATAAACCAACCTAGGTAACTAACTTCAACACACCATCCAAAAAGAGCCGGCACAGCACCTTGATATTCCTCCGTAGCCGAAGGCCGGGAAGAGAATCAAGTTGATCATGTGCTCCTCATCTCATCCCAGACCGTCCTCCGACTTTGACAGCAGATGGCTTCTAACCGGCTACTTCCACCCCCGGTTTTTCGTCGAGCCGAGGGTAAAGCTCTATCAGTCTGCAAAAAGAGGATCCTGCCGAACTTCAACTACTTGACGTGCCCGAGATGTCGGGACTTGACACACTAGCTAGCAGCGGGACCCCAGGATTGACACCGTACCTTTTCTTGTTTTGCGGAGACTTGTCAGATGAAAGACTCGGAGACAGTTGTGCTTCGAAAGGTACCTAGGCAGATTGCCCACCCCCGCCCCGTTCATGAGTACCGTGAACCGAACCGTTCCCGGGGTCTAGGCACCAATTTTCTGGGGAAGCTGGCGTTTTCCCTGCATCATCCATGAAGGTCACCCGATGGAAAAGATGAGTGAGGTAGCGTTGTAAACACCCTGGTGAACCTGGAAAACAGAAGCATAATGGCGGTGGGTGGCGCTTGCCTCAGCAAGAGAGCCCCCGGGGACTCCGAAGGCCACATTGTACCACTTACAAGATCTCTCATAGGTATTCAAGAGCCGACGGATGCCAAGATTGATTCTGTGTTTCTCAATATCGACCTCATATCACGGCAGCTGTGGTGTCGGTTGATCATCAACGTTGTTGTATCCCAGTTTCATCTTTATTCTTACTCTGCGTCATGGCCATCTACTCGTTTGAGCTGGTCACGAGATCAAGATTTCTGAACCATTGAATGGGATTTAAACCCTTCTCGACTCGCAGAGGAATGACAAGCTTCCACAGGAACCTTGGCCGTTTGTCACAGTTATGGAGTCCTCCCTGTGTCGGTTAAGCTCTGCGGAAGCATATCAAAGGTACGTGCTGTGGTATTACTGAGTCGCTCTGTGGACTTCACAATCCCAATAATTGCCATGATTGTTTTGCAAGATATATTGTACCGACTTCATCTACAAAAATATTCCACGCTTCCCCTAGTTGGTGTAGCTCAGTGTTCAAGGCTACGACGGTACACCGCATGAGGGTCCATGGTCTTACGGGAACGCATGATGCGTCAGGTGAGCAACTCACGGTTGCATAATGAGGAGAACAAATAAGAAAAAAGAAAGGAAAGAGACAACCACCAGCCCTTTTACCCCTCCTTTTTCCAACATCTCGAACCTCAACTTCACACCCCCACGGTCGATCTACCAGGGTGTGTTTTTGACCTTTCTGCAACAGATCTCCTGCCAAGGAAAATGCAACCGCCGGCGCCGGAGTTGCAAGATGCGGCCCTGCGTGGCCGGGTCATCTTGGCATCTCGATCTTGACTTCTCTCCACCAAACATCCAACAACACGCCGTGGTTGCCGAATACTTTGTCTCGGCCGAATTCTGTCTTTTGGCACCACCACATGAAAAAAAAAAAAAAAAAATAGTTCGTCCGTAGGCTAAGACAACTCGGCTGCCAAGGAGGGTTGTGAACCGCATGTGTTCGAGAAGGAAACCTGGCCAAGAGTCCGGTGGAACAGCTTTGCCTATCTTGCGTCTTCGTATGCAACGCAGATTCCATCTTGAACGAATCTCAACAGCTCAGCCGGATCTTTGACTGGCAACACAACAGTCAAGAGGGTGTACTGGCTATCTGAAAGACACAAACAGCACATCCGAGCCTCCCATAACACCATCTTCAACCCTCGTAGATAGGTAACCAACGCATCAAGCTTTTCGTCTTGGGGAGTGCATCCCACCTCGCTCAACACCACAGGCAAGCATGCCGTGGCCCCTGGTAAGAATGCAGCAGGGGAATGGACACCATCAATCTATCAACACCAACCCAGTAACCAACCTCACGGTAAAGTAACACCACAGATGAAGCGGGGTAGTAGCAGATTTAAAACCCGCAACCGCCTCACTCTTCCCCAGATAGACCTTCGCTCGTGGTAATTATGCCCGAGATGGAATGGGACCGCATGTAGTATGATTGCCTTGCAACTGGAGGTGTACACGCACCAACGCTGTGGCATGCTTGCGGAACCTCTTCCGAGGAGAGGCAAGTCTGATAGGGTCATCTAATCCTTCTCCCGATGTCAATAGTGAGCAACTGTCGGAGCTCCCGCGTAACCCCGAGTCGTAGGCACCAACCCCCAACATAAGGTATAACCAACTGCTTTCCAAACCCCCTGATATACGATCAGGGACTCTTATCCCCGTGTGGTTCCCATATGCCACCCCCCCCCTTCCCTTGGTGCTATATAAGACCAGCTTGCCCAAGCCACTGTGAAACCAACCATAGCACCTCAGCCTCGGACATCAACCCAGTAAAGAATCCCATTCTCGTCTATAAGACCACAGGTCAACACAGCTAAATAGTACAACAGCAACCAAACCACATACACAAGCCCATTCTTACATCACCACCCCCCTCCCACCTCCCTCGACAGCACCACAAAAGCAAATGAAAAAAGACCAAATTCATATCATTCATACACCCCCAGTTGCTCGCTTTTCATTTCCCTGTTCCCATCCCCCCATAGGTACCCCCCTATGTTCTGTATGTTGTTTCGTCCATCCCCTATTCCCATTCTCAACCCTCCTTCCCATTACACCCCCCATTCAACCTCCCAAGCCAGGAGGTCTACCGGGCAGCAGGCGTAGCAGCAGCAGCCTCAACCGGCTTCCCCTCCAGCGCCTCCTTCTTCAAAGCCTCCTCCTTCCCCCCCCACTTGTGCCACTGCAAATACCTATACCCCTGCGTCAACTGCGCAGCCTCATTGACAGCATGGCACGCAAACAAGAGGTAATTTGCGGGGGTGACAGCGAGGGAGAAGCGCATAAACGTCGCGGAATAAACG
Source organism: Podospora pseudopauciseta (assembly GCF_035222475.1). NCBI lineage: Eukaryota > Fungi > Ascomycota > Sordariomycetes > Sordariales > Podosporaceae > Podospora > Podospora pseudopauciseta. The sequence goes on from NC_085892.1 coordinate 3,057,940, forward strand.
CAGAGAGCGCCCGTCATGGGGCCCGAGATCCTGTTGCACCACCACCACCATTGTCAGCTTTTGTTTCTGTTCACACCACGACAAGGAAGGGGGTAACCTACAGTTCAGGGCTCTTCTGCGTATCCATCACCGCAGCAAGGGGGATACCAAAGTTGGAGACGGGGCCCCAGAAGTCTATTCCATCATGAATGTTAGCAACGTGGTCGCGTGCCTGTTGTCCCTCAATCTCTCTCCTCTTTCTCTCTCTCCTGATCCAACGCCCCCAACAACCCTCAACACCTCCCCCCAGCTCCCAAATTTCCCAATCCCCCCTTCCAACCCTCCTCACCTCAACACCTGACCTTCCCTCCCTTCCAGGCCGGAATCGGCCCTCCCTCACCAACAAACCCTCCCAACTCCCGGCCGAGATCCCAAAAACTGAAACCAAAGAACTTACGCGTAGAGCAAACATAATCCAGCACCGGGTGAGCCCGAATCTTAGCATTGATCGCCTTGACAAAAGCAGCCATCTTTTCTTTTCCGTTCTGTCTGTCTGTCAGTTGTCGGTGTTGTCGGTGGAGTGGCTAATAATGTCGGAGGGATCGGAGAGTCGCAACAACTAGTCCTGGAAATAATTCTTGGGGATGCTCCGGGGACCGCTGCTGCAGCGCTGGCACAGGTCCGGTCCGCCCGCTGTAACAATACTGAAAAAATAGCGGGCAATCCAATTCACAGTCATCAAACGGGGTCCGTGCACCCCTTTTTTGCGTCACCGGACATTGATGACAACAAAACCATGAGCTGTCATGGTAAAAGTCAAGGTTGCCAATTGGTTGAATTTGGGGGCGTTTACTACATCTATTATTCACAAGTGAGATATCTGCAACAGTAGAATAGACAGTTGGCACCTAATCGTTGTGAATTTGTTGCTGAAGCTCGCTCTCGAGCTTCTGTATGGGGTGTCCAAGGGTTGTGCAACACCAACATCCATCCATATTCACGACCGCATATGTACATAGTCCCCAAAGGCAACAGCAATATCCTCTGTTCTGTCACCATCCACGCCGCCCAAACTCCTCGGACTTCTCATTCCTCTTCTCTTTGTCCCGTTTGCCTGTCTTGCATACTCTGCTCGCCCCTTATTCTCAAGAACACAATTCGCTGATTTCCGGCCCTTTGTAATGTTTCATCAAGAAATCCCCAAACGCCGCCAAAAGAAAACAGTAAAACCTTCAAGCTTTCCAGGCAGAAATCTAGCTTTTCGTCGGCCAAGTGAAGATCCACCCCCATCACATACAAGTTCGCAGCCATTCGTCGTATTTGATGTCGTCGTATATTGCGTGGCGTGGCATCTCAGTAAGTGGTGTTGGGCCGGCCACCAAACGTAATCATTAACGGCGAGGAGGAGGGTTGAAGCCAGAAGGAGGGCCACCGCCGGGAGGGAATCCAGGGGGGAAGCCACCGGGCGCGCCGGGAAAGCCAGCAGGAGGGAATCCACCTCCAAATCCTGGTGGAGGGGCTATAACTTCGTTAGTGAAGGTGTCAACAGCAAGGCTTGGAGAAGATCAGCTTACGAGCACCACGGCCAGGGGCGCCAGGAAAACCGGGAGCACCGGGGAAGCCTGGGAAAGCTGGGGGAGGGACGGCGCCGCCAATACCAGCAGCAGGGCCGGCAAGGGAGATGGGAGCAGCGGCGCCGCGGCCAGCCGGTCTTGCGACACCAGGTCCCGCTGCGAGCGCAGAGGCAACACTGGGACCGCCAGTCTTGCCCAAACGAGCGCTTGGGTCAGCCGGCGGCGGCGATTCGACGGAAAGGGATACAATGTGGGCGCCTCGAACGATCGTCAGACCCAGTGTCCGCTTCTCCTCCTGCTCGATGGTCTGCGCGCCGGATGATGATGCGCCGGGGGCGGAGGGCTTGTTTTGCTTCCTTTTGATCCGGCGGAACTCTTCGGTATCGGCGAGCACAAGGTTCATGTGCTTATCGAAAGCGAGCATCTAAGATGATTCGAGTCAGTGGCAAGAAAGTGCTAAGTGGTAGTAGGAGATGCGTACCTGACCCGTCATCTGGCGGCCATCGTTCAGCGTTACGCGCATCCGGTAGTTGATCTAATCAAACGTTAGTTCTGCCTCGCCGTGTGCTATCGTCACTATCGAGGTAGACATACGTAACCGGCCTAGATATCATGCGCCTTGTCAGTGGTCAATGTCAACAAACAGATGCCTGTAAGAGCGGTCGCGCGGAGGGGAGGACGGATGCCTGAACTTACCATCTTGCCCTGCTTGTTAGAGGCCGACATGGTTGCGGCGTTGTTGCCACTGCAAAGTAGCTTCTGGTTTCAAAAATTGGGGTTTGGGTTGACGAAGTTCTGGTAACTATCGTCTGTTGCGGTCTCGTAATGCGCTTTGGGGAAAGGCTTCAGAGTCTCGCGTGGTGGTTGGTTAGCGGGAGCACAAGAGGACGAGGCCCAATTGAAATTTGAACGCGAGGCTGAGAGGAGAGCTCCCGACGCGACTGGCCAGCCCGCCACGAGCTCGAGCCACACCTCATCAGCCATTTGACACAAGCCACATTCACCTTGTCCCCCACCAGCGCTCCCGCACCAGCAGGCAGGAGCGAACTCTTGGCGGGTCCCCACACCCACAATCCAAAATTGTGGAAGCAAAATCAACCTCACACTTTTTGAAATTTCTCGATCGTCAACCACGAGCCGAATCGCCCAGTCCCCCGATTTCGACGACAACACCGCCGCCATGGTACGTGATGGATTGAGGAAAAACGCTTCTCAAGAGAATTCGGGAATACTAATATCGTGATTTCCAGTCTGCTGAGAAGGCCCAGAATCCCATGCGGGAGCTCCGCATCCAGAAGCTCGTCCTGAACATCTCAGTCGGCGAGTCTGGTGATAGACTTACCCGTGCTGCCAAGGTGCTGGAGCAGCTGAGCGGTCAGACCCCCGTCTACAGTAAGTTTTGTTTTCTCTCCAGGCAGCCTCGAGGATTTCGACTCGATCCTAACTCGTATGTCCCCAGGCAAGGCCCGCTACACCGTCCGTACCTTCGGTATCCGCCGTAACGAAAAGATCGCCGTCCACGTCACCGTCCGTGGCCCCAAGGCCGAGGAGATTCTCGAGCGTGGCCTCAAGGTCAAGGAGTACGAGCTGCGCAAGCGCAACTTCTCCGAGACCGGCAACTTCGGCTTCGGTATTTCCGAGCACATCGATCTCGGCATCAAGTACGACCCCGGTATCGGTATCTACGGCATGGACTTCTACTGCTGCATGACCCGCCCCGGTGAGCGTGTTGCTCGCCGCCGCCGCGCCAAGGCCAGAGTCGGTGCCAGCCACCGCATCACCCGCGACGACACCGTCAAGTGGTTCAAGCAGCGCTTCGATGCCATTGTCCGCTAAATGTGGTCAGTTGTGTTAGTGCTGGGCGGAATCAACAAAACAAAACTGGGAAAACAAAGGGAATGGGGAGTTTCGGCTCATCGGCATCTCTAGGAGGAGGGGGGAAAACACACAAAATGGATGGCGTTTTCTCTCCAACGGGCAAATGTGTAGTGCAGCTTATGATACCTTGGCGATTCTTTCGTCCACCTGCTTGTTCCTGCTTTTCAGCAGGACGAGCCACGGCCTCAGAGACCGACCGGCGTTATGCCGGCTTATCAATCCCTTAATTCCCGTGACAGAAGCGTTCTGCGCGTCTCCCTCCCACTTGTTTGGTGAAGCAATGGATGTGACTGTCCGAGAGCTCGTCTCCTCGAAGTATGGTATTCTCCAGGTGTTGAGGCTCGTATGTGCTGCAGCATGTGCCGTAGCTTTGTAGATCAGGAGTCAGCGAACCTGTTTGTTGTCCGCTGTCAAGATCGAAACTAAGTATCAATAGTCTGTTGGAGAGACTCGTGGCTTAATGGTCAGGATCTTTACACATGTCAGGGACTAGGCAGTTAGCATCACCTCGCTCATCAGAAGTGTGTGATTCTACAATTGAGGAAGTCGATGTTGCTGCCATGGCCTCTTGGGGAACAAGTATCACGAACACACATAGAGTAATGACAGACCAATACAATGATAACAACTATTTCCCAAAACCTCCAATTCTGTGGCTGAATGACACCGCCGCCCGCTCACTTGCTAGCTAAATTACATAAACCCTCATGTACAGTATATGCATATCATGCCAAAAATGCATTGCATTATGATAGCCCTTCTTGCATCCCCCATTCATGTCATTACTGGGACATCAAATTAACGCTGACTATCCCCTTCCTATTTCCCTTTTTAATGGCCTCCCCGGCATGTACATGCGTTCCTGTTATCGTAAATATCATCCGTCTACAACCCAGGAGCCATCTCCTGATATCTCATCATGTGTACAGTATATAAAACAATAGAAAGAGAGGACGATGACTCAAAGAGCATTCATTGAAATTGGGTTAACTGGAGGATTGGGCAAAGGGCCAGTCTCCTGCGCGGCATACCTCCTGGCGGCAGAAGGCTTTCTCTCGCGCTGGGTCGAGTGGATGTCGATCAGTAAGTCCACCAGAGTTTCGGCGTCCTCTCTCAGCAGTTCGAGTTGCGCCTGGTTGTTGTCCGTAGGAGTGTTGCGGTATGCAGCAAAGACGATGCCTCTATTCGGCTTTTTGGTCGATGGGGCGCCCAGAGATTCCTGCTTGGAGGGATGGTAGCAGGTGTGGAACGAACACATGTATCCACGGGCGTGTTCATCCTGCTTCAACTCGTCGCTCCTATACTCTAGCCAGTCTTCGGTCTGTAGGACCTTTTCATGAACAGGCGCGGAGATGCGGAATGGGTATTTGATCGAACTCAAACCGTAAGCTGCGAGCAGACGGCCAGTTATTCTCCTGCTGGGTGTCCTACGGACAGAGGGTGTCGATCCAGAGATCGGCGTCTGAGGAGGAGAGGGCGGGTATGGCGACCGTCTAGAGGATGGTCGAGAAAGGCCCATGTCATTAGGCCAAAGATTGACCACATACACGAGATCAAAGTTGTATTTGGCCGCAATTCTCGCAGCTTCAAACGCGGCGGCCGTTGCTGGCCTGCTCGCAAGAGGAGGGGAGAGTGTCAGAAGAGGATATGTGGCAGAGGGTCGGCGACGAGTAGGCGAGACTGGGGGATCGGGTGGCAATGGGAAGCTGGGCGGATTCCGACTCGATGGGTTTGGGCCCGGCCGGTTTGGTTGAGGCGGCACCGGAAACCCATCGAGGATCTCATCGTCGCTAAGCGCCATGAAGTCGTCCAGGCTTGGTTCCTTCAGGATCGTGTTGCTCTTTGCCATCGGTTTGGTCTGTCGGAGGGTCGAAAGACTGCTTGTCTTGCGCGGCTCCTTTTCAAGTTGGCTGGAGGCTTGCTCCCCAAAGACATGGACACTCCGTGATCGCTCGAGCGGTTCGATCAAGCCAAGTTTGGCCCGATAGGCACCGGCAAGAGGCCGTGGAACGAGACTGGGAGATACCGGAGGAGAAGCTGGGGGAGAGCATGGAGGTGTAGGAATCGGCGCAGGGCCAAATGATAACGACGGAGATCCTTCTTGTTCCGAAGGGCACCGCTTTCGATTGATCGGCGCCTTGGGCGAGACAGAGGGAGAAGTCGAACGTGGATTAACCTTGGAATTGGATCTCGACCGACGCTCCATTGTATCGTTATCACCCAGGCCCAGTGCGCCTGCTCCATCAAAGCTGAAGTCGAGTAGTTCAGCCAAGGAAGAACTGGTGCGGCTACTCCTAGGGCTGAGAGACGAGGTTCTTTGTGGAACGCGAGGGCTCTTCGCTGAGTGGTTGGATGGCCGAGGACTGATACTGATAGATACCAGTGAGTTCATACGAGGTGTGCTTGGGGCATCCGGGAGACTCTGCGCGCGTCGAGATTGTCTTGGACTCAATACGACCTCATCTCTGGCCATCATTCGTTGTGAAGTCGGCCGGATGAAGGATGGCGAAGGGAAGGTCTGCGAAGTGTCTCCTCCATTTGCTGACCAAGGCTCAACCGAAGATGGCTCGCTCTCATGCTCGGGTGTTCTAGAGGTAGTCTTCTTTTTCGACGTTGAGAAGAGCCGGAACCTCTTCTCAAGCCTCTCGAGCTTATCGAGACCCACGGCCATTGTGCTGTCTCGGGCTCGACCAGGTCTGAGAACGCCTGATCAGCAACGGTACAACTTGAGATGTGTGATGCGAGTAAATGTTGATTCGGGGAAACTCACCAGAGATGAGCTGAAGAGAGCGAGAGGTAATCACGGCTGGGGGCCTTGAGTTTGTTTAAAAAGCTGTGTTGCAGTGGTGGGGAGATGGTGAATAATTTGCCGGCTGACTGGCGGAACCCACGACGAAAGGTGATGAAGAGTCGCAGTGCTGTTCCCAGGAGAAGGACGGGCGTGGTCGGTGATACAGAGCCTTGATCACTTGCTCATAACGGACATTTCAGTGGGTCTGACAAGGGGAGTGCAGAGCGGAGATGTCGATGTGGTCGGAGGGAAATTGGTGGTGGCCGTCAGACGGGTTGCTCCTCAGGGTCTCATGAAGATGATCGAGTTTGTCTCTGCCACACGCTTGTCCGAAGGCCACCTCGAGTTTCTCGAACACGGTGAAACCAAAAGTCGATAGAAGTCTGAGACCTGGCAGGGCTACTTATGGTCGTAAAAAGGAAGAGGAGCGAGCATCAACGGAGGCGGGTTCGGTGGGTGATATGCTTCTCGAATCTCCTGGCCGACCTTCCGGCACCGTTGGACCGCAGCCAATCCCACGGGGTTTCACCGACAGTGGGAGGGGCACGAGACGAGGGGAGGCCGAAAGAGAAGCAGGAATTTTGAGACGAAAGGCTTTCGCGTCTACGTATGCCAGGAAAAGAAGAAGAAAGAGCACATCACCAGTCCAGGCTAGTGTGGCGGATGCAGGAGGGCGGAGGTCGCTCTTTCCTTCCGAGAGGCTCGACGTTTGCAGGAGCAGGGACGACTGGATATTTAAGCCAACTTTTTTTTTTTTTTTGTTTTTTTTTTGTTTTTTGTTGCTTGCTTCTGGCTCTATAATTAGCTGGAGGCTGGATTTGACATTGGCTCGTCTGAGAGCTCGTTGATGAATTCAAGAGGGGAAAGAAACCTAGGGTCTGGATCCAGGGAGGAGGAGGTCGAGATCAAAGATCAAAACCAGCTCTAAGGGGAGGACAAACACGGCACAAAGGGTGGGTTGTCACGAAAGAGTAACCTAACTGATGGATCTCAAGGTGCAAATGATCCATCTACCCATGTCGTCCATCCCAACCTTTGAGAGCATCTCAAGCCCTCCTCTCAAGCCTTCCCTCCCGTGGTTCCCTTCGGCTCGGCAGATGGGGGTCATTGCATCCCTGTACAACCTTTCTCTCCCTGACTCTCAACCAGCAAGACAACCCCCATGTTTGGCCATCGATGGTGGACACTGTGTTGCGACAGATCGGCTCATGAATACATCATCCTCCAGCCCATGTCCAGATGCCTGTTTTCATGATCCGTCTCTGTCAACTCCCACGCTCGAGTGGCAAGAAAGGAAGCCGTCCAGCTTGGCCAAGGCTTATACGGAAGAAGCGATGCTGAAAAAGCAATATCAACGACGACAAAACAGGAAGTGTTGCGAGCGGGAGAGAGGGGACCTGGATGGACGGCGACGAAAACAGAAGTTGGGATATCGGCGCACAGACGCTGACTGGGAACGTTAACAACGGTTGAGGTCCGTCCCCCTCCAGGGATCACATCAAGGGCAGCATGCACCGTCGCATCGCGGGGGGGTGATTGAAAAGATCACATTGGCGGTGACTTCCTTTTTCCATCTCTCCTCTTTCCCAATTCCGCTTTATGAGAGGGCCAGCCCCCCGCGTCAAGACCTGTCAGCCGTGCCGCAACTGCTACGAGCCAGGATTCGACCCCACCCGGAGAGGGCCTTCTCAACCCTGCCCCCGCCCCAATTTTTCAACTTCAGGGTAGCATTCTGGCGAGAGCCGCCTTGGATTTCGTCCGAACTCGACATCACATCACCACCCGCTCCCACACTCCTTTTCCCGACACCGGCACTCGACGTCTCGAGGATTCCGACATCTCAACCTCTTGCATAATGCGGTGAGAGAGTCCCAGGGCTTTTGTGCTGCCTGCATTGCGGCCTGCCTGGTTACGGCCGCGTATGGTTGATGATGAGGGGGACAGTTTCCTCCTGTCTTGAACATCGGCAGCCCCCTCTACCTACCTATCCTCAAAGTTTTTTTGTTTGTCGCTGCCCTGTTGCAAAGCGGCGGAGATCGACAATGCATGACAGCAAGGCTGCTTGTGCTAATGTAGGTCTTTCAGCGCCATTTGCTCCCCGCTCCAATCATCCCTTCGTAGCCATCACTTCTCAGATCTCAGTAGACAGCCAGAGTTGACCCTTGGCTAGCCACCACTTGCATCTGTCATTTTGACAGCCAGCTCTAGCTTCTTGACAGCATTTTCAGCTGGGGGTTTCCTGGTCATGAGGATCGATCTCCAGGATCCTGGTATCTCAAAAAATCCCCGATCACGATGGCTCCCCACGACATCTCAAGCTCGGATCTGGCTTCTGACTCTCAATCCTGGGCTAGTGCCATTGGATCATTGAGGGGTCGAACGGCGTGCTGCTGTAATAAGTGCAAACAATGGGTTTATACTTTTCGCTTGACACAGTATACCGGAGCGTGCATGGGTTTGATGCAGTTTTTCTTCTTTTCCTCCTATTGCATTACCTTTCACAACCTGCTGGCCATACATGTGGTCAGAATCATCCTCACGTATCGGGTCAACCCCCGAGCAGCACCGTGACGCGTGTGTTGCTGTAGCTTCCCTTGTGGTTGGGCGATCCAACATAGGATATCCTCTCGGCCCAGCCCCCAGTGGTCGAGAACATTTACCAACCCTCCTACTGGCAAAGTCTGGAGTCATTCATTGCCTCTGATGTCAACAATGACAGACCCAGAGCGGCCCGGAAGTGAATCCGCTGGCCTGTTGGCGTCTTGCTTTAAGATGTGAGAAGCCAGCTTCCGCGGTTGGCGAGGACCCCCACTGGCTAGAGTGTGTCCTATACGCATACAGGATCTTGACAGCTTTGGGCCTCGCGTACACAGCAGCAGCATTGCATCCCGTTCACTTACAGCTGCTTCAGGCACGAGGCTACACAATGTCACACTGGGACGCAGCAACTAGCGGCGCTGGCGGCGGTGGCGAAGGGACATACTCGCACCGCCTTGGTTCTCTGTTGCAGTTGGAAACGTGCCAGGACCTGGTGTATCACCTTGCCCCCGGGACTCTGGGATTTTTGTCTCGAGAGTCATTTATCCTCTGGCCTCCGAAAGGGTTGTCTCGGACCCAGCTATGACGCTGGACGCTGGAAAGGCCGGTTTGCCCCAGCCAATCGCTCGGTCGGGACTCGAAAGAAAAAGCAACAAGGAGACTTGACCGAGGTGCCGTAGCGCCGGGTCAAAGACGAAAATGCTCACCCACGCACGGTGAGGAAAACCACCCAGACCGGGTCGTCCTTTTGCTTGTGGATTCGGGGTTTCTGGGGAGCGAGCCTCTGTATGTCACAGTGTGTGGTCGAGCGAGCCGAGGCTGCGAGTATCCGGTGTCAGTCAAAGTATGTCCCTTTCCTCCTGTTGTCATGCCGTCGACCTCGAATACGATGATATGATAACCGCGAGACTTGGGGCTGAGAAAACGACAGAAGCTGTACGCCCGTAACCACCTGAGGGAGAGACGCTCGAAAAGCTAATTCCTTGGCTGTTGGGTATTGTGTTACTCTCACTTCTCACCATGTTGCTGTCAAAACAGCGGAGAGCTTCCGCCACAGTGTGGGACGGACAAGCAGCACACACAGCTGTGGCAGCGAGTACCTACCTGAATGTGCTCGACTAGACACAGCAGCCCCCCCGCACACACGCGCGCTTGACCATTAGGAGAATCCCGCGCAGAATAATATTTTTCATGCTATTTCTCGTAGATTCCTTGCTTAAAAATTCCAAGCAGCTGGGTGGTTCTGTAGCGGAGGATATCACGGCCTTGCCAGTTGGCACAGTTCCTCTACCTACATCCAATGATGAGGATTTCCGTGTGTGTGGGATTTCCGGTCCCAGCAGCGGCAGCAGCGGCAACCGGCACACCACGGCTGAGAAAATGGGAGGAGGTGAGGTAAAGTAAGATAATGTACTGCCTGTCGCTTCCCGCGAGAGGAGCCACCCCGTTATCTACCGACCTCACTCAGATCCAACCCCTTGGACGTTGGGTGATGATGGGCGGCGGCCCGTTTTGACCTGGAGCGGAACGGGGAGAGGGGATCGTACAGGTGCCGCACGGAGGGTTTTGTGTACGAAGGGGATTATCTCGATCTCGGATGCTCCCCCTTCCCCAAGATATTGGTGAGTATATGTGTCCAAGCGTGCCCATGATATATTTACATTTCGGTCTAATATATTCTTTGTGCTCTTTTCTTCTTTTTTCTACTCTATACGATTGTCTGGGGAGTGGCTTCAATGCCCATATCCGAGATCTTGGGGTCTCAACACCCCTCACAAGTTTTTTTTTCACTCTCTTTTCTTTGCGGAAATATTTCATGTTACGCCATGTTGTAGATTAGAGTAGAGCATGGTAGACATGAACACGTAAACCCCGTTTTGTACTGTTTCGTTGTCAATCTTTGTTCCCATCTTGATTATCATCATCGCCCAGAAAAGAGAGAGAGAGAACGTCATAAACTTCATCCACACCTTCCTATGGTGGTGGTCTCTGAAAACGGGATCATCGCCCAGACGGCATCCTACATAATCACCCCTTTTTTTCCCCCTTCGCCTCCTCGCGCATATGCGGGATATGTAATGCGAGGGGCCGCGGGTCGCGCCCGACGCACAGATATGGTACATGCTTAATGCTGCCGGTAAAGGGAGAGAGAGGGGGAAGAGGAAAACTCAGAGTTTGAAAATATCCTCATCCACCTCCCCAAAAATGTTCAGAAAGGCGGTATGCACCTCATCAGTGAGGTCACTGGCCTGAAGGCTGCGGCCTCTTTTGGCAAAGGCAAGGCGGGAGCATTCCTACATGGCTTTTCGTCAGCGCTTGTTCATCTAGAAGCAGGATATCTTTCATATCCTCAAAAAGAAAAAAGAAAAAAACACTCACCCTCGTAATCGCACTCCCCCCAAAAACCGCCAACCCCGCCGTCTCCTCCTCCTTCAGCTTGTGTTTAACATCCCACAACCCCTCATGATAAGCCTTCCTCCACCCCAAAAAAGTAGCAATACTCCCCGTGAGCGTATCCCCCTGCCCACCACTCCTCTTCTTCCCGCCCTCCAAGTCAACACTATACGTTACTGTCCCGTTGCTGAGGTAATCTTTTCCCCCCTTTTGCAAAACCATCACCCCTCCCAACTCCCTAGCCAACCGTTCCACTCTATCTGTCTCCTTGCCCTCCTTTGCCACCTCCTTCTCTATATTCAGTGCCTTGGCCAGTCTCTCAAACTCAACTACGTTGGGGGTGAGGACAGCCTCTTGGTAACCCCTTACAAGGTCGGGGTCGTTGCAGATGAGGAGGAGGGCGTCAGCGTCGAGGACCATGGGCATGTTTTGTTTCTTTGCCGCTTGGATTACCAAAGCAACGGTTTTTTGCATGAGGGGGTCACGGCCTAAGCCGGGGCCGATGACGAGGACATGGAGGCGGGAGAGGAGGGGGATGATTCTCGAGGCGATTTCGGAGGGGTCGGTGTCGTGTTTACTGGCGGTGGAGGGGTCGCTGTCCTCGCCGGCGGGTTTGGCGGGGGAGGAAGGGAGGGAGCGCATCAGGGGGTGGACCATTAGGTTGGGGGAGTAGGTTTTGATTACGGTTGCTGCGGTGGGAGTGCAGATTACATGGGACTGTAAGGGTCATGGTGCTTAGTAAAGTGTATATGGAGGTGTGAGGGTATATCTTCATGGTGGTCAGTCCCCAAAAGCAGGGCGAGCTAGGGTGAAGATCTCAAGGTGATGTTCAAAGGAAGTAGTTAAAGATAGAAGATGAAGAAACACATACCAAATCACACCCCAACCTAGCACTCGCCATAGCAGAAAAGTACGGCGCCCCCGTGTAATCCTCACTCCCGCCAATCACGGCTACTCTTCCCATCTGCCCTGTATTCTCATTCATCAGCATGTCTTCTTTAACTCTCCTTACTCTCCTCACCCCCAATAGCTCACCCTCCCTACCTCAACCCCCACGAGGAGGTAAAACAGACAGATAACGGTAAACGTGGACATAATAAACCAAATCGAATGTAGGGAGAGAAAACAACAGTCTCACTCACCCTTATGAAACCTCTCCAACATAGGCGGAACCAACTGCCTCACCCTCCCCAAAATCTCCTTCGTAGCAGAAGACATACTGGCTTCGCTATTCGTGGTTCCACTGCTGCTCATCTCTACACCTCCATGTTAACCCCCTAACCTCAAAAAACAACACTAGCATAAGATGGATAAGATGGGATGAACCTCTCTCTCTTTGCCTCGAATGAGGGGCAAGAGCTTGCTTACCTCCTTGCAATTTGGAGCCGTTGTTGAATCAGGAACAAACTACTCGTGGTCTCAGCTCAAATTTGTCTCAGTCGATAAATCAATTAATTCAATGCGGCTGCAATGAGTGAAAGATCGTATTGGTGATTGTCAAATTGGTTGCAAGTTCTGGTGTAAATTGACGTTCGTTCGCCAAGGACCCATCATGATGTCACCAAAGTGCCCAGTGGAGGGGGTTCGGGCGGTTGCTCCTAGCTCCCGTGCCCCACATCCATATCATCATCAAAGCACAAAACCACCAAGTCATGGAAGACCGTCGTCCTGAAAAGGCGATGAAGGCAAATCAAGGTGTTTTGAGAGATAGTTGATGGGCGTTTCAACATCGCTAGGATGCCTTCAATAATGCTAAATAGGCCTTATAGCGTTATCATGAGGCCTTCAAACATGATCAGCAGGCCTTGAATATTTATTAATACGCATTGAAAGATATTTTATTTTCTTTTGGGATGCCTTGAAAGATGGTCAAGAGGCCTTAAATATGAATGAGCAGGCCTCAAATATGTATCAGTAAGCCTTGAAACGTAATCAAATGGCCTTGAAAGGACGTAGCATTCTCCATTGTCGTATTCACAACATATCAGGCAAACAGCCTAGGGACAACAGCCTAGGGACAGTTCGTGTATCATATTCAATGACAAAAGGAATCGAGTGCTTGATTGAGTCTTAACGCTCTATTTTACAATGGTTTTCACCGGAGAAAATCTCCCCTCCTGACGGGTCCTTTTCTCAGTCAAGCACCCTTTTGAGACGGAACACCTGCTCTAGAAACACATGGACTCGGCGGTATAGACACCCCTCCCCTTTCCCTCACTGATGGCCCCAGGAACTCCGCGACGTAACGTTTTATATTATGTGCATTTAACCGAGGAAGCCCTTGGTGAAGGTGGAGATGACGTCCTTCAGTCTAGCCTCAAGGTCCTTGCTGATGGCACCCTCCTTCTCGATGGTGGCAAGGAGGTCAGCCTCGTTGGTCTTGAGGTGAGAGAGGAAGTCAGCCTCCCACTGGAGGATCTTGGCAACGGGGACCTGGTCGAGGAAACCGTTGACACCGGCGAAGATAAGGGGAACCATCTCGTTGACGGCCATGGGGGAGTACTGCTTCTGCTTGAGGAGCTCGGTCAACTGTAGGATAGTGTTAGTCAGCTGTATTCTATTCTCGAAAATTGAGTAAACCTACGCGTTCACCACGGTTGAGGGTCTGCTTGGTGGCGGCATCAAGATCGGAACCGAACTGGGCGAAGGCGGCGACCTCACGGTACTGGGCCAAGAAGAGCTTGAGCGAACCAGCGACTTGCTTCATGGCCTTGAGTTGGGCAGCGGAACCGACACGAGAGACGGAAAGACCGACGTTGATGGCGGGACGGATACCCTTGTAGAAAAGCTCAGCCTCCAAGAAGATCTGACCGTCAGTGATGGAAATGACGTTGGTAGGAATGTAGGCAGACACATCACCACCCTGGGTCTCAATGACGGGAAGGGCAGTCATGGAACCACCACCGTGCTTGTCGTTCATCTTGGCAGCACGCTCGAGGAGACGAGAGTGGAGGTAGAAAACGTCACCGGGGTAGGCCTCACGTCCGGGGGGACGACGGAGAAGAAGGGACATCTGACGGTAAGCAACGGCCTGCTTGGACAGATCGTCGAAGATGACGAGAGAGTGCTTGCCGTTGTCACGGAACCACTCGCCGATGGAAGCGCCGGTGAAAGGTGCCAAATATTGAAGTGGCTGGATTTTTCTGTCAGTAAAGAAGCCTCAAGAGCGAGAGGACGTGGGAGAAAGGGGGGAAAGGGGTTGAGGGTTGGGGGTTGTTGATGAGGCTTAGGGTTGGGTTTTTGGGGGAGACATACAGCAGCCTCGGAGGCGGTGGCGGCGACGACGATGGAGTACTTCATGGCGTCGTTCTCCTCGAGGGTCTTGACGAGCTGGGCGACAGTGGAGCGCTTCTGGCCGACGGCGACGTAGATGCAGTAAAGCTTCTTGGTCTCGTCGTTGCCGCTGTTCCACCGCTTCTGGTTGAGCATGGCATCGAGAGCGACGGCAGTCTTGCCGGTCTGACGATCACCAATGATCAACTCACGCTGACCACGACCAATGGGGACCATGGCGTCGATGGACTTGAGACCAGTCTGCACGGGCTGGTTGACGGACTTGCGGGGAAGAATGCCGGGGGCCTTGAGCTGGGCACGACGCTTCTCCTTGGTGTTGATGGGGCCCTTGCCATCGATGGGGTTGCCGAGAGCATCGACGACACGGCCGAGAAGCTCGGGGCCGACGGGAACGTCGACAATTTCGCCGGTACGCTTGACGGTCTCGCCCTCCTTGACAAGACGATCAGAACCGAAAAGCACGACACCGACCTGGCCGGCCTCCAAGTTCATGCACATGCCCTTGACGCCAGAGGCGAACCTAGCAGGGGTGTTAGTTCGATATCTGGGATATCAAAAAGCACGGATCAAGGTTTTTCTCAACGTACTCGACAAGCTCCTCAGCTTGGACATTGGCCATGCCGTGCACACGGGCGATACCATCACTATTCAGGGACTCGGGTCAGTGTCTATGTTCGCTATTACGGTTTGAGCGGTGAACGCGGGGGTCCAAGATGAGGCCGTAGCAACACAAGCTTCGCTGTTTGCTCCCGTCCTCGTCCCAGCCATGCCACCGCCAAGCCCCTCATGTGTTTCTGGAAAAAACGTACCCGACGGAGAGGACACGACCGGTCTCGGCGAGGTTGGACTCCTCCTGGACACCGCGGATTCTCTGCTCGAGGATGGAAGAGACCTCAGTCGGGGAGGCCTTGGCCTCGGCGAAGGTGCGGGCCTGGATGGTAGCGGGTGCGGCATTTCGCTGTGGACGGACCAGTTAGCCAACCGAAGACCGAGAGGGGCGCAAAAACAGTGAGCATAATTGTGTGAGGTGCCCATTGCCCATCGCGCACCGGCCCCAATGCCCCGGCGGCATAACAAAAAAGCTTCATGAAGCTCGCCGACAACTGGCCGGGGACATTGAGATTGATTCGGGGCGTCGAGGGATGGAATTGGGATCGGGTCGGCCGGGCGGAGAGAGGTGATGTGTGCTACTAACCACAGCGAGTCTGCTGGTGGCAGAGAGAGCGCCCACGGCGCGCGTGCTCTGTCTGAGGGCGTTCCGGAACATCCTGACGAGGTATATGGGGCCTCTTCAAAATAGGGAAAACAACTGCAAGCGGGTTGCAATTGCGTGGAGGGGAGATTTAGACGGAGAGGTTGATGGAAGATTGGAGAGCCGGCGTGAGGAAAATTGTCGAGAAGGACTGGTTGGCCTTGGTTCCCAGCACAGAGTGGGTCAGAAGCTCCGGGACAACCAATCAACAGACGGAGAGAATTTTGCTCAATCAAGGCTCCCGAGTTCCCCACCTGGCATCTTCAAAAACCTGAGCTGGATCGAGCTGCCCGACACAGCTCTCGCAACTACAAAAGACATGGTGGTGTAGACGAACGAAACCATGGGGTCCTTCCCTGTCAATTCATGGCATTTTCTTCTCGTCGAGGCCAACCTGCTGTCACGCCAAAACCTCGGGGGCTCTTCCCCCCATATATCCCTCTGCTCTTACCAACGGTTGTTCAGCACCTGGTTTCCCGGGTAATCCCGGAGAATTGCAAGAAGAAGCTCTGACCAATTCCGATCCAAGCTGCCATCGACATCACACATACACACACACACGGGTGTCATCAGCCAACCACATCGACTTGGCAACACCAAAAGCTCTTGATTTCATATTGACAGGTTTACAGAAATTCTCAATCTATCAACAAAAAGCACCATTACCCTAGGAAAAAATGCTCCAGGCATTCTAGTCATTCTTCAATATCTTCCGGCTTCAACCCCTCATGAGCCCCTCATGTCGCAATACTCGGTCTTGGCGTCCTGTCCTCAACCAGTCACTTAATGCTAAGCTGCTCAAAGTCACGGGAAAACATGTCAAACTCCCACTCGATAATGCCATCGTCTTGATACGTTGGCATCAATGTCCCCGATATTTCCCGGACAGCCAGGTCGATATCCAGCGGCTCGCCGAACACACTGACGAGAAATGTTAGCATCGGCACTCAGTTATATCACAGGGTCGGAAACCTTACACCAATCGTCGGATAAAAGGGGCCGCCGACAGATCAGCTACCCTTTGCATGCAGTCTGCTACATTCTCAAAGGGTTCGCAATCCACGTCCGAGGAGGCCTTCATGTCCCGAACCCATATCGCAAAAACGGTCAAGACATCTTCCTCTTCCTCTTGGAGTAGGAACTTCTTGTCATCCTCCGAGTTCAGCTTGGGGTGAAAAATCGCCTCAAAAGTTTGTTTGGCCATTTGCGCAGCTTCCGGGTCTCTGACCCTTGGTTGTTCGGCTGCATCTGGTTCGAGGTGAAAAGCCCGGTATGCGGCCAAGAACACCGATAGTTGTTCGAGGATCTCATCCTCGGAGAACCACTCAATGGCAAGGGCAAATGAAGGGTTGGCAGAATGTTCGGTTGATATGGCCTGGCCGGAGCTGTGTGACCCAAGCTGTAGTTCAGCTTGGGTATTTGTTTCTGTTTCTTTTCGTCAGCATCAGCTCTGTTGTTGCTTCCCACTCATTGTCTCGTTCACTTACTGGTTTCGGCAATCGGAGTGTTGCCTGGGTCGATGGCAAAACGAGTAGAGCCAACCAGATCAATGGTGAGCTGCTGGATATGCTGGAGTGACTGTCCAGTTGCCGGCTCCTGGTATTGCGCCTCAGAGTACCCCTCGTCTTCGACATCGACACCCATACTGCGCCTTGCCTTCTTAGGACGGGGTGCGCATGGAGAACCGGGAGCGCGCTTCGACCCTGTACGGATTGGAGTGTCAGGTGTCAACGGAGGGACCTGGCCAAAAATTAAGGCCTGTATCGACAATGTCACAGTTGGCGTGTGAGATGAAGTTGTCGCTCGGGGTGTCTCCAGAGAGTCTTCGCTCGGACGGTGGGTTTTTTCTTGACCATAGGAATCATTGGCATCAGACGCCTGGCTAGGGGTGCTCGGGGCGTCTGTGTTGCTTTCGCTCCCAAGAGTGAGAGAAGGTGGTCTGGACGGCAACAGCTGCGAAAACAAACAACCTATGCCGGTCATCGTCTGGTTGTCTGGTCCTTCCTCCAGCTCCGGAGGCGGCGTTGCAGGGGCAGAAAGCGGAACAGGAGCTGCTGAAAGCCGGCCAAACAGCCACGAGCCGCGTCTAGGTGGCTCCTCGGGCACATTCATCTCAAGACTGGTATGGCCTTCTGTGCTTGAGGTTGTCTTCGACGTGTTGGTTGAGGTCCGTTCGGGGCAGACCAGTGGGTCTGGTGTATCAACCTGCCAGTTTGTCAGAAGGGAGTGTAGTGCTTGCCAATGACTACTACCAACCATTTGATTGCTGCTGGACATTGCGCTGGCGGTCCTTGGCACTTGATGGCGCGGTCGGCGATGTCAGCGATGACTTCGGGGCGGGCTCCAGTGATATGATCAGACCACTGATGAAAAGGGGACCACGGCTGAAATGTTTTCTTTGGAGTTGCTTGACTAAGAGAAAGACAAACTTGTCTTGAATTGCGAATATTCAAGATCTACCTTTCTCCTTTTGTGGTGAGTCTTTGTGGGCCCTCTTATATCAAAGTCCTCCGGCGGTTCCCTCCCAGACCAGAAGCCCAGAAGTCCAAATGTGTGGGGTGCATCACAGCCAACCTCGCCGGCCTACCCACACTTGACACAAAGATTATTTTTCTTCTTTAGACTCCAAGATGGAGTCCAGCAGCCCAGTACGGATAACGGGCGGTAATTGGGACCGCCAGAGCACATGGCCTGGAACAAGGCATATGCAGCCTCTTCAGCCTCCATTTCTATTTTGCTATGGTCTTCTGCATCCCGCAATCTTGGCTTTACACCACCTCAGATCAATCTGCAGAATGAGTTTTATTGCAACTCTCAGTATTTCTTCAGCCCAGGCACGCTGCATCGTGGGATCTGCCGCGAGGCTGTAGGTCGCGTCAATTGGTCGCCTGTGGCGGCTGGCGCTTACCGCACAACTCCTGATTGGGGCAGTGGTCCCAACAGGCTGGACACGAACGAAGCTTCGCCGCAAAAGCAAGCCATGTGTGTTTGAAAACGTCGAGTCCCACTTGCTGAAGGGATTGGACTGGTCGGTCAAAGATGGCGGGAGCCTTCCCCGGATGGTTGGACTGTTGGGATAGGGGGGGCATATCTGCTGGCCCGGCCCAAGGCTTTGGTCGCTATGGGAAGTTGATATCCAATGGATTGAGAAGAATCAGGGGTGTGAAGTCAGCATAGGAGAATGCCTTCGACGCAAGTGCAACCTGCCTGCAATTGTTTTCCCTATTTGTGTGCCATTGGCAACAGCCCTAGAATGATCTATTGCGTGGTCGGCTGTGCTGCGACCATGAGGGGGCTCTGACATGCGAGTCAACTCGGGAAAAGCGGGATGGGGTTTGACCCGGAATGAAGTCTCCTGTTCGGCTTCGCGGGAGGCTCCCTCCCGGCATTGGGGATGGACGGATTGTGGGTGGCCGGTGGATAGGGTCAGGTCGTTCATATGAGGGGAGGATGAACGTAACGTTGACTTGGCCGGTATGGAATGTCTCTTGGGGGCTGCTGATCAGCATGATGCTCGATAGTAGTGCCAGGTGATGTTTGCCGGATGTTCAGGTTTCAAGACAGGTGAAATGTTAGTCGATGGTATCTGACCTAGTGTGGTCCTATGCGAGTATTGGCAACTGGCCTGGTGATCTGAAGCATGATAATATTAGCCCCCCAATCACACCTCAAGTGCACAGATGGACGTGCAGTTCCTTGAAGATCCGTTCCCATAACAGCAACAGTCTAGTTCCGTGGAGGTACTATCAAAGCATGATGGTGAATTTTGTATAAAATCAAACTGCCCAACTCGTACATCCTCTAGCTGAAACACCCCCAGTCTAATAATACAACCAAGAATAGAAAACTTTATAATACAGTAAATCACATCATAGTCCTAACCCTCATCGGACTAACAACCCTCACCGCAGGATCAAAGCAAGCCTGCTTCAACAATTGGTATTCCTGCCCCTGAATATTCCATGGCAAGCCCAACGGTTGATCCATCACCGCCACCCGTGATCCAATCTCCTGCCCTTTCCCCTCACCAAATTGCCCCTCCGCCTCACTCCCAACACTAGGACTATTCTCCTTACTACGACTGACCTTCTTCCCCCCATGGTGACAATCCGTCAACCTCGAACCCCCATACCTTCTCTTGACATCCTGATACTTTTCCATAGGAAAAACATCTCCTTCCACCTCGGTAATCAGCGGTACAGAGAAATCTATTTGCCCCAAAAAATGTCAGCTCTTTTCACTTCAAGGCGCAGAACAAAACTTACCACCACCCAAATAACTCTCGACCTTGTACCCCGCCACCCCAGCCGCCATCCTCCTCCCGTTTTTCCCTCCCCCTCTCTTTATCACAAAACTCGCCCCCTTTTCGCTTTTGTCATCACCCCCATCCCAATCAACAAAAAGTTTTGGCCTCCCCCCAAAAAATTCCACCTCCCACTCCGCCCCAGGATCATATCTTGTCACGAGCCTCATGAAATCAGCGTCTGTGACTTTATCTCTCAGCTCCCCCTCCTGGGCGTGATCGCGGAGGTAGTTGACAAAGAGGTGGCACAGGTGATGCGTCACCATTGCTGCAATATGGAAAGCTAATCTTCTGAAGCGGGCTGTTTGGGCTTCGGAGGCGTCAAACCGTTTGTGGCGCCGGGATATGTCTGACTTGAGGCGGGAGTGGTAGAGTTTGGTGACGAGGTGGGTATTGAGGTGGAGGATGGCAGCGCTTTTGGGGTTGAATCTCGAGAAGGAAGGGGGGAGGTGGAAGAGAGAAGTGGTGGAGGAGCAGGCGAGGAAGCCGTTGCGTTTTGGGTCGAGTTTGATCAGGGGGAGGTTGTGGCGGACGGTGTAGAGGAAGTCGTCTACCGCGGAGGGGGTGTTGATTTTTTTGGGGAGGGGGGGTTCATGGTGGGAGATGGGGCGTTCGCGCCAGACAAGGAGGGATTTCTGGGCGAGGTTGGAGAGGGCTGGATAAAGCTTAGTGATAGGGAATTAGGGGGAGGAGGGAGGGTGGACTGACCTTGGCGTCCTCGGGGGCTTTCGAGCATTCGGATGCCGAGGTCGACGACGGAGGAGACTACCCAGGCTCGGCCGCCGGAGGGTTCGAGGGGGATGGTGGTGCCGTTGTCGAGGAGCTCTGAGATGCACACGCCGTAGAGGCCGCCGGTTTCTCTTGGAAGGAGTTGAGGGCAGAGTTTACCTTGCTCTATGGGCTGGGGAGAGGATGTCCATGTTGTTGAAGGGATGGAGGTGGAAAAGGCGCGGCCGATCTCCTTGCTGTCTAGCTCTACCGCGTGGGTAGGGTAGGCTGGGTAAGCTGGAAGAGATTGGTGATGCTTGTGTTGCGGTACCGGGCGTCGTTGAGGAGGCTGCTCAAAAGAGACAACACTTGGCTTGCCGATGATGCTATGCCCAGCCGAACGTTTACCTGTAGCTGGCTGGGCAAACGAAACGCTGGGTCCGGCAGTGGTACTGCGCTTTACCAGGCGTGAAGGAGGCTGCTCAAACGTTACGCTGGCACTCGCACTGGCACTGCGCGAGGGTGCCATCGCCACCGGTGATTCAGGGGGTGAACTGAAGAGGGGTAAGCTAGGGACAGCTTTTGTGACAAAGCTCCTGATTCAGTGCTCGGTGAATGTAAACAAACTGCATAAAGAGTTGAAACAAACAAAAACAATGCAAGAGTTTCTTTGTCAAAGCTTTACGGTTCTCAAAAAAAAATGTTTTAGACACAATCCATGCTTGTCGGCTTCATCCTTGTTTGACGAGACCAAAACCGAGGCATGGGATGCCCATGCCCGCGTTGGGGGGACGATGTGTTGATATAGGCTTGGATCTACTGACCACCTACACAGCCATATTTGGCAGCTCTAGCTGTCCGCAGTCAACCTACAATAATGTGAATCATATGTGGAACAGGCCAATTCTGGAGAGCCGGGCCTGCCTGTCCCGGCTGGCCTGATGACCAAGTCATCATCAAGTCAGTGGAGAACTGTCTGTTTCTGGGTCCGAGAGAGGTCGTTGTTCATGATAAGGAAAGAGCGTGATCTATAGATCGCTAGCGACATGAATATTTTCCGTGGGGGACCATGAGGGCCAACTGAATTGGTGTGAATGATACCGACCAGGCGACCAGCCTGGATCAATCACCCGAATGCAGCGTGCGTAACCGCCGGGAATGATAGACGAAAATGTGACGAGAACGAGGTCTGTAGATGAGCGACTCATGATCCGGGAGAGCAGTTGCATTTGTGTGATGCGGTCTCGGCCAGTTGTGTGGGTGGCCCAGCAGCATAAGCTGGTGTTTCGGGTCAACGGGTCGATACTCAGCCATGGGTTTCCATGGCCAGAGACAATAGCCCTTGTTTGCCGTGCCACTCATCTCTGAATTGAAAGATTCAAGAGGGCTTTTGGAGGTTTGAAGATGATCTGAGCCAAGAATCCAAGAATCCAAGATGTGTGAAGTTGAAAGAGATACGTAATAGTGGGAAGGGTTAGGGTTAAATGAGTTAGTTGCTGATCTGCCACACCGTTCAGAGTGCCACTGGCATGCGCGTTCCAGCTTCATCTCTCAAAGGACATTTTCCCAATTCGCGCCTGAATAAGCAGCCAATCACAGCATGGTGCCATTGTCTGCTATACAAAGATTACACTGAATTCCTCGTGCCTGAGAGCACTGTACGCATCGACTTTTTGTTGTGTGCCCTTTCGGGAACGCCTCGTGGCACCTTGTTGCAGTACCTAGGTACCTTGCTGGCCGTTGCTGTCGCTGTCGCTGGTCACAATGGCTCCCGCTCCCGGCATGGCACCCTATTCCGATGAGCCGACCGGTCCCTTCCACAGACCAGAACACAACGACGAGAGCACAGGCAGGATGTCGCACGAATCTGAGTCCTCGGTGTCTACCACGAGTATCGTCTTCGATCGGATCGAGGAGCGCCTCGCTGCCAAGGAGGGCCACTTCGAGCTCGACGACCATGACCCCATGAAGGAGGCCGACGACGACGACAATGACCTCGAGACTGGTCGCTTCCTCGGTGGGAGATCCAGCACCCAAGAGGAAGATTTCCCAGCCAAAAACGATGGCATGAACCGGGGGATGCGCAGGACGCTGATCATCGTGGCCGGGCTCTTGATCTCGGCGTGGGTTGTCGGTCTCTTCTTTTACGTTTCCCACAAGTCCTATAAGCCCGCCTCCCAGATCGAACACGACCCTCAGGCGACTGTAGTGCAAGGGACTGGGAAGCAAGTGACGCTCGATCAGGTTATGGGCAGCTACTGGCGTGCTGAAAGTCACTCCATAAGCTGGATCGAAAGCCCGGACGGTGAAGATGGGCTATTGCTTCTGAAGGACGGCCCCGGAAAGGACTTTCTCGTTGTTGAGGATGTACGGACCCAGAACAGCGCTGGCGTGAATGCCGCTGTGGACGTAGCGAGCAGCAAAACGTTAATCAAGGAAAGGCACTTTGACTTCGGCGGCCAGACGCACACTCCTGGAAGGGTATGGCCAAGCAAGGACCTCAAGAAGGTGTTGATTGCAACAAATCTGGAGGCCAACTGGCGCCACTCGTTCTATGCCTCCTACTGGGTCTTCGATGTCGACATGCAAATAGCAGAGCCCCTTATTCCTGGCGAGCCAAACGTCCGCGTTCAGCTTGCCCAGTGGAGCCCTACCAGCGATGCTATTGCCTATGTCAGAGACAACAACTTGTTCCTGCGCAGCCTCAAGCACGACAAGGTTGTCCAGATCACCAAGGATGGCGGTGCTGAGGTGTTCAACGGTGTTCCTGACTGGGTATACGAAGAGGAAGTCTTCTCGGGCAACAGCGCTACCTGGTGGTCCGAGGATGGCAACTACATCGCCTACTTGCGCACCAACGAGACGGGCGTCCCTGAGTATCCTGTTCAGTACTTCCTCTCCAGGCCCAGCGGCACGGAACCGGCACCCGGCGAAGAGTCGTACCCCGAGGTCAGGCAGATCAAGTATCCCAAGGCTGGTGCTCACAACCCCGTCGTCAATCTCAAGTTCTACGACGTGGCCCGCGATGAGAGTTTCACAGTGGAAATCTCTGGCCGGTTCGCGGATGATGATCGCCTCATCACAGAGGTGGTCTGGGCTGGTGGCCAAGTTATCGTCAAGGAAACAAACAGAGTCAGCGACGTCCTCAGGGTCGTCCTTGTTGACGTCGCTGCGCGCACTGGAAAAGCAGTTCGCGAGCTGGACGTCAAGGCCATCGATGGTGGCTGGTTCGAGATTACGCACAAGACCAAGTACATTCCAGCTGACCCCTCCAAGGGGCGTGAGCAGGACGGTTACATTGACATGGTGATCCACGATGACAACGATCACCTCGCCTACTTCACGCCATTGAACAACTCGGAACCAATCATGTTGACTTCTGGACATTGGGAAGTTGTCGACGCCCCCTCCACCGTTGATTTGGATAACAACATTGTCTACTTTGTCGCAACCAAGGAATCTTCTATCCAGCGCCATGTCTACCAGGTCGATCTGTCGGGCAACAACCTGAAAGCGGTGACCGACACGGGCAGTGAAGGCTATTACGACATTTCGTTTTCGGCCGGGACAGGGTATGCCCTTCTATCTTACAGAGGTCCCAACATTCCCTGGCAAAAGGTTATCAGCACTCCAGCAAACGCACACAGATACGAGCACATGGTTGAGGAGAACAAGGAACTGGCAAAGAGTGCCAGGGAATACGAGCTCCCTATCAAGATCTACGGCACCATCAAGGTTGACGGTGTTGAACTCAACTATGTTGAGCGTCGCCCACCACACTTTGACAAGAACAAGAAGTATCCAGTTCTGTTCCAGCAATACAGCGGCCCTGGGTCTCAGAGCGTTAACAAACGGTTTACTGTCGACTACCAATCCTATGTCGCCGCCGGCTTAGGTTATGTGTGCGTAACTGTTGATGGCCGCGGAACGGGTTTCATTGGACGCAAGAACCGTGTGATCATCCGCGGGGACCTTGGAAAGTGGGAAGCCCATGATCAGATCGCTGCTGCCAAGATCTGGGCGTCGAAGAGCTATGTTGACGAAGAAAGACTGGCCATTTGGGGCTGGAGTTTCGGTGGATTCAACACCCTCAAGACTCTCGAGCAGGATGGTGGACGGACCTTCAAGTACGGCATGGCCGTTGCCCCAGTCACCGACTGGAGATTCTACGACAGCATCTACACCGAAAGATACATGCTTACGCCTCAGACCAACGGGCATGGTTACGATAAAAGCGCCATCAACAACGTCACGGCTCTGAAGCAGAACGTCCGTTTTCTCATGATGCACGGTGTTGCGGATGACAATGTGCACATGCAGAACTCCCTGACGCTACTCGACAAGCTAAATATGGTTGGCGTTGAGAATTATGATGTTCACGTCTTCCCAGACAGTGACCACGGGATTTATTTCCATAACGCCAACCGGATTGTTTACGACAGTAAGTTCTCTTTTTCGACAGCGCATACTGCTCAACACTAACAACCGCCACAGAGTTGACCAACTGGCTCATCAATGCCTTCAACGGAGAATGGATCAAGGTTGCCAATGCAAAGCCTCAAAAGAAGAGGAGCATACAGCCTATTCTTCCAATTCTATAGAAATTTGAGACGGGGTTCAGCAAACACGGCGTTACTGGGCATTGATCGGCGTTTTGGTACATGACTATTCTTTAACGTTACAATATGAGGCATCATGAATAGAAACAGATTAACTCCTTCCTCTCCACCGCCAATCTCCTAGTTGGAACTCAAGATGTCCGAATCAGTTGCGGATGGGTCTCGACGCTCTGGTCGATTTTTTCGATAACCGCAGCAGTTCCATACGCGCACACTTGGGCAAACCCGCCCATGTCACCGGCATCGAATCTGAGGGCGATGACGGCGTTGCCGCCTCTGCTTTGGGTCTCGGCTACGATGCGGGAGATGGCGTCGTTTCTGGCCGAGTAGAGCTGTTTCCGTGTCAGTTACCTGGTGTATTCAGATGTTGGTGAGGGAAAAAAATGCCGTACCAGGTTGGTAAACCACTTGAGCTCACCACCCACAACGCTCTTCAGCACCATCGACATGCCTGCCGCCCAGTTCCGAGAACGGACAGTAATGCCGTAAACTGCGCCTAGGACTTTGACGACACGGTAGCCGGGGACGTCGAACATGGTTGTTGTGATGACGCCGTTGGTTTCGGTGAAGCAGTGGAGGTCCTGGATGGAGGCAGGAATGTCTGCTTGTTGGTTTTGGGGTTTGGTGGAGGAGGACATCTTGGTGTTAGAGTTTGGCTGGAACTCGAAATATGGACTCAGATTGTTCTATTGTCTCGGGATGGTTGAATGATAGCTACCTATAGCAAAGAAACATGGACATAGACTCGTTATATGCACTTTTGAGCTCTGCCAAAAAGAAGCTGCCACAGGAACAACTGGCAGACTCCCGTCTCCTGTCTGCCCAATATGTCATCGCCATGGCAAGGCTTTGGGCCTCTTTCAAGCCAATGAATATACCGCACGTCCTCATAACCAGGAGGTATGCTAGGACGAAGTTGGCCGTATTTCGTATCCAGCCACGCCAGCTTCACTTATACCAGAGCACAGCCCCACTTACCCCAGGCCAAGACGGACTTGTCAGGGGGGGTAATGGCAGGGCTGAGAGGGGATCAGCAGTTGGGCAGACAGCAGGCCGGATGAAGTCGGGTAAGCCGACTGCTTTCTCGGACAGTATTCAGACCTTAAGCCATCTTGTCATGGGAGAACATCGCATTGCGGGAGATATCGGAAGTGTGTCAAAGACTGATAAAAGAAGGGTTAGGGTAATCCGCCAAGCAAAAAGCCCAGAACGATCAAGCATTGCCAAGAGATCCGAAAGCACTCCACGAACCACCACCACTATCAGTCAATGATACCCAACTGCTGTCTGGCGCATCTGTCAAAAAACAGATCATAGTCCCTACACTTTGCGAACAAAGTGCACCGAGAGATGAAGCCTGAACCAGAAATAGAAAAAAGGGAACAAATATCGCGCGGCAGGAGATGGGCAACACTTTTCACCGGGGAGATTCCCCACCTCGTTTAATCTGGAATCACGGAACGTCCTTTCCAGGAAAACTGGTCTGGGGGGAGGACGACGTTCCGTGATCACCAGGGGCCGGCTCCCTACTGTAGGAACAGGCGGTTGGCGATGCCGGCTCGCTAATCTTCAATATATCATTCAGCCGCAAGAGGGGAGACAGAATGAGAATGGTCTCATTCCGGGGCGTGGATGTGATCTGGGTTGATCGTCCCGGAGGTGAATGATATGGATATATAAACCACTCTCACCTCCATCCATCTTACATCTCCGGATTTCAGGAGAAGTCACTTGATTACCCCCATCCTTAACTCCCTGTATAAGCCACCCAAAATGCACCCCTCCCTCCTCCTCGGCCTCCTGGCCGGCACCGCCCTCGCCGGCACCATCCGCCGCCCCGGCCGTCCCCGTCCCCAAGCCCCCACGGCCGAAACCCTCTGCCCCATCGTATTCGACGGCCGGCCCGACTCCTCCCTCGAACCCCTCGACTTTGACGACTGGAACACCTCCCCCTTCAACCCCGACTACGTCAAAGGCGCCGGCCTCCCCTGGTCCTCCATCCTCCAGTTCCCCGACATCTCCCCCCCGGCCCGGTTCGACGACCCGACCTACCAGAAGCCCTTCGAGGTCACCATCAACGACTCGTCCATCTTCAACAACCAGCGGGGCTTCCGCCGCGCCGGCCTGCAGTTCCAGGGGGACACCAACCGAGACTCCCCCGGCTCGTCGGGCATCAAGACGATCCACTTCTCGCTCAAGTGGGACGCCCAGCGGCCCTTGAACCTGAGCCACGAGTACCTCAACGTATGGCACGAGACGGCCGACTACAGCGCGAACCAGTTCAACTTTCAGGCCGGCGCCATACTCGGGCAGAACAGCCTGGCGAGGGACACGTGGAAGGTGCTCAACAGGCAGAACAGGCAGGTCTGGAGCACGCCGATCCTGAGGAACGAGTGGCAGAACTTTGCCATCTCGTTGGACTTTGTCAGAAAGTTTGTTTACCTTATTCCCACACGCCCTATCACGGTTATCATGACAGGGCGAAAAAAAAAAAAAAAAAAAAAAAAAGGGTGTGAAATGGTTTAAACTGACATGAAAATTAACAGCACCCTCCGTGTATACTACAGCAGAGGCTCCGAACCCCTCCGCAGCGTGACCAACGCCCTGACCAACAACAACGCCGGCGAGGGCCAGTACCAAGTCGGCATCCTCCGCAAGCCCACCGGCACCAGCGACGTCGTCAACTCTGGCTACCACCAGCGCAACCTCAACGAAGGTCTCATCTACGGCAGCGTCTTTGTCGAAGACGGCGAAGGCGGCTGCGTCTCTCTTTAATCCCCACCTCAAGAATGTACATAAACCATTATCAACATTACATAAAACATATGAATTCACACCGTTCATAACTCCCCATCTTTTTTTTAAAAGCCAGTTCACCATATCAATTTCACCCAAGGTAGGTACCTAATCTATCCTCAAGCATCGTCCCCGTCCCCATCCCCGGGAATAAACCCCCTCCCCCCACTAACCCTCCTTCCTTTGACGCTGAAATTCCCCGGGCCTTGGTAGATCTGCCTGGGGTAGCTCTCGCCAACCATGGGCATGTCCTCCCTGCTCAGCAGCGCCCGTCCCTCCATCCTCGTCTCGTTGCTGATGACGCGGTAGAGCAGGATCTCGGCGTTGAGGGGGGTCTTAACGGTCTTGTTCGGGAAGGTCTCCTGCTCGACGTTGAAGTCGAGGGACCAAAAGACGTCTTGCGGGGTGGGGTGGGAGTCGGTGTTGCGGTTGCACCAGAGTGGGTGGACCTCGCCGATTGTTTCGGTGAGGGAGGTGCCGATTGTGTGGCAGTAGGTTGTTAGGGGGGTTGATTCGAGGGGGGTGTTGGGGGGGAAGGTTATGTTGAAGTTTACGCTGGTGAAAGGTTAGTATTGAAGGTATGGGACGGGGGAAAAGATATGTGGACAGAGTAGGAATGGGAGGAGGAAAATAGACGTACTAGAAGCGGTGGGAGAGGATCACGGCGCCGGCTCGGAAGTTTGTGATTTGGATGTCGGGGATGGGGTCGATGCGGACGGGCTGAGGGGGAGGGCGGCCGTCGTTGTTTTGGGGGGCTCTGCCTGCTAGGAGGGCACCGAGGAGGGCGGTTGGGAGACGCATTGTTGGTGGTCTTGAGTCTCCGTATCGGTGACGGTTGCCTGGCTAAAAGTCTTTGTTGGTTGGAGGGTACAATTCTCTCTTGTGTTGGGGAATAATTTATAGGAGAGAAATGTATAGACTGCTCTATCTGCTTCGTCCGCAAGCCTGACAACAAAAGGTCACGAGAGTTGTCTCCGACAATTCACTGCTTCGTCCGGAGTCCTCCGCCATCTTGGATGCTCCAGATAAAGGGGAGGAAGTTGCTCTGAGCCATTGCTCATCCCGTCAGTTGCCGCCGGTCTAGAGAGAGCAAGAAGAATTGAAGCCTCCTGACGTCACGCAACACTATCTTTGCTCCTGATCACAGCCGCGGTACCCATTTATTGGAAAGCGTGATACACAATGGTTTTGATTGTAATCTCCGTTATGCTCTTGTTGACAGCGGCTCAGGGTTTCAGATGAGAGCCACGAGAGGGTTTGATATGGGGCTGAGCCTATCGCACGGAGGATATGATGAGGTTGCTCCGGGAGCATCTCTTATCAATATTTTACTTATTTTTGGAGCTTGAGACTATCTACCCGTCTACCTTCAGCTGATGAGGCCCTACACATGTGAATATCGAGGTGAATGTCAGAGGGGCAATGAGCGGTGTACCGTCACACACCGAGACCTTCCCGGATCCGAGAATAACCAAGTCTCTTCACCTCAGTGAATCCCAAAAAGGAAGTTTTCATTTGTTCAAGTATATAACCACCGCTATTACCGCCAATATTGGCATGACTGTCCAATTGGGTAATAGTTGGGCGGTGAGATAGTGAGGGGGTGTCCGAGGAGGTAAGTGGAATGTCGTGGACTGATGGAGGGGCTGGAGGGGAGATGGAGGGGAAACTTGGGCAGAAATCTCGATTTGATGCCGTGTTCATGCCTACATGTGCGATGGGAAAGACTGAGTGGTCCAGCGGATGTCTGGGAGCTGCAGTAGCCCAGAGGCAGAGAGGGGTGAATGCTGCCCCACCGCCAACTCAGCAGGAGCTTTGCTTCCAGCCCTCAAACCATGCCCGGTGGCCCGGGTACACCAAGTTTTGAAATCGGGTAGAAAACCTGCTCTTTCCCAGCCGTTGGGTTTTTGCATTTTCCTTTTCCTTTTCCTTCTTCAAGCCCTTCAAGCCAGGCGGTCAATCAACTGTCTGCTTTGGATTGAAGGAGTAAACCCTTTCCGCGGCATCGTCGCCGAGTGGAAGTCCCCCACCAACGCTGGTCCGATTCGGCCCCGGCCACGGCTCCAATTAGCGGGCAGTGACCAGGGGTGCCGTTTCGTTTCCAGGCTCATTTCGGAAGGGCCGTCACCCAGCCCAGCGTCCACTATTGCCGATTTGACCCCCCCCCCCCCTTGGAAACGACGAGACGATAAGAAGGAGGAAAAAAAGATCTGACGACGACGACTTTGCAATTCGCAACACCATCACAACCTCCTTTACGAAGCATCGAGACGCTGTTCCCTTTGGCATTACGTGTTGACCGGTTCAGCCGTTCTTTCGGAGCTACCAAAGGTACGTAAGACGCCCATTGTCATTACCTACCAAATTTCCAAAGGGACCCCACAGCAGCAGAGGGATTGGATTCGCGCCCCCTTTCCACCGCCTGGGGCGTTCCCAGTTGTAGCGGCCCAACTTAGGTACTTATTGTATTTTTCAGCGATTAACTTTTACGCGTTCTTGCCAGATCTCTCCAATCCCGCACCTCAGCCTGCAGCCTAGCAGCCGTCGTCAAGACACCACGCCTGCTGGTCGCATCTAATCTCTTCGCCTCCTCCCCTCTTCGCCGTGCTTGCAAAGCCACCAACACCGACAGCATGTCCATCCAGGTTCCCATCGACCTGCTCACCTCGCGCTTCAGCATGGGGGAGCGCTTCAGCAGCCTGCGCGCCAACACCATTGGCAACCGCTTTGCCAACCTCAAGCCCCTCTCCGAGTTCCTCGACATCAAGCGTGTGAACAAGCCCGAGAACTTTGTCGAGATGCAATCGCGTGTTAACTACAACCTCGGCCACTTCTCGAGCAACTATGCCATCGTCTTCCTGATGCTCTGCGTCTACGGCCTCCTCACCAAGCCCTTGGTCTTGTTCGACATCATCTTTGTCACCGTGGGCATGTTCATCATTGGCAAGCTCGACGGTCAAGATCTGGAGTTTGGCACCCAGCGCTTCTCGACAATGCAACTTTATACCGGCCTTTGGGTCATTGCGATCCCAATCGCCCTGATTTCCGGCGTCTTCGGCCTCATGATGTGGTTGATTGGCGCCAGTGGTGTGGTCATTCTTGGCCACGCCGCACTTTTGGACAAGCCTATCGATGAGGCTTTTTCCGGGGAGGTGGTCTAGGTGGTCGGCCACGAGCTCCCAAATTTTCGCCCCATGGGGGAAGACCATCCAGGCGCGAGCGGAGGAAATATGAGGCGCGCCAGGGGGACGACAGCTGGTGGGGTGATGACCGGCGTGTCGAAGAAGTGGATGAATCTGATTCTGGTGTCGGGCTGGCCTCGAGCGCATTGGTCAGACGGGGTGGAAGCTTTGGTTCGGGCATGAATATCGTTGCTCGGGAGGACGGAGAGGAGACGACGGACGACTCGGAAGACGGGACGGATGATGACTATGACGATGACATGCCCATGCTCAGCCCGCGGGAGGAGGCTCTCGCCGAGGCTGCCATGGCACGTGTAGCGCGTGCCCATTCGAGAGGCAAGACGAATGTGAAGTTGGGCAAGGAGGAGTTGGCTGCCTATCAGAAGAAGCTGGCGATCATGGAGTATCAAAGGACGAGGCCACCACGGAGAGAGCGTGTTGCTGTTCCCATCACTGCACTTGGACCTGCTGCCCGCAGCGCCAATCGACTGCCATCTGACGGCAGCACGCCCCCTTCGGCCTCTTCGCCCGATCCAAACTCGGAAAGAGAACCAGCACAGCCACCAATGGGCTACTTTCCTCCTTCCTCTTCGCGCTCGCTTCCTCGTTCAGGCTCTAGTGCATCCAGGACACCTAGCCAGACCAGGGTTGACAGAGACCGGGACTTGTCGCCGTTCACGTATTCGTACATTCGCAAGGGCGATTCCGAGATTCGATCAAGCTCTCGGCAGCCCTCTGGTTCTTCCGACCATCCGAGGGGCCCTCAACGCCGCAGCGAGTCTCAGGATCCTTTCCAGTACATGACGGACAAGCAGCCATCGCCTCTTTCAGGAGCCTCAGCCTCGTCGCGGACACTTCATCTTGATCCTTTGCCGGGAGCACCCTATTATGGATCTTCAACGGTTGTTCGCCGACGGACCGGCGGTCACGAAGACAGCGCCAGCGGCAGCGAGGACGCCTTTGACCCTGCGCCTCCTGGGCGGGTCAACAGCTCCGGCACCACCCTTCCTGACTCGAGGGGCGATGACAAGTTGTCTCCTTCGGCCAAGAAGTCATCTTCTTCCAGTTCGGCTGTGCCTTCGCGCAAGAAGTCGGTTGCTACACGGACCAGCATCTTGGGTACTGCTAGAAGGAAAGCGAAATGATGAAGCCGAATGTGTCTCTGTTTTCTGTTTTTTTCTCTCTTTTCATTCTCCTCTCTGGGCAAAGTTTTGTGTGCGTGCGTGCGCGGCGGTCGGAGTCTATTTATCATCCTGGAGCAAACAGCGCGGATTTTGGGAAAAGAGGATCGGCTGGGATAACTATAGACTTGTGTGGGAATTTGAAATCAATTGAGTTTGTGTGAAGTTTTCTTGTTTGCAATATGTGCCCTTGCCATGTTTGATTATCCTGACTTACAAATTCCACCGAGGTATACTTGACCATTAACGCCCGTTGTTTAATAATATCCATCATGATACCTTTTCCCACGTACCATCATCTTCATCGTCATCATCATCGATTGTCGTTTGTGTCAGTTAATCAGAAAAGAACTTTGTCACCCCCTTGACCATCCCATCCCCCCATCCACCACCACCCCCTAATTCCCTAGTAAAACTCTCGGTCGTCTTCTCCCACGAACTCCCGTCGTAACCCCTCGTCGATCGTTCCACTGTTGATCTGGCCATTTTGACCGCCCCGGCGGCACCCCCAGCCGCCCCGGCAAGTTTGACTGCCTCGCCGACGAGTCCTACGCTGTCTCCTGATGCGGCTTTACCGGCCACCCCGATGAGCCGCTCGATTGCTTTGGGGAGACGGATCCCTACTTTTGCGAGGAGAGCGGTGAGGAACCCGCCGGTGAGGAGGGGCATGATGACTAGCATGAAGACCTTGAGGGGGTGACGTTTTGCATGGTTGAGGAGGTCGCGGAGGAGGCGGCGGATTTTTTTGTGGAGTTTGGTTAGGAGGTTGGGGCGGGGGGAGCGTTTATAGTAGGAGGAGGGGGTGCTTGGTCGGCCGCCTGGTGGGGGGGGGAGGGGAGGTTAGTATGTGATATAAGGAAAGGGGGGGGTTAATGTGTAGGAGACGAACCAAACCCAGCAAAGAAGGAGGATCGGGATGCGTTGCCGCCTGCGAGGTTAAACAACGCGCGTGAGGCGTTGGATTGCGAGAAGAACGAACGGGAATCATCATCCACACTGTTCCTATGACGAGACCTCGACCGGGAACGGTTGCGCTGGGAGCGGGAGGGGGCGGGCTCATGGTCGCCGTAGATGAGGTCGTCGTCGTCTGAGGACGGGGAGGCGAAGAAGGAGGTTATACCCCCCATCACCGACCCGCTTTCCTCCCCCGAATGACGATGATGATGCTTCTTTGAAGAACGGCGCCTGCTCCGGGAGCGCTCCTCGCGATGATACTCCCGGGGAGAAGAGCGGTCCTTGGACCTCGAACGGTGGTGCTTCCTGCTGGAGCGGTGGTGGGATCGGTGGTGCCGTTTGGAGGTTGAGTGGGCTGTTCGACCCGAGATGACGGAGGAGGCGTCGTCTAGGAGGCCCATTTTGACGATAGAGTCTTCTCAAGATGTGGTGGAGGTTCTCGCGAGAAACAGGGGACGCGTTCGTAGGGCTGATCAGCAGGGTCCCTTGAAAATAATGGAGCTATCACCAAGAATAGCAGAGGCACCGCAAAATGCAGGTACGAGTTGCGTCAAACCAGACACTAAATCAATGCACGAAACAAAGATTGACAGCGAAGCAACAACGGATACACATCTGACCCAGAAAAATGGAAACGAAGAGAGGGGAGTGATTTCACCGCTTCGCCTCTCCCCGCGAATTCAACAAATGCCAAAAATCATGAGGCTGGTCAACGAGCTGTGATCCTTGTCGGCATGTTGTTGATTGGATGACAGGTTGCGGAGCCCTGGCTGAAACGACTGTTGGTGCCGCAGGGGTGCGGATGTAAGTGACCCTAACCCTGGGATATTCTGAGAAGCTATCTACATTGTCTCAATGCTGTCTATTAATATTCCCCGTTCTATCCCATGCGTTTTTGTATCACATCAACTTCAAGCCAAAAGTCTTTCACTTTCCCCCTCAGCCCTCGCCTCCCTCTCCTTCTTCAGCTGCTCATAATCAGGCAGCCAAAGACTCAACACGGTAAACACCAACGCCATAGCCACCATCAACACCCAAATCGAATACCCGTGCAGCAACCACTGCGCCTTCACACTCAACGCATACAAACTCGCAAACAGAGCCGGAGAAAACGACCTCGTCCCGCTCACCACGGCCTGCGAAATCGACACCAACGTCCCAAGCATCCTCGCAACAGGAGCAACATCATTGACAGCAAGCTGAATAGCCGTAAACGACATACTCACCCCGCTGCCCAAGCAGAAAAACACCGGCGCACACACCCAAAACACCGTCACAAACTCCGGCCTCCCTGTCCTCAGCAACATGCTAAACACCGGCCCCAGTGCAAAGAAGAACGGATACGCCTTCGCACAAACCCTCATAACCCCATTCGTCCCAATCCTCGCCTGCAGCCTCGGGAAGATCGCCAGCATCCAAACCGCCTGACTCAACCCAGTAAGCCCCATCAGCCACGAAATCTGCACCGGCGAGAACCCAAACCCCCCCAACTCCACCTTGGTAAACCAAAACACCGGCAAGATGGCCGTGTAAGAGTAAGCCAGCAACATCACCCACCCATTCACCACCAACACGATCCCCACCCCGGGACTCCTCACCAACTGCCCAACCGTCATCCTCTCCACCTCCCTCTTTCCCTCCATCCCCCTATCCAACGTCTCCTCCACCCAAACCCCTACCACCCCAGCACACCCCAACCCCATCCCCCCAATCACCAAACTAGACAACAGATACGGATACCGTTCCATCAACCCCCCCTCGAAAAACCCCGGCCACGTCCCCGCCGGCTCAGCCAACATCCCCCCCATCAACGGCCCAAGCGAAATCCCCATATTATTCGCAATGCTAAACCACCCAAACGCCTTGGCCTGGTGGTTCCCGCTCCTCTGCCCACACTGCTCCGCAATCATGGTCCTGATCGTCACCACGTTCCCCGCAAAGACACCCGCCGCGCACCGATAAACAATCATTTCTGTGATTGTTTTGGCAGTGCCAAACAGCATCGTCGCGAGGGAAACCCCTACTATGGAGGCGACAAGGACGGGTTTTCGACCAAAGGAGTCGGAGGCCCGGCCCCAGAAGATCATGACAAACATTTGGGTGAGGGAGAAGAGGGATTCGATCAGGCCCGAGTAGAAGCCTACGTCTGTGTCGGGGAGGGCGCCGTTTTCTTGGGCCATTTTGTTGATGTAGGGGAAGATAGAGAAGAAGGCTATGGGTTCGAGGAGGCGAGCGAGGCAGAGGAGGAGGATTTGGGAAGCTGGGAAGGGGGGTTCGGATTCTTCTTCTGGGGGGTCATTGTTGATGGTTGGGGAGGGACCTGGGGGGAGGGCTGCGTCGCCTCCTGTTGTTGGGAGGGGGGGTAGGAGGGGGGTTTGCTCCGTTGGTGGTTTGAGGGGTGGTGGTGATGGTTGTTGTTGCGATGATGAGGAAGAATAGGTGGAGGAGAGTAGGCTCCTCATTTTGGCGGTGAGCTTTAGCTGATTGTGATGGTGGTAAGTGCTCAAGATGTTGTAAACGTAGGCGTGTTAAAGTAATGTAAGATCGAGTCGTGAGAAGAGCCGCACTAGGCGTATAAAACCTCGTCTTTCATAAACGGTTTTGTGTGTGTATATCGTTGCTGGCAAAGTTGCTCGACGTTCAGACGTCTTGTCCCAGGTCGCAAAAGGCGTGATGTGTAAAGTGTTCGGTTTCATAAACAGCGCGTTTGCATTATATTACCCCGACCTCGGGCTTTTGGAATCCCTAAAACCAACCGATGAGCAAAAGGAAAAGGATTGGGAAAATGGGAAACTGTCGTGAAATGCATGTTCAACCATTGAAAGAGCGATAGCAAAAACCGCACTGGCCAATCCGAATGTTGTTGGTTCCCTTGCCCACATCGTCGATATGATTGGTCCGAATGGATATAAAAGCGGGTTTTGGTTCTGGCCTTGCCTCGACAAAAACGGACTTCTCACCGTTTGACCGTTCCAACTTCCATCGAAATGGCTGTACCTGCCCGAGTACATACATGACCACCACCTCATGCTTCCTGTATCACCGAAAGCCTCCTCCTCAAGGAGATAACTCGCATTCCATTGTCCAGCCAAGCAAGTCAGGTCCGTTCCTGCGCAAAAGGCCAAACCAGCAGCAGCCTGTGTTTTCCCAATACGGAAGGCAGTACAAGTACCAGAGAAACACAGTTCCAGAAAGGAAGGGTCCGACGTGACCTTGCAAGTTGAACACACACACACACACACACATCTGTGTGATGTGGAGTGTTGTTCTGGTTCGTTCCATCTGGCAGTTTTGGTTGGTAATTTCTCCGAGAGGGCTTTGTGTGACGAACGAGCGCCACTTTCCATGCTTCGGGAATATCTCAGGTTTGTACTGCCGTAAGTCAGGTCATTCTGAAACTGGTGGTGGTGGTGATGATAGTGGTGAAGAGTTGAGGTTTGAATCGAGATATGCCTATTTATTAATGACCTCAAAGGTAATCTGTAAACTAGTTCGCAACCCCCAAAAAAAAAAAAAAAAAAAAAAAAAAAAGCGAGGGTATAAATGTATCTCTGTCGTAAACCCTTTGAAATCCGTTCGTTAAACCCCCCAAAAGCACCTATATAAACGCCGTGCTGTCTGCTATTCTCCGGTCGTGTCTTGACCACCCGTCCGTTTTTGCTTCTCCCTCTTGATGTCACAGAATATAGGACAGAAATGTAGAACAGAAACCGCTGCTCATGAACCCCATTATTTTGAAGCCAGAATCCCTGCCATGCATGCAAGCCCAAATCAAGAAGCATACCCCCCCCTTCCCTGCACCCCCGAACTCAACCCAGCATACCCAGCATACCCCCCATTCCTCTGACTGGTATACCTCCACAACAGGCTCGCCCCCTTGAGCTTCAACTTCTTCGCCAAACCCCTCAGGTCATCCTCTGCCCCTCTCTTGGCCCCAGACTTCTCTGGCTTCTCCTCCTCAGGAGCGGTGCTCTTATCCATAGCCCACACGAACCTCTTCCTAAACCTCCTCCAGTCATCATTCGTCGGCCGTGGATCGCACCACTCCCCTTCCTCCCCAATCTCCCCGAGGTCCCAGTCGTCTTTCTCCTCGTCGATTGGCAGCGGGTAGTACGACAGCTCGTTGTGGTGAGGCCGTCGGGGTTGGTGGTTGATGTTGGCTTCAATGTCGAACTTGAACCGGTAGGCTTGGTGTATCTGTTGAGGTCGGTATTGTGGCTCAGATGATGAGGAGGAAGCAGAGGTTGATGGAGGAGACGAAGACAATGGTGGCAGAGATGGAAGAGGTAATGACTGGGGCGGTGATGGCGAAGGGGCATTGCTGCTCATTGGAGTGGGCAAACGACTTGCTGATGGTGATAAACTTGACATTGGAGTGCCAGTTCCACTGATCACACTGCTCGGTGCTGGTGATGGGTAACCGCCCATGCCCGTCGCTGCTGCCCCTTGTAGTTGTGCGTGCTGCTGATGGTTTGAAAGGGGCGCCATCCCGGATGGGTGGCCGAAATCAAACTCGAACTGGAACTCCTGATGAACGACAAACACCAATGTTTGTAGCTTGGGGAACTTGGCCAGACTGGTCATCAGCTTGTGCATGTTCGTCTTGGAGACCTTCCAGCTCAACACAGGGTGAAAGATTCCTGGGTAGATGCCGTACGAGGTGCCGAGGGCCAGTCTGTTGATGTTGTCCCGCACAAGAGGAATCTGGCTCATGAAATGCAGCGTCCGGTGTAGCCGTTTGACCAACAGATATGGTTCCAGGAGCAAGATGTCCCGGGAGAGGTCGACGTACTTCGTCGTCGGGCCCAGCGTCAACGGTTTGTAGTGGTGAAGCACAAAGCATCGGCTCTCTCGACAGACAGCTGCCAGCGGCGGAGGAGGCTCCGGGTGCACATTGGCAAACATCAACCCCTTCTGAGCCGGAGTCTTCTGTTTGGAGCTGGGAGCATCCATGACCTCGTACACCCGGGATTCTGGCAACGAGTACTCCCAAATCATATTCCGGATCTCTGCCGGTAATCGCTGAAAACTCCAAAACTCTGTCGGCGTCTGAGCGAACCCTCGCCTGTGGTAGTTCTGATCGCGATGCATCATGTCGGGCCTCGAATCGTAATGGTCGATGCTAGATTTCTTCCCAACCGTCAGAATTTCGTGCTTCGTACGGCCCTGATATGTCGGGCAGCCTTCGTTTCGGCCAGATCCGGTCTCGCCAAGTAGAAAGGTCCTTTCTCCCGTGTCGTCGAGCCTCTGATGATAATAGCCGGCCCAGCCTCTCGGTCCCGCTGGCCACGTCAAATCAACCTCTCCACACCGACTCTTTGAGCCGCTCTCCAACGACACGTCGACTGGGGGAAAAAAAAAATAATGGGCTGTGATATGAGAATGCCGGTAATTCACTGGAAATAAGACCGCCCACTATTAATGTCCCTTCCCTTTACTTCGATCGACTGTTGCTACCGCTTGGTGGGGGGATTCTGGAGAATGTTGGACTTGCAGGTGGCAGGCCGGGCGGGAGGGTTGCTTATGAGAAGCTGAGTTATATGGAGGCTTTGGTGTGCGTGGAATACCTGGGGAGGTTGACCAGTGAGAGGGTGTTGATGGGATATGGGGGAAAGTTCTCAGCTGCAACAGACTATGTGCGGTATCACGTCATCCACTATGGAAGGGAGTCTCTTGAAAGGTCAGAAAGCAAAGGAGGAAGTTGGAAGAGAAACCGAGAAGGGGTACGAAGGCAGGACACCACCAAGTTTTGGGGCTGTTCTGTGGCTTCTCAGCTCCTGTCACTTGACAAAGCGAGCACGAGGGCGAACCGAGCTTGACCAGCCTGGCAATGGCAATACGGAACCCTGGACCAAAGCACCATGCTCGGGAGCACGTCGGGAGTAGCACATGTCGGAAACGAGGTCAGGGGGGTGGATACAAGGTGCACTTCTTCCCCCCTAGTGCTGCCAAAACCCAACCGTAGGTGGACTACCATCTGTGCTTGCTTGGACATGGGAGCCGAAGGAATCCTGGACGGCTTTCAAGATGGGACGAACAGGCCCCAAAACCTTCCACAAGAGGCAAACTCCCGCACGGTACCGCTCGCTGGCCGGCACAGCATGACCATGGCCCATCCGAGGCTACCGACTGTTGGGCAGTGGAGGGCTTGGTCATATTCATGTCATTTCTGCTTCCCACTGTGGCAGCCCGAAGACGAAGTGGCTTGAAGAGGCAGCTGGGAGCAAGCCCCAAGCGTGGACCCAACAAAAAATGTCAAAGGGAGCCAGCCGGCCATTGGGAAGTCCCCCGTCAGCTGGGGAAACCCACTGAGCATCAAGAACTGGCCGTCTTGGGAGTTGGGAGCGGGATGGCGAAAAGGCAGCAAGGACCCCCTCCTGGGTCCTTTGGCCGCGTATGTAGGTAGTACTCTCCTGGAATAATAAGCAAAGACGAGACATTAACTACCCAGGTCAGAGTAGTGTGAGGTCAGTGAGGTCAGAGAGACAAGGGAGCGCTGCAGAGCATAGGATGCAGCGTAGTAAACGGATGGTACGTGGCCAGGGAAAAGTAGTGAGCTATTCTTAGCATATAAGGGACCACGTTTTAATCCTGCAGTGATCCAATTCATTAGCTTTTCAGGCTTACCGATCTTGGGGCCCATGGTAACGTGCCGTCGAAGCAGAGTCGCAGTTGAGCGCCGGCTCTGGTGATCGAGCAAGTGGAGGTAGTGTTGTAGTGGGACGCCCAGAGAACTACCCAAGTAGCGGTAGGGAGGCTGGTCCTGGTCCTGGTCCTGGTCCTGGGAGGAGGGGCACAACCTCTACGCCAACTTGTCCCGAAGACGCCAGATCGCTTTTGCTGGTCAACGACAGAACCAAGATATCCAACGACCAAGTTGAGCCCCCTCCAAAGTTCCAGAAATATCCCTGCCCCCAGGATTGTGACGGCATGGGGCGCCAACAAGCTGAGAAGCCGCCTGTCATGCGTAACGATCAATAGCGCACAGAAATATTAATCAGATTCCGTACACAAACATTGCAGGCGAGGAGGAGCTGCGGAACGGCAACCAAGCGAGATGGGTAGCGTACATCTGCTACGGAGAAAACATACATGTACGTACCAGCCCATGAACGGTGACGGTGACTCGGGGCGGGATGGACGTGGGGATAGGGGACTCCAGAGTACCACATCGAGCATGGATGGCAAAACGCCGGGGCTGCGAGGTTGCGCACGAAGAGAGTGATGAGGGGGAAATGTGAGACCAAACGGACGGAAGGGCCCTTTTTGAAATCCGTGATGAATCCCTCGAAACTCGAAACCAAACGTCGATTGGGTGATCAAGGTCAGTGGACTGGCCCGACGCAGACGGGACGAAACACCAAGCAAGTTCCTTTTCTGTGACTTTGTTTGGTGGGAGGTGCGTGACATAGATGAAAGACCTCCGTTTAATCAAGTCCTCGACGTTTCTGTTGGTCGAGAGGGTCACTCGCGCCGCGACGGGCGAGTCCGGCCATCGAATGCGGAAGGCCCTCCGACACTTAAGCCATGAGGGGTGTGTCACTGCCACTCGACTTTGTGATCATGGAGAAAATGGAAGCGACTGAATGAAGCGGAAGCGACAAACCCCGGCGAGAAAGATACCCAGGAAGTGGGGGCTGTCGGTGAGGTCCGAGCCAGCCCTGCTCTTCTCGCGAGGTTCCCGAGCAGACAAGAAAAGCGGGGTCGGGATCGGTCTGGTCGGCCAAGGAATTGTTCCGGAACTTTGTACCTGACCTCCTCTGATTGGCTGCAGACCGACTGCCGAATGACTAAGCGGGGTGCTCCACCAGGATTTTGGAATATCAACAGCAAGCAGCGAAAATTTGTTTCGGTTTCCTTTTCTTCTTTTTTTTTCTTCGTGCGGCGCCACGACCATTTCAAAACATTACCCGTGTTGCTCGAGTCCGATTCCTTCGGGGATTTCTATGTGACTCGCAGCGTCAGTCGTGGCACAGATCAATGAATTGCACGCCGATCTCTTCTACCAGTCAGCCCACCGAGGAGAACCCCTCCAGGGCTCGGTGGTGGTGTTGAGGTTGGACATAACTATTTTCTGTGACCTCTTGCGTGTGTGCCAATGTCTTGGTAGTCGTGTTCGATTTCCCAACGACTTTGGTTCTTCCTCCATCGTTACCAGGCTCTGGATTGTGATGAGGGAAGCTTGTCGTCAATGCCGTCTTTGCGGCGGCTATTGTCAACGGGTTTTACCAGGCATTGTGTTGGATGCTCAAACCGTTTATCCCGTTTCCAATGCCTTTCCAAGCACAACCAGGAAGACCACCAGCCATGCGTTTTAACCCGTCGATCCTATGATTGTTTATTTCTGTGGTTCCAGGAATGAGGTTGGGCGGTACAAGCCATCCCTCTTCTTCGAAGTGGGTGCTGGGTTAATTTATCCATATCTCTTTCACTGCCAACGCGTTATGCACAAGTGAGCTGGATTAGTGTACACCATCGAGCTGCCACCTCCTACATTGGGACGAAAAGAGAATGGTATCATGGATTCCTTATCGGAAAACCAGCTACTAAGACTGTTCGGTTGGCAAGAGACATTCCGACGCTTACCACCCCAGTCACGCTCATATCATCATAATCTGGAGTCGATATGATTTCTCTCTCTGTCTCTGGAAATGGAAGCCCTCCAACTCCCCAACCCTCAGTCCGGACTGGGTAGCCTTGATTCGTACGGACTCTATTCATCACCGATCTTC
This sequence comes from Podospora pseudopauciseta, assembly GCF_035222475.1. NCBI lineage: Eukaryota > Fungi > Ascomycota > Sordariomycetes > Sordariales > Podosporaceae > Podospora > Podospora pseudopauciseta. Next base: position 3,100,115 of record NC_085892.1, read on the forward strand.
TCGAGCTTGCCCATCTCACGCTTCTCCCCAGCCTCGCCCACTAACCGGACACGGTCCAGTCTCACCTTCTCGCTGTCACCGTCCCCGTCCACCACAAACAACACCAGACTGTTGATGTTCTGAAACTTCACATATCGTAAACTGATGTTGGCTGTGCCATCCGGGTTCCAATCCTTCTCCGAGAGCTCGATGGCCTGCGTGGCACTCATGTCCTCGGCCTCGTCAAACCCGAGGTTATGCGACTTGTTGGTAAACAGCTTGATGGTTTTGGGTCGCATGGGAGCTTCGTCATCGTCATCATCAGAGGGAGGCAATGAGGTGATCTGGAGATGGTCAGGTCAGTAGGATGCTCCTCTGTGCTGCGTTGGTTCCAGGGGAACGCACCTGAAGAGTGTGTAGCTTAATCATGGCCTGGAAAGGCAAAAAGAGCATCAGTTGCTCATCCGTGTCACTTTCCACCCAGTCCTTTGTGGCATTCTTTTGCCCTGACAGCGCACTTGGCCTGGACTTGTCAAGCAGGGTGCGCACACCCTCTGGGCCAGACTCAACGTTCAGAAGCTCGCAACGGTTGATCTCGATCTGATCTGTGATATCAGTGTAGCCGCGAGGCAGCTCCGCACCTCTCCAGGTCGCACCGCTACTGCTTGACCCTCCGGCGGCTCCTCCAGGGTTCTCGATAGCCTCTTGAAAATGCCCGCGGATGGTCTCAAGCATGCCCGAGAGCTTCTGCACATCTGCCCCTTTCACCCGGGAGGTAATCTGGCCATTTCGGAAATAGATAAAGGTTGGCAGAGAGGTGACGTTGTAGGCCTGGGCAATGTCCTTTTGGGTGTCGGTGTTGACCTTGATGAAGGCCAAGACGTTTTCGTGAGAGAGCTCCTCGGACGCCTTCTCGAAGATGGGCTTGATCGCCTTGCAAGGGCCACACCAGTCGGCATAGACTACAGAAACAAACGCCAGCTTCTTAGCAAGAGTTCGGGGTGCTAGATAGCATGAGGGTGGCCCATGTTGGGGCAGCGACGCGACAGAACACTTACAGTCTGCGACAACCAAAGCATTGGTTTGCAAGATGGTTTGGAACTGCGCTGAGGAGGTAACCTCTATCGGCCTGGAGTCGTGTGTTGACGACATGGCGGGCGACGAAAATTATTTCCCCGGCGCTTTCGCGAAGGTGTTCGATAGGGTGCGGCGAGATGGTTTCGGGCGAGTACCTATGTAATAAGTGTTGTCGATAGTTGATGGTCGATGGAAGAGTGCCTGGCGATGACAACGGAGCTCTGCCCCACGAAGAGACCCCTGCAAGGAACCAGCCGGTGGGGCCTAACCCTGAAGTGTCTTAGCGCGGGGTTTGGCTCTTGGCAGCTCTCTCGGAAACCCAGAGACCATCCGATGATGTTGAACAGAGAATTCTCTTTCTTGAACATTCCACATGTCTCATTCAGCTGAGCAATACACAAAAGCTTCCTAGACAACGCTACATAATACAGGAAAAAAGGTGTCGACATTGGTGTCTATCAGTCTGTATGGCATCACGGGTAGCTAACCGTCGAGCCAGGCTTGTCAACGGCTAACTGTTCAACGACGACAACAACTACATTGTCACCGGTGTGAATTTATGTCAATAAAGGCGTCGAATTTCAGCAAACAGTTTTCACCGTATCAATAGAAATATCTACATAATAGGACTTATCTCGCCTCTCTTTTTGGCAAAGTGCAGTTCGAATGAGACATGCGTCACAAGGGTTCGTTCTGGTTCCAAGCAGGGAAACCCATGGGTCACACAAACTACGTCATAAGACCACGCTCATAAGCACCTCCTCAAGATGCCCGACCCAGCACCCCGACCAGGTCTATGAAGGGGCAGATGATCCGCGAGATTCCATTATTAGTAGTAGTTTTCACTTCCCCTTGCCATCTGGTCTTTTCATCTCAACACCAGACAATCTTCCCTCACACAAAACCTTGTGTGCTTCGGGTTCTTGACTAGGCGATTTTAAGCAACAGTCTACGGCTCTAGTGCCGTTGCTGTGTCCTGCCATCGTTTCTAGGGACTGATCAATATCTCCATAACATTCCCCCTTCCAATTAACCCACCCTCGGAATCGACGTTACCTGGTAAACCGAATCCCATCTCCACCAGCCTCAGGTCGCTCTATCTAACACGATCTCCAGTCTCAATATCCATTACTATCCATCACCGCCACAACATCCACCACTCGCCCGTCATGGCCCTCTACGAACGCGACAAATCCCGCCACAAGAAGTACCTCTACCTCGACCCCCCTCGCCCCGGCCTCCACGAGCGCCGCCGCAAAGTAACCACCATCGTCCCGGCCCGGGTACCCACCCCTCCCCCCCCCGTTGTTCTCCAACCTCTTCCTCCCCCCCCTCCCCCTCCGGCTGTCCTTCAACCCCTCCCCCCTCCCCCCCCAGTAGTCGTCGAACCATGCCCTCCCCCTCCACCCCCTCCACCCCCAGCCCCAATAGAAGAAGACGACACAATCGACGTCATAGCCGTAGACGTCGACCCCTCAGAAACGTCCAAATCTTCCAAATCCCGCAAATCCCGCCGCAAAAGGCGTTCCCACTCCCCTCGCAGGGAAACTCGCGAAAGGGAGGTGATCATCGAGCGGGAACGGCTTGTCCCTTATGAGGTTCACGTGCCTTACCCTGTTGATAGGGAGCGGATTGTGGAGGTGGAAGTTCCGGTTCCTTACCCGGTGGAGAGGGAGAAGGTTGTTGAGGTGGAGGTGCCGATGCCGTATCCGGTTGAGAAGGAGAAGGTGGTGGAAGTGGAGGTGCCGGTGCCGTATGAGGTTCAGGTGCCGGTGCCGTATGAGGTCAAGGTGCCGGTTCCGATGCTGCCGGCGCCGAGGACGCCGAGCCCGCCGTTGAGGAAGAGGGAGACGTATAGGTATGTTGAGGGGTTGGAGAGTAAGATTCCGATGAGGGAGGTCAGGGGGGTGGACGGGTTGGAGAATAGGAGGCCGGAGAGTGGGATTAGGGGGGTGGAGGGGTTGGAGAGTAGGATTCCGATGAGGGAGGTGAGAGGGGTGGAAGGGTTGGATAGGAGGGGGCCGGAGAGTGGCATTAGGGGGGTGGAGGGACTTGAAAGTAAGAGGCCGGAGAGTGGTATTAGAGGTGTGGATGGATTGGAAAATCGGAGACCGGAGAGTGGAATCAGAGGCGTGGATGGCTTGGAAAGTCGGAGGCCGGAGAGTGGAATCAGAGGTGTCGAGGGGCTTGAAAGCAAGGTCCCTACTGGAGGTATCAGAGGAGTGGAAGGGCTGGAGAGTCATGTTCCTAAGGGAGGTATCAGAGGAGTAGAAGGAACCGAGAGTAGAGTCCCTAAGGAAAGCATTAGGGGTGTGGACGGATTGGAAAGCAGGGTTCCTACTGGTGGCATTCGGGGTGTGGAGGGCATGGAAAGCAGAGTGCCACGTGAAAGTATTAGGGGCGTTGAGGGTATGGAGAGTAGAGTACCGCGAGACAGTATTAGAGGTGTTGAAGGCATGGAAAGCAGGGTACCAAGAGATAGTATCAGGGGCGTCGAAGGCATGGAAAGTAGGGTTCCCCGGGACAGCATCAGGGGTGTCGAAGGAATGGAAAGCAGAGTCCCCAGAGATAGCATTCGCGGCGTCGAGGGTATGGATAGCAGAGTGCCTCGAAGCAGTGTGAGAAGGCTGAGCAGGATGAGGGATAGGAGCTGCGATAGTCAGAGCTCTGTGGATGAGAGGGACAGGGTGAGAATTACAGTTGCGGAGAGGGAGCGGGAGAGGATAAGAAGGGAGAGTTCGGTGTCGAGTGCGGGAGGCAGGGAGTACAGGCACGAACGTCGTGGCGGATGTGATTGCCACCACTACTATGGCCATGGTCGACACGGGCCTGATTGCGAGCATATCCATATTCACAGCAGAGAGAGGATTTATGAGAGAGACAGGAATAGTGACGTCAGTCTCATGAGGGAGGAGTCTCGAGGACGGTATGGGGATTTTAGGTGTTGAACAAGGATGGACGTGTTATGAGTTATGAGGGTTTTCCTTTGGGTTGGAATTTGGCTGTCTATACGCAAGGGCCCGGAAATGCTTTTGTATATGAGATACGACATGACGTACTTTATGATGCTATCTCAATGACAGTAACGACCGCTTCCTAGGTACGGATATATTTAATATACCCAAAAGATATTAGGCCCACATGACGCCGGACATGGAAACTCTTCTCAAACTTAGTCGTCAATGTTCTTCGGGAATATGTCTCTGCTGTTGTTAAGATCAAGATTAGTGAACTGACCAGTTGGTGTAAGAGCTCATCAGAAAGGTTGATGGATCTTCCAAGCTCGCGGACGACTGAAATGAGAAGCATGTTTGGCAACCAGAGCTGCAAATATCATGACTGAAAAGTTAATATCATACAGGCTTGGAGGGAATACTCGAAAAGCACAAGCCGCATCCATGTGATAGACTTGCCGACACTGGTCTTACCGGGCCCAATAGTTTGACGAGCTTGTGGGTGTAGATGCCTGTTGTTATGTTTTGCAGAATCATAATTGAGCTTCTTCCTATGGGATGAGTTATGACCTCACGGTGATGAAGAGTGTAAATAATGAGCCAACGGAGTCAGGAAAAAACCAGTTCCTCTTGGAAGACATGCTTCAGTCGAAATCAAGGCTAAGACGGGCCGTCCTACAAAGTATGTTTTGCTTGATGGTGTTCTTATAGCGATAGGAGGTCCCACCCTGGACTGTTCTGAGCCTCACCCTAAAAAGGAGTTTGAGAATGCAAGGTAAATGAATACACAGGATGGTACAGGCATATTTGTCGCGCTCTACAGAACTGAAGCACGCGATCACGCGATGGAAGTGGGCTAGGTCGCGCAGTTGACGCGCTTGCACGTGATTAGAGCGCCTGCTCCGAACCATTCCTGGCAATTTTTGGTGCCGATCAACCGCACAGGCCAGCATCCTGAAACGATGCCTGAGACTTGACACAACGACGCTTCCATCCATTCCTTGCATCTGGACAGCTGATGTTTCAGGCCTTTTTCTCCTCAGGACACCATATTATTTACGGCATTGATGCCACGGGAGAATCCAGTGCTTGACTCGGTCTCGTGCTCGCAGCCGCGGACTTGCGAGCTTGCCAGGTCTTGACTGACTGACGGACAGATAAACGCAGACGGCGACATCCAGACAATTTGAGGCCATCTTGCCGCCTCTCGCACCCAGATGCGACTCAGATCGGGTTCGGAGATAGTAGATGCCTTTACCAAATGAAAAGCCGACTTCAGCCCGGTTCAGTCATCAAACATAGATCTTCAGTTGGGCTCTGTATCGGTGGCCGTCTGATTCCTCAGAATCGGATCATTCTCCATGAATTACCCAAAGCCAGATCGACCAATCGACATCCTGAATGCATTTCCCCAGCCTGGGCAACAACCTCTTGGGATGCAAGATTCGGACGATGAACGCATCGGCAAGCTTTGGGCCGGCCACCGGGTCAGCAAGTTGGAACATCAAGGCCTTGATCTACGGCCACAAGCGGCTTCCAGAAGGCCTCCAGAATATAAAAAGCAACACCGGTGATTGTTTGAAACCTCGATACGATGAACCCTGAAGATCATTGCAGACTCTGAAGCTGTTTGTTCGCAGGTGGCTGATCGTTCGTGTCACTGACCAGAGATCTCTTGCAGCCATGTCAGCCCAAGAAACAAAACCAGGAACCCAACGCGGCCTGATCTCTCAGCCTCGAGTGTTTCTTTTGGATGTGTCAATCCAAGCTTGGGAGGTGTGAGGCTGGCTGGACTTTGATGTTGTATTTCAGGGGGCTCTAGCCGCGAGAGGCAAACCAATCAGAACTCATCACGGGCTTCCAAGTCCATGTGAGAAAACAACCACGGCATGCGAAACTTGCACCGAATGAAGAATGACTTGCAGAAACAAATCGATTCCATCGGGGCATCCAATTGCGGTTCGAAACCGTTACGCCAGCTGAGAAAGTTGTTGATTGCGACATGTTGACGAGGACAAAGATGCCCCAGCCAATTCCGCGATGCCACATCACGCACGTAACCCAACCTGCCATCGCAAGGTCAATCCTTGCCCGGCCTTCCTGTTCTCTCGACGGCCGTTGGCCGATTGAGACGGGCACGAAGCTCCGAAAAGGGGGGATAATCTGCGAGCTTTCCCGTCCTCCAGCATCGACAAAAGTTGGAACTTGCTCACCGCCATTCACAAGATGACAGACACCTGCCATCCCAAGTGGTTGACCAAGATTCGACAAATTGCGATGGAAAATGCAGGTACTGTGGGGGATCTTATTGGATGCCGTTTGCGTGTGTGAAATCCGGGTTTTGTGGAGCCTTTGACCGGAGGATAACCGTGGCTGCCCATGCAGCCGTGGGGGAAACGGAGCACCAGCCGGGCCAAATAAACGTCCACCGTGCCGAACTCCGGATGCCGTCATCATGAGCCCGGAAAGCTATGGAGAGTTCTGACGACTTACTTTACAAATATATGTGAAGGTTTTGTTGATGAACGTTGAGCTGTATGCTTTGATTCGAGGCCTCACTGGCGAATCATATCCACGGAGCAGGTTCCGATGACCATCGAAGAGCCTACCTACTCAAGAGATCCGGCATTCATGTTCATAGGGTGCCATTAGAAAACAGGATCCTGGATACTCTCTCACAACAACCCCAAAACATCAGGTCATGTTGATGGTCAAGTCTCCATTCCTATTTCCCACTTATGGATCTGATCATGCCCAGCAGCATAGCAAGGAGTTGTAAATGCCAACCAACACTATCAACTCATGTGGCCAGGTGGTAAGGATAACCAGGTTGTACAGCTTGCGCGCTCCCTGTGTGTGACAGAGGCCTCTGCCAGCAGGCGCCAAAGTGACGACTTTGTTTCCATAATTGGTGGTGTGGTATCTAAATGTTGACGGGTCCTACGGCTAGAAAGACTGCCGATGACATTTTGACGATGATATGCAGTTGGGACGCAGGCTTTCAATACTTTCAAACCCCGTCTTTGTCACAAGCGTGCCGCCTTGTCAAAGTTCTTGTCAAGGGCTGGCAGAAGGGCTTGTTAAACTTCTGGCTTGTGATGTACCTGCAGAAGCCGCAAGGGATTACAATTGGACTCCTGCATGATACATTTGTCGCTAAAAACTAGCGCTGTTGAGAGTGAATGTGGGGTTGCCGTTAGAGGGGCATCACGACGACAGTCCACATTGATGGGGCATGGCGGATTGGTAGGACGGAGATTGGTCCCTTTTGAGATGCTGGTTTATTACCACCTCGCTCTCACATGCGATGTTGAAGTCAGCGGGCAGCAGGAAGATGAGTGAGACGGTGATATACCTAAACAAAACAGACTTAAACGTCATTCGGAGTTGAGTTTACAAAAAGGCTTAACTGAGCCTCGGTAACACTTGCGGGTGTTTGGGCGGCGGCGAGTGGAACGGCCAAAACTGCAACCTTGTTCCTTGAATCAAATATTGGCCGGGGTTCTGGGCGGGAGGGTTGAGATGTTGCGGGGAGGCGAGGGTCGATTGCAACCCCTACCAAGAAAACATTCCACGGTCATCACGCAAATCCCGTCTTTTGAGTCGAGCATCATCAAGACCTGAGATGTCTGGATGACACTCTGGATGACACCCGCGGGCCCGGTTTCGGAGGCAGAAATCATGATATAAAAACCACAAAACTTTAAGCCAGCCAGATCTGCGGCCCGGCTAATATCATGTTTCAGAGACACAAATACCAGACCTTGAGGTCTAAGTTGTAGGAGGGCTGAATAGCGAGGTCCTTCATTGCGGACGCTGCCATCCACCATATGAAGAGCAGCATTGTCCATGGCGTGTACACACCAGATATTCGATCTATAGAGGCATTCAAAAGAGGCGCCGGCTGAGCTGGAGCCAAGGACCCAAGGTAAGCGGTTCCTCTGGCCGGAGATTAGGACAAGCACTCGTGATCTTATCAAGGACCCCAGCCTAGAGCGTGGTGGAGGGGTCGGGAAGTCTGGGGTTCGGGATTTAGGGGCAGGAGTGGAGCGCCAGCAGCCGCAGGTGCCACGGCAAGCGCCAGAATGAGGCCAGAGCTCTGCGGGTTGCAGCACTCACCGTCCTGCCGTGCGATCCAATTTTGAATTCTGACAAAGCCCACCTGTCGTCCGCGGGGGGCACACACACCTGAAGTGGCTGTCTGGACCCTTTCTCGTCTCGGTTCCGGTTCCAGTTTCTAGTTCCAGTTCCAGTTCCAGTTCCAGTTCCAGTTCCAGTTCCAGGAGCTTTCTTTTAGACGCAAAGCCTCAGATTCACGACTCGTACGCCGCAGGTTGGGGTGAGCAAGAGCCTTCTGTCCCTGCTGCCAGTGTCACCACTCACCACCACCAAGCGACGCCCAGCGGACTGGACACCCGAGCCTCTAGCGCGCGCCGGCCGGGATCTTTGCCAGGTGCATTTCCTGCAAGAGCACGAGCACCAGGGGGGGGAAGGGGATCCCTTTTCTCTCTCTCCAGGACTGCCTCCTGCATATCCTTCATCTTTTCTTCATGGTCGTCCGTTGACCACCAACCGACTCCCATTGCACGGCGTCGACCCGTGCTACCATCGCCGTCACTTGCAGTTGCTGCGCGCGCTTCCCCTCGATTCTCGGCAGCGGCAACACAGGCGACAGTCCTGGCTACTGAATCGAATTTAATCTATGCGACGTTGATCAGGGTTTCCCAGGCAGCTCGAAACCACGGCGAGTTGTCCTGCGTCTTGTTGACGGGATCCCCCTTTCACTTCTCCGACCAATTGGCCAAGGCCTCGACCTGTCTGTCGCTGAGCGGACCATGTCACAGCTCGACCACGACCAACATCACCACCACCCCGACGGCCGCTCTTCTGTGGCCTCAACTCCACCCCGATCTATGGACTCTTCTTTCCAGGACAGCCCTACTATTGGGAGAACACAAGTACTGACCCACGGCTACCCGTCCAATAGCCCATCTTCCTCGCCCTTGTCGGCGGCGAACCCTAGGTATGACAGTGCCCTCGTTGTCTATTGCTTCCTTTTTTTTCGAATCACTCGCCTGCGTTTTGAGTTTGTTTGGTTGTTGCGTTGTCTCTTTCACATCGTTTCTTTCTTCTTGTGCCCATTGGCTCTCCTTGATGCCTAGACTGGGTTGGGGACCGGCTTGTTTTTGGTCTTCTCTGCATTTTCTTTTGTTCGGGCATCTTCCTCTCCACAGACTGGGTCTGCAGCTCGCATGTAGCCAGTCGACGTTGACAAAGGGCAAATCAATCCTCGTGGTTGGAGGAGCTTGACATTGGCATTGCCGGCTCCAGAGACACAGCTTGACGCCAACCGCGGGCTAGTCTGGCGTTTATGCTGCTGTGGTGCGACTATTCGTGCCAGGTGCTGCAGTGTCCACAAAATACTGATCCAATCTCTTTGATCGATACAGGTCCAGGCCGAAACCCGCACCGAGCCCGTTGCACTCGAGCAGCGTTGTTTCTCCGCCCACGAGTCCCGGCCCAACGAGAGCCGAGTTCCCATCTGCAGCCTCCGTCCCACGGATTGTAACGACGGCCCCCGAGGACCGCCAGGCGCAGGCATCCGAGAAAACATACTTTAACAGTGACTCCTCGGGTAGCACCACCCCAGAGGAGAGAAGTCCAGGGTTCGTGACAATGGAGACCTCCCATGCCCACACCCCGCGCTCCTGGCGCCAAAGACTGTTGCCACACATGATTCCAGGCCAGCGTGCTAACCATCCACCCACCAGACCGGCTCCCTCTTCCTCCCAGCAGTTCCCGAATGAGGCGCGCAGTGCCTCCGACCCCGTCGTAGCCGCCAAGGGCCCCTCAGGAAGACTTACTCAAAGCCAGTCTACACCCTCGATCATGGCCGGTCCGTCGAGCGTGCGGGCAGAGCCCGCCAAGGGTCCAGCGAGAAACTCTTCCATGGATTCCGCCATTTCTCAAATTTCATCGAGGTCGACTCCGAATAAGACGCCGCAGGACGCTGCTGGGTCGACGGATATTGCACACCTAATCAAGACGGCCGGCAGTGCCGAAGCGGTCATTCAGTACTTGTTGAAGGAAAAACAGTCCCAATCGCAACAAAATTCGCAGTTATGGCGGCTTGTTGACAAGCAAAGGGCCATGATTCTAGGCCTTAATAAGGATCTGGAGCGGGCGTTGAAGGACAAAGAAAAGTACAGGAAAAAGCTGAAGGAAGTTCTAGGTGACGCAGAAGCACCGTTTGTCCCGGCCGTTCCAGCGGCGAGCTCCATGCAAGGGCCAGCCAGACACGAAACCGGCGAAGCGAGTGCCATTCCAAAGGAGCGGGTGTTGGAAGTTCCTGCGTCACCAGGCTTGGACGCCCCAAAGCATTCGCCGATTGATGTTTCGATGGCCCCGTACCCAATCACTCCGCCGGCCGATCAAATGACTTTGCTTCTGCCGCCATCAACCGTTGGCGATTTGCTTGACCCGTCTCATTCGATGCCAAAGGCAAGCGAGCACGCCCTCGACCAATACGACCACGAGGCCCAAGAAAGAGAAGCCGAAGAGGCTGCTAAGGAGACAACCGACGATCAAGTTGACTTGCGCATCAACCTCGATTTACCGCCCTCTCGTCAGACACCCCGAGAACCCCCCAAGATGCCCCCGCCAAAATTGCCTGTCGGATTGCCAGATCGGTCGCCCAAGCCGGAAGACGGCGTCTCGAAGTTCCCGTTACCCCCTGCCCCACCGCCACGGAAACCACCTCCGGCACCGCTCCAATTGAAAAATATGAATCCAACGCCGGCGATAGTTGCGCCGGAGGAGGCTGAGACCGATACAGATTACGACGATATACTAGAAGTAGATGAGATTCCGCATCATGAACGGAGAGGACGCCGAAGGACACGGGAGGAGGACGAGCGAGACCGTGAGATCATGGCCCAAAAGGAGGCCGAGATGCGCAGCTTGTCCAAGAAGAGCAAAAAGAGCAGCAGTCGGAAGAACACACCAGAAGAGGAGCCACCACTTCCCGCGGAGATGCCCGAGATGCCCGCGAGCCCTAGGTTGGTTCAAACTACCAAGGTGCTCCCACCTCGGGAACCAGCGTCTCTGGCTGGTGTTCTCAGTGGGAACTCGGATTCTCTGGCACCGCCCATGGCATTGATGAGCCCAGGTCTTCCCGCGAGCCCAAGGCCGATGCCTCTGAAGTCACCAGTTACTTCGCCACCGCTCTCGCCCTTGGGGATTTCAACATTTGCCGGAGCACCTTTATCTCCTCGACCACCACGTGCGCCCATCCCACTCCCTCCCAATACCCCTCTATACTCACCAGGACCTGTAGGAGAACCATTAGCGCTCAAATCACCAAGGCCGCTCCTCATCGTCAAGCAAGAGGCCCAAATCAGTGGTGAAGCGAGCCCAACCAGTTCTACAATGGATAGCCCTCTAGAAAGAACCAAGATTTTCAAGGGCTTTGTGACGGAGGAGTACCCAGACCTCCTGCTTCCACCCAACGCCCTTCCTCACATCACTCTCAAGGTTGCATCTTCGCGGATGAAACCTTCGAGGGCCAGTCTGCTTTCTTTGACGCAGCTCGAAGAGGACCCCGTTTTCACACTGGCGGTTTCGTCAAGGGCTGATGGTGGTGAGCTGTGGCGGGTTGAGAAAGACACTGCGTCACTTGCGAAGCTGGACTCGAGGCTTAAGCAATGTCCCGCATTTACTGCCAAGACTCCAGACAGATCTCTTTTCAGCGGTCATGCCCCTGCCAAACTTGATGCTCGGCGTGTGGCCCTGAATCAATATCTGGAGGAATTGCTCAACACGCCCCTGGATACCGCCACAGCACTCGAGTTGTGCAAGTATCTCTCTTCCAACACTTTGCCACCCAACGCAGATGAGACTGGAAGCTCGAGAAGTGACGCCAATACCGAATCGCAACGCACTGGGCCAGGCGGCAGACCTTTCCGGACTGGGTATTTAACCAAGCGAGGCAAGAACTTTGGCGGTTGGAAAGCCCGGTATTTTATTCTTGACGGGCCACTACTCAAGTACTATGAGACACCAGGCGGTGCACACTTGGGTACAGTAAAACTCCAAAAGGCTCAGATTGGAAAGCAATCTCATCACAACAACGACGGTTCCCCCGCTCGTCCCAAAGACGATGAGGCTGAGAACCAGTACCGCCATGCTTTTCTGATCTTGGAACGGAAAAAGAAAGACCCCAACAGCACCACGAGGCATGTTTTGTGTGCTGAGAGTGATCTGGAGCGTGATCAATGGGTCGATGCTTTGCTTCGCTGGGTGGATTATGAGGATCCAGAGGACGAGGATAACGCGAAGAAGGAACACCCCCACGATCGACACTCGGCACACGCCGACCGTGCCAACGCCTCGAAGAAGAAGGGTCAAGGCAAGCAGAATTCGATTGCTGACGATAAGCTCATCGGAGTCAGCTATGAGGCCACGAGGCAAGGCGATTCTCCCCAAGGCGTGCCTATCAAGGGTGCACCATCCGGGCAAGATCACGAATCGACTCACAGCCAGTCAACGGCATCTTCGTACACGATCTCTGGACCTCGGGATCCCCAGATGATGACATCTTCTGAATCGTGGGGCAACAAGCTAGCCATGGCCACGCAACAGCTTAGCCAGGAGGAGAAGAAGGCGAGGAAACGCAGCTTTTTCGGATTCGGTCCCAAGGCCAGAAACTCCGGTGATGGACAAGATTCAATCTTTGGTAGTGACGGTGGCAGCATTGCCAACGGACAGACTGGCAACGGGTACAACGGCCCTGTGCGCCAGGTATTTGGTGCCAGTCTTGCCGAGGCCGTGCGCTACTGTGCCCCAGCTGACGTTCGGGTACCGCTCCCTGCTGTCGTCTACAGATGCATCCAATATTTGGAGCACAAGAATGCCACCTCTGAGGAGGGCATCTTCCGTCTAAGCGGGTCCAGTGTCGTCATCAAGCAGCTTAAGGAACGTTTCAATACCGAGGGCGACATTAATTTGGTGACCGATCCGCAGTATTACGATATTCACGCGGTTGCGTCTCTGCTCAAGCTCTACCTCCGCGAGCTTCCGATTACGATCCTGACAAACGACCTGCGTCTGGAGTTCATCGCCACCATAGAAATCACGAACCAGAAGCAGAAGCATGCTCTTTTGGCCGAGCTTGTGGATCGTCTCCCTCAAGCCAACGCTGCTCTTTTGAAGTATTTAATTTCGTTCTTGATCAAGATCATCAACAATGCCAGCGTCAACAAGATGACAGTGCGAAACGTCGGCATTGTTTTCTCCCCGACCTTGAACATCCCCGCTCCTATTTTTGCAGCTTTCTTGCAGAACTTTGAGCCCATCTTTGGCGTCGACCCTACTGAATATGAGCTGCCTACTACTGAGCCCGACAATCTTCAGCCACAACCGCGCCGCCCATCACTCCCATCCTCCTTCACCTCGGATGCGCCACGGCGTCCTTCGGATCCAAGGCCGTCAACCTCACACAGCGATTCCCCTCACAGACACCGTTTAATGGAGTCATTGGATAGTCTGCCAAACAGGAGCACGCCCACGCCACCTCCCCTGTCGATGCAGCAAATGGCACAGATGAATGCTGCGACAATGCACTCGAGGAGCACGCCCACCCCTCCACCTCAGCGCCCGGGTGTGGTGTACGAGCCCCAGCTCATGGCGCCACCCCAGCAACAGCAGCAAGGGGGTCACTTTTCCATGAGGCCAGCGTACGAAGGCAGTTTCAATGCGCCCCCTCCCAACTTTGACCCTACGCAGATGCAGCATCCAGGGGCGTTGAGGCCATCACCGGGTTATGACAGGCCGGTGTATGAGAGCGGATTGTCGCCAGCGCCGTACGAGCATTCTTATAAGAATAGGAGGGAGAGCTCGATGTTTATGGGGAATTTGAATCAGCAGCCGAGTAAGAGTCGGTTGAGAGAGTGATTTTTGGAGGTTTCAAAACAGTTAATATTTTTTGGCGATTCTGGGTTTATATTTGGGGTCAGATGTACAAGGGGGGGGGCGTGTTTGGATTGTTTTTGTTGTTGCTGTTTTTTTCTCTTTTTTCTTTCTCTTTTTGGAAAGATTTCGCTTGCAAGATACCAATTTTTTTATTTTTTTGTCAAGTTGTTGGAGATTCTGTTTTTTTTTTGGAATCAAGTTGGTTTGGGTTGTATATGAGAGAGGTACGCTGGCAGTAAATATCGCCACGGCATCCTTTGCGGTCGTCATTCTTCTCTCCCTTCTTTTCGGCCAACTAACTCAGTTGGTCGAACTAACTCAGTTGGCTGAAAAGAAGGGAGAGATGACCACTGCAAAGGATGCCGTGGCGATATTTGCTGTCCGCGTACCTCTCTCAGATATCTACTGCCAACGTACTTTTATATATTATATATTATGAAGCGAACATTGAATGGGGGAATAGGGGGGCGGGAGGGGTGCGTATACAGTAATGCTGATGTTATTAAAAGTTTTACAAAAGTTGGAGGACTTGAACTGAGGTACCTAGGGGAGAGTTTGGTTTGTGATTCTGAGTATTCTGATTTGTGGTTTTGTATACCTAGGGGAATGAATTAGTTGCCTTGGTGGTATGTATGTATGGTTGGAAAGGTGTGGAGGAGATACCCAAGGGTTTGCTTGTTCTCTGGTGGTGTGGATAGTTGCTGTGTTTGTGTCGTCCTTTTACAATGGAAGAACGATGATAGTATCTATCTGGTTGTTGCTATAAACCGTTCTCGATCAGAAAATGAAGAGAAAAAAGTTTGATATCAAAAGCGATGTAGGTTTTCCATTAATTGTATGACCTTTGAACCCACCCCCTTTCAGCTTCCCGGTTTTGTTTAAGCTGTTATTATCTATCCCCTCCGCTTTACATCCTCTACTGAATAGCATTTTGAACATACCACATGAAGGCATAAATCTCAACTCCCTACTATATCCCACCCCACCCTCATAAACAACAAATGAAATGACATATACACACACACACTTCATCTTACCTTCTCTTCCACCTCCTCAAAAGCCATAGCCCCCTCCCGCCGGCCCCCCTCCTCCTCCCCCTGGCCCCCCAGCAACAGCACCACTCATCAAATCCCCCCCTCCATACCACTGTTGTTGCTGCCCCCCGGTCCCCGGCTGCTCATACCTCAAAACCCCATCCTCCGCCGTGGTCAACGTCCCGTCCATAAAACCACCAAGCGTCATATCCATCGCCTGCGCGAACCCATCCCCCAACCCAGGGAAATCAAAAGTGTCCCCAGGAAAAAAGGTATTGTTCAGCATCCAGGCCGGGTTGCCCATCCCGGGAATGTCAAATGCATTGGAAGTATCAGGCTGTTGTTGTTGAGGTGGGGGGTAATTACCCCAGTTTTGTTGCATTGCCCCCGATGATGATGAAGAAGAAGGAGGGAGAATACCCTGATCATTGTTGGGGCGGGAGGAGGCACCGTTTGCAGAGGCGGCCGCCATTTCTGATAAGAGTTGAAGGGGGGTGCTAGCGACGGGTGGGTAGGTTGGTTGGGGGGTTTGGGAGGGGACTGGAGTGGGGACGTTGGGGTGTTTACTGTCAGTCCCTGACGGGCCTGGGTAAGAGGGTGTTTGGAGAGAGGATTGGGGGGTGTCGCTTGCGGTGTTGGAGCCGTTGGAGCCAGTGCCGCTTTGGTTCTGTTTCTGCTTTTGGAACCAAGACCGGAGCATAACCAGGACGAGGAGGAATTTCGCGGCGGGTCGACTTCTGTCTTCTGCTGCGGTGGCGCGGAATTTCTCGAGGAGTTTGTCGAGGTGCTGCTCCACTTTCATGTGGTCCTTGTTGATCACCTTGCCGAGCTCACTTTTTGTGGAGGAGGCGGCGAAGTAGAGCTTGATGAGCACGACGACGGCATAGGCCACGCGGACAAAATTGAAAACTGGGAGGCACCGTGTCGTGTGGACGTCAAGTGAGAGAAATGTGTCAAAGATGCCGTCGATGGCGGTAAGACAGGCGGAGAGGGCGTTGATATGTGCCTGTGTGAGAGGGGCATCCGAGGCCAGTGGCGTGTCTGGGTTGGGTCCCAGCCTACAGTCATCAGGACAATCGCTATGGGTTGCGATCTCGTGCATGTAGAGGCTGATAACGTGGAAGCTCATCTTTAAAGACGCTATGAAGCTGTTAGATGTAGACCAGAAGACGCCTTTCAGATCATACGGTCGACTTACGCTGCTGTAACTCCCTTGGAATATTCTCACTGTATCTCTCCAGCTCCCTTTCAAACCCCTTAAGCGCATATTGGGTCCTGGAATCAGCAATATTCGGCGTAGACGAAGGATCGTCCATGGAAAACTGAATCCCGACCTCCTCGGCAAGTTTGTGCGTCCAAACCAAATGACAGAAATACTTGTCAGTCGGCACAGCCTCCGGGGAAGACTCCAGCACGTCGATACACTCTGCCATGAACGGCGTCCACCTAATCAGATTCGCCCGATGAAGTGCCATTGCCGTGTTGGTGGCCAAAAAATAACACGTCAACCACGCTCTTCTCGCCTCCAGTGTTGTCGGATCAAGCGGTGTCCCGCGCATGGGGTGGTCTCTCCAAGCCTGAGAGACGTGTCGTTTAAACCCACCTCTCGACATCTTCTTGGTCCCCAGTCCAATCTCAATAGCCATCACAGCAGCTACATGAACAAGTTGATAAAACTTGAGCTCCTCGAACCGATCTGGCGGCCAGTACCAAATAACAGCCACCTGTAAGGCCTGTACAAGCTCCAAGCTCTTGTGGCCGTCCACAATGATTTTCTCGGCAAAGACTTGCATTAGCTCCTTTGTCAGTGTTTTTTGCAAAGACGGAATCTCAGACGAAGCAGCCGCCATCAGTGACAAAAACAAGATGGGCTTGTTTGCCCGAACCTCTCCCACCGTGACCCCAGCCGGAAACACAACACCAGGGAGATGATAGCACATCTGCTGTGTGTACCTCATGAACAACTCTTCAGCCATATTCAGGGTCAAGATGCCCCGATCAACCACATCTGCCACCTTGGCAGCACCGTCCTCACTTTTGAAGTTTGCTCCAGCCAGTGCAACAGCAGCTCTCTCTTCCTCGCCGGTAACCTGTGTCATCTTCCTCTTCTGGCCAGCTACAGCGGGAGTTGAAGACGATATCGTCGACGACAGCGGAGGCAGAGATGTCGACATTGACTGCTGCTGCCCATACCGTTCACCACCACCCGCATACCTCCCATAATCCGTACCAGGTCGGCCGCCGCTTTGATCATGGCTAGTTCCTCTCCAATCCGCTGAAGATACCAGAGCCTGAGCAGCTTGGTGAGCCTGGGGATCTGAACCTGGCCCGTGAAGCCCTCCTGTCGATGTGCCAGAAGTTTGCGGTCTGGTGGCCTGCAAACTAGCAGTCAACATATCAATCTTCTTCTCCAGCTCCGCCACCCGTGAGTCCGTTTTTTTAGCTCGTTTCCTCGTGGGCTGGGTGATAATGCACTCGCGTTTGGCTTTGGCACATCTCTTGCAAGGGCCATCTGGGTCAGCCGGGTCTGGGTCACAACGAACTTTGAGACCTCTGCATGATTCACAGGCACGGGGCTTTTTGGGATCTAGTCCACCGGCAGCGCCGCCTGGAGAGTGGTGCTCATCACCGGGACTGTTGTGGTGGTGATATGAATTGTTAGGGGTGTTGACAGCAATGGAGCTGGGGGCCGTGGTATTGGCTGGAGTGGACGAGGTGTTGACGGTTACGGTTGATGCAGGTGTTTGTGGGGAGAATGCCGATATTGGATGGTTAGTGTGGGGAATTTGGGGTTGGTGATGATGTGGTGGTTGCCATTGCTGTTGCTGCGGGCGCAATTGATGCTGCTGCTGGGGATGATGGGCTTGGAGTTGGGGGAGCCTATCATGGTGGTGTTGTGCATTCAGCGAGCTCGCTGGCGGCTGGGCGCCCGGCGCCCCATGAACGGGGGCTGGAGGTGTTGGCGCATTGCCTGGGCCGTTGCTGGAAGTGCTGGTGCTGCCGTTGCCGCTTCCACTGCCGCCGTTACTGCTGCGGAGCATGGGGTCAAGCGCCGAGATGTCCATGCCGGTGGTTGTCTGTTCGGCCTGCCGACGGTCTTGCTGATGCTGACGGCTTTTCTGAGGCCGATCACCGATGCTGAGCGGTCGAATGTCAGGGCGAAGAAAGTCGGCGCTCCAACCGAGAGTCCCGAGTTCAGAAGTGGCGCCGCGCCGAGAATGGAATCCTCCCATTAAATTGCGTACTACACCCGCTGTTACACACCCGCGAAAATTTAATTTCATGTGATGTACAAGCCTTGGATGACGACATCAACCTCGGCAAGCAAAGACTCCGACATGGTACGTGCGCCACCTCCAACAAACAACCCTACTGCGTACAAACCATTGCGATGTGAGGCAAACCCAGAACACAGCTCATTGCCTGCAGTATATGCTATATCTCAGCGGCGAGGTATCTCGGGTTAGTTGATGAACTGTATCTTGAGGGTTGACGAAGACCTAGCTCAAGACCTTGGGGCTCCTTCTTGAATCATGATCAAGTTGCGTGATTGCATCGACATGTGCTTGCCAGTGATATAAGTTCGAGCACTCCCATGCTGTCTGCGCATTTTAGGTAAGCGCGAGACGGCTCAGAGGGCAAGAGGTACGAGGCAGGGAGTATGAAGGAAGGCAAGAAGAATGGTTGCTGCTACCAGCTATCAGACTTTGACACCAAGATGACGGAGACTGGGCTCCGGCCCAAATGATTATTTCAAGGGAGACTCAACTTCCTGGTCCAGTGAAGTCGAAAAGTATCACTCCCGCATACATTCTTATTCCTTGAGAGAAGAGTCGACCAGCATCAAGCCCTCATCAACAGCTCCTTGTTCATCCCAATCGCTTCACTGTTAGGCCCACGCGTCGACCACCGTCAGCAACATGTTCATTAAGCTTGCCCCCTTTCTGGCTCTCGCAGCAACTGTGGTATGCTGTCTGCCAACTCCTCGGTCCTCATCCTTCTAATCCCTCTACCCTAGACCGCCACCACCCCGTTTCATACCACCAACGCCACCTCCCTGTATCAAGACAACGGCCACGGCATCAAATGGACAGGCGTAATCACCCCCGGTCAGCCCAAAACCACCCTCTTCGGCACCGTTGACGAGATCTACAACTATATCCTCGCTATCAACCCCAACTACGTCGCCCAGCCTCTCGACAAGTCCGATCTTGCCCTCCTCGCCTCCCCCTGGAACGAACCCGGGACCACCAAGCTAGTCGCCCGACAAAGGTCAAAATACCTCGACAAGTTCCCCAGCCCCGTGTGCCGCGTCATGGCCACGGGCAACAGCAGATCCCTCGATCCCATAATAAACGAACTGGATATTCTTGGTGGAATATGTGAGGCTCCCAAGGATGCCTGCCGCCGTGTTGGGTGCAAGTCGACTACGGCTGGGTATCTTTGTGGTGTAAGTCTCTTTTTCCTGTCACATAAGCGGCTTCAATACTGATGAAACGGTCAAAGGAATACGGCAACGCAGCTGTGGTTGCATGTACCGATGTGTCACGTCGTCTGGAGGTGATCAAGAGGGACTGCTGTTCGGTGATAGCTGATTTTGGCGGAAAACCAGTGTCGGGACACTCCAAACGTTACGACTACGGTGTGTATGCTGGGTATGGGAACTGTAATCATGGGGAGGATAGCTCGCCGGCTGATTATCCTTATCCTGGGGGTGGGATTAATGGGAAGTGCTAGGGGTTGGCGGGTATTGCAATGGTAATTGGGGGGGTGATGTCTGCGAAGGGTTGCGAGTGTCTTTCGTCGAGGTTGGTTGATGGGGTGCTGCCTAACGATGATGTGGCCTGACGCGCGTCTCTAAGGGACAGGTCTGTCATTGGTCATGAATTGCTTACTTTGTACTAATAAATATTATCTTCATCGGTTCGGATGGAAACGCGTGTGCCTGTGAGACCCCTAAGTTGTTGCCTGGCCAACCACCAAGTCAAAAAGGGGTAGTAAGTAGGGCGCTCTCGAAAGTCTGGCTTGGACTGCCACGAACATCAACCATACCAGCTATGAAATGTTTTCGGTCGATTTAATGTGAAAGGACAGCTGTTTCGAATGAGTTTGACTGGGGGTAGTATCAATTACAGTCTTTATGTCACCTTATGCTGCAAAACGCGAAAGCGCATTCAGGACAATTTAGAGTTAGGGTTATACACGGGCGTTTCTGGTGCCAGCCTTGATGAGTCCGAGTGATCGGATCGAAACAGAATCCACCCCGCTTTTACAGTCTCCCTGCAGGCACCCATATAGACATCACGTTCTCAAGGCAGGTGTTTAATTTCTGACGGATTTATGATCGTTCTCCAAGTCTTTATTTTTCGATCTCGATATTTCGTCTTTTGACAACAGACGAGTAAGAAGGGGGACCCGAAAAGGCGTGTTTTAGAATCGTTGCGCTGACTTGTCGTTAGAAATAATTGCACGACCACAGCAAGAGAGTGGTGCTTTTCTGTCAGATAACACGCCTCGCCAAAACCGGACTTTGTTGTTCGAGGCTTTGCGCACAACGGCAAAATGGATCAGAACCGCCCAACGCTTTCCACGCTGCCCAATGAGCTTCTCGCCATGATCATCGAGGAGCTGGTGGACGAGAGCAGCAAGCACAGCGGTGGACCTTCCATCAAAGCCTGCCGTTTGGTCAGCCGCCAGTTTTGCGACGTCAGCTCTCGCTGGCTTATTCCCTCGGTCAAAGTCGGGCACAGCAATGATTCTCTGGCGCGACTGGATGCGATATCACGACACCCGGCGATTAGTCGTGGTGTTAGGACGATAGAGGTGGTGCTGTCTTCATATTCTACTTTCTGGAATTCTCTTGGGGGGAAAAGGGAGTTTATCGACTTTCAGCGGAAGGTCTTGGCGAACCGGGCAAAGATTTTTGAGGTTGGCAAGATTATTACTATGACTGAGAAGGATAATGCGATATTGAGAAAGGTGCATGAGGTGTTGAGGTGTTGGCTGTATCTCCAAGAACCGAAACGACAGCCGGAGCTGGGGGGTGATTTGGCGCTTCATCGGGAGTGTATGGACAGGTATTTTGGGGAGTTCCAGAGGCTGGCTTATGAGCAGAAAGTGCTGGTGGATCACAGGGCGATGGGGACGGCGGTTGCTGAGGCGTTGAGCCGGATGCCGTGGGTGGCTGGACTGAGGTTTGATGATACTTGTCATTATGGCAGACGGAGGCGGGGGCTTTCGTGGGAAACGCCCGAGACGGTGGTTGAGGGGATTTATGAGAATACGCTGTTGCCGTTGACGAGGAGGGATCTCGAGGCCAGAGGGTCTGTTATTGTTGAAGAGATTCCTTTTTATCATCATGCTTCGGGGTCGGTGGCCTCGCCTCGTCCGCTCTCGGAGACTATTCCTCGTGTTTTGGCTGCTGTGGGGGGTGTTGATCAGGTAGAACTCAAGAGTCTCGTGGTGAACGTGGACTTGATTGATTTGAGGAGGGTTTTCAGGGAGGTTTCTGATTTGCGAGAGAAACTTACAGCTGCCACGAGGAGGTTGACAGACATTTCGATCCAGCAGAAGGCTGGGTATGACGATAGGTCTTTCTGGGGTCTCTGTTGTACATCGCCAAACCTTAAACACTACTCGGTGGTACTGGAGCTGGGATCACATGCGTTGGACCCGTTGCTGGAAGGGCCTGGTTCGAATGAGGAACGGAAAAACTTGACGGTTATTCAGGTGAAGGGTGCTAGAATGACCGTCAGCACCCTGAAGCGGTTTCTTGACACTATCCCAGATGCCCTGGACCGCGTAGAGTTGGTGGGTGTCGAGGTGGTTGGGGGAGGTTGGCGGGAGGTTTTGGATATGCTCCGAGCGAAGACTTACCGGCAGACGGGGGACTGGCCGTACCCTGTGAGAATCTCTCAGGCTGTTAGCCCCCATCCGGACCATGAGTTGCACTCAACGTTTGAGTGGGTTTTCCAGAGCGATGCGACGTGGGAGCCGAGCGATGCCGACGTGTATGTCATGAGACAGTCGGGGGTCAATCCGTTTGCTCCGGAGGCAGGGAGGTTTCCTTTAGGTGGTATTGTCAAGTGGTAGCTAAGGTGTGCTGTTATGGCGGCGAGGCTTTTCAGTTCTAGGTTCGTCTTTACTTGCCATGCCATAGAATGTGTACATCATTAGATACTATCACGACTTTCGAATAGCTGCCTACGTACTACCTACTTCATAGATAGAGGATGAAGTCTGTGAAACAGCACGAGAGTCAGCCGAGAATGCCGAAAGATGGAACTTTGGCCTTTCAAGATATCCTAACGGCCTACCAGCCATCGTTTTGGATCTACCAACTATATTCTCCGGCTTTACAGAGCAACTGTTTATCCTCAACATAACTGCACCCCACGGCACCAAATCTTCCAAATAAACACCACTTCTGCACCCACTATACCCCCCTCCCATCCTTTTGTTTGTCCAATCCCTATCCCAACCCAGACTTCAATCAATCTCACCGACCCTTACAGAAGCGAACCAACCCGCGCGCCCCAACTTCCTCATCTTTCACCATCAGTAACGAGCCACCTACCAAACGGGGCCCGTTCCGTTCCTCCTATTTCTCCTTTGTAACATACCGAGCTTCGGCTCAGGTTTCTCAACCCCGAAGCTTCCTGCAGCAAATTCTTTGAATGAAAAGAGGGCCAATAAAACGGCACAATTCCACCAAAGGGACCCAAAAATTCCCATGGGAATGGTACGACAAGGATTTCGTTGATGGAAAAAGCGGGAGTCCAATGGCTCGTGGCTCGGGTTGCGGGTTTTGAGCTCCGGGGCCGGCGGGGGTGCATTTCTTCCCTTCCCTTCTCTTCCATTCCCGTACCTACTTATATACGTGCTCTCTGTTCTGTGAGAGTTAGGTCTTGGAGTCTCAAACCAGAGCTAGAAGCAAAAACCCTCCAAGCCCTACCTACTGATGAGTCGATCATAAAACACCTACCTACCTAACCTAACCTATAACCCCCAGGTAAGTCATCAAAGAAAAAAGACCGAAAATGCAGCCAGAATCTACATGCTGCGTGGCTCCCTCCTGCCCCATGCCTGACTTTCTAGCCAGGCTCTAGCATCCTTTCTTTGACCTCTCCATTCAAGAAAACTTCCTAGCTTTCTTCTCCCGCCCCCAATCGAAATATTTCATAGGTAGTCAAGCAAGAAAGTCATTGCGGTGACCCTCAGATAAGACAAGCTATCAAGGTCCTCAACCCTCCTCCCCAATTCTTTGACCCAACAGCTCCAGCCCATCCCATCTCTTCTTTGTTCCCTCACCACCAGTCCCCCACCTTCAAGCGCCAAGTGAACGGGTTGGCTAGTTTAACCCGTCTTCACCTTTATCTCCATTTTCCTTCCTATCCTAGATGGAACAACTTCGGCGTGTTGCTCGCCAACACCTTTCCACCCAACAAACAACACATCAAAGCAAAGCATCAAATCGCCATCACCCGGTTGAAATATCATTTCCTCACATTTGTAACTATGAGGAGAAGGCATGCTAGTCAACCTAAAATAATGATACTTGTTCCATGTCGGATCTGTTTCCATGTCCTTCCCATAAGCCCATCTGTCTGCCCTATTCCCATACCAGGGCAATCCAGTTCAGTTTCAGCCATGTGATAAAAACCCGGAACCCTATTCATACACTCTGGTGTGATGACATGAAAAAACAACCCATAAAAACCCCCATGTCAAAAAAATTGCAGTCTGATTCCATGATCTGCTGCTGCTCTTTCTCATTCCATCCATCTCCCACGTTGTTCGCTCGCTCGCTAGTCATTTCACAACATAAAAACAACCGACACCCCAACCTCGTAACCTCTCCCAATGTAGTAGAAGGTAACTACCCCACTGTAGCTGCTTGTTTTGCCTTTTTGATCCGGCCTTTTGGGGGAAAGAATTGGACTCATTCACAGAGTCCCAGTCCAGCTGAAAGTTGACCCCGAACACCTTGACGAACTCCAGACAAAAAATATTGACAGGCCGACCCGAACTCCGTTCCCAAGCCAAATAAAGCCATGTATCATGTAGGCAAAGCCCGTCCAACCCAATCTAGCCGGACCCATAAATTGGAAAAGCCTGTCTCAAACCAAATGACGTGGGTGGATGCATGCGTAGGGTAAAAGCCTTTTGAGCTCAAAAATTTTACACACATTTCTCTCTCGGTGCCTTGTTATGGAGTTCAGTCCATGTAAAAGTCACCCTTCAAGATGCGCTCTTGGAAGTGATCCGGCTTCTGCGGGGCACGGGGCCTCGGCTGAGCAGGCGGCGCTGGCATATCAGACACCGATCTGGCTCGGTCGTGACGAGGATTGATTGACGAAGCCGAGACGGCGGGAGGTCCACCACGAGGAGGAGAGGCACTGAGGCCAGAGGCAAAGGAGAATGAGGGCCGGGCACCTTGGGCGACGGTGCTTTCGGCACGGGATCTAAGCTGATCGGACCAGTTGAAGCCTTGGTCTGATCGAGCGGTAGGAGAGCACAAGTCAGAACCTGTTCGAGCTTGGTTTGTGGTGCTTGCCTGAGGAGGGACTGTTCTGCCCCATGTGTAATTCCCAACACCTGCCGAGGCAAGAGGGGGTGTGGATGGATTACTGCGGGCAGTACTGCCTCGTCGGGCCGGTTGGGAAGGCATACCATTTGCACCAGGACTGTTACCTCCACGCATGCCACGCATGGCTTGAGCGGCACCCAGGCTCATCCGGCGAGAGAAGGGAGTGGTAGGGGCGGTGTGGGACATGTCATCTCCGTCCTCGATGGCACTCTCGTTGATGGAATCGGAATTGGTGGAGATGCTGGCACGGCGCATAAAGGCAGCAGAGGTGTTTGTGGGAGAGGTTCCTGGAAGACCAAAGGTGGCAACAGAGACTCTTCGGCGCTGGTTGTCCAGCATGGACGTGGCCAAGGGGGTGGGGAAGCCCGTGACTGAGGGTTGCGAGATGGAATTGCTCCGGAAGAGGCTGGTGAGAGTGTTGGAGGTCACAGACCCGCGTCTCTGTTGTCGTGCCATATCGTTGTTGGAGTTGTTGGAGGATGAGTTGTCTGAAGACATGATGAAGGAGGGGGGCTTCAAGAGCCAGAGGACGCCAGGACTTATATCGAAAGGGACGAAAGTGTGCGTTTAACGTCCTCGTGTGAGACGGCAAGGATGGCCTGTCAGGAGGGCGGGAGTGGCTTCGGGGAAATCGGTAGTAGGGTGGAAGTGTAGCAGCGTGTGCCGACTCGTATGTTTTGTAGATTGCAATGGTTCGAGTCCTGTGCACACCGGCGCCTTCGATGTAGTGGAGGTGAAACGCTTAAATGGCAAACTGTTGTGGGGGGTGGGATGACGAGAATGACGAGGGGTGGTGCAACGCCAGGGCACTCGGGTCTGAATGGCTCGCGCGCTGTCGACTTTTCTTTGTTGACGGACAGCCAGGTGTTCAGGTAATGGGCGGGATGATCGGCAGGCCTCGTTCGATGGGAGAAGCACGGTCACGTTTTGGGTGGGTGGGAAAGACGACAGGTACAAGGCCGTTGCGATATTGCGGTCCTTTCCTTTCCTTTGTCTACAATGGCAGCAGCGGTCCGTCTCTGCCTATCTGGTTGTCGAACGGGGCCAGGCTGCGGGCGGGGTGCTTCCTCAGACGCTGCAGAATTGGGGGGTCTGACTCGATTGGCACCGACAGCGGACGATCGCGGGGAATGTGTTGGGGAAAGTGGTGTTTGAGAGTGAGATGGAAAGTTCAAGCAGCTGCGGATCAATTTGAGGTGTGAAGAGGAAGGAAAAGAAGGGGGTCGTTCTGTCCTCTGGCTCTTGCCCTCTTGACTTTGCCAGTTCCATCACCACCGACAAGCGGCGGTGGTGGTACTAACTACTATGGGAAGCGGCGTCGATCACTGGTTCGGCCAGCACAGACGCCGCTATCAGCGTGTCCATCACACATTGGGCAATGTGATTGGCTACCGCTCCAACGAGTGGACCAAACACTGCTGCTATGACCAATGCCGTCTGCAGAAAGGCTGCCGGCCTGGGGGTTAGCGTCCCCATCCTCCAGGGGAACGACCCCGGGACTAGCAGTCTAAAGTGAAGCCAAGATCCCAGCTTTCGACGTCACGGCCCCACATTAAACTTCACCCAATCGAACGATATGCGGGGTAGTCGAACAACTGCCAGTCTCTCTCGCAACTCCCTGACATC
The DNA here is from genome assembly GCF_035222475.1 of Podospora pseudopauciseta. Lineage (NCBI taxonomy): Eukaryota > Fungi > Ascomycota > Sordariomycetes > Sordariales > Podosporaceae > Podospora > Podospora pseudopauciseta. Next base: position 3,126,343 of record NC_085892.1, read on the forward strand.
CCCCAGCACAAGACATGTGCTGCCTCTTGGGCGCTGAAAACGGTCAGCACGATGGGATTGAAGGATGCGCATTGCATGATGTCGCATCTTTGGCAGCCTTCCACAGAAACCGTGAAAACAAAGATACCCTCTTGGCGAAGAGATGCATCACTGCGGCGGGCGAGCATGTGGCTTTGAGCTTAGCCAAATTAGGCATGTTGTAGTCTACTATAAAACGGCCTGGACTGGAATTTACCGTCCGACCATCCATACATCCCTCGTCCTTGCCATTGCCTCTCACGAGATGCACATCACTTTTGCCACAGAACTGTCTTGTTTGCTGATGAGATCTGCCCCTAATCAACAATGACTGCAGCGAGATCCAATATTGGCATATGAAAAGGGCGACGCAGGACCCCTTCTTCCCTCTCCCCCAATCAACGGACCGTCAGGCACAACCGCTTCCCCTCTTTTCACCGGTCAACAGCTGCAATGGTGCCGGGCTGCAAACTGATGCAACCACCAAATGCATCATATTCGTAAGCCGCCTTCTGGACTCTCAAAATGTCATGCGAAGACAGCTGTGTAGGGAAAAGGAGCAATCAATCGATTGACGGACAGTTGCTCCGGCTGCTTTCCCCCCACCCGATCACTCTCAGGAAGGGTCTGAAACCTTTTGTCTTGGAGACCACGACACCATCTATGAGATCAACAGAGCTTTCCTGTCTATCTTGTGGGGGCCTTCCCTGCACCACCACAACCACCACGTCTCAGCTACATGACAGGATCCCATCCACCAATTCCAGGTGACCATGCCCGCAGTAGTCGCGCCAACTATCCTCTGACTTGGCTCCTTGTTAGTCCCCAGTCTAGCACACCTAGCCAATTCGGTGCCGGGGAGATAAAGCATACTGCAGCAACCCAAGCCAGCCCAGCAACTCCAAAGCAACCCTCCGGAAGAGAGCAATGCCAATGAAGCCGTCTTTCCGCACCTGAAGGGATCTGGTTGACTCCAGTTTTCCAGCCTGCCTGCATGACGGTTGAGTTGTAGATTGGCGAATCCTTTTACACTTGCATACTACCCCCTGCTCCATCACCTCTCGCTTCCAACCGTTCTGTCAGTCTTGAGTGCTGTACAGTGCTTTGCTCGAGATTGGATTGACAAGAAGCTTAATGGGCCGAACACCACCATTCCCCCATTCTCATCGAGCCCCTCAATGAGCGACGTGGCAAATGTCATCACCTCCCATCTCGCCAAAGTGGTCCGGAGATAACACCGCCCAAACTGACCACTGAGAAGGTGGCGTACACCATGATGATGGCAGTCGATCGGGCATTTTGAAATGTCGTAGGGTGTCAAACGCCAGATTGCTCATTCGCCATGTGCGTAAGGAGGTTTCATATTCTCAGCAAGCCACACCATCAGACAACAGTGTGACATATGTCCCATAGCACCATAAGGCATACACTGGGGAAGCACAAACACCAGCAGGTGTGTGAGACACAACTTGGAAGGCAGCGGGGGTAATATATGCCTCTCGAGTTCAACGAGCCACGCGGACGTCATTGTTTTTCACTTGAAGGCTTCAAACTTCGCCGAGTTCCGTTTCACGAACATGAAGCTGAACCTCGTGTGTAGCTACAACTTTCTCTTTCAAAGGGTCATCGAACTGGCACTTCTATACGGTGTTCCAGGCCTGTCCTATCGGAACCCAGCATCGTATTCTCAACTACCTAACTTTTTTCTGGTCCCATCCCATCTTATTACCATCTGCAAATTCCCCGCATTTGTCGACCATTCCGAGAAGTGGGCGCATGCAATATACTTACTCCTCTCCTCTTCCCGGGTTACCTATCCCATCCATCATGATGAGGGGCCAAAAGTCAACTCAAGTATGACAACCTGCTGGCTCTTTCCTCCATCCCTACCTACCTACCTACTTCACCCAATCTTTACGGATCACCTGGTAACACACCGTTGAAACTTTAAATCTCCCACAGACGTCTGGGGGAGGGGGTTCGACTCCCCAGAGAACAGACAATTTGACTTTGACAACTCCCATGAATCTGGGAACATGGGTTGCAGGGGAGGTAGCTAACCTCCAGGAAAAGGGGTTTTAGCTCCAAGGGAGTTTTCTACTGGATTTGATCAATGGGGGAATATTCTCCTGCTTTGGGGACCCAAGGGTTGCCCGTAGAGCGAGAGAGAGCAAACCGGTTTCCGCAATCAAAATGACAGGTCTGTTCGTCCCCGTTGAAGAGTGTGCGCGACCAGAGTCCATGCATGCTCTTTGGCCTTTCAACAACACAGTGGACAAACCTTGGTGGTGTTAAGACGGACATGTGGAGGGTGGAAGCCCGAGCCAATAACCACCCCCCAAAAAACACACACACACACAAACACACCCACACACTTACTTTTGTTTCTTGTCAAGGTGGGTTGGGAAAGATGGGGGAGAAAGGCAAGTCTGTGTGACGAGCCCCTCATCTCTCACCTCTCTCACTGCATCTCTCCTTCGTGTCTGTAGATATTCGTTCTTCCTCCATTTTTAGACCCAAGCCTCCCGTTCTATTCATACATTCTGTTTATCAAGGTATCACAACAACGGGTAACTGCACTGCTCAATCCCGCCCCTCGCTGCCTTGTCATTCTCGCCTTCATGTCTTGTCTTGTGCCCCCTCTCACCCATCACCCAAGCACCACCCCCACCAGCGACCCAAAAGGGGGGTTTCCGACGGGGATACAACGGGTTTGTCCACATCTACAACCTTCCCCGGTAGACTAAACAAAAGCAAGTCCATTTCCAAGAGGCCTTCCAACCCAGGGCCGGGCTCATGTGATCACTCCCTGTCGGCAATCCCCCCAACCAACACCACAAACCATCCAGATAGATGGGTCTCTCTACTCGTGGTTTGTCCCTATCCATCTATTTCCCCTACCGGTGGGGCTTGATAACAACACAACGATTGGCATCGTTGATATTCACCATCAGCTGTTTCTATCTGCACAAGAGCAGTCACTCCATCCGCCTGCAAAAGGTAGTAAAACAGTCCTCATAAAAAAGGGGGCTGATGAGACAGAAAGCATGCTCAAGTCAAAATCTCCTGTCCTTGTATACCACTCGAACCAGCTCCCGTTCCACATGGCCCAATTCCTACATAACGTCAACAATCAAACCCCGTAAACATACCACCAGACCTCCGTGCAACAAACCCCCATCTGTATCACTTCACATGCACCGTCACCTCACATTCGACTTCACATGCACCGTCACTTCACATTCGCAAACCCCGCCCATTCATAACAAAGGCAAAGACAATTACGGGGTATCTCATCCACCGCCTACACCACCTCATGTAAAACAACGAAGCAAAACTAGCTCACTAAATGGTATATACACTCCCTCGCTTGCTTGCTTGCCTGCTTGCTCGCTCGCTTCAATATGTTTATCTCATGTTATGTTGTTTTCTTTCCCTCACAAAAAGAAATGGAAAGGAAAATTTCAAATACAAATAGAATACATACATCACCCATTGTTCTTCGTTCAACATTGCCAAAAGACCTCCCTTCCCCCTTTTCCTAGTCCCCCTCCCCACGTGAATTATCTCTTTTTTTTTTCTCCCCCCGTTGCAAAAAGACAAAAAAACAAGAAAAAAAAAAAAAACAAAACATAACAAGCCCAGAAAAATACCAACCCAAATTTCCCTTACTACTCCGTTTTGTGATGCAAGATGCAAATGTTTGTTGTGTTGCTTGATGGGGCCGCCATATACTCGTTACAGTAAGTTTTCCGCTCAAAAAAAAACAAAAAATCAAGCCATAAAAATATTTTTTGTTGCTGTCCACCCACCCTCCCCTCATCAAATCTATCCGCTGACCCCTCTCCCATCGCTAGTCCAATCCACAAGCGCAAGGAGAAGAATCACCATCGTGATGACAACTCAATCCTAGTGAATCGCACTGGGCGTAGGCGTGAGATCGCCCCCATCTTGCCCGCCCTCCTTGGAAGCAATCGCAGTCACCACCAAGTCATTACCCGTCCTTTCCTCACCACCCGCCTCGTCCGCATCGTCCTCAAAAACCACCGGAATCATCGTCGACCCGCTCATAACGTCGTCTCCTGCCATGGAAGTAACCGGGGTAAAAGCCGTAATCGTCGAACGTTCGTCGTCGTCATCATCGGGGCCGCTCTCTTCCGAGCCTCCCGCCTTTCGTTGCTCCTTCGTGGCAGGCCGCCAGGTGTCCTCATCCCAGGGGTTGACCAAATCATCCGAAACACTGTGAGGTCTTTCCCTTCGTTCTTCCTCCAGGTCCTCGTGCGGCTTTTCCGATTGTTCTCGCTGGTCGGGCTGGCTCACTTGCTCCGGCTGCTCCGATTGCTTCTGTGGAGCCGGTGTAGGCCCCGGGTTCCCGATGATCCACAGGTTACCATCTTCGTCCTCCACCTCCTCCGGCTGGTGGTATTCCTCCGGCTCGTCCCTCTTCCTCCAGTCCCGGTTCCATGGGCAACGCCAGTCATTATCCGCGCGCGCTCTTGAACACCCTCGTGGGTAGAAGTACTTAGATCCTCCCATTCGGCCGTCTCTGGCACACCTAGCTCCGCCGAATTCCCGATCCCTTCCCCTTCCTGGCCCAATACCATTGACATGAGTCCTGTCTATCCGCTCCCAAATATCGTTGCCCCAAACACCATCATTAGGCAGCCGGCTCGCCGGTGCCGATGCGGGTTGGGATATTGGTGCCGGGGTCTCGACTGGCGGCTGTACACTCTCCTGCTTCTGAGGAAGCTGAGCCTTGAGTCTGGCTTGTGACTGATCCCAACTTGCCTTCCATAATACGTTGGTATTCCTTGCTGTTTCGGCGGTATGTTGGGCTTCGGGTTGGTGTTGCTCTTGGTGTTGCTCTTGGTGTTGCTCTTGGTGTTGGCCTTGTATTGGGATCTGGCCCTGTTGCTGGTGCTGACTTTCTTGTAGATGCTGGCTTTGCTGTTGAGCAGCGATCATGCCGCTTTCTTTCAGAGGTTCCATCGCCCCGACACTTCCGAAGAAGATGGCATCATTTACCAAGTTCGGGTAGAGGAATCCAACCCAGCTCATGCTAAAAACCTGCTTGAATCCGCGATCCAGGATGAGGTACAGCATCGAGACATCGATGAGTTTGGCCATGGCTAACCGTAGATTTCTCATCAACACATTTGTGCCCTGCTCATACATCATGCTAAGAGCCCATCCGAGTGGGTTGTATAGGTTGAAAAGCTCTGGGTTGGGCTCTTGAAGACTGTTGGGAGAGCGCTCTTGGAGGATGGGAAGGTATTCTCCGATGATTGCAGTAGCCTCGTTAAGACGAGCCACGGCGAAATCCATCATGGCGGTGTATTCGATGGAAGCACCGGCGATGTAGAGAAAGGTGCTGAATCGGAGCGGCTCGCCATAAAGTGGAGCGTTTCTGTCGTAGTAGGCATCTGGGTAGCTCTTGAGATACATGAATTGCAGCGCGTAGCCTAGTTGCATGGCATCATGGCCGTCAAGCTCAAAGCGAATGTATCCAGCCTAGCACATATGTCAGGGCACTAGATCACGTTGAGGGGATCTGGAATACCTACTGGATCTTTGGGAGGGAGGCGCTCTCTCATGAACTCGGATTCTCGAGACAAGATGTCATGATGTACCTGCCAAGACTTGTCTTTACATACCACTAATACGTCCCATTCATATTGAGTATCCCAGAGTCTATTAAACCATTAGATAATATGTTCTTGCTCACAGAAACCTACCAACTTACGAATATTCTCCCTTATCGTGAGCGGCAATCACCGTGGCAGTGCGCTCTGCCCTTTGCTTGATAAAGTCAAGTTGTGCGGCATCAACCGCTGGCGCTTCGCTGGTCACATTCTCAGGCTCTTCTCTGATGGGTGAAGGTATGTCGGGGGCCGAGAAGCGACGGGCTCTCTGACGAGCAATTACCATGTCTGATTCAGAGGTGCTGGGCTTCTTAGTGGGTGAATCACAGACTCCAGCGCTGTTGTGGCGTTTCCTATCCGCTGGTTTCGTTGCTGAAGTTGAAGACGAATTCCTCTTGTGGTGGCCCTTATGCCTAGATTTCGATTTGGGAGTCGTCTTGTCTGTCACCGGCAAAGCTGGCGGCGGCGGTTGTGAGCTCAGGGAACCCTGGTGCAAGGTTTTCTCCCTGGAACCTGGTTGAGACCCGGGTGTTTTCGCCTTTGCGTCGCTCGAGTTTCTCCAGTTGCTCGACTGCGAAGATTTTGAGGGCATTTTTGCAGTGGGCTCATGGGCAATCGAGGGATATTCCGTGTCTGCTGGCTTGGTTGTGCTGGTTTTGGGTGCCTTGGTGAGAACTTGGACTTTCTTGCCAGAGGCGACTTGGGCATAACTTTGAGTTCTGGTGACAGTGGGGGCGCTTTTTGCTTTATGTTTTTCGGGTGACTGAGGTTTTGGCTGAGGTGGATTCCGTGGCGGTTCGCGAGCCGGCTTTTTCAACTGAGGAAACTCAGCGGAGGAGTTGTCTTTGGTATCCTTGACCTGGCGGTTCGGGCCGGGCCCTGGTACAGTGCTCCTGTCTCGACCTGGCTTGTGGTTTTGTTTGTGTTTTTGAAGCTGGTCTTGAGCACGCATCGCACCCTCAGGGCACTCCTTTTCTCCTTCTTTGGTGGTCGTTGGGGGCTCCTTGGTATCCTTGGTGGCTGGCTTAGACTTTGAAGCGAGGACTTTGCGATTCTTAATCGTGTCTCCTTTCAAAATTCTAGCATAGGAGAGCGAGGGTTGCCTCGCTGGAGGGTCTCGGGAATTCATGGCAAGTGCCGGCGGCTATGCTGTATCCGGTGCCAATGCGGCTCAAGGTGGATGTGATGAGCGGGTGGTGATGTCAAGGTCGCATGCGAAGCATCAACATGGTCGGGGCAGATCGCTGCAGGAAGGAAACAAAATAAAACCTGCCCAAAAACTTGATCCAAGTTGGACGATTGTTCGCTTTTGAGGCAGATGGGTGTGAAATATGAAATGTGCGTGTGCTGTGCGGGCTGTTAGCAAGTTGACGAGCTTGAGGAAGTCAATCGCAGTTGTGTAGAAAAAGGTAACTTGGTTGGTCTTTAACTGAGAGATCAATTGATCAAGAAAGAACCGTGGATGTCACGCCGTGGTTTTGTGGTGTGCGGTCGTCGCAAACATCGGCCTCTTGTTGAAATTTTGGTGTTGTTTGTTGACGGCGATGCTCCACGGCCAGCTTCCCTCTCCAGACTTTTTGCACTTTTTGCGCAATTTTTCCGTTTTTCGCGGCTCTGAGCAACCCGGTCGGTCGCCAAAATAGAGACGAAATGCTCAGAACACGCAAATTGGCCGCTCAATGGTAGAACTGGAACTCAATCAAAGAAAAAGGCTGTTGCGCTGGTCGGTTTTCGTAGATTAATATGTGTTGCTCTCGTGGCTTTGGAGTGCATGATGGGTGCATCGGCCCTCAATTCACCTTCACTGTTGGGATTCACACAAGCATCATTTCATCCTATCTCGGCTGGCTGCTGGCTGCTTGCTCCGTGCAGCAGCGGGCAACGGGCCGTTCCTGCTTTGTATTTCACTAGATCACTGACAGAGGGGGAAGGCACGACCAAGCCCGGGCTAAGGCAGGCAGGCTATTTTGGGGCAGACATCCCATCCCTTTTGATTAAAGTACCTTGATTCTTGGGACACCTAATGGAACCTGATAAACACCCTTGACTCCATTCCTAACCTGGCGCAATGCAATGCTCGCTTAAAGCCACTTGTACAACCGTCCTGTTCTGCAACACAGTCATGACACCACGACTCGTCTCATTCACCGTGGACATGTGCCCCTCTCTGAACGAGGTGCCAGATGCTAGTTCCAAATGCCAATGTCAGCCTTCTCCTGACTAATATATGCCACAACCCCTCCTACTTGGTGCCATTGCTTTCGGTTTGCCGTACGTCGAGGATGGATATTCTTTCGCGTGCTGTGTCATTCAGATCCTAGGACTTGATCATGAAGATCTGGGGGATGTCAGCACTGAGAAGAAACAATAGAATCCCAACGGTAGCTTACCTGATTGAGCGCCGCACTATCTGCAAAGGCCATCTTCTTTTGGGCAATAAACCGTGACCTTGCCAGGTAGCGGGTATTCGTAGTCACAGGCGTCGAGTAACCGCTCCCAGTTGGCGTTGACGCATCACTTTCAACTGCCGGGGTGACACTCTCCTCTTTTTTGCGCTTCTTCTCCTTGGAACTGCTTGCGCCAGCCTCTGAACCTGATTCTGACATTGGCTTGTCCTTCTTTTTCTTGTCTTTCTTGTCCTTCTTCTCTTTCTTTTCTTTCTTCTCCTTCCTTTCCTTCGTCTTCTCCTTCTTTGCTTTCTTAGCATTCTCAGCCGATGTGTCTACCTCCTCTTCTGGAGACTCGCTCTTCTGCTTCTCCCGCTTGCTCGACTTCTCCGACTTGGTTGGCTCTGTGTTGCTTTCCGCCGAGTCCACCTTGCGCTTCTTCGACTTTTTGTCCTTCTTCTTCTCCTTCGAGCCGGCACTGTCTGTTTCAACATCAGATTCTGTTTTCCTCTTCTTGGACTTCTTCTCCTTCTTGCGCGCCTTCTCGTCGTCCTTTTCTGTGTCCTCGTCGGCCTTGCGCTTTTTTGATGGGAGATCTGAAGGCTCCGAGGCTTCTGTCTCGGCGCTCTCTTCTGTGGACTCCTCGGAACTCTCCTGAGCACCATTGACCTCGCCCTTGTCGGCACCCTCTTGTGGCTCCTCCTTCAACACATCTCCCACCAACCAACCGCCCCTAACGAAGCGAATCGTCCCTAATCTCCGCTCAAGGTATGAGTTCATCTTCAGATCCTCGCGCTTCTTCAGCTCACTCTCCAGCGCCTCCTCGCTCTTGCCGTTGAGTCTCCCGAGCAAGTGTTGGAAGTCGAAAAGTCCTGTGCACTCGTCTCCATTGTTTCGTTTGGCTCCAAGACCGAGGGTGTCGTCCTTCAAGGTGACCTGGATATGCGATGCGCTGGCAGCTCCATAGTTTTCGGCATGCGCCGCGTCCTTGGCTCCGAGGTACTGGCCCGGCTCCCACCCCTGCGACCGCAGCATCTTCTGGCCAAAAGATTCGGTGTTGCGCATCCATCTGTTGTTATTGGGATCGTTGCCGAGTCTCCGTTTGCTGTTCGCGGGCTTTGTCAGTTTCTGTTGGTTCCAGGATTCAATTACACACAAAGCGCGTCTTACTTCTTTGCACCGGCGAGACCCATTTTGCCCAGAAGTTGCCCGGCGCAGCCGAGCGTGAGATATTGAGGGGACGGGAGTTATGAAAAGCTGACGATCACAAAGTCTTCGAGGTACCTGGTGTTTCTTGGAGTTGCTTGTGTGGAACTTTTTTTTTGGCGGGGAACTGGTGCAAAATGATTCTGACGCCCCACACCGCCCAGATTCGATGGATGCCAAGACTGCCATCTTGGATGAGTGGGTCCAGTCTGCAGGGTTCCTGCCTCAACGGTCAGGGGTTGCAACATCACGGTTCTCGATGTCATCGTGCCTTCCTCGGGCAATTTCTTCGTTTTAAATGACTACCTACGATACAAGTTCGAATTTAGCCCATATTATGAGAGAGTCATCATGGCTTGTGGACTATCATCGTCCGCTCTTGATACCTGTTCTCTTGATATAGGCTTCCTCATGCTTGTCCACGATGTGGCATGTAGCTAGAACTTTGGATGGTTTACACAGAACTCTATGAGACCCTTTATCTAGGTAGCTAGGTAGGCTTCTTTGGCTGCTGTGAGATACACCTTACCAAACCTTCCCTCAACAATCTCCAATCAGGTAGTGGGCGCGCCACCAAACCCAAAGGGCCTGGCTTTGCTGGCAGGGGAGGTCTTTCAAATTTCTTCAACTTTTCCCAGACAAGTCAAACATACCACACACAACCCGTCATCGTATAAAGTTCATGGCGATAATGGCGAAGGAGAGAAGAACTCGAAATCTCAGAGTGAAAGAACCCCGGCCGTCCTGCAACCGCCGTCGCCAGTCCACCAAGATCGACAAGGGCTTGTCCAAGAGGTAAGTCGCCGCTTCTGTTACCACCTGTACACTCAAGACCAACCAACTCCAGGGACGCCAAACTCAAGCGCCGCACCAAATACCTCAAGGAAGCCATCAAAAAGAACCGCCGCCTAACCGAGCATCTCAACGAGCAGCTGACCCGTCTGACCCCAACAATCGAACAAGCCAACACCCACCTGCCTGACACCAGCCAAATCAACAGCGAGATGAGAAATCTCAGCAATGGCATGGGAGTCCTCCTCGGTGGCATGGCCGAATACAAAGAAGGCATGCAACAACTCGGTGACGAGATGCAAATCGCGGAGCACAATCTGGAACTGTTCAGCGAGACTGTAAGAAGGCTCTTTGACAATGGCACGGAAGCACTCATGGACGATTTTCAGCCGTTCAAGAGAGATTTTGGGGTGATATACCGACTCACCGAAGCCATCCGTCAGCGGATGCAGAAGAGTGATGTCGGGCGGGGAATCAGCAGACCTGTCGACCGCCTGTTTGGGTGTATGTCGATCCTCCGCAGGTGCTTGGATGACAGCATGGAAACCCGCCTGAAGAACTTTGAGGGGAGGAAGACAAACCAGTTGTCAAACAGATTGTCTTCATTTGTTACTCGTGAGGAAGGGGCATGCAAGGTTGGAGGAGGTAATGGAAGGCAGAGACCAGGCAGAGACCGGTATAGTCAGCCAATCCATATGCATCTTTTGTTCATACCCACCCATCACACAACCCACTCCCAAGACCACACACCCAAATCGGCACAATAAAAATCTCTTTCTCTATCCCCCATCTTTAAACCTCAATTAAAACGCCCTGGTATTATTCATTCCCCCAGTCCATCCATTTCAATCCCATATCGTAACCATATTATACACTTCCCCATCCTCTCCCTTCCTCCTGCTCCTAAACCTTGAACCCAAACCCAGCCATACAACTCCTATACTGATCAATGGTCGACAAGCAGTCCTTTTGTGGGTCGGCAGCCTTGGAGAAGAGCATGCACTCGTCGCGCTTGGCCTTTTCATCTTTGCACACGCAGCAGGGCTATTATTTCTTTTTGTTAATCCCCCCCCCCTAGCTCAATCGTTCAACAGGTAAATCTGTGACGGACCTTGGGCTTGTCAGCAGCAGCAGCAGCAGCTGACTGGGCGATCACCGGCGCAACCGGGGCGCTGGAGGCTATGAGGGGCGTTAATCACGCCATCCATGAGACAACGAGAGGGGACGGGGAACATACCGATTGAGCTGGCGGTAGCTTGGGCGGAGGACATTTTGGCTTTTTTCTTGACAAGTGCTTTGTTTGAGTTGGGGGAAAGGAAAAAAGGTGAAAGAAGTCGGGAGCTATCGGTAAACTGAATGAGCAAGTTGATTTGTCAATTGGCGATTTCTAGAACGGTTTTCCCCCAAGCATTGCCGCTGAGCCGCCGCGAAAACGCATGCCAAGACGGAATGGCGTCAGATCTCTCAGCTTTTTTTGTGGGGAGCTGGGGGGCAGGGGTGGAGGAGGGGCCACGTGATACCCCTTGGGGTCAACATCTGAGGTACAGCATCATCACTCGGCTAACTTCAATTTCCACTAGTTGACCGAGACGTATATATCCCAGTAAACAGCTATGGTCTCCAGAGTTACAGATTCCCTCCCACTTTACTAGCACCACCACCATCCCCCTTTCACAAGTAAACTCCCCGACAATCCCAATCCATACTTTCAAACCACCTGTTTCACCCTCCTACACTCACCTGATCAATGTCATCCCCCCAGAACAGTCCTCCCACCGCATCACCGCCCTAAAACCCAATCATATCCCCCACCAAAACCAACCTCCACCTCTCCACCGCCTCCCCCAACCTAACCAGCACCCCCGCAGCCAACATCCTCACCCTCTCCTCCTCCCCCCCTTCATCACCCCCCCTCAAACCCGAAAACACCCCCCCAACCCAATCCTGCGCCTCCACCACCTCCCTCCCCATCTCCCTGCACACCTCCCTCATCCGATCCTCATTCACATCCAGCAACGCCATAAACCCAAACAGCACCGCCCCCGTCAACTGCAAATCCCCCACCGCCTGTGCCCTCACACTCGTATTCAACAACAACCTCCAAAACTCCCCCGTCATCTGCGGCAACGACAGCGTACTAGGTCCAGAAGCGTGGATAATCAACGCCAACGTCTTGAGGTAGAGCGACAAAAGGTAAGGGTTGAATAATATCCCCCTTGTTCGTGACGAGGACGAGTGTAAAGCCGCTTGGAAGCGGGAGATGAGAGTGGAAAAGAAGTATGTTGATAACACACCGGCGGTAAGGTTGGGGATGCTTCGGATTCGGGGCTTGGTTTTGGTTATGTAACGGACTTTCTCGGGGTTGTTCAAGCGCTCTGTAAAAGTGGACAACTTCAGGGCGTTGGGACCGGTGGCATTGTCGGCTGCTTCTGCGGCCATTGGTGCTAGGAAGGCGTCAGTTATGGAAGTGGCTATGCCATCTAGGGCGTTTGGGGGGAGGGGTTCAAGAGTGGATGACGAAGAGGGTTGATAAATAGAGGTGGATTGGGGTAGGTAAAGCTTCTCGACTTTTTCGGGTAGGGTCTTGGACGGGAAGGCGGAGGCGGCCGAGTAACTAGATGTTTCGAAGCCAGCCAGTTCTCTCGAGGTTAAACCCAAGACGATCAGAACAGAGGCTCGTTGGGAGATGGAGTAATCGCCATCAAAGAATGTTTTGGCGAACCAGGGGGCCATGACCTTTGGCTGGGCGATGACCAGAGCGATCATTCCCTGGAGTCGGAGGTCGTCAAAGTCTTCCATCTCGAACTTGTTGCTTAGGCCGATCAAGAGACCGGCGAGCTCGTCAGCGTGCTCTTTGACCTCTGTTCCGTACTCGGCTTTTCGGCGGATGAGTGTTGGAGCTGTTGCAAGGGCTAACCGCTGAAGGTCGTAGCTTTCTGTGTCACGGAGGTACCGTATCAAGTCCCTGATGTACACTGGGGCCTTTGGCTTGTCCCTTCTGATCAACGTCGGGTCATCATCCGAATCCTCTTCGTCAGACTCAGGCTTTGCGTATGGCACAAGGTCATCCTCCTCCGACCCTTCTTCATCGCTAAGCTCTTCGATGATGAAGCCGGCCTGTGGATGCTGGCCAGGGGGTCTTGGTGCTGTTTTTGCTGCGTTTGATGGGGATGTTTTTCTCTTTGGACGAATTGTCGGCGGCGACTCAAACAGAGGTTCCATGCTCCCAATCTCATCCGAGACCTGTGTCAACCCCTTGTACCATGTGGCCATCTCCTCGAACTCTCCTTCCGTGTTGAAGTTGAGCCGCTTGTCGCCCTTATCGACCAGGTTAGAGAGAGCCTCGCCAATCCACATGCCCAACAAGCGGGCTTTCTGGTGAGGTGCTGTCAGTCTGTTGGAGATGGTGTTCAACCAAACACTGGTGCGCATCATCAAAGTGAGCTTGATAGGTGACAATCGATGTACATAACCGGCGCTCAGCAATAGAACTTCGGCATGGGCTGCATGTAGAGTTAGCGACCAGCCTCCCAGCTGTGGCCACTGTGCTGGTACTGACCTTCCTGTTGTAGCATTGGTGAATGCTTGATGTAGAGCTGATCTCCAAACTGACTCAAGCTCTTTTCCAGTACAGCAACGATATCATCCCCGTTTTGAGAGACGACGGCTAGTATTGTTCTCCTGATGCCCACCCCTTCGCCAAGACCGGCCCCTGATGAGCTGGTGAGCCATTCCACCAAGTAATTCTTGAGACTCGTGCTTTCGCCGATGATCGATTTGATTGCGCCAGCAACCGCAGATACTATTGGCTTGCTTTCTTCAGAGTCGCAGCGCCCGAGTCGATCGAGATATTTTGAGGAGAACAACTTCAGTATGGAAAACAACACCTTCCGTTGCTCTGTAGGCGGCAGATTGCTCAGCAGCATGCCGAACTTGGACGGGTCTGCTCCTTTCTTCAGCACCAGTTCTCCCAGGACATGCTTGGTCAAGATTTCTGCTTGTAGTTAGTATATGATAGAATGCTTCGTTACCAAGCACGAGTCACGTACCACCATGACCCAACTTCAGTCCCTTCGAAAAGAGATCCGAACCGAACTTTGGACTCTCAGTGGCCCCATTTGATAACTGCCAGGTAACAATATTTCTCCCCAACCATGCGGTGTAATGCTGTGCATCTGCCACCCATATCTCATAGTCCCCATCTTTCGCGGCCTTGTTCGCCTTGACGATACTCTCAGCCTCAGCAGCAAGCGAGACAATCCTGCCACCACCAAATAGGGTCAGGATCTCTTGTGCTCTTGGCCTCATTCGCACCGCTGAAGTGGCAGCATCAGGGCCAGATGACGCTTTAGCAGTCTGCCAAGCCTCGAGAATCCACCCGTCTCCTTTCAGCAAGCCCTCCAACAGGTCCAAGAGAGTTTCAAGGTTGAGATGAATGTCTGGTCTTTTGAGCTTCCCAAGCCCTTCATTTTCGGCTTTGTATTCTTGTATTAAAGCCCGCAGACGGACTAGAATCGCGTTGATGGCTGTGATACTGGAAAGACAATAAAGCAGGAGTTTGAACCCGGAATTCTTGCTGTCTCCAGCATCTTCTTGGAGTAGAATCCAGTGGTTTGTGACGATTTCCGAGACCAATACCTGGACAAGTTGTGCACTGATGGGACTGGGACGCTTGATGCTGGGAATATCATTTTCTGACTGATGCTTGGAGAGAAATCGTAGAGAGGCGATGAGCTCGTCATAGCTAGGTTGTTGTTTCAAGAGTTGGAGAGCATCTTCTGGTGAAGCAGGGGCGGGTTTGCCTGATGTTGGTGTTGAAGATTTGGGTTGAGAGCTGGCGAGGCCTTGTGGTGTTTCTGATTCTTTCATGTCTGTGATTCGAATGGTGCTCACTGGTGTCAAGAAGTCATCCATGTTGAGCGAATGAGAGAGGCAAAGCGTAAACTGGAATTCAATTTTCTAGAGTACAAGTCAGCTATGGACTATACAAGTAGATGAGAATTCTTAATTATTTTGAAACTCAACCAACTAGGCCGCCTACCTTTGACCTAGGTAATTTCCGGTTGTGAAGTTGAGCTCCTCCTGAGCTTTCGTTGGTACCTAGTCAAGTAGACTGTCAGTGTGTTGATGTAGCAGGATGTAATGCCGAGTCTGAAAGAGCAGCTAAAGCTCAGAATCGAAAGTAAGAGGTTCAAACCCAAATTCATGTCGGCAGGTCATTCGCAATGAGGCTTGAAACAAGAGCTTACAGCGACTTGCTTGCATGGTACAAATGAAGTAAATAGCGGGCCGCTCTCGCTAAAAGGACGCGGAAACGCCATATCGATAAGCCCCAGGGAACAGCTCCAGGCAGTTTCGGCGCATTGGAGCTCGAACCCCAGCTTCCCCTCCAACCTCCAACCCCACCTGAGACCAAACATCACCACCCCAAGTCAACATCACCAGCCGTCTGCCCTCCCGACCTTTCCATCTTCACAGTACCGCAATCACCATGTCTGCCGGGCCGGTCCACCCCTCCTCTGAACCGGCAAGATGGAAGTATCTCGACAGAATACGCACCCGGCCAGGGCCCTTCACCACCCCCGAGATGTTCAGCGGTGAAACGAGCGCAGAAGCCATGGACAAGATGAAGATCCTCGTTATCGGCGCCGGCGGTTTAGGCTGTGAGCTCCTCAAGAACCTTGCCCTCTCGGGCTTCAAAAACATCCACGTCATCGACATGGACACCATCGACATCTCCAACCTCAACCGCCAGTTCCTCTTCCGCCAGTCAGACGTCGGCAAGTTCAAAGCCGAAGTCGCCGCCGCCTTCGTCGAGAAGCGCGTCAAAGGCGTCGAAATCACCCCACACAACTGCAAAATCCAAGACTTTGACGAGGATTTCTACATGCAATTCCAAATCGTCGTCTGCGGCCTCGACAGCATCGAAGCCCGCCGCTGGATCAACGCCACCCTCATCAACATGGTCGACGAGACGGTAGAAGACAGCTACAAACCCCTCATCGACGGCGGCACCGAAGGCTTCAAAGGCCAAGCCCGCGTCATCCTCCCAACCATCACCTCCTGCCTCGAATGCCAGCTCGACATGCATGCCCCCCGCGCCGCCGTCCCCCTCTGCACCCTCGCGAGCATCCCCCGTCAGCCAGAACACTGCATCGAATGGGCCCACGTCATCGCCTGGGACAAAGAGAAACCCTTCCCCCAGCTCGACAAGGACGACCCCGAGCACATCACTTGGCTCTACCAAAAAGCCCTCCTCCGCGCAAAGGAATTCAACATCTCGGGCGTGACATACTCCCTCACCCAGGGCGTGGTAAAGAATATCATCCCGGCCATCGCGGCAACAAACTCGGTCATCGCCGCGGCCTGCTGCAACGAAGCCCTCAAAATCGCTACCAACTGCGCCCCTTATTTGGGCTACCCGGAGAATAACTACATGATGTACTCGGGCAACGACAGCATATACACGTACACGTTCAAGCACGAGAAAAAGGACGACTGTCCTGTTTGTGGTGTTTCGGCGAGGGAGTTGGCGGTTGACCCAAAGTGGACGCTGCAGGAGCTGGTGGACTCGTTTGCGGCGAGGCCGGAGGCTCAGCTGAAGAAGCCGAGTGTGAGGGCGGAGGGCAAGACGCTTTATATGCAGAGCCCGCCTAGTTTGGAGGAGCAGACGAGGCCGAACTTGGAAAAGACGCTTGCGGAGGGGCTGGGGTTGGTGGATGGGCAGGAGATTGGTGTTACGGACCCTGCTTTTGCTACGGTTTCGTTCAAGTTTAGGTTGAAGTTTACTTGAGTCTGGGACGGAGATTATCTGCGGTCATTTTTCACATTGGGTTTTGCATGGTGTTGGGGAGTTTTTGGCTTAAAACATGGTGAACATGGTGGAAAGGAAAGGGGCGGGTGATACCATTTCAAAGTCAGGAGAGAAGAAGCAGGACCTGGGGACATACGCATTTTGCAATGGGACAACAGAGCCCCAAAAGTAGAATCTAGAAGTAGACAAATTAGACACTTCTTTTCTTCTGACACCGATTCTCTAATCTTGGCTTTATAAACATCAAAATAACTACAGTAAAAAAAACCAAAAAACAACCCAAGCCCCCCCCCCCTCCTCCCAAACAAGAATCTTTTTTGGTAAAACCCCGCCTCCTTGACGCCGTTACACCCAAGTATGAATGTCTGAATAGTCTAAGATACCGCGCCCCTCCCCTTTTCGACACCTGCGTGTGATCCCTCCTTTGTAGACAAGAAAAAAAAAGGGGTTATCCATCTATTTTTCTGTGCCATCTTCACTCTTTCGCAACAACAACCAACAGGCCTACCTGACCATGTTGACAAGCTGCTCCTCCAGCGCCTTCGCCTTGGCCTTCAAATGCGACACTGACTCCAGGAAAATCGCATCGCTCTTCCACTGCCCGGTGCTTTCCACGAGATAGATGAAATGATCCCGTCTCCTGCCAAGTTTAACCTTGTCCTTGAACTCCTCGTGGCGAAGCGCCTCTCTACTGACGGTGTCGCTCTTTGGGTCGACCACAACAGCCTTCAGCTCTCCCTCGTGCCCCTCATACCCTGATCCCTTCTGGGCAGCCTCCTCTGCGGTCACCTTCTCAAGCCCGATGACGCCCTTGGGGAAGCATCTCTGGAACTTTTCGGCATCCCGGCCGAGGATAGGTTGAGTGATGGTGATGGTAGGCATGATACGGTACGAAGCGGTAGCAACAGGTGAGAACTTGGCATGATCCGATCCCACACCCTTGTGCATGTGCATCTGAACATTGATCTCCTGCCCAGGACGAAGCTTGGCAATTAGGATATCTGGGTTCACCGGCCGAATGATGTCCTCGCCCGAGAAATAATCCACCTGGCGACCAATAGGCTTAAACACAATATCCTTTGCATACACATGCGCATGATGATACAACTTGGTGGGGTCCGTCTCGTTCGGGTCAGCGTTCTCGTTGTGCTCGCACTTGACGTTCAGCTCGAGCGCGACGGTGTTGAAGTCCTTGCATTCAGCCGGGTCGCCGTTGGCGGGCTTCCGGTACCACTTAAGGAAGTCGGTGAGCCCTTCGCGGCCGCCGGTGAAGGGGATGAGGCCCAGGCGGTGGGCGAGAACCTCATCTTGGATGACCGAGGTGTTGTTCCAGACGAAGACGTTTTCGATGGCGAGGGTGGGCACGTCGGCGATCATGATGCGGCGGAAGGCGTTGGCGATGGAGGCGTCGATGCCGATGAGGGAGAAGGAGGCTTCGTGGGGGTCGTTTTGGTGAAATTCGACCGAGAAGCCGCGCTTGAAGCGCTCAATATCCCAGGCGTGGTCTTCGCCGGGGTAGTGGCCGGGGAAATCGGTCGAAGAGACATCGGTTACGGTCTCGAGGTTGACGCCGACGATCTGTTTGGTGAGGGTTAGTTTGGGGTCTTGAAGGTGTTTGATCTAGACAGAGATGGATGAAGGCAACAGACCTTGCGCTTCTCGAGCTCCTCCTGGGTTGGCGGTTTGTGAGGCATTGTGACTGTTTGGGATGGTTGTGGTGGGGTGTGTGTTGCTGGCTGTCGCAAAGCCGCTGGGAATTTCTTGAGCTCTGGTCGGCTCGCCGCGGCAGAATTTTTGGAATCTCAAAAGTTTGGCGGGGACTTTTTGACCGCCTTTGACCGACCCACTGATAAGCTTGTAATAGGAGTGGTCTGTGCTTCTCGAATTAATATTCTGGCCCAATGTTGACATCAGAAGCTCTTTCTGCTATATTGGCAATGAGAAAATCAACGATATGAAAACACAGGTACGACTCCGTCGTACTTGCTTTTTTCCCGAGCCGTACTTTCCCAGGTCTCAACATTCAAGGACATTATTATGCCTGACCAATTCTAAACCCTCATTGGCTTCTCACACAGTCCATAGGGTAGTTCACTTGAAGATGTAAGTGAGCATGAAATGAGGCTATAAACAACCAGATATGAACTTGAAATCATCAACACCTCATACCTTCATGTCATGCAACCGTGGGTACCATAAATACCTGTGACGTCGTGAGGCTCTCGATGAGGTGAGGTTGAAAGTGACATAATTGTCCAATGAGACGTCCCTCAATTGACCCCTGCGCGGATTAACACCCTGCCGGCTCTCGAGCTCCCGTCCAATCAGCAAGCTTGGCTGGTGCCACTTGCTTTGATGCCAGTGACGGCTTCGACTGTGAAAGAGCCTCCCCACCCATATCCCAAGCTCGCCTCAGTGCTAGCCATTGACGCCGGAGAAGAGGCCGCATCTGCGCGAGTACGCAATCCGGCCCCCCTAACCGACGATACCACTTCAATACCCCCCCATCCCGAATCCCCTCAGAGAAATGGCGTCGCTGTACAGGCTCGCCGGCCGCAGCGCCAAGCGCCTCTGTCAAAGGCCATCGTCGCCCTTCCTCACCACCCCGGCCTTCCCTGCTTCCCGCGCCTTCTCCGCCTCGGCCCTCCGAAGAGCTGGCGAGATCACCTGGGAAGGCACCCGCCTGACCCCTACCAACCCCGACTTCGAGGCCGTCGCCGACCCCTACAAGCACATCGTCGGCGCCCGGGAGGAAGCCCCCTCAAAAGTCCCTCTCGACACCGAGAACTCAGTCGACGACCGCAAGGTCCGCCACTACACAGTCAACTTTGGTCCCCAGCATCCTGCCGCCCACGGCGTGTTGCGTTTGATTCTGGAGCTGTCTGGTGAGGAGATCGTCCGTGCCGATCCTCACGTTGGTCTTTTGCACCGTGGTACCGAGAAGCTGTGCGAGTACAAGACATATCTCCAGGCCCTGCCTTACTTCGACCGTCTCGACTATGTTTCCATGATGACCAACGAGCAGTGCTTCTCGCTCGCTGTTGAGAAGCTGTTGAACGTCGAGATTCCCGAGCGCGCCAAGTTCATCCGCACCCTGTTTGGCGAGATCACCCGTATCTTGAACCACTTGATGTCCGTCTTGTCGCACGCCATGGATGTTGGCGCTCTTACACCTTTCTTGTGGGGTTTTGAGGAGAGAGAAAAGCTCATGGTGAGTTCACTTCTTGACGTTGACACTGGCATATCACTAGAGAGGGAAGATGGTGAAACACAATGCTGTTCGATTCAAATTCCACCGCAATAACTCCTTGACTCCCAGAATGCTAATATACAACCCCTCCTCGTAGGAATTCTATGAGCGCGTCTCTGGCGCCCGTCTCCACGCTGCCTATGTCCGCCCCGGCGGTGTCCACCAAGACATCCCCATGGGTCTCCTCGACGACATCTACCAATGGGCGACGCAGTTCGGCGACCGCATCGATGAAACTGAGGAAATGCTGACGGACAATCGCATCTGGATCAACCGTCTCAAGGGCGTCGGCGTCGTCTCGGCCGCCGAGGCCATCAACCTCTCCTTCACGGGCGTCATGCTCCGCGGCTCCGGCGTCCCCTTTGACATCCGCAAGTCCCAGCCCTACGACGCCTACGACCAAGTCGAGTTCGACGTCCCTGTCGGTGTCAACGGCGACTGCTATGACCGCTACCTCTGCCGCATGGAGGAGTTCCGCCAGTCGCTGAGAATCATCCACCAGTGCCTCAACAAGATGCCTGCTGGTCCTGTGAGGGTGGAGGATTACAAGATCTCGCCTCCCCCCAGGAGCGCCATGAAGGAGAACATGGAGGCCTTGATTCACCACTTTTTGCTGTACACCAAGGGGTATGCGGTGCCGCCGGGGGATACCTACTCTGCGATTGAGGCGCCGAAGGGTGAGATGGGTGTTTATGTTGTGAGTGACGGGAGCGAGAGGCCCTACCGGGTGCACATTCGGGCACCCGGGTTTGCGCACTTGGGTGGGTTTGATCACATTTCCAAGGGGCATTTGCTGGCTGATGCTGTGGCGGTGATTGGTACAATGGATTTGGTGTTTGGTGAGTCATTTCCCCCTCTTCCCATCTTCTGCTGAGAATTGTGCTAATGAATTGTGCAGGTGAGGTTGATCGGTAAATAGCTGGTAGAGTTGTTAAAAATTCAGTGTTGTTGCATCATCAAAATTTGACCAGTTCCGTTTTTGGGGTGGTAGATCTTTGGTGATGCTGAATAGGGGTTAGATGGGGAACTTGCATGTTTGTCTTTTCTTCTTGTTGCTGAAAAGGGAATAGATAGACGAGAAAAGGGGAGGGGGGGGGTTGTGTATATTGCTGTTTCGAGAAGTCAGTCGTCGTTGTCGTAAACGAGTCGCCTTTTTCTCTTTTTTAGGCCGAGAAAGAACGAAAGAAAGAAATACCATGGTCGTGATGAAATGAACTCAGCGCTGGGGAGGTTTTGGTGATGATGACGAACTGTAGGGGGCTCTGCTACACTGCTGGGTGTTATTGGCACCTGTTAAAGGGGGGAGTGACGGCTCAAGTAGGTGGTCTGATGCCTTGTGGTGACGGCTGTAGGCGTTTCGAGAGAGAGAAGAAGGCTTGCAAATGGATCTCATAGACATCGAACCCATGTTGGGAGGCGTGCTGATATGTTGACTAGGCCTGTCTGTAATAATTCGAGGTCTGTTGATGTTGGTTGTGTGCCTCGAAAAGATAATTCGAGGCGTGAAATAAATCGCAATCGGCCTGGTGAGATAACTCAAAGGCGTTGAATTGGATGGTGGAGGCGTTGATGTTTTGGTAATGAGGCCTGTTTGTTTTGTTTGAGGCGTCCAAAAAGCTGATTGAGGCGTGGTAATTTGATTGGGGGGTATGAGTTGCAAGGAGGAAGGGCATTGAGATCTTGGAGGAGGGGAGGGCTGATGGGTGTATCCTGCCGTGTCGTATGGAGAAGGGAGAAAACGGTGGGAGATGTGGAAACGGTGGATGGGCTGGTTCCGCTTCCAGAAGGGGTGCCCTTCGTGTTCTGGGGTTTCTGGTGTAATAGGTTAGGATTATGGGGGACTAGGTTGGGAAGGGGGTTTGGTAAGGTACTTACGATAGATACTTATGCTCCTAGTTACTGTATGCAATGAATCTCTTGTTCCCAAACTAAAAAAAAAAAAAAAAAAAAAAAAAAAAAAAAAAAAAAAAAAAGAAAAGATCATGTGGAATGTGAGAGGGAATTGTTCAGAGAACACCTCCGGCAGAGTGTCTCCGCTGGGGGACACGGGGGACTTCGACCTCGAGGAGGTTTCTGTCATCGTTGTCATCGACGGCGCTCCCGTCTGCGGCTCCGTAGGCCATGTCGGATTTGGAGTCGAGGGTTTGGTCATAGTCGTACTCGATGGTGCCGACTGGGTTGGCTTCGACCACGGTGATCACAATGGTGGGCAGCTCGCGAGGAGGAGCCGGGCGAGGCTGTCTCTGGACACAGTCCTTCCAGGGGGGCATGTGGGCACCGCCGCCAATGGGGATGCCGCAGATTGGTGTGCCGACGTGTTCGACGTGGGAAGGGTCGTCGAAGCTGGAGTAGTCCATGCCTACGACGTGGTAGGGCCCGCCGGCTTTGGATCTGGTCCGAGACTGGCTGTGAGGCTGTATCCAGGGGTAGGCTCCATCGGGGATCGTGTTGGTGTAGGTTGCGATTGTTGCGAAGGCTGGGTTGGCAACCTGGGGCAGCTGTTGTAGCTGAGGCGGGTAGGAGGCTTGGTGTGAGGCTTGGTATGAGGCTTGGTAGCCTTGAGGCTGTTGGTAACTGTTACTGGAAGCAGTGGGATAGTAGCTTGTCGACTGGGGAGCTACATTGCCGGTCTGAACGTATTGATTGGAATATTGGTCATAGACCCAACCTTGCTGCGTAGCTGGAGTCGAACTAGGCGCCATGGAGGCGTACTGGGCAATGGTATATTGCTTTTGGCCTTGAGAGAAGCCAGGCTCGCGAGGCAAGAGGCTTTTTTGGCTTCTATCCCTTCCAAGATCTTCTCCTTGGGAGTTCCGTCGATTGAAAAAAGACTGGCTCTTGTGCTGCCCGCGCCTTCTCCCCATCCGCCGATATCCCTGCTCGCTGGACTCGGCAAAGGTCGTGGTAGGTTGGGGTATGGCGACAGAGCCATGGGAGGGCTTCACAGCGCGCTTGTTAGGATAGGACATACCCTCCTCTTTAGGCTTGACTTCGAAGCTGCCAAACACCCTCTCAATCTCCTTGATACGCTGGGCGATGACCTCAGCTTCGGACGTAGAACTACCCAGGCGAGGTCTAGCCACGGTCTTCTGACCCTCGACAGCATCCTCCTGATCTCTCCACCACTGGATCAACTCCCAGTCTTCAGCAGTCAACTCCTCGTCCGAAATCTGAGGATTGAAGGGCCCGAAAACAATCCGGCAGTTGCATTTGCCCGTCTCGTGAAGGATGCGGTGATCAGCTCGCCATTCACCGGCATACAGACTCTTCAGCCGAAGCTGAACATGAGCTGCCCCGTCCTCGGTGATGCTCTCACGATAGAGAGGGGGAGCAGAACTGCCTTGGGGAATGTCAGCGCCAGTACTGATCACCTCTCTCTCCTTACCCTTCGACTTCTTTGATTTAGCCGGCTTGACGGCGTCAACACCGGGATCAGAGGACCGGCTTCCAACTGAGCCATCTGTGATAGCCAGCGGAGCACCATCCTTCTCATCGTTTTCTTCGGACTCGACGCCATCGGCCCCGATAGCCCGGGGAGTGTTCAAGAGGCCCTGGAATACCACTTCACAGCCACAAGCCCCATGCTCATGAAGCCAACGGTGCTCATTCTCTCTGATGATAACCCAGCGAGAATGGACGCAACGCTCACAGGCCGCGCAGCAGGTCTCGGCGTAGTATGCCCTATCCGGGCGCTTGTCACAGACAGGGTTGACATGCCTTTCTGTCGTCAACGGGCAGGTGACCAACACCGGGGGCGAGCGGTGGGCACACTGGTAGACGATGTACTCTCGGATACACATCGTGAAGGCTTCGCCAGAGCTGATCAGTGAAGGGCTTTCAAGTTAGGATAGGTTCTGAACACTTTACCTGGTTTTCTGACCGTTGATCGGTCGTTTTCTTCCGCTCGTTGCGGTGTGTAGGCCTGCTTCGTGGCCGGCTTCTTCCGAGAGGCTTCGAATGGGAGATATTAGAGACTACTGGCTTCCGAACTGTTGGCAGACTGGCTATTAAGACCAACTGGCTATGATTCCGAAGCAGGACGTGACCGTGATCGTTTGTTGGGGTAGGTTTCGCAGGGAAAGGGGTCCACTTACTTGGACCACGTCGGTCTCTGTCGGTATCTGTGGGACTGTTGTTGTTCTAGGACGAGAAGAAAAGATTAGCTGACTGAATAGTGAGAGAGGGAGGCCACCGAGGGTCTTCAGTTAGCCACAAGAGGCGTGGCAATGGCCGACCGAGGCTTCTAGACCCATGGGGGGGTCGAGAGAAGTCGACTGGGGAGCTTCCGATGGAGATATCGGTCTAGGTAGTTCAAAGAGGCTTACAGTACGTGATCAGAGTGTAGATGAAGTGAAGGGTAATTGAGGATTGTAGAGGGATACTTACAGAAAGGTGGTGGATTTCGAGAGGGAAGAAAAAGCCCCCACTTTCTGGTGGTTGGGGTTGTGTTGTAGAAGGAAAGTCGGGGAATCCTGGACACCTAGGTCAAATACTAGGTCAGTTCCGATCTAGGAACAGAGTAATAGAACGGCAAGAACGTTCCTACCGAAGGAGCCCTTCTATGGAGCACAATAGCTAGGTCAATGGACCGAGAGGCCCAACACGTCATATGCCTAGAAGATTAACTCTGCGGTCCTTGACATGAAATTAGACCTGACAGGGAGGAATAGGAGAGAAAAGGGTAGTTAGTTATGTTTGACCTATCTTCATCCAAGCATTATACTATGCCAGCGTTCGTGAACGAGGCATATCCGTTCTTGAAAGCTATGTTGGCGTTAGAACACGCTGTGCTTTCGTTCAAGAACGCTATGCTTGAGTTCGAAGGGCGATTTGCCCTCACCTGAGCACGCTAAACCATCATCCAAGCACAAGATATATTCGCTCCAGCGCGATATTTGGCCATCGTCCAAGCACGAGACACATACGCTCCAGCGCGACACTTGGGCGTTTTGGAACGATAAGTAACCTCAGCCTCCTCTCTCATATATCTCTTCTTCATGTTGTAGAAACCAAGAATCCCCAGGGAATCCCTCTAAAGGGCCTTGGTTGATTACACGACAACTATTACCGTATCCCTTGCTTCGAATGCCGGCGTTGTAAAAATCATTGACTTGCCAGAGCCAACGCTGGCCCAGTGGGCTTAAGGGTAAAATGCATCTTACATTATACTCCAGTTATAACGGACGAGGTAGATGGGTAGCGAAGATAGGGTCGAAACCGCGGTTACTTAGATAGCAAGCTTCTATTTATCAACTTTCTGGTCAACAAAACGCACAAGATAGCCGGTTCTTCATCTAGATATACAAACCAAAGTAACGAATCAGGAAGGAGGAAAGTCAACACAGTCGACCCAGTGATCAGACCAGCCAGACCAGGTTTTTGAAGAGAAATACCCGGTCAACCACTCCTGTGTCATGATTGAGTTTAAAACTGCGCTCCAAATCGACATTTTACTCCTCCTGACTATCGACAATTAGCGAGGGCGTTGGAAGCTATGCGAAAGCACCCGGTGTAGAAGGTGTGGGATCAACAACATAGCCCCATCCTCGACCTACCTACTATAAGGAACCTGGCTCCAAATTCCGTCTTGTCTACTCCGTCAGGTTTGAGTACGACTCCTTGATATCGAGCCCGTTAAACAATTGTGCTTTGCAGGGGGGGCGGGGGAAGAATTCATAGCTTGAATTGTTGAAATTCAGTCTGTAAGTGTTCGAGAGCGATGTGTTTGGGTTTGCAAATAATTTCGAGTCTGCGTGTGAGGACGATGTATCCACCGCCCGAGCATGCCAAATCTGCATTCGGGAATGTTCTATATAGGTGACCTTGCAATTGTCAGATGGTATGTGATTCTTTAGCAAATTGGCGGCAAAATTAGCGTTTATGGGCGAAAAACTTGTGCTTGCTCACCGGTCTATAGCTAGCACTTGGCCACGCTTCTCTGGGGAAATGCCCTGTTTGTGATTGATAAAAACCTCCTAAAGAAGCGCTAGGCTGCTGGATGTCT
The DNA here is from genome assembly GCF_035222475.1 of Podospora pseudopauciseta. Taxonomy (NCBI): domain Eukaryota; kingdom Fungi; phylum Ascomycota; class Sordariomycetes; order Sordariales; family Podosporaceae; genus Podospora; species Podospora pseudopauciseta. The sequence goes on from NC_085892.1 coordinate 3,152,456, forward strand.
TCTTCAAGATGATATGGGCAAGCACTAGAATTGTTGAACTCAATTCTCGAAACAGTGTAGAGAAACGCTGCAAGAAAAGAGACAATAGTTTCGAGACCGCAAAGAAAATACTACCTAGGCATACCCCACGCTATTCGGCACCCATCGAGGATATCAAAACTTGAAACTTGAACAAGCCACCTTCAAAAGGGCAGGAGCGATCACAAGGGGCAGGCACGTAATCGTCCGGTCTCCGGCATCTCACTGAAATCGGGCACTTGGACTCGCTATCAACACTCAGCAATACAACTTCCACGTCAAGGGCATTCATCCCATCCCGGATCTGACTCACCACATGGCATTCCAGGCACGGGAGACAGAATGAGGTATTATAATACATATTCAATATAATTGTACAACAGAACTAGGACCAAATGTTGAGAAGCGGGGTATCATAGATCGCCTCTCAAAAGACCTTCATCCCATTCCCGGCCGCCTGGTTCATGACAAAGGTTTTCAGGGGTCTGAGAGCGTTGACGGCGGACAGCCCCAACGATCTCAATGGCACCAGAGGTCCGCTGCCAAAGGAGTACAGCTTGTGGAGCTTATCGCAGACTCCGAGGAGGACGTGATTGGCGGCATATCGTTCAGAAACATATGACTCCAACGACATGCCCACACCGATATCTTGCCCATGTGTAACAGCGTACTCGATGGTCTTTGCGAGACTTTGTACGTCGCCCTGACCTTGGTTCAAACCTTGACCGGCAAGCGGGTGAATGGTGTGAGCGGCGTCACCGACTAGGGCCACTCGTTCGGCAACATAGGTATCCGCGTGTCGTAGCTTCAGAGGAAAGGAAGCAACTGTGCCTTCCTGGACGCCCGTGACAACCTGAGGAACTGCGCGGTGGTCCACAGGAGTGTGTTCCATTCTCCATGAATATTCCTCCTCTTGTCCAGATTTCTGAGTGTGCATGTATTCCAGGTCAACTGTACTTAACGTGAAGGCAGCATTGACCATGGCGGTGAAATCCTTCGGCGAGAGGCTCTTGAGAAGGGCCGCGTTGCTCGGCGTGGTGGACCAGACCAGTGTAGAGTATTTGCCAGGCATTGGCAGCATGGCAACTGGGCCAGTCGGTAGGAACCTTTGGTAAGCAATCTTGGTGAACTCACCACCCCAGCCCTCACCTTCCAATTCCACAGTCGCTACCACACCATGGCGGTTGTAATCCCATCCCTTGGCCTCGATATTCGCAAAGGACCTCACAGGGCTGTTGGCTCCATCCGCCCCGACCAGAAGCCTGGCAGAGAGTTGCTTTCCCCCAGACAGCTGTACTACCGGCCATTCCCGCAGATCCAGTTCCTCTGTTTCCTCGCCGTATGTGATATTTTCCACCCTTGCGTTGTCAAAGGTAGACACTCCACCAAGCTCCTCCAGCCGCTTCAGCAGACCAGACGTCAGATTCAAGTTCTCTGTCATGTAGGCAATTGTTGTTCCGGTATTTGGGGCAGCACCCGCCCAGTCGAATTCGATCCTAGCGCCAGATACTCCATCCCAGACTTGCATCTCCTGATATGGCTGTACCCGGTCTCGGGCCATGTGCTCCCATGCCCCAATCTGTTCGAGAAACTTGACCGAGGAGGGCGTGAGGGAGCTGCATCGATTCGAGAACTTGGTTGGTGGAAGGCTCCATGATCTGATTTTGGAGAGATCTTGGGCTTCGACAAGGGCAACTCGGAGGTGGGAGGTGTTGGGGTTTGCGCCTGGAGAGGCTACGGTTAGCAACACCGTTCGGATGGTCAGGAATGTACATTACGGAAACACTCACGTAAAGCAGTCAAGAGACTGAGACCAGCAGGCCCTCCACCCACACATACCACATCGTAGATATCCGGTCGAGGGGGAGCACTGGAGTAGTTGCGCCAGAGCGGTTGCCGAGCGCTCCGAACGCAGCTTTGGCACACATATACCGCTCGTCTTCTGAGGAGAGCTTCCATGTTGTCTTTGGAAGCCCAGGTGCTTTCTTGCACCAAACTGGGCCTCAATTGCTTTCAATGCTTCAACAAAAGAAGATGGGATGAGGTTGCGAACAAGGGTCTAAGCTCCACTTTATGACATTGAGTAGAGTTTGGTAACCAACCCTAACCCTGGTTCCGCTCGTACTTGGAAGCCATCTCGCGATTCAAACATGGCGATGGCTTTGTGAAGCTGCCAATTCAAGCTCCTTTGGTGGGACTCGTGCCGAGATAAATGATGAAATTCAGTCCAGTGGTAACCCGAGGCCAAGCTAGTGACTGCCGATGCGGCGCGACTGGTGCGTTTCACATCATCACCCGTTCGCAGCTTTCCTTGGTTCTCCTTTCCTGATCCTCACGTTATAAGCCCGCCAACTCTCATGCGCAGTGCCTCCGGTTACTAGATCTCACAACCCCATCGTCACATCAAATTCATACCAAGCCTCTGTATTGACCTAGTTTTGACTTCGCACTCGGAAACTTCAACAGACGGCCATTTACGACTCCTAAACCACCTATCCAGCTCGCACAACTCACCAACATGTCTTGTACGTTCCTCCTCTGTTCCTTTTACAGACAACGGACAATCGGTCTAACAATCCCCAGTCCTAACCACAACCACCAACCTATCCCACTCCTCCACCCTCCCAGAAGGAACCACCCACTCCCTCGCCCTCTCCATGCTCTCAGACTACGAATTCTTCCTCTCCTGCGACCCCGTCCTCGATTCCTTCAAACCCCTCCCACCAAATTCCTCTCCTGACCTTCCCTCAAGTATCATGTCCCAAATCCGAACTGATACCCACCAACAACGGGGTATCTCCTACACCGTCATCGACATTGTACACACCACAATCTGGGACTCCAAAGTCGTCAGCACGTACGAATTTACCGACATTACTAATGGGGTCTTTGTTCGAATCAAGTCACCGATGGGGATAGTCATGGATACAGTATGGCAAGTTAGGGAGAAGCAAGATAAGAAAGGGGAGTGGGAGCTGGTGGAGGACTTGGAGATAAGGTGTAACCGGCTGTTGGTGGGTGTGGTGAAGGGGCAGTGTGAGGAGGGGTGGGGAAAGATTCATGGGAAGATGATTAAGAGGTTGGAAGAGGATATCAACAAGGCAGATGGGAAGTGAGTTGTTGAGAGAGGTACGGTAAGGTACCCAGGTAGGTAGGTTGGATTGTGTTGATTGTAACAGAAACTGTTGACGGTCGGAGTTTAGTTTAGCGCCAGAGCAAGTCTAGAAATACAGTCATAGAACCAACTCTACAACTACATTCTATAACTACACTCCATTCAAAACTGTACCACTACAACTACCACTCCCCACGAGCCAATAAGCGGCCCCAGAATACCATAGCGTCAATCATCATGAAGCCCAGTAAAGAGGTCGCTCTAGAAAACACACTCAAGCTGCTGCTCCCAAGGAAAGAACGATGTGACACGTGCACGTGAACCTACAGACGGGATTCCCCCGACCCACAACTTTGAAGCTGGCTCAAACTCCGTTTCACAACCGGACGCCCCGTTTTTCCCAAACGGATTGATGACGCTAGGCCCGTTTCAGATAAACGCCCAATCTGATCATGTCGGTGAGGCACACCTTCTAAGCTGGGAGTTTGGTTCAACAACATGAAGTGTGGTTGTGTTGTTTTTTTGTTTTGGTGATTCAGGTAAGTAATTGTTTCTGTTTTTCTTTGTGATGAGGGTTGGAAATGGGATTTGGGAGTAGGAGAAAGGGGCGCGCGGATGGAGGGACGGGATGAAAAGAGTTGGGGGATCCGAGCTGAGAATTGAGCTGTGATGGAAAGAAGGGCTGGCTTACAGCCCTGATAGCCTCACGCATCAGGACATCATCGGCAGAGCCCCTCAACTCAACGTTGACGTCATTTGGGGATTATTTGCAATTGGATTCATGGCTGACAAATCGACAGAAATCTGTTCGGCGTTCTCGCTCTTCTCTTGCCAGAGATTGGGCTTCACAGGGGACGGTCACAACCGCCCTCTTCTCAGAACGCCAAGGCTGGCTACTCTTGCCTCTCTGACAACATCCCAAAGGAGTAGTACACAAGCCTCTGGCTGTTCATGAGGTGGCGATTCTGAAGCTCCCCTCGGTAGGTAAACACTGGGCTCTCGTTGTTCCATCCCGAAGTCGAGAGTCACCTGTGATGTCGACAGACCCCGGCCACTAACCACAAGCAGACCAACAACGGCAGCCTTTTATCAACAAATCTGCCATTTTCCACCACAACAGCCAAGATGTCGAACCTCCAAGTACGCAACTCAGACTACTTCTCTTCTGCCACCCGGCAGAAGGCCATGGAGGACGCAAAGAAGATGCAAGCATCCGTCCAAGATGAATGCGTCAAGGCCGGCAAAGAAGTACCGCCATACCTCCTTCAGGAGCTGATCGGGAAGGGAAGCTTTGGTCGGGTGTACAAGGCGACTGATTTGAACACGAAAGCCCTGGTGGCCGTCAAAATCATCGACATTGAAGAGAGCGACACCCTCAACCCGAGATTGGCTGATACCTACAGCGAGTTCATGAAGGAAATCAGCGCCCTCAAAATCCTCAGCGACAGTGGGGCGAGAAACATCAACCTCATTCTCGATGCGCTGCCAGTCGGTCAGGCCATGTGGATGGTGACAGAGTACTGCGCTGGAGGCAGTGTGGCGACCCTGATGAAGCCGACAGCTCCGGGAGGCTTGCAAGAGAAGTGGATTATTCCGATTTTGAGAGAGGTGGCGGAGGCTGTGTATTGGGTGCACAAAGAAGGCATCATTCACCGCGACATCAAGTGCGCCAATGTGCTGGTCACAGAGAGCGGAGCGGTTCAACTATGCGATTTCGGCGTTGCTGGCATTGTTGAAACGAAGCTTGATAAGCGGTCGACCTTTATCGGCACGCCTCACTGGATGGCCCCCGAGCTGTTCGACCCTGTGCCTTCTTACAGCACACCAGTCGACATCTGGGCCTTTGGTTCTCTGGTATATGAGATTGCGTCTGGTCTGCCTCCCAACGTCATGCAAGGGTTTAACATACCCCAGCTTGGCAATTACATCAAGCATAACGCCCCACGGCTGGAAGGTGATCAGTACTCGGACCAGATCAAGGATCTTGTTGCTTTCTGCTTAGTCGAAGACCCAGCAAAGCGACCGGCTATTGAGCAGGTTCAACGGCATCCATATATTGCTAATACCGAGGGCACACATCCTACCTCGAACCTTGCCAACCTGGTAAAGGCCTACAAGCTCTGGGAAGGACAGGGAGGCATCAGAAAGTCGCTCTTTGCTCCTGTTGGCGCGCAGGGCCCGTCCGACTACACGTCCACTGCTTTGGCCAACGATGAGTGGAACTTCAGCACGACAGTCGACTTTGACCAGCAGCTCATGAACACTGATGCCCAAGCAGTGTATGATGTCTACGGCACAAACGTGGAGTTTGACTTTAATGAGCAGTTTGCACCCCCTCCCAAGCAGAAAGCGCGGCGTCGCCTACCTCCCCAGTTGCAACCAGCCGTCAAGGCTCCCCTCGAGAAGCTCTTTGATCCAAACACAATCTCGGGCTACGAAGAGAACTCTCGTGCGTATTATGGCAGACCCCCACCTCCCCCAACCTCAACATCTGATCTTCCGTTGAGGGACGATTCTCTTCATTCCACCTTGCGAGAGTCCCTCATCGATCTCGACATGTCTTTCGATGGCGATGATCTCTCTCAGTTTGTCGACATCGAAACCAACATGGAAACCATCCGTGCCGGCATGCGAGCTCCCAGCGAGTCAGATTTTGGGGAGAACACCCTCACCGCGGCCGACAGCAACAACAGCAACGACCTGAACAAGCCTCCCCGAAGTGACCCTGCAGACTTCAACCCCAACCGCCGCACCCAAGACTGGAAATTCCCCTCCATGGCAGCCCCCGCATCAGCTACGTCAGAAATGTTCCGCTTCCCAGCCATCAGCGAAGACAGACCTGCCCCCCTCGCCTCAGCACCCACCAACGACCGCCCCCCTTTCATTCACCACCAAACCGATCCCTTGGGTATGCACTCAGAGCCCTACGTCGAGCTCATGACCCCCAACCAATTCCAAGACAACCGCGCCTCTGTCGGGAGTCTGATCGACCTTGACGAAAGTCTCGCCATGCCGGAGTACACAAGACCGTCAACCGCCAACAGCGACGTCGCCTCCATGGCGGGATCTGACATCGGCGGCGCCAACCCCTTTGACCTCGAACGCCACGCCTCGCTGTATCAACCCTTCCAAACCAACAGCACCAACGGCAGCTTCAGCGGGGGTGTTGGACCACCGAGCGGCATCAGGGAACCGTCCATTTACATATCTGACGACACGGATTTCTCTCGTCTTAGTCTGGCGAGCGCACCCGAGGATCAGATTGTGATTCCGGACTTTAGCACGCCGCCGTCGAGCAGTGTGAATGGTGGGGGTGGGGGCTCGAGGGCACAGTCGAGGGCGCATTCGAGGGCGGACAGTTATGATGAGGATGGATATTCGGCTAATGAGTATGGCGGTGATTCGGAGTATTTGACTATGATGGGTAGTGGTGGGCAGACGGGGGGGAGTGGGAGGAGGTCGAGGGCGCAGAGTAATGCTAGTGTGCAGTTGCAGTTGCCGAGGATGTTGGGGATGAGCGGTAATGGGGGGGAGTATATTGATAGGAGGGGGGAGAGGATGGTGAATGGGGGTGGGATGAACATGAATGGTGGTGGGATGGGGATGGGTGGCGAGATGCCTGCGCTGCCAGGGCCGCCGAATGCGAGGGTGATGCAGGGGATGGCGAGTAGGGAGGAGACGAGGGAGGATGTGATGAGGTTGTTGTCGAGCTTTTCGGAGCATTTGAGCTTTGCAAATGTGCATGTTTCTGCGTTGCCGGTGAGGGCAGGGCGGAGAGGAAGCGAGACTTATGCTCCTTCTTGAATTGCAGGCATTATTCTGGATGACGAAATCATGTTCACATTGGTATTAAGGTCTATTGTAATCAATGATAATAAACTTGGAAGTTTTGGCAATGTTAAAATGGCTGGTCGTGTGTGAGGATTGAGGGACTCGAAAGGTAAAGGTTGGGAAGCGGCAGCCAAGTTTTGAAGGCGAGAGGATCATATCAAGATAAAAATTTGTGAATGACTCAACTTCAGCACTTACACCACAACAAGGTGCCTACAACACGTCCCCAAAACACGACTCAAAACGTCTCATTTGATTGAAACAACGTCAGTCAATCGATCCAAATCGACAAATTGGCTCTCTTTCCCCACCCCAGTCTTTCCTCGCGGTGGTCCGCAGCAACACCCTTCAGGTTCTCACCCCAACATTTTCACCCCACCTTTCACCATCATCACCACCACCACCACCTCACTTCCAAAATGTCAACCACCAACCCACCACCACCACCCCCCAAACTCAAAACCCGCATCCTCACCATCCCCCCCTCCTCCCCTTTAGGATCCTGGTCCTCTCCCAACTCCCTCCAAACCTGGACCCTCCCCCCAACCCCCCTCATCCCCCCCTCCCTCACCCTCGCAGCAACAGCCCTCACAACCTCCACCGCCTCCTCCTTCAGCACACCCGTAGCCTTCCCGACCGAAACCGTCTACGGCCTCGGCGCCGACGCAACCTCGTCAACAGCCGTGAAAGGGATTTACACGGCAAAAGGCCGACCAAGCGACAACCCTCTCATCGTGCACGTCTCCGACCTCTCCATGCTCAGCACCCTTTCCACCATTCCAGAGATTTACCACGAGTTAATCTCCAAGTTCTGGCCTGGACCACTGACTATCTTACTCCCTGTCCCGACCTCCGGTCAGCTGCTAGCCCCAGAGGTAACGGCTGGACTGACCACCTTTGGCGCGAGGATGCCTGACTCCCCGTTGGCAAGAGCGTTGATTCAACTGGTGGGCAAGCCGCTCGCTGCTCCGTCCGCAAACGCCAGTACGCGCCCTAGCCCGACAAAGGCTGTGCATGTGCTGGAGGATTTGGAGGGGAAGATTGAGCTGATTCTGGATGGGGGGGATTGTGCAGTGGGGGTTGAGTCGACTGTTGTTGACGGGTTATGCGACCCACCGGTGGTGCTGAGGCCAGGAGGGGTAGGCATCGAGGAGATAAGACAAGTCAAGGGGTGGAAGGGGGTGGTGAAGGGGTATAAAGACAGGAGCGAGGTCGGGGAGGGGCATAAGCCGAGGGCGCCGGGGATGAAGTACAAGCATTACAGCCCCCGGGCGAGGGTGGTGCTTTTTGAGGGGCATAAACCCGTCAATGTGGGAAAGGAGCTGGAGGGGGGCGGGCTAAAAAAGGTGGGGGTTATCAGGACGGGGGAATGGGAGGGGTTGGTTGGGGAGACAGAGGGGAGGATAGAGAGTGAGGAGGGTGGTTTTGCTGTTCGGCAGGGGAGTTTGAGGGATGAGGAAGGGAAGGAGTTGGCCACGGTGTTGGATGTTGATCTGGGACGGGATGTTAAAGGGGTGGCTCATGGGTTGTTTGCTGCTTTGAGGGAGCTGGATAGGCTGGGGGCTGATATCATTTTTGTGGAAGGGGTTAGTGATGGGGATGATATTGCTGCTGCGGTTATGAACCGACTTCGCAAGGCAGCATCCGAGATTAGGCCTTAACTCAGAGTCAAAAGGCGAACAGACATCGATAGACACGATCTCCCAAGAGAAGACACCTCATCAAAATTCTGCCCACACTATACTCACTACTTCATACGGTAATTTTATAAAAAGGACCCCGAATTCATAAGTCTAAATATCAGAGACGCCTGCTTAACCCTCCCTTATTCATTCTCCCCCACCCAGCAACATTACAGGACCATAATAATGGTCTCCAATCTACCGCATCCACTCCAAAATCTTGGACTTGCCTATTTGCGCCAAGTTGTTCATGCCTTGCTCGGTGAAGGGGTCGATACGCCCCAGGTTGGTGTCTTGATTTGGTGCCTTGGAGCACCGCTGCACGATGATAGTCGGGTCCGTCTCCAAGACCACACCCTCATCAACAATCTCATCGATGGCGAGGGAGACGAGGTCGTAGTTCTCGATGATGGTGCGCTTGTCGACCGACTGCTTGAAGAGGAGGTGAAGGGCGTCGCGGAGGGCGAGGAGGACGTTGTAGAGGAGGATTTCGTTTTCTTCGACGCCGCCGACGACGTAGATTGCCACGTCTTTGGATTATCTGTCAGGATAGCTGCTGAGAAGGGAGGGGAGGGATTTAGAGACAGGACATACCAGCCTCCATCTTATAAAGTACGATCCGGTTGTCGAATAGAAGGATGTCTCCTGTTTGCTTGGCCGTCTTTTGGAGGAGGGCCTTCTCGAAGCGGACTTGGGCCGTCTTGTCGGCGAAGGGGTTCTGGGCGGAGGCGGGGGCGGCGGTGCTGGAGGGCTGCTGGTTGGCGGCTTGGTGGGGAGGGTTGTACCATTTGGAGAAGATGCGGGAGCCGTCTTCGCTGGAGAGGATTACTATCGTCGGGGGCATGGCAAGTCAGCTTCAGGAGTAGGTGTGCTGGAGCTTTGGGAGAGCTTTACGGATAGCGTTGACGCTGTACAGCGACATTCCTGGGGCCATTTTGGCTGTGTATTAGTGGGTATCTTATGGTTCGCGGTGTAGGGTGAGGGTGGTGGAAAAGGGGTATCTCGTTCGGGGGCGGTGGTATCGTCGTCGTGGATGTTGTTGCTTGTGGCTGATGATGTGAAGCTGTCCACACAGTGGAAATTGTGGGGTCCAACTTTCAAAAGGGAGCGGCTCGCTGATGTGGCTTGAGCTGGGTGTCCCCACATTTCAAACGGCACGTACCTGGGCCAGGGGTTTAATGGATTGGGAGCCCCCCCCCCCCACTTCCCCTTTGACAGGCTGAGACGCGTAAAGTGGTTTTTTGCTGGACGCGTTTTCGCGTTGCTCCTTTTCTCATTCCAACACCCTGAAGTTCTTCAGAGTCCCACTCTGGGTTTCCTAGGAAACACCTTCATCCCACCGCTGCCAACACCCCCTTCAACCACCATATCGAATCCTCGTCTGTTGTAAATCATTGGTCTTTTTTTTGGTGCCCCCAAATTCAGTCAAAAACACACGAAAGAGTACAGGTTCAAAAATGTCTTCACCATCGAAGCGGTCAACGCGCAGCACCAGGAGTTCCCAGGCTGCTCAGAGCAGCCCCGCTGCTGAGAACTCGAGAACTCCCCGCCAGACTCGGACCTCAGCATTGGCCTCAAGTCCTATGGTATACGATTCCTCCTCTCCCAACAATGCGCCCTCGTCGCCTCTCCGCCAGATGAGCAACACTCAGAGCACCGCCGGAAACAATGCCGCCAGCTCGCCCTTGCGCCAGCAGACCGAGACGCAAAGCACTGGTGATCGCACACCTCGCGCAAGCGGTCGTGGTCTCTTGGTTGGAGGTAAACCGCTGAAAACAATGGCTTTTCTTTGCATCCAAAGCTAACATACCCCTGACAGACTCGTCCCCTATCCGCTATGATGAATCCAGCCCAGGGCCCAACCTCACCCAGCAGTCGGACCTTCGCAGTGAAAGCAGTGCGCTCTTCGTAAACGAGCGCACAAGACCTTCCCGATCTCACCGTGGGGATATCAACCCAGATGTCATTCGCACACCACGCATGCCACGCCGAATTATCTTGGATGACGCAGGCCGAGTCGTTCGTGATGGCTCTCAAGTCGGGTCCGACGCCGCTTCCTTCTCCAACAACAACCCCAACACATCTGAGGCAAATGCCCTTGGTGGCATGAGTCAGGGTCTCGTATGGGGTACCACCGTCTCACTTGAAGACTCCTTCGCGGCCTTCAAGGAGTTTCTCCGAAACTTCACCAAAAAGTATCGCATGTGGGCGGATGGCGCAACCGAGGCTGACACCATGGGGAACCCCGAGGCGGATTCCAAGCCATATTGGGAGGCTTTGGAGAACATGTTGTTGCTGGGCAGCAACAGGTTGTACCTTGATCTTCGTGATCTCAAGGCGTACCCGCGAACGCTGAAGCTATGGCATCAAGCCCAGGCCTACCCCACCGAAATTGTTCCAGTCATGGATCAATGCGTGCACGACTTCATGATTGATCTTGCGCGCGCTGAGATGGCTAGTCAAAGACAGGCCTCTCTTGCTGGTGGAAATATGCCCAACCCTTCTCAGAGCTCTGATCTGAACTTCCCCAGTTCTGATCGTGGGGAGGAGCCATCAACTCCCAGGCCTACCCAGGGACAGCAGATGACCCTTGAAGACCAGGTCTCCGCGGAGACGTATGTTGTGCGCCCATTCGGTATCGAGAAGAATACCAATCTGAGAGATCTCAACCCTTCAGATATGGACAAACTTGTCTGCATCAAGGGTCTAGTGATCCGTACCACGCCTGTGATTCCCGACATGAAGGACGCTTTCTTCAAGTGCAGTGTTTGCGGACACTCCGTCACCGTTGAGTTGGACCGTGGCAAAATTCGTGAGCCGACTGAGTGTCCTCGCAATCGTTGCAAGTCCAAGAACTCAATGCAGATTATCCACAATCGCTGCACATTCACGGATAAGCAAGTAATCAAGCTGCAGGAGACGCCTGATGACACGCCTGCTGGCCAGACGCCTCATTCCGTTTCCATCTGCGCTTACAACGAGCTGGTTGACTTTTGCAAGGCTGGTGACCGTGTAGAGATTACGGGTATCTACAAGGTTACTCCTGTGCGTGTCAACCCTCGTATGCGGACGGTCAAGAGTGTGCACAAGACGTATGTGGACATTGTCCATGTCCAGAAGGTCGACAAGAAGAGAATGGGCAATGACCCTTCTGTTCTTGACTTGGCTGAGGAGGAAGAGGCCCATATCAGCGGCCAGAGTCTTGATGAGATCAAAAAGATCTCGCCAGAGGATGAGGCCAAGATCAGGGAGACTGCTGCTCGTGCCGACATCTACGAGCTTTTGTCCCGGTCTCTCGCTCCATCAATCTACGAAATGGAGGATGTCAAGAAGGGTATCCTCCTCCAGCTGTTTGGTGGTACCAACAAAACCTTTGAAAAGGGCGCCAGTCCCCGCTACCGTGGCGATATCAACGTCCTGTTGTGTGGTGACCCTTCAACGTCCAAGTCTCAGCTTTTGGGTTACGTCCACCGCATCGCCCCCCGCGGTGTGTACACCAGCGGCAAGGGTTCCTCTGCGGTCGGTCTTACAGCCTATGTCACCCGCGACCCAGAGACCAGACAGCTGGTTCTCGAGTCCGGCGCCTTGGTCTTGTCCGACGGTGGTGTGTGCTGCATTGACGAGTTTGACAAGATGAACGAGTCCACTCGCTCTGTTCTCCACGAAGTGATGGAACAGCAGACCGTCTCTGTCGCCAAGGCAGGCATCATCACCACCCTCAACGCCAGGACTTCCATCCTAGCCTCTGCCAACCCGATCGGCAGTCGTTACAACCCTGACCTCTCCGTCCCGCAAAACATTGATCTTCCCCCTACCCTACTCTCCCGTTTCGATCTGGTCTATCTCATCCTCGATCGAGCTGACGAGAAGCAAGATCAGCGCTTGGCTAAGCATTTGCTGTCCATGTATCTCGAGGACAAGCCTGACTCGGCCCACTCGAACAATGATATCCTGGTATGTTCATCCCTCTTTCTCCATCTACTTCCTCCCGACTAACAGTCTCCAGCCAATCGAATTCCTCACCTCTTACATCTCCTACGCCCGCCAAAAAGTCAACCCCCAGATCTCCAACGAAGCCGCCAAGGAGCTCGTCGACTCGTACGTCGAGATGCGCAAGCTCGGCCAGGACGTCCGCGCCGCAGAGAAGCGCATCACGGCCACCACCCGTCAGCTCGAGAGCATGATTCGTCTCTCTGAGGCTCACGCTCGCATGCGTCTCTCCGAGACGGTCACTCAAAATGACGTAAAGGAGGCCGTGAGGCTGATCAAATCCGCCCTCAAGACGGCGGCGACGGATGCGCAGGGCAGAATCGACATGAGTCTCCTCACTGAAGGCACGTCGGCGGCGGACAGAAGGAAGAAGGCCGAGATCAAGGACGCCATTGTCAGACTGTTGGATGAGCTGACTGCCGGCGGGCAATCAGTCAAGTTCGCCGAAGTAGCCAGGAAGTTATCAGATGGTGCCAGCGTGCCGGTGGAGTCGGCCGATTTTGCCGAGGCGATGAGGACGCTAGAGATGGAGGGTGCCATCATGGTCAGTGGAGAGGGTGCGAGAAAGAGTGTAAGAAGGGTCACGGCTCAAGTGTAACGGCTTTCTGACGGGGATAATTTCCAACTTGTTATTTTTCAAATGAGAAAAAAAAAAAAACAATTATCACCAACGCCCCCCCCGCCTTTCAAACAGAAACGCAAAACTAGATATAATGACGACATCAGGAGTCTTTTCTCCTCCTCCTCATGATCAATTCGCCGCCGCCGTCCCATTACCCACATTGACCACCGTCTCCGTCATGCTCCCCCTATCCACCTCCTTTCCCTTGTCAACCTGAGGTACTGCCGCCCCAGAGCCGGACACCTTACTATCCTCCTCCTCCCCCAGCAGCCCACTAGGCCTCCAATCCCTGAGATCATCCTCGGCATCATTCAATATCTGCCTCGCCTGCCCAGCATGAGGATACGCCGGTTTGACATCCCCCGGCACGACAGGTGTATCATCCAACAACTCCAACAACCTCAACCCATGCCTCGCAAGAATAATCTGCTTATCCGCCCGTTCAATCGTAGCCAAAAACTCGGCCTGGTACGCCTCCTTCAACTTTTGCCTTGTCTACCACAATATCAGCACACTATTATCATCAGTGCTTATCAGGGGAAATACATACAACATTACTCAACTGCGCCTCAGCAACCAACCCCTCAGCCTCAGCCCTGACAAGCTCCTGCTCCAACACCACCAATTTTGTCGACTGCGGCTCCCTACTCTTCAACTTTGCAATCTCATCCCCGATCTTCTTCTTTCCCTCTCTTGTTGGTTGGACGCTTCGTTCGGTGTTTCTGATCACCTTTAGCGCTGCGCGCGCGTCGTCGAGGGCGTGGGCGTAGTTGTCTTCTTGCTCGCCTATTTCTGAGAGGAGGACGCCGATTTTGTCCGAGATGTCGGAGATGGAGTCGTCTTGGGTTGCCTCACCCCATTCAGAGAGCTGGGTTGCGATGGAGAGGCGTTCTTTGGCTGCGGATTCGTGGTGGGAGGTGAGGGAGGAGGAGGATTTGAGGAGGCGGGTGAGGCGTTTGGAGAGGTCGGGTTGGGTGAAGGTTGGGGAGCGGAGGGAGGGGAAGGAGAAGGGTTTTCGGTGGTGTTGGGATGGGGTGGAGGTGGTGGTACCCGTGGAGGAGCGGTTTTGGGAGCGGATTGAGAGGGCGCGGTTCCTGGAGGAATTGAGCGTGTTAGCAATCGTGGGACTGGTTTTGTGGTGGGCGGCGTGGGTACCACTGGGCAAAGGGGTAGAAGCGGTTTGTTTCGTTGCTTTTGCGGGACATGATTTCCGCAAATGAATAGTAAACGGTTTGTGAAAAAGGGATATGTGACTTACAACATGATGCTGGGCTTAGGCTCTGTGGTGTGGAACTGAACGTATTCGGGACTTGGGTCGCAAGAAGAGGTCAGACTTGCTCTTTCCTCAGTAAACACGAGGATATGTCGGCAACCCAGCAGGATACACAGGTAAAGAATAACGCAGGGGGGTATTAGTATGCACAATGAACTGCTAAATCATCAATCGTTTGCTTGCTTTCACAGCGTGAGGGTAAATGGGTAATCAGGTTGTGGTGTACGGGATAAAGACAATGGTGGTTCGTGATGACCGCCCGCGCAGCGTAGTGGTATATAGATAGCAGCAGTAGGCCATAAACGGTCGCTCATCACGTCACTTTACATGTCTGGCTCAGGCTAGTAGAGCAGTCAGTTTCCCCAAGCCCTCTTCAGAACTCTTACGGAAACCCTTGGTGCAGATGTCGTCAGAGCTTTGGGATGAACAGGAGTTTGTAATATTCCAGCACCTACACAACAACCCTTTTTTTTCTAACCCCATTCATGTATGTTCCTGTATGAATGGCTTCTCATATCATCGAAAGTCATCTCCCTCATGGAAAATATCTGTAAAGCTGTCTTAAACAAAGCATGTAGTGTAGAGTCCAGGTGACGTCATCCCACCCAACCACATCCCAGCCCCACCAAAGCTCTGCTCAGATCGAAGATCATTCATTCACCCCAACCACAGAACCACATCCTCGGTTCTTGGCATCTATCCCCATCACCAGACCAGATCGATCACAAGATGAGACGAAGACAGATTACCTTCTCATGTGGCTTGTAGGGTAAACAACCCTCATTATTATCCCGCCTATTACGGAGTAGCTAGCCAACCAGTCTATCCCAAACGAAGCCCATCCAAAGCCAGACATGTACCCAAACATTTATTCATAACATCGTGATATTATCCTCCGCATAACCCATACATCCCCGTCCCATTATCCCAAATGGATCAATACCTCCTAGTAGTCTCAACCCGACTACTACTCCTCTCAATCTCCACCACCCTCTCCCCGTGACTCCGCCCTCTGCTCTCCCCCCTATAGCTCGTCATGCTCGCCCTCGGACTTGGAACAATAACTGTCGTTCTTGTTGTTGGCGGACACAGATAGGACCCGCTCGTTCGAGGCGAGACATGATGGTGGTGGTGGTGGTGGTGGGGGGGGTGTCGGCTGCTGCTCCTGCTGTTGTGGTGATGGTGGTGAGAGGAGTGAGAGGATGGCCGGCGGGCGGGGACGATTTCCTCGTGGTAGTAGTATTTTTCTGAGGAAGGGGTTCCGAAGCACATGTTTTCTTCTTGAGGGCCGAGACTGAGTGATGGAATGGTTGTGGCGAAGACGTATGGTCTGTGTATGTGTGCTTTGTTTGATGATTATACCCGCAGACAAGGTAAGATGTGGAAGCTGAGATGGAAGATTAAAAGTAATAAACAGACAAACAAACAGGAAGGTCAGGTTTATAAACACTTTTCTCCTCGCCCGAAATACCCCAAGACCCCTAATAAATCAACTGACCAGATCCACCATCCCAGAGAGAGAGACACCGGGCAACATCCGAAAAGAAAAAGAAAACAAGGCAGCATGCAGGGACCTCGAGGGACCCTGACGCACCACCGGTCTTGCTGCTTGCTCACATGCCTTGCTTTCCTTCCCCACCAGGCCACGGGGCTCAGCATGCGATACAAGGCCTCACTCATATGTAGCCTTACCAAACACCCTTCAAAAGTAACACTGCATGAATTATACGAAGGTTGATCTTCCAACACGTTGCAAGTCGGCCTTTAACACGAGCGGACAAGGCGACGTGGTAAGATAGTGGATCATCTTCCAGACAACCGACTCACCATCTATTCAAAGGCAAAAATAGAAACACATTCTCAATTCAATAGAACATCTCGAGAATGTTCCCTTCTACAAATCTTACCCAGGTGGTCGGCTCAACGATGCCCCCCACCACGACCCAAGATCCACCATTCCAACGCTCCAGAGATCACCCCACCAAAAGATCTCCACCACCACCCAAAAATAAAAAATGAACTTTGTAAGTTCAAAAAGAAAATGCCGCCAAAAGATATAATTCTTTGATTTCGTCCAGGCTCGAACTGGAGACCTTCAGTGTGTTAGACTGACGTGATAACCAACTACACCACGAAACCATTGCTTATTACTGAATGTCCCTTCCACTTTTACTATTATCAAAATACCACGGTCAAGCACCACTCACAACATCCCCATTAGATCCCTTTTCAACCTTTTTTTTTTCCCTCTTAATAAACCAACACTCAATACAAATACACATTTATTCGCCTTATAATCAACATAAATACCAAACAAACAAAAGCTTTCAAAATATCAACCCCCTCCCATTTTTTATTATCCCCCCTTTTCCCTCTCCATCTATTTCTTAGCAGCAACATGGCCACTCGACGCAAACTTCAACTCAATATTCCCCACCAACCACACAGCCACAAAAAAGGCAATAGCACTACTAAAGACAATAAACGGCTTGCGCAGGCTGGCCGAGAGAGGGTAGTCGTACGACACGACCAGCTCCCGGTCCCTAAAGTCATCCACCAGATTCCTCGCCTTGATCACCAGCGCCGTCCGCCCAATCGTGTCCAAAAAGGTCTTGTGGATCTCGACGTCGGCCGAGGTGATGGATTGGGTTGGGATCGAGGTGACATACTTGACGTTTCTGCAAAACATACAACAGTCAGTATTTGAAGTCAACAGAGGGGGTTGACAAAGGGGAAACGTACTCAGCACCCTCAGGCAAAATAACCCTGACCTCGACCTGCTCATACTCCACACCCTCATTCTGCTTGGGCCCCTCAAGAAAAGGCACGTTCAGTACGAACCCCCCGGCTGCCGTCTTCCTCAAAAAGTTCTTCGCATCCGAGTTCCACCCAATGGTAAAGGGGTACTTCCAGCCGCCAAAGACAGGGTAACGAGGCTTGATCTCAAGCGACGCCTCCCGCTTATTGCTTCTGAATCTCGAGGTCGACACATTGCCAATGACGTCAGTGTAGTAAGGGTCAACACTCCCAACACGAAGAGGGAACTTGAGCTCCTTCAGCGCATGGGAATTGCCCTGCTGGTAGTACTGCGACTGCTGCCACTTGACCCTGTTGAACAGCGATGAAAGGTTGGCCCCACGGTGGTAGAGAGTATAGCGCTCCTCAAAAGCAACATTTCCACCCCAATGGCTGACCTCAATGTCCCGCTCCAGACGGGCAACGTGAGTGACTGGCCTGTTGAACTCGAAACGGACGCGGATGGGCTCGTACGCACCGGCGGGCTTCTCGTCAAAGGGCCCATAGGTGAGCTTGGTGCCCTGCTTTTGGGGGAACTCCTTGATGTCGCCGCTGCCTGGGAGCTTGGTGTAGTCGGGGATGTTGGCGGAGAGGAACTTGACTTCCGTCTTTTGCTTCGAGGTGGTGTACACCGAGGGAACGTAGGCGGAGAAGGTGTAGGTAAGGAATTGGGCCTCCTCCTGCTTGATGGCGGCGGGAAGGGGCGAGTACGCCTTGAGGATGTAGTAGCTGATGCCGAGTGTCTGCTGTGCGCCGGGGGTGAGGGGCTTGGGAAGTCGGATGCGGAGGTACTGGGTGTCACTTTCGGGGTCGAACTCGACGTTCTCGGCGACGAATGGCCCGGCGCTGGTGTCCTTGCGATCCTTTACCTCGACGCCACCGAGGCGCGAGATCTGATCGGCCGTGAAGGGGAGGTAGTATTCATTCTGTGGCTTCTTGTCGATATTTTCTACGACGACATTGATGTTCTCCTTGACGTAGTTCTTCTCGACGGAAACAACGTGGACGAGGTTGGCGTTCTTGAAGACCTGTGGGGGCTTGAAGGTAGACGGGAGTGTTGATTTGGAGGTGCCCTTGTCGGAGCTGGCGGCCGAAGCTAGCGACAGCAGCGAGAGAAAGGCAGAGAAGACGGCTGATGTCTTCATGTTGTAAGAGAAAATGACATGTGCTCGCCCAATTGAAAAAATTCCACTGTCGACTTACTTGTTGGACCCTCAAGAGACCCTCCTGAGCATCACCGTGGCCTTCTGCCAAACAGCTGTCTCCGAAAAGCTTACGTTGCTGAAACACCCCTGTCCGTTTTGCCGGCTGGGACCCACAGCTTCCCGGACTGCCAAGAGAATCCGACATAGCTTACATAAACCACATCTGGTGTAAGTTGCAGTTCACTTCACTTGAACTTTTCCAGTTTCACCATCGATCTTCCTTCCCATGCGAGGCAGCCGCGACTTGCATCATGACAAAGCTTCCCTCGAGCGGAAGGGACTTCCCACGGATTCATGATGAACCTATGGGAATCCATTGTGGCTTCTTCCGCTCTTCTGCTCCATGACCTCTCCCGTTCACACATCAGCATCAGGCCCGGATATCACTATCATCACTCCTCGTACCTTCATTCGTCCAGGATCAACTCCAACATCAAACCATGTCTCCGCCTGCGAGATCGCACCTCAGGCGGAGGAGGCACATACTCCCAGCGATCCCGTTAGCACTAGATTTCACCATCTGGGCGGATCACCAGAGGTCCTCGACGAGACCCCCACCAGAGGAGATCCAATACCCAGACCTGAAACAGAGGGTTCAGACACAGCATGAAAGAGTTCTGCAAACTCGGGGCATTCATTACCTCAAGTCAAAGAGTCCCGTGTTATTCAAAGACTTCCATTCTCAACTCACGGATGCAGCACGAGAGCAGATTCTTGACGACGTGTTTGGTGATCGGTATTGGACTCATGGCGAGGGGGACACATCATCGCTTATCAGAAACTAGAGGTTGTTCGGCGTGAGATCCGGGAATAGAGTCCCTTCAGAGGACTCCCCCTCAGCGAACGCCTCGTCAGAAGACTCGGAGAAACCCACCTCACAAGACTCACAGAAAGCCCCCTCAGAGAAACCCATCTCGGAGGAAACCCCTTCAGAAGACTCGGAGAAACCCACCTTGGAGGAAACCCTTTCACAAGACTCGGAGAAACCCACCTCAGAGGAACCCATTTCACAATACTCAGACAAACTCACCTCAGAGGAACCCATTTCACAATACTCGGAGAAACTCACCTCAGAGGAACCCCCTTCACCACACTCAGAGAAACCCCCCTCAGAGAAACCCTCCTCAGAGAAGCCAACCCCAACAGCAGTAGCCTCTGCGGAAAATATGAAGGTGATGGATAAATCTATGGGGAATAGAGACATGATCCCGGTAGAAATACAAGAGTGGCTCAAAGCCAATGCTGTGGGCACCGGCGATAAAGCCTGGGCAAAGGAGCTAAAGAGGGCAATGAAATACAGCAAGGCAAAGGCATTAAAGGAGAAAGGCGTAAAGCTACAAGCCTCTGTTCTAGCAAAGCTCATCTCCTACCTGCCCCGATCAGGAGAACCTACTGGCCAACCCGCCTGGCGCAACCTCGATCCCAACCCATCAGGAGAGCCCACCAGCAGCAGAACAAAGCTCACGTTCAACAATCTCAGAGCCCTCGTACATGACACTCATGATATCACTCTTTCCCTTGGACAAAGTATTAATTGCCTTGTATGGCACAACCAATCCGCAGCAGACCGCTACGCAAACCGAATCAACGCCTGGCTCGACTCCCTCTCCGCAGAATTAGCCAGTAATCACGCTGTCCTTGCACCGGGGGTAGGGTCAAGCGTAGGATCCCAGTCAGGACATGGTTCCTCCATCTCTCATAGTGTCCGTTTTATCGGGGCCCATCCTGCCAGTGTCGATAACTCGGAACAGTCAGCCCCGTCCCCGTTCTCTATCAATTCTGGCGGTTCGTTGACGTCGTCTGGGGCACGCAGGTTGAGGGCAGATGTTGAGGAGACGAATGAGAAGGGAGCTGAATGGCAGGATAGTGTGAACGAGTCTGCCATGGGTGGTGAGTACGAGTACTCACCGTCGGAAGAGTGGGACCATACGCCTTCATCTGGCTGGGGGCAGTGGGGGGAACCGCTGGAGAATTCGAGGGGGTACAGCACTCCGAGCAGGCAGACGGATACGAGGGTCGCGCTATTGAAGTGTGCGTAGGGAAGCACGTTCCCCGAGAACCCTCCTACACCATTTTTGAAGATGCTGGATGGCCATCTGCCTGACGCGCTGTTGGCGAACGGGCTGCTGCCGACGGTGTTGGTGGATAGAGCGATGGAGGCGGGGTGGGAGGGGAGTGAGTGGAATATCGGTCTTGATAAAAGTGATTGGGTTAGTCTTGGACCATCAGAAAGCGACAGTCAAAGAGGGGGAGTAGAACCAAGCAGACGGGCAGGAGGGCCAAGTCGTAGAGGAGGAACAGGCCGTGGAGGGGGAACGAGCAGCGGAGGAGGAACAAGCAGTGGATCACCCGATGCTAGTGGGGGGGTACCTGATCGAGGAGGAGGAACAGGCCGTGGAGGAGATATCTGGCCGTGGAGGAGGAACAGGCAGTGAAGCATGCGATACTTGTGGAGAGGTGCATGATCGAGGAGGAGGAGGACCAAATCGGGGAGGGACTAATGGCCAGAACCCTCAATATGTGTCTCAATAATACCAACCACGTGCGCCAGGCCCAGTCTGTTGCTCTTCTTGACGGTGCGGTGCGGTATTATAGCAAGTGGTGGAGAAAGAGGGCCAGGTAGCGAAGAAGGGATGGCGAGCGGAAATTCTTCAAGGGCAGGTTTACCCTATGGTGGTTTTTGTATCACTTGGAAAAAGTCCCGGCGTGGTGCTTCGAGAACAAGCTTGTCTGCTCATACAGGAAAGGAAAACACCACGGACATATTCTCACCTCGAGGGCGGGAGAGCGTTGTTGGTTTCATAACCAGAGTAGCGATAGGTCAGCGTTTGCGGGTATATATGGATTATTACAACCAGCTATCATTTCATTTTGAAACTCACCTTGCGGTTTTTCTTGTCAAACATAGACTTGTCGACCTAACAGTTGTGTATGGTATGACCTCGATGTCGTTGCTGAATGAGAAAAGCGATATACCTATGATGATGACCCAAGGTAAGGTAGCTTAACTACCTATATCCACCCACCAAAGCCAGGAAAAGGTAACCATAATAACAGCAACATTATACTCTTTTATCAAGTATCCCCTAAATCTAACTAATCCCCTGAACCCGGATGGAGCTACCGAGGAGATCAGGAGACACAGCAACACACAAACCTCGTCACTAAATTGGTTGACGTACGGCCTTATTCAAGACAGCACAGCACAACATCATCACCCCCCACCCCCTTCATTTATGCCAACCACCACCTCACAAATCACCACAGTACCACATTTCATCAAAAGACCATCATCACATCACTCCCCAACCAGTAGTAATAATCACCAGCAGAATCAAAACTTTGGTTCCCTGAATTATAAAAATCTTTGCTACCAACACACACACACACACACAAACACAACACTCCCAAAAAAAGACACCGAATCCCAAACGCAACAAAGAGGAAAAAAAAGAAAAAAGAAAAAGAAAACCGCCAGAACACAAAAAACTCCATCCCGCGCCACGCCACGCCATAAAAAAGGCTGTCCCTATAAAAGATATACTGAGTAAGACAACACCAAACAACACAGACAACAAAACAGCAACAACAACAACTACAACAACAACAACAACAACAACAACAACAACAACAACAACAACAACAACAACAACAACAATAACAATACAGACTCAAAAAGGAAATTCCATTTTTCTTTCTTCCCCCTCTCCCCCCCCCAATCTCGCTCGCTGACACAAAGTATCCTAACAATATTCTCAAACCAAACCAAACCAAACCAAATAAAATATCATGATCACGCTCAATCAATACCCCTACCCCCCCACTCCGACCTCCTCTCCAACCCCCTCTTCCTAATCCTCCTCGCCCTCCCCCCAAAATCCCAATCCCAACCACCACCACCCACAAACCTCTCCCTCTGCATCCCCGCCCACCGCTCCATCTCCCCCCTCCTTTCCAGAGCCTCCTCTTGTCGCTGTAAAGGCCCCACAAAAAAATTCCTCGTACTCCTCTTGCTTGTCAAAAAAGTCTACCATCTGTTCCTGTTGCTGCTTAACAAGTCTCTGCATTTCTTCCATTTTCTGCCGGAGTGATTCTTCCAATTCTGCCCCGTCACCACCGTGATCACAAGTGCCCTCCTGGTCATCAGACTCCAGATGGCCTCCTCGCAGTCTCAAGCCCTTTAAGTCATTCACCCACGGCCAAAATTCCTAGTAGTTTGATGATGCCGGCATGTGGTCTGGTGGTAAAGGAGAAGGCCGTAACAATGTCATGTATTCCTCCCTCTCAATGTCGGACGAACTGAATTGCGGTTTAACTGATGCTGAAGAGGTTGCCTCAGTTCTACAAGCCCGACCTTGTTCCACCCCATCCTCGGGCTTGATTTCAACGCTAGCCTGGACAATGTCATCGTGTTTCTCATATTCCAAGGGCGGACTTCTGACTCGGCGCGTGGGAGCTGAGACTTGCCGGTTGCTTTCGTTTATAACAGGTGATGCCCATGCTGAAGGGGTTCGGGAAAGTTCAAGGGGGGAGAAGGATACTCCATTGATGCGCTCTTCTGACGCGGGTCCAGGGTGGGCATCGAGCCCAAGTTGGATTCTGATGAGTTCTTCGTCAGAATTCTCTACGGCCGAGGGCAGAGATGGCTCCAGCGACTCACTCTTCGGCTTGATAGGCGGTGTCTCGGACTTTGGCTCCAGAGGCTTGTCCGCTCTTGCCGCAGAGTCCCGGGAGCGTATGACCCTCTGCGGCAGACAAGCACGGACAGCCTTCTAGTTAACCGTTGTTGCACAGAGGAGGCACTTAACGGGCTCAGTCCACGTCTTTTCGCCACCAACGATGCCCTCCCTCAGGTCTCTGAACTCCAGCACTGGGGGCCCGTTCTTTTCTGTGTTGAGAGTGACTTCAAAGAGCCCCTCCCATGGCCGTGAGGTCTCTCCGTTTGCCTCCCCCTTCTTTTTCGGCTTCCCACTCTTCCGACCCGACGCTGATTTGAGAACCAGCTTGGTGCTGGGGGTGCCTGTGCCGGCGGCTGCGCTCGCTGAACGACGACCTGAGGAGGGTGCAGCATCCTCGGGAGCAGTAGGACCATCTTCCTCCTCTGTTTGCTTAACGTCCACGTTGCCGCTCCCATTCTGTGCTGGCTCTGCTTCGGCCTTGACGTCGATCGAATGTTGGGCAGAAACGGCGGCGCCGGTATCGGATGGGCTTAGCGGACGCTGGCCTTCGATTTCGCTCTCGGCCTTCTGGATAGGCTCAGGGGGCAGGTGTGGCTTGTCGGCACCGAGTCGCTTGTATGTCGACTGGAGAGCGTCTTCAATGATACACTCTTCGTGCATCCACTTCTTGCACGCCTCCACTGTGCACCCGAGTAGTTTCCTGTCGGGATTCGCTGGGGTATTGCATAGGCAAACCAAATCAACAGACTGCAAACAAACAATGGTTAGATGACGCGCTCAAACGCGAGAGAGGAAATGCTGAGATCAGTACATACCGAGAGTTCGTAGCTCCTGACGTCAAAAGCTTGTCGCCAGTAAAGCGCGTGTTGAATCTCCTCGTCGTTCTCCTCGAACCACTGCCTGACCGTCGCCTGAGACGTTACACTGACCACATTGATAATATCCACTGAAGAAAAAAGCCACTGTTAGCAAATCGAAGCTAGACATGCACCGGAACAGCCATATGTGCTTACTGTGATTCGACGCGACCAACTCATTCATTCCATGGTATGGCTGCCTCCCTTGAACAAACTTCTTCCCGTCAAGAGTGCCTGCAGGAAGCTCGTCTGGCCAGTACATCCAGTAAATACGAGCGTAGACATGGTGCTCGTCGCTCGCGCGGATCTCGAGAATTCGTGCCACCCAGTCGTCATCCGACTTCTTCCTGATTTGCATCGGCTTGTTGTCATTGGCAGCCTTTTGCCGTTCGATACTGGAATCATTGGCGACATAGATGAAGCCCTCGCTAAAGTACTTCACCCCATTGACTTTGTGCCGGAGGTGCAACGTTAGCCCACACCGCTCGTCTGAAATGTTGTGCATCACATGTTATGAAAGGAGAGCAATGCACTTACGAACAAAACTGTTGTACCTGGTCATGTCGGTCCACTTCTTCGGAGGGCTAACCTTGAAGTACAAGTCCATCGTCTCATGTTTCTTGAACTTGCCGCAGGGCGCGAAGGGCGACATCTGGAGGTTGACTTTGGCCGTGGCATCCTCATCCTCGCCCTCGGTCTTGCGCTTTTTTGACTTTCTCTTGCTATCCTTGTCATCTGGGTTGACGACGTCGATCCTGAATGGGCACTCGGCCCGGTTATCCTCGGGCTCCTGTCTTGGCCTCTTGCGAGCGGAGGAAGCCATGACGACCAGGCTGTGTGTGTTTTGCGGGGTCTTTAGATGAAAAGGAAGGGATCGCGTCAGGGCAGATGGGATGTCGGAGCACAAGTTGGGCGCCTGTGAGCGTTTGCGCAACAATAGGTAGTTGCGATGTGCAAATAGAGTTTGGGTCGATGGCGATGCGCAGAGGTTGCAAGGTGGGTTGGGTTGGGGTGGGCGACGGTGTGAAGGTGGCTGGGAAAGCGCCTACCTTCGATCGGCTTGTTGAGGGGGAGGGGGAGGTGCGGTGTGCTGTGGTGCGGTACGGTGCGGTGCGGTGCGCGATGTTGTGGACAGGACCGATCCGGAGCGAGTGAGCAATGGGCAGTGAGAACAATGAGAGCAATGTCAACAGCACAGGGCAGGCCGGTGGTGCCGGGTGAATGAATCACCTGGGCCGGTGATGGATGGGCTGGGGAGCTGAGGGCAGGTCCCGTCCGGAGTTGCTGGCGCGTGGGCGATGTTCGCGATTCAATGGCCGATGGTTCTCGTGGTTGTCGCAACACGGGATTGCTTCCTTGCAACTCGCAACGCAGGCAGCGGGAAGTTTGACACCGATCAAAATTTACGGGAATCGCGTCCGCCACCCTTGGTTGCCAGAAAAAACACGGGCCCTCCCCCAGCCACGTGATTACGAACCAAGTGAGGAGAAATGCTGTGGCTGGTTACCTACCTTAGGAAAGCCTCCACGCCAAGCGCCAAGGAATGGGGAAAGCAAGCCGGAAAATGTGGCCCAGCAGCAGCAGCAAGCATTGTAGAGCTGTCCAGAGCTTCTCTCAGAGCTTTCCCTCTTTCACCTGTTTGGAACCCGGAACCATCAGAGCCAATTCCAGGTGAAATCATCACCTGTGACTCAGCTTGTGCCAATTCCACAGAGAGATTGAAATCATGTTCTTTCGCCTGAGGCAAACAGACACTTGGTCACAGGCACCTCTGACATCTTGGGGGTTACGTCTGAATGAGAGGATATGAATTGCCGGAGTCATCCAGGAAAGCCGCGAGGGGTAATGTCACACACACTCATTGAACCGAGTAATACATTATTCCCATCCCAGTCCAATGCCTAAATCCTACCAACCTAGGAAATAAACCATGGAAACATAAACAACGCCAGCGCTATGCACCACACCCATCAAACCCATTAAACAGGCCCTCCCATTTCCCAAACATGACAAACAACCCTCACCGATCAGTCTCATACCCCTCCAAAATCCCCCTCTGCCCCTCCCCGTCCCCTTCACTAGTATCAGTCTCACTCAACCCAACCTTGAACCCCTCAATCACCTCCGCCAGCTTCTTCCCCTCCCTCTTCCCCCTCTCCACCTTGATAAACCAAATCAACGGCGCCGGAAACCCAACCAGCGCAGCCAGGAACCAAAACGCCGGCCTAATCTCCCCGCTCGCATCAATGATGGCACCCACAATCGCGGGACCAAACACGCTCGAGCCCTTGTCGGTGATAGCATAAAGAGCATAAAACGCCGCCTCGGATCCGGGGGGGATCAGCTCCCCGTACAACGACCGGCAGTAACTGCTCAAGCCCCCGAGAACAACACCATAGACGGCCGCGAGCGGGTACATCTCCCAGGGCTGCTGCAGTCCAAACACGCCCCAATTCTTGACAAACGGTAGGTAACCCAGTAAGCCATAGATGGGGATGAGTTCAAAGAGGGCGATGCAAGCGAGGATGGTTTGGTGAGCCTGGAGGTTCAGTTTGCGGGAGATGAAGGACCATGAGAAGGCCCCGATTACGCCGGTGGCGGTCGAGATGACGTTGATCATGCCGAGGGCCCACGGTTCCATGTGAAGTTGGGTTTTGGCGAACAGGATGGCGGTGGAAGAGGTGGTGGCAACGGCGTCAGAGAGGAGGAACCACCCGCCGAGGAAGAGCATGATGTCTACCAGCCGTCCAGCCAGCTTCATGGTACGCCAGAGAGACTTCCATGCGTCGATGGTGTAGGAGAAAAGGGCTCTGACACCGGTGTGGTTGGATGATGCTGGCAATGGTGGGCCAGGTCGTGGACGAAGCCACATGGCAGCCGGGACTGTAAAGATAGCCCACCATGCACCGATGACAAAGAGGACAATCCGTTGTGACCATGTCGTGTTCTTCATCTGAATCAGAATGAAGATGGCGACACACTGTAGGAACAACGCGGCCAGGTAACCCGTACCAATCCCCTTGGCTGAGATTTGGGATGACAGACCGAGCTCAGTCGAGGTGAGCTCCTCCCGGGTGCGCACTTTCGAAATAGGGGTCCCAAGCGATGTCTGTCTCGGTAGCAAAGCAGCAGTCGAATCAACCATGGCCCTCTCAGCATCCGTGTCGGCGGCAGACTCATCCTCCACCTCGTCGGCATCACTCTCATCCAGCGCGGCCACATGCTCAACTTCGGGGTGATGCCTAACAAGAAGTGGCAGAAACGAGTTCAGCAACACAAACGACGCCCCTAGGGAAGTATTCGAAATAATCGCCAGCAATGCGCCAAAAAGATAGAGGTCTTTGGACACGAAAATGTAAAGCATCACACTCCCGCTGCCAATCCAGCCAAACGCAAGAAGCAGCTTCTTCCGATAGTTGCCGTGGTCTGCCGCGCAGCTTATGCTGACCACCAGCAGCGCCTGCAGTAACACGCTGATGCTGAAGGTGTACATGGCGAAGCTCGCCGTGTTGATTTCCATGCCAAGCACGTAGACCACGCACTGTCCTCCATCTGCACTGTTCTTGTCGTTGCTTGGCCCACAAGGTGTTGTCCGATCGGATAACAAAACGCCATTTTCTCTTGCTAGGCTTTCGAGCAATATTGGGATGAATGATGCTGCGATATCGTTAGTTTTGTTATGTTCGCAACGACGCGCGCTGACCGGGGAATGAGATGGGCCAGGAGGGTTCTCATTCTCCACGATGGAGAACGACGTCAGCGTAGCGGGTGGATTGGTATCAACATACCGATTCCTACAAAACAACAACAACAACAACAACATTGTCAGTCAAACTTGCATCACCCTCAAAAATCATCAGCAACTCACCACAGATAACATAAACCTCTGCCGCAAAAGCATACGCATACCACCCAGCCAACTCCTTCTGGCTCGTCGGCCTCGTGTCCTCCCCCGGGTACCTCGGCGGCCGGTAACTGTGCGCAAACAGGCTGCTCATGCTGCTCCGCCTGCTGTTGTCAACACTCATCAGATACTCCTCCCCAGAATGATCGCTTGACCTCTCGTCGTCGGCCTCGAAGGATGATGAATGCGATCGAAAAGACTTTTTGGACGCGTAGGATAATCGGGAGAAGAGGCGTGGTGCTGGTGGTGGACGCAGCAGCTGATGATGATCTGGGCTGTTACGGGGAGCCATCGCTTCCCTAAAACGGCCACAAACCCACTTAAACGGGCAGCGGCGGTGGCCTTTCGGCAGGCAACGGCGCACCAACCAACGGTTGGTTTTGGTTGTGTTGGCGGGAGGGGTGTGGTCACCTGTCACCCGATCAAAAGCTACAACCACAACCTGTTCCTGGTCGTGTCACCCAGGGGCTGCTAGGTTGTTTGAAATAATAGTTTGATCGGATTTTTGAGTGTGGATAGGTCAAAAGAGATGGGTCTTTTGTTTTGTCCGACTGTTGGACTCTGGATAATTATCTACCAACCGTTACAACCACAGGGCAGTTGGGCGTTCGTTGGCCTGCGGCCCTCCAAGTCAACCGTCTGCAATGGTACCCCAGCCGCAAACGGGAAGTAAAGCTTCAGGATCGATATTTCGGAAATGAATGAACAAAGGTAAACAACAAAAAAGTAGATGAACGAGCCGCTGCTGGATCAGAGATTACACCCTTCAGAGGCATGGCTGGCTGCTCGATATCTCTGCATATCCTTGTGGTGGTTCGTGCTGCTGTCGAGAGAAGAGAAGCAACCAAGATCACCCACCGTGGGCAAGCCTCAACGACTACCAACTCTAGTTTATATATCCTGCAGTCCCTCCCCTACCATTCCACCGGGGACTTACCACCATCTCCATGGTCCCCGGGTGAATGGGGTTTGGGTTTCTGGTTTTCCACCTTGCTTGTACGTACATATAACCACCCACACCAGCACACTACACTATGCTCATCCGGGGAGCATAAGCGGATGGGCAGTGATGATCCCCCCGAGCCGCCCACATGGAACCCTCCCTTTTCACCACCGCCCAACCGAACTGGCACGCACATACACCTTGGGATGGATAGGTAACTTGATTTGAGCAATCTTGGTCTCCATTACCGGCGTTGCATCGGGTTGGTATAGCTCGTACGATGTATACCCTCCTACCTTCACAATCGAAAGGATTCGACCACCTACTTCTGTACGGAGTGTTTAGACAGAGCTATCCCCAGGTTGAGTTGCAGATGCGAGGTGCTGATCCCATGCTGGATGGCCACCCTTGACGGGCTGAAAATTCACAGCTTGTTGAGGTGAGACATGTTCTTCACAAGCGGCCGTCTTCTTCTATGGTGTAGAGTGGAGTTCGGGATAATGTTGGAGTGTGAATAAGGGTCCCTTTCAAGCTTGCTAGTCGCCAAGCCCGATGGGCATAGCGGGCATGACTCCATGAGGGGTAATGACGATGTGTTCCCGGATCCGATACGACGGTCTTTGACTACACTATGCTTTTGACTAAACGGCGGTTAGGTATTCCCGGTTCTTGAAGAAGGACCGCTTCACCACATGATCGCAGTTGTCAAGGGACCTTCAACCAGGAGAATAAATCCTCAAGGTGGTGACACGGCATGTGTGTGCAACTGCCGGAGGCGTAGTACCGCGGTTTGCTTTCCTGACTCCGATCTTGACATACACTGGTTTTGTTTCCCTTAACACCATGAACCTGGAAGTTATATCGGATGGTGTATGTACGCATTCTTGCGCGTGTTGTGTGAGTGGGACCTGCAAAATGCAGGTTCAACTCCCACATCAGGCAGCACATGGTTCCTGGGTTGGGTTACAAAGTCAAACCAGTACCCCGTAGGCGATGGCCAAAAAGCAAGGCACGAAGCGCCCCAAAGCAGCCAAGAAGGAAGATTTAATATCAGAATGGCTCACCTGTTCACACCGGTCAAGGTGTGTGTGTGTGGGTTTCATTACTTACGAGGAATCTCTTTTCTTGGTGAAGCTCCTCGTGATCAGTTTGATGGTGAGGTGATGTGCGGTTCTTGCGGTGGTTGGAATCAGGACAAACAAGCAAAGCACACAAAAAATAGCTAGAGATATTGCCAAAAGCTTGCCATTATAGTATACCTTGCGTCCCAACTCATATCCACCTCATTATCATAACTCATCTCTTTGATGTAAACCCCTCCCCCCCATCCCCACCTCCTTCAAATAAAGCCGAAATTGCAAAACGTTCAACAAGTCGTGAACAAAATGTGGTATCAGTGCAGATTGACAGTAGAAAGAGAAAGAAAAATTCCAGACAAACACTCCCACACCCTCTGTCTATTTCTTGAACACTCCCAAAATCTTCCTCTTCAGTCTGTCCGCCAAACCGACAGGATTCGTCTCCCCATCCACCACCTTCTTGGCGTGCTCCTTGGAGGCATCTTTGTACTCGTTACCAGCACCGCCGCGGCCAGTGTGGTAGTCCGTGTCCTGGGATGGACGAATGGCAGCCTCGGGAACCAAGTCCTTGTCGGCACGGACGGTCTGCTTCTTGCCAGTGTCGGCGATGTTGGCGGCGCCTTTGGCAATTCTCAAGTTAGCCCTTTTGTTCTGTTTGGGTCATCTTGTGTGTGGAGAAAGAAAGCCTTATCGTCCTGCCGAGCCTTGGCGTAGGCCCCGTGGGGGAGGCAGCAGGGGTGCTGGGTCGAGGTCGATAAGGCTAGCATGACACCACCTTGACCACCATCATCATCATCACCAGAGTGTTGCTTTGTCCCTTTGTTTGATTGTAGGGGGAGGAGACAAATGGACAGCGATGTTGATGGCGTGGGTCATGAGCTATATCCTAGATGATGTATAGAACAAAAGAGGCCGAAGCTTACCTCCACGACCAGTGCTGAAAGCTCCATCGCCATGGCTGCCCTCGGCGCCAACACGGACGACCTCTCCGTCGACGTACTTGGTGTCATCGGGGTTGATGTTGCCGGCGCCACCGCGGCCGTGGGAAACTTCAGGAGGAGCGGCCATTTTTTGGTAGGTGTAATCGTTGACTCGCGGTATGTGGAACAACGAATATGTCCGGTAACCAGGTGGTGAGCTGATGTGTTTTTGGTGACAGCAACAAAAGCTGGAAAAAAAGGGAGAAAGGGAGGGTCGCAAGGGCGAGGAGATGGGATATGCGCCTTATAATGCACCCCAGCTGCACACGCACACACACACCACTCAGGTTGCTTTCGTCTCGAGGCAAACACCAAGGTAAGGTAAGTAGGCGGGTAGGGAGACCTAACGCAATAAGGGACGCCGAGCACAGGCGCTGCAGGACACTCGAACTCGATCAGGATTGGGCAGATTTGGAAAAAGGCAGCGGAAAAATCATATCATAAGATGGCTGGTTACTGGCACCTTGGTTGTACCAACTGGCGGATAGAAATGATACGGATTATCACCTTTGGAAAGAGGGAGAGATAACACCATTGAAAAGCCAAGATCTGGAACGAAGACAGGACGGGAGCATCCCGGCTAGTTCCTGGAATGGCGAGCTAGGACAGAAGGGGAAGTATCGACCCCCACATACTGATTTTGTGTAAGTCGTGATCATTTTTGTTAGGACTGCGAGCGGAAATGTCTGTATAAAATGACCAGTACTTCTTAGATATTGATTGAAGAGCACAGGTCTCAGCAATAAGCTGTTATACAAACAGCGAGAGCCGCAATATAATGCACTGCTATTGAACGCTTGAAGTTGGAGCAACAGTAAACGCACACCAAAAACATGTGCTCCTGCTTGGCAGAAAAGAATCGGCCCTAGCCTGATCAGGCATGCGCCACAAACAGTGGGGAGCCACAGCTTCACCCACAGGCTGACCACTCACAACTGCTCCCTCCCAACGACACACCTAACCACATTACGTACCGGGTTCAGCCAAAGGCGCAGCTTTCCACTCACCCATTTCCGACAGAAGAAGCTCAAAGATATGGAGATCTTCCTTCTGCATGGTTGTATCGCGCTGCATGTCAAAGTGCGGGAATGCGCCTTGTCGTGATGTAAGCTAGGCAAGGTGGAGACAGCATCTCTAAGCATGAAAAGATTCACTGTGGCAACATTCAGTTTGATGTCTACAACATGAGAGGTTATGTTTCTTTATATACCTGTATTGTTCCTTATCTCATTCTACCCAACCCACTCGCTATTCAGCTCCCCAAACCTCCAGCCACGGGGTATTTCCCTTCTCCAAGAACACCCCAGGCAATGACGTACCCAAATGGTCCAAAGATAAGATAAGAGCTTCCAATCTCAAATCTTTAAGCTGATTGGTGGGCGGGGGTTTTCACATCCCCCCCTTGTTCCTTGACTTACACTTAGACGCTCGTCGCACGGACCACATCAACTTCATATGCCACCATCACCACTTCACCTCTCATCAGCTACTCTCCTCCCCCCTCTAAAATAACAACCTCCCTCTCCCTCTCCTCCATCTCCCTCAACATCCTCCCCCTCTCCTCCCAAACCAACCTCCCCCACTCTGCCTCCATAACTTGCCTCCGTCTCAGCTCCCTAGCCTCTTGTCCTAATTCCTGCTCAAGTTTTTCCCTCTCCCTCATTAATTCCCTATCCTTTCCCCCCTTTTCCACAATTTGCTCCAGTTTTAACATCCCCATCTCTCTGTTTTGTGTTGATCTCATTTTTTGGTTTAGGGCGACGTATCCAGTCTGGAGTTTCCTCTCCTCTGGTGATTTCCCTGCGTCTGGGATAGAGTCAGAGGGGAATTCCCCTACTTTGAGAGAAAATTCCCTTTCGACGGCTTCGTGTTGCTTTTGAAGGGAGGCAACACCTGCAATGTGGGAGTTTTGCATGCGGGCGAGGGCGGTGGATTGGTTTAGATTCAAGCTGCGACGGCGAAGGGCATGGGACTTGACGAGCTGGGATGTTTCGCGGGAGTGAGATGTGATTAAAATGTCAGATTGGTGGTCCGTTATCGAGGTCATGATAAAGGTCAGAAGGGAGGAGTGCTCGGATATTTGGGTCAGTCTCGCGAGTGTTGATTCATCAGCTGGGGTGGTGGTGGGTTGTGAAGCTTGGCTGCTGCTGGCAGGTTCGCTCTGTTGTTGCTGTTGTTTCTCATGCCGGCGCGCGGCGGCTTTTGATTTCATCACGTCTACCTGTCTGTCTGTGCAGAAGCAAGTCTTCCACCTGGCGCCGCAGACGTAGCAGAACTGGCCGCCGCAGGGGCAGGTCATGTGTCTACATCCGGACACGTGCTCTACGACGCGTTTGCAGCGGTGGCATTTTTGCCAGCCGGACTCTTGGATGAAGGCTTTGGTGCGGAGGTAGTCTGGGTCTTGGGGGCAGTATTCGGTTTTTTTGTGGGCTTTTTGGTGGCAGATGGGACACATTTTGTGGCCTTTGGTGCACTTGAGGTAGGGGGTGGTGATGGTGCCTGTTTGGGGGGTGATGATGGTGGTTTTGTCGTGCCATCGGCCGCAGTCGGGGATGGGGCAGTAGATTCTGTCGGTGGTTGCGTATTCGGTAGATTTTTCGTTGTAGAGTTTTCGGGTTGATCGTGAGGTGTACTTTGTGATGGTGCGGCAGGGGATGGGGTTGAGGCAGCATTTTGGGGGGAATTGGGCTTCGGTTTGGAGGCCGGTGAGGACGAGCTGCTCGAAGCAGGGTTTGCAGTAGGTGTGATTGCATATCGCGGCTTTTACCGAGTCGGCTCTTTCAGTGGGTTCGAGACAGGCGGTGCATTCTCTGGGTAAGAAAAGTTAGTCGAGAGGAGGGAAGTTGGGTGGGAAGGGTAGGTATGGGGCTTACATCTCTTCTCTAGATTCCTTGGTGCCGTCTGAGGGACGGTTGAGGGTTTTGAATGTGAGTCTGGTAAAAGCACTGGGCGATCCTGGAGTTTCCTGGTTCTTATTCTTTTCGCCGGTCTGAGATATATACCGCTCCAAGTGGCGATGAAAGAACACCCTGCGACGCCAGGACCGGGATGGCTTGAGTGTTGGTCGTTCTGGCTCGGTCTGAGCCTCGCTTGGTAGTGATTGATCCTCCACGCGAGAAGCAAGCGAAACGACCACCGCCGTGGTCAAACTCTCCGCGGGTAGTTCATTTTCTTCTGTCATTTGTTGATTTTCTGTTGCCTGTTCCTCTTCCTCCTGTCTCGCCGTGTCTTGGGCCACACGCTGGGCCAATGCCACAGCCGCCTCTTTCTCTGAACGGGCTCGTTCAAAGACTGCGTCTATCGATAATCGTACAACCGTGCGGATTGTATCTGGTATATCTTTGAGCGCGGGTGGGTACGAGGAAAGGGTTTCTGGCAAGGGGTAATCGACGAGGAAATGTTCGCCGTCATTCAGTTCTTCATTTTCAAGCTGCGGTGGTGGTAACCACGTTGTGGGTGAGTTCTGAGGAAGGCTGACAGCAAGATTTGCCTGTTTTCCTTTGTCTTTGCCTTGAGCGTTCGGGGTCTCGTCTGGTGGATCTATGCGCAACGGATCGTCGTCTACTGGCGTGGTCTCGACATAAATAGGCCGATTCGGTCCACTTGTCATATTTCCAACTGCAGCGAGAGCCATG
This sequence comes from Podospora pseudopauciseta, assembly GCF_035222475.1. Taxonomy (NCBI): domain Eukaryota; kingdom Fungi; phylum Ascomycota; class Sordariomycetes; order Sordariales; family Podosporaceae; genus Podospora; species Podospora pseudopauciseta. The sequence goes on from NC_085892.1 coordinate 3,187,065, forward strand.
GCTTGCAAAGCTGCCCACAGAATGACCTTCAGAAGCGGCAGGGTGTCTTTGTCGAAAACACCGGCCTGTAGAAGTTCTGGCATTGGGTCGTTCTCGGGGATTTCGCAGATCGAGGCGATAGCTGGGCCTGGCAAGAGTACCAGAAGATAGATAGGAAGTAAGAGGATATTTTCAAACAGAGATTAGGAGTTTGACTTTGATATTTCTTTGCTGCTCATTTTTTGAGCCACCACGAAGTGGCTTCGAGTTTTGAGGTAAGCCACAAAGTTAAGTCTCGGGTTTTGAGAACTTTATATGCTTTGTAAAGTGAGCAACGATTAGGAATTCACGACATCTTTAGGAGCGTGGTACTCCAGTGTCAGGTTATCTCGTTATATAGAGAAACTAGCTGTAACCGCAGCATGCATCCCTCGAAGCAGGTTTCCAGGCGACCTTTCGAGGCGAGCCTCGTCTTGTGTGGAAGGTGACCATCCATTGGTCCAGTCTGAGCCAATATGGTTACACTCTTTGCAGTAGGCATACCGGGAGGCTGTGTGTTTACTTGTTTGGACTTGGTCTCGTTGATCGGGGCGAAGCTACATTAAAACAATGAGCTGGAATTTGTTTATACAGAGCAAGGTAGATTCTAGCTCGAGTCTCGCTCTATTTACTACAAGAAGCTAGCCAGTTTAACGTGGCAGGTCTTGGCGATTGAGAGGTCTCTGAATGGAAATGCGGTAAGTTTGAGCTTTGAGCTCAGCCCTGGCGACCGAAGTCCCGATTATAGCTCGGTCTGCCTAGGCCGTGTGGGGCCGTCGATCCACTGCCGCTCCCGACGGAAACGCTCAATGGAGCGCCGAAGCGGCCGCTGGATTGCCGAGGTTCCACTATAACCGAGGGTCTGTGCGAAAGCAAGACCTCTCTCCGTAGAAAAGAGGGCTACTTTTTCGCCAGACAATACGTTTCGACTGGACAGTACACCTACCAAAATACATTAAGACTAAGTCTATTTTTTCTCATTAAATCCATATATTAACTAATAACTAACTGTATCCGCAATAGCTATAAAGTAACTTAAAAATATTAAAAAGGTAATAATTTAATTTGAATAACTTGAAAATATAATAAATTTATACTACAAATTTTATAACTAATTAGTCTTAAATTTCTATTTCAAAAACTATTAATTTACTATATTAATTTTAATTAAATATATTTATTGTAGGTACTATTAAAACATTTAGTAAATATCATAATTTTTTGATAGAAAGGTCTAGCTAGAAAGCTTTTAAAAGGCTCTCTAGAAAGTTCTGTAAGAAAAGTTCTAAAGAGAAGTTAATTAGTAGGCTTTTAAAAGTAGTTTTGTCACGGTTCAGGAGAAGCGAAGACGCCAGAACTAGTGGGACTAAAGTGGGCGGATAAGTAAGGCTTATAGGGCAGAGAATAGCACAAGTCAAATGATTTAGTATTTAGGAGATAAATCCGTGGATCTATAGATTTAAAGCTAAATCCAAGAATCTAGAGTTTGAAAGCTAGATCTAGGAAATCTAGGAAATAAAAGATAGATCCAAGTACGGAGGTGCTTAAAATCCTAGTGGTTTTGGGTGCAGCTACAAACCTGAGGGTATATTGAAATGGTGAGAAAATACACAAACCAACCACAACACCACAAATATATCCTCAATAGGGTGTATGAATGAACGCACCTACGTGACAGTGGCTCGCTCGCAGGCCGCACTCCACGTAGGACAAAGGAAAGACTCTATGGGCTCGCAGACCACATAATAAGCACCTGATCGGCCTGATCAGAGGGCCAGAATTGCCTGCACGCGTGCAAGGCACAAAAATATAAAAAAATAAAAGTCGATATCCTGTCTAAAACAGAATGTCCGAAGCAGACTGCTTATATACATGACCCTTGAACCCCCGAATCCTCCGAGAGCTCCACTTCCTTACTCAAACCCTCAGGCTTATAGCCGCACCCCAAACCAATATATGAGGAAGTGAGGCTCACGGAAGATTAAGGGGCTCAGAGGTCATATATAAAAGCAGTCTGCTTCTCGAATTTTATTTTAGACAGGACATCGCCTTTTATTTTTTTTATGTTTTGTGCTTTGCACACGTGCAAGCAATTGTGGCCCTTTAATCAGGCTAATCCGGTACTTATTATGTAGTCTGCGAGCCCCCATAGCGTCTTTTCTTTGTCCTACGTAAAGTGTGGCCTACGAGCGAGTCATTGTTACGTAAATGTATTTATTTAGAGATCTATTGAGGGTATATTTATGGTATTGTAGTTATTTTGTGTGTTTTCTCACCATTTCATTATTTTTGTCACAGTGCCGACTAAAGACTAGGGTAAGTGTCTTGTTATTGCGCGAGGGAAAGAAAAAGAGGAGCAAAGCTCTCTACGAAGCGGCGCTGTTCTTCTTAAGCCTCATACTCTATTCTTCTATGAGCCTCGCTTTAATGCCGTGACATTACTTTTGTATCAATTAATATCTATATGATAATTTTAATATTAGTACTGTTTATGAAATAGTTATGAAAAAACATTGCTTACGTAATTAAAAACAAAAAAAAACCTTTTTAATTAAGAATTATGATTATTATTTTTTAATGAAAGCTATTATTTTTTAAAGTTAGTTTAGCTAGAAAAACGCATAGATATAGGATACATTAGATTTTTTAGCTATTTGGTTCGTATTATATTATCCAGTTAAAAAAAATAACCCTGTCTCCGTAGGAGAAGGGAGCTTGCTTTCGCACAGACCCTCGGTTAATTCTGCCATGGATTTTCGACGTCATCTCATTTATGGTGCAGCAGGTCAATAATGTCAAATCGCCCTGCATCATCCAATTGCGCTACACTCAACACCTCAAGATGCGTCTCTCAGGTCTCCAAAAAGAAGTCCTCGGTCTTTATCGGCAGTGTCTTCGAGAATGCCGCAAGAAGCCGGAGGCCACACGGAAACACTTTCAGACCTTTGCTCGGTAGGATGCTCACACTTCACTACATGACTTCAATACTGACCTTGAAATAGCGAGGAGTTTGAGAAAAGCATCAGTCTAGACAAAAGAGACTTCTCTGCAATTGAATTCCTACTGCGCAAGGGTCGTCGCCAGCTCGAAATGTATGCATCACCAGGGGTCAAAGACATCAGGAAATAATCGCCCTGAATGCTCATGCTCTTTCTCGAGCATCTATAAGGGGTGAGCCAGTAGTGGCAGTAGTTACCACGAACAACAACAAAATCAGTTCCTGGCGCCTGCCACTATGAGCCATCTCGAGTCCCCCTTCTCAGCTCGGTGTCGCAGTTTCCTCTCCTCTGCTTCCGGTTCCGTCCAATACAATGTTGTTTGAGGTCTGAGACTCCTCTTCCATTTACCACCCATACTGTTCACACAAACGCGCCCAACAGCCATACCACCGGCACCTTGCCTGGGTTTTTTTTTTTTGGAATCGAGTTTTTTTTTTTTTTTTGGAATATATGGACGATGCCTGCATTCAACTTAACTTAGAAGGGAAGTCCGCACCGTCGGCCAAAGTTCAGACCAACGCCATCACCACCACCACCACCCAATGTCAATCCAGATGCTCCCCCCATTTTAAGTCCTTCAACCGCGAGTGTCAGTCTGGCTCATAGAGCTGCTCAGGAGGTCATACGGAAGCCTCTGAGCGAGTCCCTTAGGAAGCTGCGCCGTGCCCAACGTGCCCTTACACGGCGAAAGAGGAGGAGCAGGGTTCGTGTATCGTTTAAACACTCTACTGGCAGTCGGACCTCTAGTACGGCCAAGCGAGTGTCAAGGCAGCTCAAGGCTGGTGATGTCAAGCAAGGCGGCAGCAGTCCAAGATCCCGTCCTCTTCCCCCCCCGCCGTCGTCAGAGGAAAATGTGGGAGGTTGCTCTTGGAGCCCGTCGAAGCCACCGCGTCCGCCGCCGAAAGATAATATTCGAGCGAATATCAAGCAAGCCGGTGAAACCCGACACAGACACGCGCCGCCAAAGAAACCTGCCCAGCCATCATCACATCCCAACACCAGGAACCAGACATCGTGGGGCCCACAGACTGAACACATTAAGGCTGTTTTCGACTGTACCAAAGGGAAAAAACTAGTCGTTGCACCAGTAGATCACAACCTTACACGACGCCGAGTGCAGACTCCTCGCTATTCAGTATTCCCCAAGGCCCATCCCCGCCACTACAAACGTTCAGTTGACCCAGTCAAGGAGTCGATCATGATCCGGAAAAGTCCGATTATTCAACAGCAACGGCTATCAGCTTTGGTACCGTCACCGCCAGCACAGACCACAACAACAACAACAACAACAACAACAACAACACCTGTTCCCCCCCGCCAGAAACAACTCCCCGATGTAGCAAAAATCCCAGGTATGAACCCCAAGCAGCGGGAAGAAGCAGCCACGACAACAAGAACCGACCCCAAAACCGACTCTAAACCAACCCTTGGCGAATTTGTCCGTGAGCTGGAGGAATTTGCAAAGGCGTTTGATGGGACTTGTGGGTCGTTGTTGTTGTCTACACCGTCAACGACGGCTTCGGTGAGGACCGTGCGGGAGCTTTTGCCTTGGAGGGAGGAGTTTTGGGAGGCGGGGTTGGCGGTTACTTCTTGGGAGCAGAAGGGACAGGTGAGGAGGTATGATGAGGGGGGAAAGAAGTTGGGGGGGAGTAGGACGAGGAGGTTGGATCAGTTTGCGGGGAGTAATGTGCCGAAGGTTGGGGCGAAGGGGAAGGGGGGTTTGGGGATGGGCGTCATGAAGGGGGTTTCGTCTTTGGATATCACTTTGGGTGCTAAAGAGTTGAGTTTTAGGACGGGGGTTATGGAGGGGGTGGCCTCTTTGGGGAATAAGGAGTCAAGTTCGGGGACGGTGGTTGTTTATAAGCCGAGACGGGGGATGATGGCTGATGAGACGGAGATGAAAGAGGGGGGCAGCAGCTCGCGGAATAACGAGATTTATTCGGGGTCGAGTAGTACGTCTGTTGAGCCGGTTAAGCTGGCGGCGGTGGAGAAGAGGGTTGTTAGGGCGAGGGCGAGTACGGTGTTTTCGGTGAATAAGCCTTTGCCTGTTGCGCCGGCGTCGTCTGTGGCGGCGAGTTCGGAGGATGTGGGAACTACGGTTGGATCGCAGAGTGAGGTAAAACCGGAGGGATATCAGAAGCTGGGGTCTAGTTATGAGAGTGAGAAGGAGCCGTTGCTGCCGCTTTCGGAGCAGCGGGTGAATAGTTCCTCGGGGGCGAGGTCGGTGCAGGGGAAGGAGGTGGATAGGGGAGGGGGGGAAGATGAGAAGGTGTTGCCTGCGCTGCTGCCGCCACGGACGGCGCCGCAGGTGAGGCGTGGGATCAAGAGTGATTGGCAGGCTGGGGGTAGTATGGTTAGTGCGTGGAGGCAGTTGCCTACTACTATTGTTGAGGAGAGGGAGCCGTCGCCGGAAAAGGAGGGGAGGGTGTTGGGGGAGAAGGGGAGTATCGATCAGCAGCAGAAGCTCTTGATGGAGAACAAGGATGTTAATCAGGCGCATGGCTTGAACAAGCCGGCGGGAGTTTTGAAGACAAAGACAGAGTTGGAGGCGAAGGGAAAGGGGATTGATACTCCTATACCAACACCAGCTCAGGAGAAGACACCGGTAAAGGCACCATTTGTCATTAATCGCGGCGTTATCACCAAGACGCCTGAGCTTCTCCTCCCCCAAACATGGGAACACCACTCCCTAGGCACGCCATCCTCCTTTAAGAGAGCGCTCGATGACGTGGTGCGAAAACTGGACGCGATGGAGGTGAGGGAATGCTCCTCCCCCTTTGGTGGAGTGTCATCGCCAACGACAATGACAATCGCAACAAGCAGCAGCACCAAAAAAAAAACGCCTTCGTCGTCTGGGAGCAACGGGAAAGCCCCCTCACCAACAACACCGGCGCAGAGGCTGCAGAAGGCGGCGATGATGAGAAGGGAGAGGATGGATGCTGAGCAGCAGCAGCAGCAGCAGCAGTGTGCTAACTTGCCCCCTTCTGCTTCTATCGTTCAACCGGTACGTTCACGGGAGTATATACCGTATATGATGCCGCCTCCTGGAGGGTTGGCGTTCAGGCCGAGTGAGTCGAACTCTTCTAGAGGGTTGGGGCAAGGGCGGAATTTGAGGAAGGGGCTTTTTGCGGGGGTGGGAGCAAGGGAGATGGAAGACGACAGGGATATTTCTGATGAGGATGTGCTGAAGGGACTGAAGATTATTTGTGCGGCGTCGGCGGATAAGGAGTTTGATGGGTTAGTGAGGAGGGAGACCGGGTTGAGGTTGAGGAGGTTTTTGGCGGATTTGAGGACTTTTGAGTTTTTGGGCGGGAATGGGCAGGTACCTGGGGTTGGCGGTGGTGGGCGGCAACAGATGGGGGTTATGGAAAAGAGGAAGAGGGATGTGCAAGTTGAACGGGAGAATAGGAGACGGAGTATTAGGGGGATGGATGGGTTGAGGGGTCTTGGGGATGGAAAGAATATGAAGGAGAGTAAGAGAGAGGGAATGGGAGTTAGAGAGAGTGTGCGGGATAGGGATACTAGGAGGAGTTTTAGGGGGTTGGGGAATGGACTGATGAGGTAGTTGGGCGAGGGTATTGGTTTGGTCATGCAATGGAGAAAATGATTTGGCCGGGTAATGGTAGTTTTAGGATAGAAATAAAGGCTTTTGCATCTACACACTGCGCAACGGGAATGATACTTGCTGGAGTGCTCTATGGTGTTTTTAGTGCCCCTGAATGCTGCATCAACAGTGTGATAGAGAGAGTGGCCAATGTGTAGCTTGGGTCTGTTGAGCAAAGGCATCAATGAACGGTGAGATGGCCGAGCGGTCTAAGGCGCCAGGTTCAGGCCCACCTGAATTTCTGATTCTTCTCTAAAGTATCTTCCTGGTCTCGAAAGGGGCGTGGGTTCGAATCCCACTCTCATCATATATTTTGACTTTCTATTATTATTTCTAAATTCATCTCTCTGAATGGACAAGCTCTCTTATGCATGGGTTACTCTCCCTAAAACATAGCAAAATTTGTTGGTATTGCCGTTGGGCTTAGGATAAAGGAGGAATACAGAGTTTATTTCAGGAAGTTGCTGTGTCTTGGTCTGAGCTTGGCTTGTTTGTGTACCTAAGAAAGGGGCCCCTTTTTAGGTTTCATGCAGTCAGACAACATGAAAATTATCTATGCACTGACAGAGTAAATCACAGCAACCATGAAAGAGGTATCGGAGTGAGAATTGGTCAGTTATGTTACAGAAGCATTCTAGAAGCTGACTTTATCTCCCACTGCTGTGGGCGATTGGTGCGCCTCTGATGTTTCATTTATCACAAACACCACAAATAGAACGGACAGACTTTACTGGTATCCTTCTATGATATTTGAGTCAAGTTAATACCTCACCGTTATACTATCCATCCCCGCAAGTGACGCGTTATCTCTCTCAACTTTGAATCTTATTAGAGTGCGTGGTTTATCATTGTTCCTCCTGCAAAGTATTTGAGATATTTTGTGTGTGTTTGTTCAAGACTGTCTTCATGATCTCCATTGCAGGAGGTGTATCACTGCATATAGATTGTCTCCCTCTGCAAGTCATTTAAAACGGTCTATCTCATCGTGATCATATCATGATAGTGATATGAAAACGAACAGACTCTCGGTGCGGGTCACGGCTCGCGGCACGGCATGCTTATTCCTCAGGTACGGTAGGATTTCAACAGTACCTGTGATCACCGTTTCTACATGGGGTGTCTGAACAGAAGTGTGGGACTGATCCCTCTGGTAGTCCAGTCCAGCAGAGTATCTGTCGGAGCCCAGTAATCAAACAACCCCGGTTTGACGCTGGTTCTTGCATATCAGACTACGGGGCTGCACATTCCAAGACAGACAAGGCGTGGAATTTTGGTATGCGTCTTGGTTCAAATTTATCTGGGTCGAGCGATGTCCCCTCTCGTCGTGGTCTCAACACCAAAAACAAAGAGGTTGCCCTGTATAAAGCCGGAAGCGAAAGGGAAGTTCTGTGCAGTAGCTCTGCATACACCTATTCACCCTTATGCAGAAGAGACAGGTGAAGTGTGTACATCCGCGGTGGGGATTCACACGCACACACACAGAGCAAGCACAAGGGCTAGATTCAATCAAACTGGGATCATCCCGACTGCTTTCGGGATGGCGAATGTGGTGGTACGAAGTCAAGTCCGAAGGCGGGCAAGTAGTAGTAAATACACGGGAAGTCTAGGAACGACGAGTATCCGGTACCTGCTCGCCATGTGGAGAACGGGGTCGAGGCCAAGATGCCCACTCCCAGCTGTTTGGGCTATTTTGCCTGGCCGGGTATTATGCTTTAGTGCCACGGGTGAAAAGGGTTGGCGTGCAGGAGTGGTAGACGGTACCTAGGGGGGAGGTAGGGGGTACCTTGGGGAAGAGGAAAGGTTGTGTGGGGGGAGGGGGGGGATAATGGGGAGCGGGTAATATAAATGATTGTGGTTTTATCGATCAATTGCTCGAGTTGGGAAGCTGATCGTCAGAGGGAAGGGGGGGTGGGAATGTTTGGTACGGTGGTATCGATGGGAATAATCAGTTGAGGATGGATGGGGATGTGATGATGCGTGGCGGATTGTAACCTCTTGGTTTCTTCACGGTCCAATGTGATGTTCCCATTTCGCTTCTAGAACTTCTCATCTCGTCTCATGATGCCCTCTTGTAGTAGAGACTCTAGGCTGGTCTAGTGCTGTCGTCTTTGCCACATATTCCTACCTCGATGTTGCCCTCATGTTGCTGTAAGATCTAGGCTTTGTCTGGTGGTGGTACCGACCCTCGGTCTACTCGCTCTCCAACTTGCGGCAAGAAAAACCTTCTGGAGAGTCTGGTCCGGGAAAAACCCACGCGAGGTGCAAAAAATGCCTGAAGTTTGGAAACCCCTCCCCGAATCGTGATGGACCCAAAACCCGAGTGGACGGAACAGATCTAGTGTTTCCCTACATCAGGCAGGGCCAAGGGGGCAATGAACCGGGCGGATGGGAGAATGTCAAGACGTGAAGCGAGAGCCAGGCAGCCATTGGGATCATCGCCGGTGATGAGTTGTCCCAAGTGAAGTGGCCATGATGACCGGTGATGAGATCCAATCAACATCGTCATGCGAAAAAAAGAAAAAGTTACCATCAGCCCTCCATATTCCATTTCCGGCAACAAGGTGAAGTGAAGCCATCACCACAAACATCCCCACCTCCCTCACCGCGGTTAAATCCAAGAGATAACGACATAATCAGCACACCAATCCAAAACAACGAGTCAGAGATCCAAGGTGAAGCCATCACCACCTTGAGACAATCTCCCTCACCGTGGCTAAATTCAAACGCGGCACCCCCAATCTTCCAAACTATCCATAAGGCACAAACCACCACATATCACAAATTTCATGAAACCGAGCAAAAAGCATAATTTTCCAAACACATATATTGAGTAGGTGGTTTGTATTGAGGTAGTAATAGTATTGGGGGGGGGTATATAGTAAAAAATAGATTATTCCATCCAACAACAGAGACACGCGCGCGCATATTAAACAAAATCCATCGCTATGCAACTTCAATGTTTTTTTGTTCATCGTTCGCGTAAGCACATAATCTTCAATGTCCCGAATCAAAATAATAAGCGACATCAAAATCGCGCGCGCACGCAAGCAAAACATCAAACAAGTCGCCTTTTTTTCCCACAAAAAGCAAGAGCTAAAAACAAGCCAACTGCTTTAGGCAGACTTGGTCTCGCTGATCTGAGTCTCCTTCTCGACCTGGTTAAGGTCGACGCGGGCAACCTCAGCCTCGTCACCGTCGATGATCTTGGCGAGCTCCTCGAGGGTGGGGCCCTTGGTCTCGACATACATGAAGTAGACAAAGGCAAGCTCGAGGAAGATCCAGCAGGTGTAGATGAGGTAGAGCTTCCAGGTGCTGTTGGTGGGGCCGAAGAAGTCGAAGGCGACGGGGTTGGCGTAGATGTTGAGGGTGAGAGCGCACTGGACGGACAAATTCATGACCATGAGACCCTTGGCGCGGAGCTTGTAGGGGAGGATCTCGATGGCGTAGCCGACGAGGAGACCGGACCAGGCGAGAGAGTACATGATGCCGAAGACCCAGATGAAGAAGATCATGGCCTTGTCGGCACCGGGGGACTGCTTGGTGTCCCAAAGAGCAGAGCAGATGGTCCAGAAGACAAAGGTGCAGAACATGCCACCGGTGGAGGCCAGGAACATGGGGCGGCGACCGACCTTGTCGACAAGCATGGCCATGGTGACGGAGACGATGAGGGCAAGGCAGGTCTGGCCGGCACCGAGACCGAGCTTGGCAGTCTGGTCGGTGACACCGGCCGAGTCGTAGAGCTTGGAGGAGTAGTTGGAGATGATAGCGTTACCAGACCACTGGGAGAAGATACCGAGGGAGATGAGGACGGCGAATCTGTAGCGGTTGCCCTTGGTGCGGAAGAAATCGGCGTAGCTGGAGTTGCCCTTGGCCTCGTACTCGAGACGGATGGTCTCCTTGATCTCCTGGTACTCGAACTGGACGGTGGGGTGCTGGTCGTTGCCGTTGGCGTGATACTTGGCGAGCATGGCAAGAGCCTGGTCGTGCTTGTCCTTGGCAATGAGGAAACGGGGGGACTCGGGGACCCAGTAGATGAAGGCAAGCTGGATGAGCGAGGGGAGGGCCTGGAGAAGGGCGGGCACACGCCATGACCATTCGGTGGGGACGTAGGCGGTGCCGAAGGCGAGCCAGGAGACGATCAAGGCACCGACGTTCCACAGGCAGTTGTAGACGCTGGTAAGACGACCACGATGCTGGGGATGGCAGATTTCGGTGAGAAGCATGGGAGACGAGATCTGGGCGAGGGAGTTGCCGAAACCGAGGAGGACACGGCCACCCATGAAGACACGGATGTTGGTGCAAGAACCCTGGATGACGGCACCGACAATCATGATAACGCAGCCAATGGCGATGGGGAGCTTGCGACCAAAGTTATCGGCGAGGAGAGGGCTGTAGACACGGGCCAGGTCAGCAATCGTTGATTGCCATTGGGCTTCTTTCTCTCTGGAATCCAAAACTTACACGATAGGGATAGAGACCAAAGAACCAATCTGGTAGAGAGCACCGACGAGACCGAGGAGGGAACCTCTGGGTCTCTCGAAGTAGCTGTCCCACTGCTCCATGTTCTGGACAGCGTTGAAAAGCATACTGTAGATACCATGTTAGCAAGGGACCCCCAGTTTTGCTTCCGAAAGCAAACGTACCCATCGTAACCGGTGGTAGCAGAGGCAACGCAAAGAATGATGGCGAAGAAGTAGAGCTTGCGAAGACCGGGCTCCTGACGCCAGTTGACTCTCTCAAACTGAGGAGCCTCCTCCTGGGCGACCTCGGCCGCCGCAGCTTGGGGCTTCTTATCGAAGATGCCCATGGTGATGGATGGTTGGTGTGTGAACTCGACGATGGGCTGTGAAGTGCGAGAGAGGCAGCAATTGAATGGCTCTCAAGAAAGATGTTGGCGACACAGCTGACCCGGCTCCTTGGATCCTAAAAGGGTGGGATTGTCAGGAACGCAAAAACGAGGATGGGATGGGGGATTATAAAGACATGTTGCTCAGGGACGGTCAACCAACCCTGGGGTACGGAAGAGTCGTGGAGACCAAGACGGACAGACGGACCGGCCAGGCGTTCGAGGGACAACCGGGGTTGGGCAGGCATCATGGGGGGAGGAGGTGTGGGACATGTTCACACCAGAGAAGCTTGACCAACTGCGGCCCTGAGCCCACCACCTCACCACCCCAGAACCGCTACCCGTACGGCGAATCCTCCACTTCTGCAAATAGCTAGTGTCTTTTGTTCAGTTCCAGGCACGTCTGGATGGGGCTCGCATGCACGCCGATACAGCCCGTACAGGTCGTCGGTACGGGACAGGACGGCAACAGATTGCTGGCTCTCAGTTGAAAGTACCCCCCCGCGTTGGTCTCGCCAGTTCCCGACGGGCTGGCCGGAGACGGGTTGCTTGTCAATGAGGCTAATATGATATGTATGTATGTCCCATCAAGCCATACGTACACAGTACTCATATTCGAGATGCTTCACTCAGGACTGGACTGTGTCAAGCTCGTGAAACTTTCCTCCTTGATTTCCGTGACAACACATTTCCTGGGGACCCCAGGTCTCCCCAGCCCGCTCCTCCCCGTACCCCAGAGAAGTCTGCAAAAAAAGATGGAGCGATGACACCAAAGCATCGTGGAGTCGAGTTGATCACCAGGTCTCTCCAATCTTTCCCCAACTTTGACCACTTCTCCCCCGGCTTTGGCCCCTCCTGTGGGGACCCGCACTTTTGTCCTTGCCGAGACTTGGCAGACATGGGCCTCGATGGCGCCCCTGGGAGGTAAGCTCGTCTGCTTGCCCGCCTTGGGGATCGGACCGGTTTTCGCGTGGGCTCCTGGTCAGCGTCCAGCCAACCGAGCAGCGTCGAGCGAATGGGAGCATGCCGCCGCCGCCACTTTCAGCAACCTATGCACGGCCGGTGGAAGCGGACCGACAAAGAGATCGCGCTGCATATTGGCGCTGAGATGTGGCGCGCACTTGAGCTTGATTTGGCCAACGCTCACTAACGTCTCAACGTCGTCCTGTGATGGTTTCGTTTCTGTCATCAGGGAGGGAATCAAAGGCTCTGCTCTCTCAACTTGTTCGAGAGATAACCATGGTTGGCAGCGGAAAAGAGACGAATTGTTGACCCACGGGAAGGCAGGGGTGTGCTCCTGTCTCAATTAGGCAGTATTTGCCAAAGTCGGGAGCTCCCCGGGGGGTCCCAGGATGTTACGGCGGCAGGTATATGAGATGCATACCGACTGCAATGGTATGGCCATGCGTGCCGATAATACACAGGCCTCGCTTGGGCTGGCAGAAGCTGGGCACAAACCCGACGCTTGGAAACAAGCACATCCCGCTCCGCGTAGACGACTTGGAGATGTGCCGGTACGTCGAGGTCGAAGTCAGGCGGCCGATGCCAAGGGGGTGGTGATGGTGAAGAAGGTTACGGAGTAGTCTAGCTACATACTAATGCGGGCAGAGCTGGTAGCCAGTCGGAGGAGATATCTCGTAGGGAAGCCGGAGTGGCACACCCTCGCCGCCGAAGCACATGATGGTGATGTTTGGAGACAGCCAGTGGGCCAGTGGGGTAGCGAGCCGTCAAGTTTCCAACGACAGCCGGTGATTGGTCCGTAGGAAGCCTCCCCGTGTTTCCGACGAGTGGGAATCCGGGGCACCCCACTTTCTTTTCGGCCTTGATCATGTTTTCGGCGCTGACTTGAGGCCCTTCCAAAAGGGCGACATGTCACTGCCAGAAGCACTAGTGGCTGTTGGGCAAACACGCTTGTGCAAGAACGAAGATGTTTCTCCGGGTTGGTGAGTGATGATGCCCTGTTTCGCGAAGTTCGCCCTCACGGCGGCATCTCCAGCTGGGCGTTCACTGGGCGTTCTGGGGTGCGGCTTCCCCGTTGATGCTAAGGGATCGAGCTAACGCTTGCCTCGCAACTTCTCCCGGCTTGGCTTTTCATTCAGGCTAAAAGGACCTGGCCCTCAGCCGTTTTTGCCCAGCAGGCGTTTCCTATCCGTGCTTTCTAGCGTCCAGATAGCGTTTCGAAAAAGACTTTTTCCGCTGGTGAGCTGATCCCATCTGATCTGATCGGCTCGCGGCCGGTGAGGCGCGTGTAGGGGAAAGGGGAAGGGCGCGGTGAGTGCCGGACACATGGCCCGAGGCTATCACTAGGAGTTTTGCTAGTTTCTGCAGCTGTCAACCAGGAAGTTGTCGTGAGCTTGGTGCCTTCTCCGTGCCTTTTGCCATTTTACCATGTGGAAGACACGCTATGTGGCCATCACCGAGTCCACTGTGGAGAGAGTGCTGGAGACTTGGGACCACAGGCGGCTTGATATCTCGATGGATCAAAAAGAGGCGGTAACATCATGCCTGAAGCCAACGAAGCCAATGAAGCCAATGACGTGCAGCCAAGTCTTGAAGCACGCCGATATTGTCACCTCGGGAAGGGAAATAATGCACCCTGCCATCCGAGGCTAGAGGCGCTGATATCAAACACACGATATCACTTGGACGACAAACACGATTCCCAGGTGCCCGGGACGCAGAGACAGAGAGCAGAGATGAAATCCATGAAATCCATTATTAACTGTCGCATCTGAGTGTGGAACTATTCCCAAACAGCCACGGTGGTTTGCGGCACCAGGACAAAATAAGGGAAGCATAGGCGGGACGGCACCGTTCGCCGGTGGCACCTGAGGTCCTAGGGCCGCCCAAGAGATGTCTAGGCCTTTCTGCATGAGTCTTGGGTGTTGTTGACTGTAACCGCAAAGTTTGGTCCCGATGCCTACCTAATATCGGGCATGGCACCGGGGGCATTGAATTTGGAATTTTCTGTTCTCCTCTTTTGAATCAACATGCCATCTCTCTCGAGGAGTTGGTGAAGAAGCAGCGGTGATGCCGTTGTCTCTTCCCGACTGTTTCCGCTTGGGTGATGGTTGGGAAAAAAAGGCAATGGCCGGGGACATCCCTGCCAAACTCGGGGGGGACGGCAGACGGAGTTTGAGGGGAAGGCTGGAAAAAGCGCGGGGTTAAGCACGGGCCACGTTGCGGTCATGTGAATTCGCTGCAGATGCAACCACTCAATTGCGCGGCGCGTTTCAATGCAACCACTCAACTGCGCGGCGCGTTTCAATGCGCGCGTCCAATTTTTTGGCTACGCGTCTGCCGTGGAGTCATTCGTCCCTTTCTGGTGCCGCCGTGACATCACCGTAACGACTACACATAGCATCGCCAACCAGACCAAATCCACTGCGGCATCATGGTTGGGTCTTCGAAACCATCCGAAAAGAAGCAGTCATCCTTGACTAGTTTCTTCACCCCAAAGACTGTCAATGGCTTGTCACAGAAGTTGGCTGCCCAGAAGCCAGCCAAAGACGACTCCAAAGCTGGACGCTCGTCCTCGCCATCTGCCCCTGGACCGTCTCAAGTCTCCAGGTTCAAGCGACCTCTCCAAGAGGACAATGACTCTGGGAATGGGACAGAAAAGACTACCAGGTCTAGCCGTTTGACCAAACGCGCCAAGCGTGTCCTTGACGACGATGACGAGTCTGAGAATCAGGAGCTTCCAAGCTCGCCTCCTGCTGGAAATGGCCCAAGTTCATCCAGAACCGGAAAATATGTCTACGATGCGGGGTCCGCCTCAAAGACCGGCGCACCCGACGAGGACGAGACCGAAGATGCGGCAACGAGACGGAAGAAGGAGGAGCTGCACAAGAAGTTTGTCAAGAAGCTTGGCCATCCAGACAGCATGTCGTACATGAAGAGGCGCAATGGTGCCCCAGACAGTTCTACTCCAGGCCTGGAGGGTGATGACGCGGAAGGAGAGGATGAGGCTGAGGAGGACGAACCACCACCGACCAAGGGCAAGAAGAAGGGTGCCAAGACTGGCAAGCTTACGCCTATGGAAATCCAGTTTCTCGATATCAAGAGGAAACACATGGATACTCTCTTGATTGTCGAAGTTGGTTACAAGTTCAAGTTCTTTGGCGAGGATGCTCGGATAGCTGCCAAAGAGCTGAGCATTGTGTGCATTCCTGGCAAATTCAGATACGACGAGCGTAGGTGCAACTTGCATGTGTTGTGTTCCGATCGTTATGCTGACCTTTCGCCAAGATCCATCCGAAGCCCATCTCGACCGATTCGCCTCTGCCAGCGTGCCAGTTCACCGACTAAACGTACACGCCAAACGCCTTGTTGCTGCTGGTCACAAGGTTGGTGTTGTCCGCCAAGTTGAGACTGCAGCCCTCAAGAAAGCCGGCGACAATCGCAACGCACCATTCGTCCGAAAACTTACCAATGTCTACACCAAGGGCACATACATCGACGAGACAGGGGAGCTGGATCAACCCGGAAACACCACTGGTGCTCCATCTGGTGGCTATCTGCTTTGTCTTACTGAATCCCCGACCAAGGGGTCTGGCACTGATGAGAAAGTGCAAGTCGGAATTATTGCCGTACAGCCTGCAACCGGAGATATCATCTATGATGACTTTGAAGATGGCTTCATGAGGCGCGAGATGGAGACCCGGTTGCTCCATATTTCGCCTTGCGAATTCCTCATTGTCGGTGACTTGTCCAAGGCCTCCGACAAAATTGTCAAGCATCTTTCTGGCAGCCGTACCAACGTGTTCGGTGATCGAAGTCGGGTTGAGCGGGTGCCCAAGTCAAAGACTATGGCTGCTGAGGCTCACTCTCATGTCACCCAGTTTTATGCTGACAAGACCAAAGAGGATGACGAGAACTCAGCAGCTCTTTTAGAGAAGGTCTTGAAGCTGCCGGAGTCAGTCACCATCTGTCTGTCAGCAATGATCAACCATCTCACCGAATATGGCCTGCAACATATCTTTGGTTTGACCAAGTACTTTCAGTCGTTTAGTACACGACAGCACATGTTGGTCAACGGGACAACACTTGAGAGTCTCGAGGTCTACCGAAACTCTACGGACCACTCTGAAAAGGGTAGTCTGATGTGGGCATTGGACAAAACCCAGACCAGGCCCGGCCAGAGACTGCTGAGAAAATGGATTGGTCGTCCATTGCTTGACCAGCAGCGTCTAGAAGAGCGTGTCACTGCAGTAGAAGAGCTTCTAGAGAAGCAGTCTACCATTCAGGTCAGCAAGCTGACCGGCATGCTGGCCTCGGTCAAGGCCGATCTGGAGCGCAGCTTGATCCGTATATACTACGGAAAGTGCACCAGGCCGGAGCTTCTGTCAACCCTTCAGACTCTCCAGAAAATCGCCATGGAGTATCACAGAGTGAAGTCTCCGGCAGAGACAGGCTTCAAGTCAAGCCTGCTCCAGGAGACCCTTCTCTCTCTGCCTGCTATCGGTGACATCGTCACCTCCTACCTCGACAAGATCAACGCCCAAGCCGCCAGAAAAGACGACAAATACAACTTCTTCCGTGAGGAAGAGGAGACAGACGACATCACCGATCACAAGCTGGGGATCGCGGCTGTAGAGGCCGATCTCGACGCCTACCGCACAGAAGCCACGGCCAAACTCAAGAAGAAGGTTTTGGTGGAATACACCACCGTCTCCGGCATCGAATACCTCATCGAGGTAGCCAACACCGACCTCAAAAACGTCCCCGCCTCTTGGGCCAAAACCTCTGGCACCAAGAAGGTCTCTCGGTTTCACACCCCAGAGGTGATCAAACTCATCAGCGAGCGCGACCAGCACCGCGAAGCCCTCGCCGCAGCCTGTGATGCCGCCTTTTCGGCTCTTCTCTCGTCTCTCGCGGCGGAGTATCAACCACTCCGCGACGCCGTCTCCTCTCTCGCCACATTGGACTGTCTTTTGTCCCTCTCCCAGGTGGCCTCCCTACCAGGCTACTCCAAACCCAACTTCCTCCCCATCACGGCCCCCCCTTCGATTTCCATCGTCGAAGGCCGCCACCCCATAGCAGAACACACCCTTTCCACTCCTTACATCCCCTTCACCACCTCCCTCTCCTCGCCTGCCCCGTTGGCCCAACTGATCACAGGCCCCAACATGGGCGGTAAATCCTCCTACGTTCGCTCCGTCGCGCTCCTCGTTTTGCTTGCTCAGATGGGGAGCTACGTCCCCGCAACAGAAATGACGCTCACCCCCTGCGACGCCATCTTCACCCGCATGGGCGCGAGGGATAACCTCTTTGCGGGGGAATCAACCTTTATGGTTGAGGTCAGTGAAACAGCTTCTATTCTCCGCTCCGCCACCCCGAGGAGCCTGGTGATTCTGGATGAGCTGGGAAGGGGGACGTCGACGCATGACGGGGCGGCGATTGCGCATGCGGTGCTGGATTATGTGGTTAAGGAGGTGGGGTGTTTGACGCTGTTTATCACGCATTATCAGAACCTGGCGAGGGTGGCGGAGGGGTTGGGGGATGGGAGGGTGAGGTGTGTGCACATGAAGTTTAGGGTTGAGAGAGGGGGGGATGGGGATGGGCAGGAGGAGGAGGTTACGTTTTTGTATGAAGTTGCCGAGGGGGTGGCGCATCGGAGTTATGGGTTGAATGTGGGGAGGTTGGCGAGGTTGCCGAAGCAGGTGCTGGAGGTTGCGGGGGTGAAGAGTAGGGAGATGGAGGAGGGGGTGAAGGAGAGGAGGCTAAAGGGGGTGGTGGGGCTGTTGGGGGGGTTGATGAATGGGGAGAAAGGGGAGGAGGAGTTGGAGCAGCTTGTGGAGGGTATTGAACAGCTTTAGGTGGGCAAGGGATTATGGAGTGTGGTAATTGTTAATTGTGGGAGTATACATAGGACTGGAGTTGGTTGGGGTTGGTAATTGGTGTTGGGAGGGGGGTTATTGCAGCTACCTACCTAGGTTTGAGTCGGGGAGATATCTGGAAGGTAGGTGCAGCACATGAAATAGAATATTCCACAATTGTGTATATGTAGGACCCAACAATGAAGTCCCTGTTATATCTTGCACTAGCCATGTTCAAAACATTTGATCTACTTCATACTGAGAAGAGGAGGTTTGACATGACGACGATAGATCATCTTCCAATCTTTCCACCCCATGAACTTCATCCATGCCTTGAACCTGCTAGACGACTCTGCTTAATTTCTTCTTGTCTCTGGCAGCAGAGCTCCTGATGGAACGGTATCCCAGTAGTTGTTTGTATCCTCGATCTCCAGACATTTATTACAACGTCGATAATGCTCGCATTGGGTACAGAGCGTTTCCATCGTTTCTCGCCGATACGGTCCATGCTGATGGGGGCACTACGGGGGTCTCATGTTACCTTATCAGTCTCGGGACATATGTGCAAGGGATATGGTGATGGTAAAGACTTACACAATACCGGAGGAACCAGACGGTTGGTGGGTTGGGTTTGTTGGTGGCATTGTTGATGTTGTTGACGTTGAGGAGGATGGAATAAACTGGAAGATCCAAAGGTGTGTTTGACTTGTTAGGTATTTGCAGTGACGAGTGTTACAATAACTGACGACAACAACGAATCCATTAAGAGAGGACGAAAATGTTTGAGAGGGGAGTCAAGAAGGAGAGGGCTTACCTTTATATATCGAAGGTTCCCCTTCCTCTTCCACTAGGTTCCTTGGGTACGCGTTATATGCCATAACCCTCGCTCTTGTTTCGGCTTGCCATCTCGGGGGACCGGCAATATCGCTTCCAACGAGCCAAGAGAGACAAGTTCAGGGTTCCCTCTTCGAGATCCTGACTGTTGTGTAACTTTTGGCAAGTTGGGACGAGGCTCTGGAGAGACAGCAGCACCGCCGACATGTACTTGATCTAAACCAATGAACGGTATGAGTTTTTTCAGTTCAAAGATGAAGAACCAGTCAACGTGACCTTGAACACTTTCCGGCTTCTGGTATCAACAGTGCAGGTAGGTGTTGTGTTTGTTATTCACCACCAGGGTTCGAGCGAGTAAGAAAGTCAGTTAACAAAGTGGAGGCTTTTTGATAGATTGCGTCTGAAGAGCGATTGTAACATAAATAAATTGGAGCTAAGCCTGGAGAGTAGGAAGTAGTACGTCGAAGGTGTGATCAGGTGTATCCTTCGTGGAGGTATCTCGTGGGCTTGCCTGTCCTGAAGATGTCGAAGACATTCCGACTCCGTAAAAATCTGAATGTAGTGATTTGATGTTGGGGCAAGCAAACGACTTTTTCAGAGTGCAAGATAAGAAAACAGTAAAATCGATAGTCGGTGATATCCAATTGAGGATATCGTTCGAGTCGTTTCACTGGTATTCTGAACAACACTTCAAGGATGGAATGTGATTTATGACATGTGGGAGACCCTATGAAATGTAGCTGTGTCAAGCTGAGAGGTAAGTAAACAATCAAGACAGGTTCAGACAGTCGAGGCAAAACGGATGGCAACACAACAGGAGCCAAAAAAGGCAAAAATTGATCGCGGCAGGGATCGAACCTGCGATCCTCTGCGATACTGGGATATTGTAAAGCAGATGCCTTAACCACTGGGCCACGCAACCTATTTGATTGGTGGATGTTGACCGGAATTGAGTTCATGACAGGACCAAACGGGAGCGGCCCGCATCTTGGCAAGCTCTTATCTTATCAGTGAATGTGGTTGCACCCAAAGCTCAACTCCCCGCCAGCTTGAGATCAGACGGTACCTTGAGAGCTACAGGTGGAGCAACTGAAAGTGTCACAGACCCTACCAAACAAAATGAACTCACTCAGAGTGGCCAATTCCATCGTCCGCAGAAACGTGACGGCTGCTGTGCTCAGGTACGTCCCTCCCAAGACTCCATTGACTTCCACTAACAGAAACCCCAAGAACCACCCCCTGCATCCTCCTCCCTCAAGCTCAAAGACCATGGCTCCCCCAACAACTCCCACAACAAACCCTCCCCGTCCGGTCCTTCTCTCACTCCCCCTCCCTCTCAAAACGTAACCGCAAAGAAGAAGAACCCGAAGAAGACGACCCCCGAGGCAAAAAAGGCGGCAAGAAATCCAACAAAAAAGAAAAGGGCGGTGCCCCAGCCCAGCAGCAGCAACAAGAAGCCCAACCCTCAGCAGCCGCCGAAGACCCCTTCAACCTCGACCCCCTCATCGCCCTCTTCCAAAAGACAGAATCCCACTACACCTCCCAGCTCGCCCTCCTCCGCTCCCCCACCGGCCGCTTCAACGTCGAGTCCATCGGCGCCATCCCCGTCTCCCTCGACAAGAAGTCCACCGTCGCGTACCGCCTCCAGGAGCTCGCCACCGTCGCCCCCCTAGGCGGCCGGCGGTGGTCCATCCTCGCCTTTGAGGAAGCCTCCGTCAAGCCCATCATCTCGGCCGTCCTCAAGTCGCCAGACTTCAACCAGCAGCCCCAGAGAAATGAGGAGAACCCCCTCGAGCTGACCATGACGGTCGAGCCGGAAAAGGTCGACGACCTGGTCAAGAGGGCAAAGGATCTCTGCACCGAGTGGAGGAATAAGCTCAGAGACGAAACACACAAGCACGAGACCCATGTCAAGAAGAACAAGTCGTTGCTGAAGGATGACTTGTTCAAGATCAAGGAGGCGTTGAAAAAGCTTCAAGATGAGAGGATGAAGGTTGTTGCGAATAAAGAGAAGGAGGTCGTGGCTGCTATCCAGTCCAAGGCCAAATAGACGACCAGGGTCTTAAAAAGGTTGTAGATGTTTTGTTAGATAGTTGGTGCCCATACGAGGCGTTGGATCTCAAGTATACCAGTGTGCGTTTCATGTGCCATCTCAAAAAAAAAAAAAAAAAAGGACGAGTTACACAAAAGATTTCTTTCAGTCTAAATTCATATCACAGTAATATACCTAATGTTACATCGACAGCCTCACTGTCTTTTGTTGTTTAAGCCCTCTTCTGGGCACCCCCCCTTCCCTTAGCCGCCTCAGTAGGCAACAAACTCATCACCTTGTCCAAAAACCTCCTCTGATCCTCCCCCCTATAACTCCACGTCCTCGCCGTGTAGTTCTCAATCAACCCCTTCACATCCCCCAACTCCTTATACCCCACCTCCTTGTACTTGCCCAACACAGCCAAATCTAACACCGCCTCCCTCGCCTTCAGCGGGGCCCGTCCAGGAAAAAACCTCTCCCCCTTTTCCAACCAATCCCTCTCCCCCTGACTGTTGAAAAAAATCGGCTTCCCCTCCTTGAACGCCCTCTTCCTAACCGCAGTGATATCCATCGTAACCCCACTATCCCTGTTGAACGCCTGGCCCCCGCCCATAAGCCTCATAGTCTGAATCACACTCTGCACCTTCCCCCACTGCGCAGAGGTAGCAAGCCCACCGCCGTAACCGCTCAGATCCTTTCTCCTCAGCTTAGGAACAAACGGCACGACTTCTCCTTTTTCGTACCGATCCACAACCGCCTTTTCCGCCTCGGAAAGAACCATCTTTCCTTCGTTGGCCTCCTTGGGCTTTTCTTTCCTGGCTTGCTTGTTTCCTCCCTTACCACCAGCACCACGGGTAAACTTCCCGCCTAGACGGGCAGATCGACTGCCTGGCTGTCTCCCCCCCGCACCGGGACCAGCACGACGGAATCCAGTTTGTTGTTGTTGTTGTTGGTTGGAGCGAAACCCAGTGCTTGGTCTCGGTCCTACAGTCCCGGCTCCACCACCGGGAGTGTACCGGGCAGCTAGACGAAGGGATTTGATACTGAGAATTTTTGCCCCGGTTGGAGCACCACTAGCAGAGGGGGCTTTCCCAAAAGGGCTGGCGCTGGGGCCGGTGTTGTTGGCGCGGAGGGTGCGGATGTCGAGGGGGCGTTTGACGGCGGCGCCGGTCGAGATCTTGGTGAGTCTTGTTGCGGCGGAGATTGAACGGGTGGGCTTGTTGTTGTTGTCTTCTTCGGCGAGTTGGGGGCCCGAGGTGGTGAAGCTGCGGGTAACGGCGGAGGTTGTTGTCGTCGACGGCGGGGCACGACGCCCGAGGGCACCGGCCCTGAGGATTTGCTGCCGGGGCATGTTGAGAGAAAAAATTGTCGCCTTGGGGAATGGGTTGAAAACCCTCAGATAGGCGACGTTTGAGGGTGAGAAAGGTTGGGTGAGCGGAAAAAAGTCGGCGACAACACCGGCGAGGTTTCGAGCTCGCGAGCAGTGAGGTTCGTTTGACGATGGGGTTGAGCAGGAAAGGAAAATGTTGGTGGGGTGTGATTGGTCAATTCTGGGGACAGGTGGGTCTGGGGTTTGGGAGCTTGGTCCATGCTTGGCCTGTGCTGACTTGCAACGATGTTTTGGATTTCCGCACTGGGTTGGTGGTGAGGGTTAGGAGTGGTGAAGATATTTTGCTTTTGAGCGAATAGAATAATAGCTAATACTGTCTGACCATGAAGAGATATTCTACTAGAACAGCAGTGTCGTTCCTTCCCAGCTCAAAACATCATTCATTCTCTTAGTTGAACAATTCTGATGGTGTTATATGCATGTGCTGAACGTCAAGCGAGCAGCTCATGTTGCTAAAATCATGATGATTTCTCCCGAACTGACACAGGAGTGCCAATGCATATCATCACTCAAGCTCCCAAGACATACCTACCTGAGATGTCAGATTCTGCAGATAAAATCCGATTGAATGGTCCACAGAAAGAGCCGAGCTCTTCATGTCGGGGAAGACAAGCATTCCAAGAGGGCAGGCAGGATCAATGCAAGTGCCACCAAAAGGTTTCCGTGTTCCCTTATATTGGTCTGAGCAAGCAGTTGGAACGATCTTGTGACATCGTTTAAAGTATGCAAAGTGGTGAGCATCAGACCCGATCATGGTGAGAGCGACCGGTCCCCGCCAGGAGCCGATATCACCTTTGCGTGGCTAACCGAACTGTCGTCCTCTCAGCTTGCTCAACGCCACAACTGAGAGCGAAAAGATCAGATGTGACGTTTCACCGAGAAACCCAGTCAAACGCTTGAGCAGATCGCCTTCCTCCCCAAGTCGTCTTGCAATTTGGGTATTTGCCTGTTCTCAGGACACCAGGGTTCAGTCTGAACACAGACCAAGACAGCACCCAGCTAGCCCTTGTGGCTCCAAGATTTGTGACAGCTACAACTGCCGCGCTATAGACACAAGGCTCGGAGCACCCGGTGATGCGATAAGAGGTAGCGGCACCATACCCACGCGTCAGACCACGCAAATAGAGTGCCTGCAGCTGATATATGAGATTCCAGGCGTCAAATCGACAGTGGTGCCGGTTCGGCGGCGCACGGTGCCATTGCCCACTTTCCTCAAGTTGTCCCGTACATCGGGCGGTTAAGATGGAGTGGCCTTCACAGTAGGCCGTCGCCCTCGCTTGCTGGCGAGTCTCGTGTTGACAGGAGTCGACGAGGGGTCAACGACGAGGTTTGGAGGTAGTCGATGCTATGTTCCAGTAGATCGTTCATTTCCCTTGCTGCAGCCTATGAACAATGAACTCGAGCTTTCGTCCGAGATCTGTCAAGGTTTGTTGTGAAGCCGTTGGCGAGTTGTCCAGTTGGCAATACGTTCGTTGGTGGCGTATCGTACAGCAACAACCATTCATGCGTGCTGGCTAGATCTCCTCATCTGAGAGGATTGTCGCTTCGAGGTCGGCCCACCGGCATGCTTCGACAGCATAGATTGTATATTAGTCGACAGTGGATCTCGCTTCCGATCAGACCCCTACCCGGGCTTGAGAAACGGCACTTCCAGGTACTATAGACGAGAAGTGGGTATTGTTGCGGTATGGTGGTGGCGATTGTAAAGAGCCTAAATGGCGTAGATCTTATCAGAATGTCAACATCATGACTGGAGCAGACGACCAGCTTGGAAGGATGAATCCATTGAGTTTTGTGGGATAGAGATTCTTCGGCCCAGCTCTCCGAGCCATCTTTGGATTTGATTTGAGCCTGAAGAAGGACATATTAGGGAGGTCTGAGAAGATCGACTAGACCATCTCGTTAGTTGTCAGTTTCAATAAACCATAGCAATTCACTTGCCTCTCTTACCGAGCTCCCCAAAGTGCACACAACCGCCGGTCAAACATGCTGTGACTAGCTTCGATGACAGGATAACTCCTAGTCGTAGCGACTTGGAACTAAGGTATGCACGAGGTAGCACTGCAGCTATCTGCATAGGGCTCAGTTAGTAGATGCTGCCATCGTGGACAAACAAGCTAGAAGCCCTAATTCTTACGGATAAACATTCCGAGAAGCCCCCTGGCATAAACAGGGTCGACTGCTGTTCGAAGGATCACCTCGCTACCGGACGGGACACTTCAGCCTCGAGGTTACTCGAAGTGAAGGGCGGTTAGCATGAAACTGTCGACGGCCAGGGACTCAGTCAACACGAAGCCAAGTCAACTTGAACGCGAAGTCAGGATAGGAAGCTCGAGCTCTCGAGGCTCCCCACTTCCCGGTTGTGACGGGAGATGGTGCCGCAAAACTGTGTGACAGGTAGTCTGGGGCGTAACACCAAACGGAGAAGATCACCAGTTGATCAATCGGCGATGGTGGAAGGTTATATTCCGCCGTCCATATGCGCCAGCCTCGCCTGTGGTGTTTCCTATGCCTCTGGACGGGGGTCCTCCCTCCATTTGGTAGATATCCAAGTCCATGTGACCCAGTAATATTGGCCTTTACCAAATGAGGCTCTCCTGGGGGGTAGTATTATCCAGACAGTGCGCCAGGAGCACCCGTCAAGCTGGGGGAGGGCACCATTCGGAACAATCGCATGCAGAGACAGGCCGGAATGCAACGGGACCGATTGTCGACAAGGTAGCAAGCAGGTAAAACATGCAGATGGGAGCCACCAGTCCAGAAGCCGCCCAACGGTATCGCAGCGTAGGCGAAGGGGGGTGGCGAGCCAATGGACAAGACTTGTTTGAGACGACGAGGACATAGCACGGCTGCTATTGCATGAATGTGTCCTAAGATTTTCAGATGGGATTGGCATTTCATTGCCAGAAAGAATCAGGAGAAGAGGACTATCCGTATCGGAAACCAGCAGTTGGCCATTGTTGGATGGTTGAAAAATGCAACGGTCTCTGTAAAGCTGGACGGAGAGCCGGGAACCCCAAACCGGGCCGATCGGGAAGACAGGAAGGCTTCAGGATTGATGATCTGAGGTTTGGGAACTCGGCATGCTGGAGAATAATAATTGAAATTGGCGCAGACATGTCCACACTCCACACTTCGACGTCGTTGATGGTAGTCTCGACACACGTGAGTGAGATATAATCGGGAACGAAGCAGCCACATCCGGAACAGCGGGACTAGGCAGCGGCCCCTGCTTCGAGATCTTATCGTGGTCTGTGCTTCCTCCAGAGGAGTTTTAGCAGTGATCAAAGCTTTTACTAGGGACCTGGATTCCACTGTTTCTCGAAGGCTTCACGATGTTCTACTGTACATACCTGAGCAGCAATTTTCTCCGATTTGTTGTTCAGCTTTGACTGTCGTGCTTGAAACTGCGTCTGTGGTCTGCGCTTATGGTCCGCAGCGTGTCGTCACCTCTCGGAGAAAACAAACAGCCTCCACACCAGGAACACCAAACCACCAACAACTGCGCGCCTTGCCAAGGATCACACCTTGAATCTCCGACCACCGGGTTTGATGCCGTTAGCTCCTGCAACAGACCCAGCAGGTGGTTGTATTTCGCCGACCAAGACCGGCACTGGTTCCCCATCCTGAACCTCGCCATTGGAATATTCATAGCTTTGGATGCGTTTATGCGGGTGGCTGGCACCGTCTGAGAAGAGAAAGCTAACAGATTTGAAATGAAGCCCGGCATCCTCTTACCTTAGCACCGAGCAGCTGTTGTTCGTAAAGTATCAATCTCTGGTTCATGGAAACCAGATTCGCCGTTCCGATGGGCAGGCAGAGACATCTGACCATGCAGTTGATGAGATTCCCGGATTCGCAACATCCTGGAAGATTAGATACACATACATCCCTATTCAGACGGCATCTGCACTTCAACCCGCCAACCGCCACCGCTTGGTCGGCCATCGAGATCAGACGGTACCTTCATTAACAAGCATGCATGCCGCTAAGGTGCGGGCATCAGGTGCAAATTGCCATTTTGTCCCTTTATACTGGATTCTGTCGATGGCCTTCATATTCGATATCACCACCATTTATATAAAAATGGGCGGCAGTGACCTGCTGCCGCGGACCACACGCACATCCTACTCAAGAGGAGCCGTGCCCTCCGCAAGCAACCAATCCGCCGCCTTGCAGCCCGCCTTTCTGCGAGGATACCGGCCCGGAGTCCCGTTCCAAGCGAAATCCTCACCGCATCCGCACCGGGCCACCCAGGACCTCAACCAGCAGGAATTGCCTTCCCCGCAAAACGCCCAGTTTCCGCAAAACCGCCGTTGATGGTTTCCGATTGCATGCTCCGTCCCGTTACCCTGTTTCGTCGTGTTCTGTCTCCCTAACGAGTCTCAAACCCACAGCCGGTAAGTGGCTCGTTGTTGCCGGCTTCACCATCATTATGCCACATTGATCAGCACTTGATTGTGGATGCCAGCATACCAGTCTGAAAAAAGATACGAGAGGCCATAGATTAGAGGAGGAGAGCTCGTGGGGTTGGTGACCGGCAACCATCATCGTCAAAACTGGACCTCTGTGTTTGTTGTTTCAACACTATTCTCGAAGTTTTGACTATTGGGGAAGCCAAGACTCCCCACTTCTTTCGGCCAGGCGCTTGTTATTATCGGCTTGTCATCGTTGGGCTTTCATCATATTTGCGTTGGCTGGCTCTTCACCGACACCATATTTTGTTTCTTCATGATTGAGTTGTAAGAATGTGGCATTCGCTATTGATTCAACAACTGGTTTTTTTTTTTGGAATACCACAACACTAAGACGGACCTACCGCCGCATGGACAGGGATCAAGCAATTAAGTCTGGAGACGCCGTTGCAAAAGCCGTCATGGTCGCCACGTTACCTGCCTCCCGCCTGGCTGATCTGCGGAGCCTAGAAACCCATCGCCCGGCGGCATGGGTGTGGTTGGTGAGCTCGAGGTTGCACGGAATTCCATCCTTGCCTCAAAATCTTTACTTTCTTTCTCACAAGTTTCATATGACAGGGGCTGGCCACGTGCTGACCACGATGAAAACAGGAGGGTGTGGCAGAACAGCTATGTCTAGACCTCAAAACGGCGTCTCCTGGGGAATTAACTGCGGTGTATCGCGGCAATATCAACAAAAGTCGTCAACTCGATCCCAGGGACAGTCACGCAGTTTCCTGCTGCTTGGCAACGTTCAGGGATTCAAGATGCCCCAGGCTTGGCCTTGCCAGGGAGCCCACAGTTGTTTACACCCCCCACTCGGCCAAATCCCCCCTGCCTGCCTGCCTGCCTGTCAGAACAAGCGTCTTATGCAATAATCGTTGCGGGTCGTCCTGTGCTTTAAGCTGGATAGCAAACAATGCTACCGCTCATACGGTCCGTTCCTACCGACATGGCTATTCTCACCCGAGGGCAACAATCAAAAAGATCACGGACAGGTCCCATCAAGTGACGCGACCGCCCTGATCTCTCACTCCCGTTTCCACTCACACTCCCCACGCTGCGGTGCCGTTCGGACATCCCTGGTTGAACCTGGGTGCCTTGCTCACACACGCCCGCCATTGCTCGAGGACGTGACATATACAAGCGGTATCTTTTGGCTGTGATGTCTCCTCAAAGGTTCATCAGCCGAGTGTCCCCCCTTCCCACAGGGATACCATCCCCCCAAGTCTGGTCCCTACTCCGTTTGTACTCCACGGACCTAACCTCTTCCTTGTAATAACGCCCCATGAGGTCCCCCATTGAGCCGTTTTCGATATCTCACGGGTAATGTTCGGGAAAGAGACTCGGCCATCTTGATCCCCTTGAGGGTGTTGCCCGACTTATATACGATTCGGTGCTCCCTCTTTTGCAGTCTGTCCCAAGTGGGAATAAACGAGATAGACAGCCGTGCTGTGACTCTACTTTCTTCGACGCATGATACGAGCTTGATCTTTGATAAGTTCAAGCCTCGATCCCCAATCTCGAACCTCTCTCATCTTTGTTCCACCCCCTTTCCCAGGCTGGCGTGGCTTCCGTCCCTTTCCCCATTTGGTTCCAGAAGAGTGAAGAAGAAGAGAGCCAAGATGACGACCATCACGCCCGTGGGGAGCCTTGAAATCAGCCCGGCCACCAGCCCAGGCATTGAAGACCCCAATGCCTCTCCCATCGGCAGTGTCGATAGCAATGTGACCCCAGACACTGAGTTCTCACCGCCTGACAGCCCGTTTCGGCACCACGCTACCTTAGCTCCCGTCAAGGAGAAGCGGGAGCTGGCGAGGAAGAAACTTTCGACCTTGACCCTTGAGGAGAAGGTGGGGTCTACCAGGTTTCCAGCGAGAGGACTTTATGCTGACGTCGAACAGGTCTCCTTGCTAACCGCCGCAGACTTTTGGAGAACCAAGTCGATTCCGGAGAAGAACATTCCTGCAGTGAAGACCAGTGACGGGCCCAATGGTGCTCGTGGTGGCATTTTCGTGGGCGGAACAAAGGTAGGCTAACGCCCCTGGGGTTGGTTGTCTCCCTCGCTGTTGCGCTAACACTGTTGGCAGGCAGCCCTCTTCCCCTGCGGCATCTCACTGGCAGCAACGTGGAACAAGGACATCCTCCGTCAGGTCGGCCAGCACCTTGCTGAGGAGGCAAAGGCTCGTCAGGCCAACATACTGCTTGCACCTACTGTGTGCATGCACAGACACCCACTTGGTGGAAGGAACTTTGAATCTTTCTCTGAAGACCCCCTTTTGACTGGCAAGCTTGCTGCTCAGTACATTCAAGGTCTTCAGGAGAATGGAGTGGCTGCTACCATCAAGCGTCAGTACCTACATATTCAGCAATCTTGGAGACTGAAACTGACCAGATCTAGACTTTGTTGGCAACGAGCAGGAAACCCACCGGTTGACAATCGACTCCAAGATTGCCGAGAGGCCTCTTCGCGAGATCTACCTCCGTCCCTTCGAGATCGCGGTCCGCGAGGCCAAGCCATGGGCTGTCATGTCTTCATACAATCTGGTGAACGGTGTTCATGCCGATATGAACGAGCATCTCCTCAAAGATATTCTCCGTGGAGAATGGCAATTTGACGGGTGAGTGGCAACTTTGATTATCGGAGCCAAGCGATAAGCGAGCACGATCAACTGACCGACCCCTCCTGCAGAGCCGTCATCTCAGACTGGGGCGGCACCAACTCTACGGCGGAATCTGTCAAGCATGGGTGTGACATCGAGTTCCCCTACTCTACCAAATGGCGCTTTGAAAAGGTGCTCGAGGCTATCAAGGATGGCAAGCTCACCGAGGCTGATGTTGACCGAGCAGCCGAGAATGTGCTTACCCTTGTCGAGCGCGTCAAGGGCAGCGATATGACTGCTGAAGCAGAGGAACGCGAGGATGATCGGCACGAGACGAGAGAGCTTATCCGCGAGGCGGGCGTTCAGGGCCTTGCACTTCTCAAGAACGAGAGGTCTATTTTGCCTATCAACCCCAAGACGGCCAAGGTTGCCGTCATTGGTCCTAACGCCAACAGGGCCATCGCCGGTGGTGGTGGAAGCGCCAGTCTTAACCCTTACTACAACACCCTTCCCCTTGATAGCATCCGAAGGGTTGCTCAACAACCTGTCACTTATGCTCAGGGATGTCACATTCACAAGTGGCTCCCTGTGGCATCTCCTTACTGCAGCGATAGGACTGGGAAGCAGGGTGTGACAATCGAGTGGTACAAGGGAGATCAGTTCCAAGGCCAGCCTGTTGTCACCCAGAGGCGGAGCAACACTGACTTGTTCCTTTGGGATTCGGCGCCTCTGGCTCAGGTTGGCCCGGAATGGTCGGCTATCGCCACGACCCATCTCACGCCGACTACTACTGGCAAGCACACCATCTCATTCATGTCTGTCGGCCCAGGCAAGCTCTTCGTCAATGGTCGACTTGCGCTTGATCTTTGGGACTGGACAGAGGAAGGGGAGGCCATGTTTGATGGGTCTATCGACTATCTCGTCGAGGTTCAGATGGAGGCCGGCAGACCGGTGGAGCTTCGCGTCGAGATGACCAACGAGCTCCGGCCTATTGCCAAGCAGAAGCAGTTCAACATGACGCACAAGTACGGTGGTTGCCGTATCGGCTTCAAGGAGGAAGACCAGGTTGACTACCTCCAGGAAGCGGTCGATGCTGCCAAGGCTGCCGATGTCGCTGTTGTTATCGTTGGTCTGGATGCCGAGTGGGAGTCTGAGGGGTATGATCGTCAGACTATGGACCTGCCTTCTGATGGGAGCCAGGATCGTCTTGTGGAGGCTATTGTCAAGGCGAACCCGAACACGGTTGTGGTGAACCAGTCCGGGTCACCGGTGACGATGCCTTGGGCTGATAGGGTGCCTGCCATTATCCAGGCTTGGTATCAGGGGCAGGAGGCGGGGAATGCGCTGGCTGATGCGCTGTTTGGGTTGAAGAATCCTAGTGGGAAGTTGCCTGTAGGTTTCTACCCCCTATTCATCACCATATATATGCGAGCGAGTATGTTGCTAACGAAATCATATCATCAGTGCACCTTTCCCAAACGCCTTCAAGACACGCCCGCCTACCACAACTGGCCGGGCGAGAACCTCGAGGTCGTTTACGGTGAGGGTCTCTACATTGGCTACCGGCACTACGACCGGACAAAGATTGCCCCTTTGTTCCCCTTTGGTCACGGGTTGTCTTACACCACCTTTGAATACGGGCGTCCCTCCCTCAGCTCCAAGGTCCTCACCCCCGACAACACCATCGAGCTTACTGTCGCGGTTAGCAACATCGGTGACGTTGCCGGGTTGGAGACGGTGCAGATCTATGTGAGGGATGAGAAGAGCAGGTTGCCAAGGCCGGAGAAGGAGCTGGCGGCGTTTGAAAAGGTGGAGTTGGAGGCTGGGGAGACGAAGCATTTGAGGATAGGGCTGGATAAGTATGCGGTTGGGTATTTCGACACGAGTTTGGGGAGGTGGATTGCTGAGGAGGGGAGGTTTGAGGTGCTTGTGGCGGCGAGCGCGGAGGATGTCAAGTATGTTTTGATCTCTCCCCCCCCTTTCATTTTTACTGTTTTGTGTTTGACATGGAGCTGACATGGTGATTAGGTACTCTGTTGGGTTTGAGGTCAAGGAGTCGTTTACTTGGGTGTTTTAGACGTCCTCCTCGAGAAGTGGACTCTTTTCTTTTTCTCGGTTTCTTCTTTTTCGATACCTTCTTTTCGGCATTGCATTATTTCGAGAGATTTTGTTTTTTACTTTCTTTTTCTTCACTTTTTCAAAGGGCATGGCACCGACAACCCCTGGGAAGACTACCTGCTAGGGGCCTCTGTTTGGTTTTTGCCATGTAATGGGAACAGGGATGGATGGATATGGGTCACATCACTGGATAGGTAGTTATCGCTGCAGGACCTCCCTCCCCGACTGATGAAGGTTTTTTTTTTTTTGGGTTGGGGGAACGGAGGGTGGGGAAATCGGGAACGAAGGTAACGATGGGGGTCCCTTTTTCGCTATTCTGGTTGTTCGACTAAGTAGGCTTCGTCATTGCATATGGCACCGCCCGCCCTCTTGGAGCAGGGGGGGAGGGGCGTGGGGAGGGTTGTCTGCAGCGAGGGAAGAAAAGGACGGAAGGAAGATGCCTAAGGGCTGGTCTGGGTTGGATAGTATCCTGAAGCTTACCCACCAACGTTGTTGTGTTACATTCACTACATTTGCTCCCACCCACACATGACATGTGCTTTGTCTTGATGCTCCGTGTAGTGAGGAGCATATCATGATAAGTAACCCGGAGGACGGTAGCGAATGTGGTGATGGTGTGCTTGTATACTGGTCTTTGGCTTGCTTGTAGTGTGTTGTGTAGCAGTAACTCTTCGAGGAGGCTCTTGACTGGAAGTGTCTCCAATGACAACGGGCTACATCATGGCCAAGATCCGGAATGGCACCGGATAGGTTGTGTGGCGCTGGTCACGATGTCGTAGTGAGTAGAGAGGCTATATAGGCTTACCAGACTTTTGGAGAGGACCAGGTGTGCTATTTAGGGTGTGGGGCTATCTGTGATCATGAAGTTTAATATACCCCCACGGATAGTCTCCGAGGAGGACGTCTGCTTGTCGAATGGGAGTTGAAGAGGATGTGAGGCAAGGTGTGATGGGTAATATATTTCGGGACTGTCATGTGTGAGCTCCGTTCATCTCGTGTCCATCTGAATAGGCCTGTGGGGCCGTAGCTTGTTGGTGATGGATATGCTTAAACTAGAGTGCTGCCTAGACTTCGACTTTAAGCATACCCTTCTGTTTTGTTGCAACCTGTGTCTGATATAGCAATTTTTGCGATCATTGAGATGATGAGCCAGTAGGTCTGTTGGATAATCAAAGGACCGCAAAGTGCTCCGTAAACCTGAGAAATTCGTGTCGTTTATTTACCACGGCAGTGGGAATTTTGTTTCAGAGTGACGTTTCTGTTTTGTGACTCCGCCTCTCTGCTCAATCAACGAACCCCTGGGCTCCATTTCAACGACGCTCATGATGATGATGGGCGGATGTGCACCTATCATTGCGCACTCGGAAAGATTGGTGAGTTACCTCGGAATACGGAGACGAAAATCCATGTTTGGCTGTCACACTGCAAAAAACAAAACGCTGCTGTGTGACGCTGTTGAGAGTTTATACACTTTGCAGACCAGCATAATGCAATGGTGGTGGTGGTTGGTGGAGAAAAAGGGGGTCAACCGAGAAGCCCAAGATGCTGGGTCTGGCCACGCTTCAGCTGAGGCTAACATCGGGGACAGGGGGCCTTTTGTTCCGATCCACTAATCTTCCATCTCCCACGTCTCCGCAACTGGAGCCGTTCCGTCGACAGGGGGTTAAACGAACGTCTGCCGTCGTCAGCAGCTTTGAGTTTGCCTTTTCCATCCTGCCATTTCTTTCTTTGTTTTTTTCTTATTATTTTTTCTTTTTGCTGAAAAGGAGAAGAGAAACGGGCGGTTATACTAAACGGAGCTATTTTCGATTGATTTTGGGAATTGAGTTCATCCCGTTTCCAGAATACACACACACTCGACGGAAGACACGGATAAAACGGCCCTGCACTTGTCTAATTTACGGATACCCTTTCCCCGCGTTAACGCACCCGACCTGAACCTTACCTTGGGGAGCCCGGCAGAAACCACCGTTTCCCATCTTCCGGATCGACGAACCTTTCCCACGAAACCCTAGATTCTAGATCCCGAGCGTCACCGGACCGAGAATCACCTCTATCCCCTGCCTAACGAAAGAACACTTAACGGTTGCAGCAGCAGGGGCATGGCTGCTACCACCTCGCATCATCGTCATGGCCCGGCCGTATAACTATGGCGGCGGCAGCTACAAGCCAAAGCAGCAATCCACCAACAGCTGGAATCAACACGCCTACGGCTATTCGTCCAATTTCTTCAGTGGGGACGGTTCCAGCAACAATGGCAACAACACCTCCCTCGTCGAGGACTTTGTGGCCTTTGTGAAAAAGGCCCTCCGGGCTCTGGTCAAGTTCTGGCGCGAACGTGGCCGGCGGATGGTGGTTACGGCGATTTATAATACGGTGCACCAAATAAAGAGGAATTTGACGTATAATCGGATACTCAGCGTTCCGCATTTGCTGGTTGGGTTCTGGGTTGTGGTGTTGCTTTGGGGGGAGAGATGGACTTTCCATTCCATGGTGGAAAACTGCGCGTGGGAGAATTGGGAGAACTGGGTATGATTTTCCCTTTTGCTACTTCTGGCAGGCAGGGTGACATGTGTGCTAACCATGACAACAGCCCGCCGGCGCCCAACCCCATCGCGTAGCCCTCGTTGCCGACCCCCAGCTCATCGATCCTCATTCCTACCCTGGCCGACCATGGCCAATACAAGCCCTGACGATTAAGTTGACGGACAACTACATGAAGCGTGGGTATGGTCAGCTCCAGGAGCAGCTCGACCCCGACAGCGTCTTCTTCCTCGGTGACCTCTTTGACGGCGGCAGAGAATGGAAGACGGCCCACGGCGATTTTAGAGACCCCTCGTGGGGACCACACCCGAAATCGGAACAGAAATACCTAAAGAGCTGGAACAAACACTATGGGGAGTTTTACTGGCTGAAGGAGTATGGCCGGTTTGGGGAGATATTCATCAAGCCGTGGATCAAGTCGGGGATGGAATCCGGCAAGGAACACAAGCGCAGGAAGTTCGTCACGAGCTTACCAGGAAATCACGACTTGGGGTTTGGGGCGGAGATCAAAGTCCCCGTGAGGAACCGATTCGAGACGTACTTTGGGGAAGGGAACAGGGTGGATGTTGTGGGGAATCACACGTTTGTTTCGGTCGACTCGGTGTCGATGAGTGCGGAAGCGTCGCCCGAGGCGGCCAGACATGACCTGAAGCCGATCTACATGCCTACCAAGATCTTTCTGGATAGGCTGCAATGGCTGAAGCCGATCGCGGTGGAGAAGGAGCTGAGGATGATGAGAGGGGAGGTGCCGGAGGTGCAGTTTAAGCACAGGATTGAGGAGGTGGATAAGGCGAATTTCAAAGACAAGCCTAGTCTTGGTACTGAAAAGACGCCGGAGCTGCCGACGATTCTGCTGAGCCATGTCCCGCTTTATCGACCGCCTGGGACGCCCTGCGGCCCGCTGAGGGAGAGACACCCCCCTGCGAAACCACCAAAGGGACAGACGGGGCCGGTGGTGCCTGATCATGGGAACGCCATTTCTGTTTCGAGGGGGTATCAGTATCAGAACGTGCTTGACGAGCAACAGTCGATTAGTTTGTTGAAGAAGGTTGGCAATGTGGTTCACGCCTTTTCGGGGGATGATCATGACTATTGCGAGCTGGTGCACTCTGAGGAGCAGCGGAGGGTTAAGGAGATCACGGTGAAGAGTATCAGCATGGCGATGGGGGTGAATAAACCAGGGTTTGTCCTGGTTAGTCTGTGGAACCCACTGGACAGCGGGGGGAAGCCGCTTAATCCGGATCAGAAGCAGACGCTGCAGACGCACTTGTGCATTTTGCCTAGTCAGTTGAGCACGTATATTCGCTACGTGGGGTTTGCGATCATTTCGGTTATCATTTTGGTGGTGAGGGCGTTCTTAGTGCCGGTTTTGAAGCTCACGCCTTTTGCGCTGGAGCCGGAGGTGCAGGGGGTGCAGTATAGGGGGAGTGCACTGCTGCCTGTGTTCAAGGCAAAGGTGGAGGATTATGATGAGTATGGGTTTCCATCTAGTGGGTTGGGGTCTTCGAGAAGTGGTGGGGGGAAGGGGAGGGATAGGAGTGGTTCGAGTGTTGGTGGACATGGACATAGCAGGGAGAAGAGCAAGGGGAAGTGGAGGGGGCAGCCGAGGATAGAGATTAGGAGCGATGAGAGGGAGGAGGAGGAGAAGTGGAGGCCGAAGGGGAGGGGGATGGGTTATAACAAGGGAAAGGATACGGTTGCGGCGGTGGTGGTGAGGGAAATGTGGACTACGATTTGGAGGGCGACGTGGATGGTTTTGGGGTGGTTTGGGTGGTTGAACTGGTAGGGGGGGTAATGTATATTTTCTGGGGGAGGGAGAGGAGAGCTTTTGTATAAATTGAACACAGGAGGTGAAGCAGAAAGAAGGAGGGCATATATGTATGGGTTTGTGATTTTGAGGTGATATATATATATTGGTGTCTGGGTAGCATATTTTATGGATGGCATGGTGGTTTTTTCAACAGTGCGGCTCAGTGGTGTTTGGCTGCTGTTACCTCTTCTGCTACCGGTGCTTACCCTGGGATTTAAGAGAGATTCGACCCTAGATCTCATGACCTGACTTGATGATGATGAGCAACGCGCGGGCGGGCATTCAATTGGCACTTTGTGCGAGGGTGGAGAGGTGTAGGTTACATGCTTGCGAAACAGACGCCTTGGAAGGAGGAGACGCGCTCGAATTGCACCGTCACGCTTTCAGCGCGTCAAGTTCGCAACCGCGTTTAAAGTGGTTTTGTAGGGTGCAGGGGTGCCCGATTGGGCGGTTGGCTGAGGGGGAGCTGCCAATGAGAATTCAGCCCTGTCGTGTGACGAGACAACGGGTGCATTTTTTTGCTGCAGGCACGCAGGAGGGAGCCGAGAGGGGGAGACGTGACGTGACGTGACGAAGGTGGAATGATAATGGGATTGTCATGATATATGGGGGGGTTATGACGAGTTGATGTAGTGGGAGAGAGGGTTCAATTGGATAAGATACAAGCATAAAAACCGGGCTGGAAGTTCAAGACTTCAAGAATTTCAAGATCTGGAAACTGCCCCGGACCCGGACCTGGCACCCACGTGACGTGTTAATTGATTTAAAGTTTCTGACGCCAAAAGACCGCGTCTTTTCGCGCATCACAATGCGAGGGATAAATAAAAAAAAGAGGAAGCACTTAACTTAAATAGGGATGAACAAAAGAGGATACCCCATTGTTCAGCCAGCCATCTGCATTTTTGAACTGGTCCTGATTTGTATAGTATTCCTTGTTGGCAAGGGCTGGCAGGCAGCAGCAGGATTTCCTTCCTGGGAGCGAGCGCGGCTGTTTGACCCTTTTTTTGTTGAAAGGGTGATTAATCAATCGACTGTGCCTGGGACAACAACAGCTTGGACCTCCTCTTTGCGACCTCCTCCTTGACCTTGTCTTGTATCCAGCAGTGCTTGCTCGGTGTTTGGCGTGAAAGATAAACAATCCAATCGCAACTTCCTTCCTCTTTTTTCTTCAGATTTCTCCACACAGCTTACACCGACTTTGAGCTTGTCTGTGCCTTCGTTGTCTTGTCAACGACGGCCCTTTTTCTCCCTCTCTCACTCTTCGACTTTGACTTTTTTTTTTCTTTTTCACTTTGACCTTTTGATCTCGACTTTGCGTTGAGGAATCGAAAAATCTCACGACTTTATACAATATTACTTTCTGTAGCCCTTTTGAGGGGAGGGGGGGTTATCTCCAGCAACAATAGCTTCTTTATCAAGGACTCTCCCTCGACACTTTTTCACCTTTACAACCTCTTTGTTTTCTTCTTCCCTTCTTCACCGACTACTATTACTCCGTCTCCGCCGACATATCCCAGCAACGACTCCACCACAACCTCACCGTCACCGCCTTCTTGTCCTCACCACAAACCCACCTCGATCAATCCCTTCCTTTTTCGCCTCTTCTCTTCTCACAATGTCGACCCTCAAACGCAAAGCCGGTGCCCAAACAGGTGGAGCCGACGCGAAAAAGGTCAAGCAAGGAAGCATTATGTCTTTCTTCGGGAGCTCCCCGGCGGCGAAACCGTCAGCTACCAACAGCTCCGGCCTCCCCACCACCCCCAACTCATCCTTCACCGCGCCCACCGACCCAGCCGCCGCGAGGTTTGACAAGGACAAATGGGTGGCCACCCTGACGCCAGAGCAGAAAAGGCTGCTGCAGCTCGAGATTGACACCCTTGACGAGAGCTGGCTGGTGCACCTGAAGGATGAAATCGTCACAAAGGAGTTTTTGGATCTAAAGAGGTTTTTGGAGAGGGAGTATGCTGCTGGAAAAAAGATTTTTCCCCCAAAGGAGGATATTTACTCTTGGTATTGTTTCCCCCCTCTTTCCTTCATCCCCATCCATCCCTTGCTAACGTTATAATGATCACAGGTCCCGACACACCCCCTTCACAACCACACGGATTGTAATTCTCGGTCAAGACCCCTACCACAACCACAACCAAGCCCACGGTCTGGCGTTCAGTGTCCTCCCCCCTACTCCTGCGCCCCCTTCGTTGAAAAACATATATACCTGCCTCGGGAAAGACTACCCCTCGTTCAACCCGCCCCCCAACAAGGCCGGGCTGTTGACTCCCTGGGCCAAACGTGGGGTTCTCATGCTCAACACGTGCCTTACCGTCCGCGCTCACGAGGCAAACTCGCATTCCAACCGCGGCTGGGAAAAGTTTACGCAAAAGTGCATTGATCTCGTCGCCGCCAAGCGAACAACGGGAGTGGTTTTTTTGGCGTGGGGCACACCGGCTGGGAAGAGGGTGCTAAAGGTTGATCAGAAGAGGCATCTGGTGCTGAAGAGTGTGCACCCTTCTCCGCTGAGCGCGTCGAGGGGTTTTTTTCAGTGTGGGCACTTTAGGAAGGCGAATGAGTGGCTTGGGGAGAGGTATGGGTTGAAGGGGAGGGTGGACTGGGCGCTGAATGAGGGGGAGAGTGTCTTGGAGAGTGACGAGCCGAGTCCGAGGCCGAGGGTGGAGAAGGGGGAGGTGGCGAAACGGGTGGAGGAGGTGGTGAGGGGGGCGGTTATGGGACGGAGGGTGGATTTGAATGAGATTGCTAGGGGGTTGAGTAGGAGTCCGAAGGGGGGGAGTTGTTCGCCAAAGGAGGAGAAGGAGAAGAAGAAGGAGGAGGAGGTGGAGGGGGATGATGATGGGGAGAATGTGGATCCGGGGGAGGAGGAGGAGTGGGATGCTTTGATGAGGGAGAAGGGGTTGTAAAGGGGAGGGGTTGTGGGTTGTTTTTAGTTTTTGAACGCCTTTGTTTTGCGGGAGGTGTTTTTGACAGAAAGGGTCAGGCTGGTGTGCTTTGTGAGCAGTGTTTAGGTGTTGGAGAGGGGGCCTTTTGACGGGGTGTATCAAGGTTGATGATATTCCCCCGGGCTGCGAGGTGTCCAACTTTTTGCTTTTTTTGCGGTCAGTTTTTGCAGGATTACTATGATGGAACACAAAGAATGATATATGGCATAAGGATGAAATTTGGCAAAGGAAACAGGGATGGGTTAGCATCGTATGGATGGACTTGTATGGATTTATGAAAAAGAGGAAGGAAATTTGACTTTCTCAGACCTTATGTTTTGGCGGGAAGTTGCTCGGCTGGGAATTCGAGCATATGGTGTTTGCTTTTGCGTGTTTTGTTACTCTGTTGGTTGTTTGGATATATATCTATCGAGGAGCGTTTGAGATGACCATCAATTTTTTTTCTAACATTGTTATTTTGATTTGCGGTTTCATTTTGTGGTTTTTATTTCTAGAGTCAAGTCAAGGCCAATGATTTCTCCCAAAAAGGCTGGGAAAGCCAAGTGCCACGCCACCAGCCAATCTTCCCATTTTCTAGCTCTGGTGTGGCCGCATATAGCGACGCCCGTGGCGGAGATTTCACCAGATATATTTCGCCCAGTGAGACATTCCATACAGTGGCATACTGCCCACCACACAAGTGCTGTACAACTCAGGGGCTTCAAGTGACAGCTTCCGGGGCAGTCAAAAGTGGCGTGTTCCAGCTTCTGTACTCTGTGTTCTGGTGCGCCCTGCTGTGTAAATACTCACTCGCCCCCCCTGAACCGATCGCAGAAAATACCACGCAGCCTCTCTGCATGCTCGAAAAAAAGCCATCCGAGAATTCGGTGGCGGTGTTTGGTGTTTCTTCCGTCAAAGCTGTAACTTGCTTCTTCGCAACTTGTGTAACCCAGCCGGTGATACCAACGGAAATTGAGCCGCCGCTGGTCTCAGGAGGTTGGCAACCGAATCTCTCGAATAAAGTGGACACACTTCTCTGGATCGGCCCGGCCCGAGTCCCGATAACGAATTCCCGATGCCGATGAGGTTCGAGTCTTCTTTAACAACCGTCCGGCATCGCTTCCGAGTCACGGTATCAGATGGTCAGATCAAAAACCATAGATCAGCTTTACCAGGTCGGCCGAAACGTTCCCTTGGTGATACTGTCCGGGAACTTTCACACCAAGAACGCAGACTTGATCGTTTCAGCAAACGAGTGAACGGAGGCACAACCGACGGGATGGTGCACGAGTAATGACCCCTCTGCATCTTTAATAATGACATCACTGTATTTGTTCCTGCATTTGTCGTCGAGTCTGTGCCATCCGCACCTGAGGGTTAGCGTGCCGGCAGATGTTGAGGCCTGCCCGGGGTATCCTATGCTGACGAGTACGGGGATGGTGCTGGAACAACATGAGAGCAGATCCCCTAAGTCTGAGAGCCGCAATTCCCGTACCACGGCGAGAAAATGGGGGTAACGGACAACATGTAGTCCCGGTGTTTACCTTGTGATGATAACAAGAACACATCAGGGTCTAAAAGAAGCTTACACCGGAAGAAGCCGAGTTCCTAGACAGGAAGGCGGCCTGCCTGAAGGAGAACTGTGATTGGCTGGGAGGCGGCGATCAAGGGTCTGGAGATCAAGCTGCGACATGGCCGATGTTGTCCGGGTCATGCCAGCTCTTGGGGAGAGTGGGGGGAGATAGCTCGGCAAGCTACGGGATCGCAGCATGGACTGGAAGCTTGCATCGAATTGCGAACGGATATCTGCGACGGCGCGAGAGTTACCGAGTCGACGGATGGCTGGGGTGTTGTTGATCGAGAACTTCACGGTAGCGAGGGCTAGTGTCTAGCGGGCTTTGAGCTCCATGTTGTAAAGCTGGCTGTAGGTATCACGAGCATGATGCCGTGCATGCTCGTCCGATCAAGATTTTTACTGTCAAGGGCCAAAGCGAGGGCTCTGCTGCTTCTTGACTGACAGCTTGCAGGCGAGCGCATGCAGGTCCAGTCCAGGGTGGTAGCATTCATGCGGGCATGCTCCGACATGCCGCTCCCCCTCCAACCACAACCCGGAGCTCAACATGCCCGAGTCGATAGCTGGGGAGCAGACAGTCAGTAGCCGTGTCTCAGTGCAATGCGTTTAGGTCTGGTTGGTTGCCCGAATGCCGGAGACATGGCGGTGATCGCACTCTTGTTCATGGAGGGAATGGCGTCGGGTTGACAGCGAAGCGTGCAGATGGAGCACTTTTTGCTGGCTGGAACCGTCCTATGGCCGGGCACCGAGAGACCAGCGCTGCCAACACAGATGCAGATTGGGAGCTTCCAACTTGTTTCTCGGCCAAGGTTAGCTCATCGTCAACCAATGAAGCTGATGTGTGTTGTCACTCCCCGGATCGTGCGGAGGAGCAGTATCATCAGTCCATGACGAGCGGTTGGACAGAGAGGGCAGCCCCACCCCCAACGCTTTCCAGTGATATTCCGCATCGGCCAGAGGATGGAGTACAGACAACGGCGAACATCTCCCCGGTGGAGGTGGAGGTTTGTCTGGTAAGGTAGTCTGGGGTGCTGCAGGTCGGTGTAAGTGAGCCGAGCAGTGGATGTCTTGTACCTACATCAAGTGCCGAGCGAGCCATGTTCATCTCAAGGGTACCACAGAGGGGTCGCGGCCAGCGGATGTGGTCGAGGAGGCGTGTGTGTGCGTGTGTGTGTATGTATTGGAATATTTGACATTTTGGGAGTAGTTCTCTGGCGACTTATGAACTCCCACGTGTGCGGGATTCGGGATATTCTTATTAAAGAATAAAAAAAATGCTGGAGACAAAAAGATGCCCAGTCAAGAGTCAGGATGGCCAGTCTCGAATTTCAGCGGAGCCAGGATGAAACAAGGGAATGAGATCACGGAGGCACAACAACAGGCAGGTACCCTGTGAGCAACCCCCACTTGTCACGAACGTCGCCGCGTCGGGCACAACTCCAGGAGGGAGCGACTCAGCCTGGCACCCAATCTTCAAGGCTAGAGATCCATGAGGACACCCCAACCTCAAACCGTAAAAACAGCCCGTCTCTCTCCCTGAAGGAAAAGCCAGTTGGCTCATTCATCATCTGTGCCTGGAGGTACTACACAGTGGATGAGAAAAAGAGGGAGCGCCGCGGCTCATTTAAAAGAATCAAGCGCCCGGGGCCCGGAACACAGCTTCACTTTCACACCTGAGAAATATAATATTCGGTCCTGGTCTGTTCCTGAACGGGCTTGCAGCAAATCGTTAGCAATTGCAGCTCGACACAGCAACTAAACCTAATTCAGCCTGTCACCCAAGACACAAGGTCACTTTTGGCCCACGTCCCCGCGAAACGCTACTTTGATCAAGAACCCACGCGCCCTCCCGACCCAGTGAAGCAATTTCCTGGGGGCCTGCTCGACCCGGCCGCCATCACAGTTCCAGCGCCCCTGAAGAACAGCTCGCCGCCCGCCTGAAAGACAGAGAGTGGAAGACAATCGTCTCTTTTCCATTCTCACCATTTCAACATTCTCAGTCAAATTCTCCTTCTCCGAGCACTCATTTTGCCTCTCTCTTTTGATACCTGATACCTTAGATACCCTGGCCACCTCAGCCTTGCTGTTTAGCGGGACGTACTGCCCAATCGAGACACCACCACCACCACACCCCCCCAGACCGCCGCCAATTGCTCTCTCGCTCACCCACTCAGCTGTGAGCTCGCCGACCAAATAAATATTTCTTTTTTTTTCTCTTCTTCCAAAAGATAGCATATTTTACGCCAGCTCCCGCCGTCCACCCACCGTCTTTTCTTCCCCGCTCAACCCAGTTTTCGACCATTGAATGTTTCGGTCTTCCACTCCTGACCCTCCAAAATCCAAGACACGCTTCTGGAACAAGATGCCGAGTCTTTTCTCCCGCCTCAAGGGCAAGGACGGGAAGAAATCCAAAAAGGACCAGCTCGATCTCGACGACCAATTAGCAAAGAAACCACGATGGGAGGGCGACGCCTGGGCTCGCAAGACGGTCGACCCTGAGGAGGTGGAGGAATTGCTTCGATTTTCTACAGAAGAGCTCAAGGCGCGAGGTACGATGACATCAATTTCGGCACTGCTGCTGCTGCGCCCGCCCTCCACTCCCCCATCAATTCGCTAACGGTTAGCTTGCAGCTCTCGATCTTCCCTTTTTACTACTTCCCTTCCGACCAACGTCGGACCCGAGTGCTGTTCGCACCTTTGTGCGACACTTTTTCGGCAACAGAGATGGCGCCCAAACACTGTATGGAGAGGCATTGGCGCAGGAGCTGCGCATGACGGAGCCCATGGTACGACTGAAACAGAGTTGAGGGTGGTGCTGGTTTGAGACTCGATACTGATTTTGTGGCACAGGTTATCTCGGGCGTTGTGAAATGGTGCTGGAGCAGACTTCCGGGCGGTGTGGTAGGGTGGGATTCTTATGAGTTGTTCAGCCTTGGAGAGCAAGACTC
Source organism: Podospora pseudopauciseta (assembly GCF_035222475.1). Classification (NCBI taxonomy): domain Eukaryota; kingdom Fungi; phylum Ascomycota; class Sordariomycetes; order Sordariales; family Podosporaceae; genus Podospora; species Podospora pseudopauciseta. The sequence continues at coordinate 3,230,586 of NC_085892.1, forward strand.
GAACCTGGCCAGAGACTCTTTCAAGACCTTTATTCCGCTCAGCTTTGAGAAGAGAAAGGCGCAGGCGCAAATCGTCTTTCACTTTTTCGACCTGCTGTCGGCAGTTGCCGCCCACGGGAAGACGAACGGGTTCGGCGGGCGCAAGCTCTCACGGATGGCTGCATGGTGGGCTTTCGAGCAGACCGAAGCCGACAGGGCCAATGGGTTCGAGGGCGCGTACAAGGCGTGGCTCAAGGCTGCCGATGCTACAAGCCATCTTTTCTTTGCATACCTCAGATCCCTCGCGCCAGAACCAGTGGTTGGCGGCATTTCGCTGCTACCCATGTCGTTGCAGAAGCTTCTCCAGGAGACCGAATACCCGCCGCAGAGGCCCCATCTCTTGCAAACATCTACTTACAGGGTTGCCATGATAGTCGATACTGTTTCACCAACACCGTTTGCCCTCTTGAGACGAGCCAACCACTTCCAATACCGCGACGACGACCGAGCTTTGAAGCAGTGGTCTGAATACGAGGATCCCATCAAGGCCCTGACCGAGGAGTGCGTCAGAGTTCTTCGGGCCATCTCGGCCGCGAACCAGTCACACGCCGTTTCGAGTTCGAAACACTCGACCAGTCTTCGTGACGCTTCGTGGTCTCGATTTGAGGACATTGGGTTTGCGAGTGCTCTGGAGGAGGAAGACGAATTGGACGACTCGCTGGCAGTTCAACGCCGACAGCAGGGAATGCGGAACACGCCCGCCTCTGGCAACGACTTGGGACGGCCAACAACACCATCCTGGGCCGACTTTTTGTCTTCGGGTTTCGTTGACGAGAAGAACAACACGAGCCACTTGCTGCCGCCTGACAAGGTCCTTCCCCCCATCGAGACGAACCTCCGCCAACGCAGCTCGCAGTCCCACAGACCGAGACTCGAGAACGAAACCCATCTTGAACCTGGCGAGCTCGCTAGCATCACCCGCTTCGATCTTGATGATGCTTTCTGGTGGGTTTGGCTGACCAGTTTGGCTCCTGAGGAGACTTCGGAAAGGAAGTCTACTTTTGGGCGCTGTGCCGTGATTGAGACTATTATTCGAGATGGTCGCTGGTTGGTCATGGAGGAAATCGTCAAGGGCGCTGCCCCTGATCCGGCCGAGGGAGCCTACATTGCGGAGAAGAAGGGCTTCTTCAGTTGGACCCGCCGTTCCAAGACTTCTGGCCTGAACAGGAGAAAGTCGACCGCAGGAAAGCATGCTTTGGAAAAGAGCGATAATTACCTGAACACGAGCTCCACCATGGGCTTCAGCAAGACCAGCATTGGCCCTGACCAGCAAGCCAAGATTCAGGCAGCTGCGCAACAGCTCCAGGCCCAGGAGAGGCAAAAGACCCAACCCCAGGCCGTGGAGCGGAGGGGGAGGAGCGATGCCGACTACATGCACGAGAAGACCAACAGCGTCTTCACACTGCAGGCGAGCATCCTTAATGAGGCGTCTCCGGCTGTCAAGTGGGCGAACAAGTATGACAAGGACGCGATTAGAGAGGCCTATTTGGCAGATAACAGCGCCGGCCGTGGCGGTAGCACAGCTTCTAGCGTCAACGGAACCACTCCTCCTGCTGCAAATGGCAATGAGCGTCCTCCTCAGCCACCTCCCAAGTCAACACCGCAACCTCAACCTGCCCCGATCACTATCCCCGCACCCGCTACTGTTACTCCTCGGACAGAAACGCCGACCCCAGAGACGCCCAGGGCCACAGAGAAGGAGCTGGAAGCACCCAAAGATGTCCACCCTGTCGAACGGGTATCTGACGGTGGAGGTCGTAGCACGCCTGCGCCTCCACCCAAGCCCAAGGATCAGGTCGCCAACGTCACTAGCATGGAGTTGACTCGTGAGCAAATGGTTTCGCCCGAGCCCGATAGCCCGGAGAGGAAGCAGAATAAGCTGCAGAAGGAATTATCTAAGAGTCCCACTGCTACCGGCGGCTTTAGGAAACTGTTTGGTCGTGCTAGGAGGTCATCCAAGGTGCCTGATAGCGCTCCCGAGCAGCTCAACACCATGCTTGCTTCCCCAACAGCTGCCGCTGCCGCTGCCCCCGTTAAGGCCGTCGCCCCTGAGCAACCTCCGAAGCAGGAAACTCCTCAGCCATTGCCCCCCAAGGTTGAGCCGGCTACGGCCCTTCCTGCTCGCAAGGCGGTTCCTCCCGCGGCGGCTCCTGCTGCCGCCCCAGCTCCCGCCCCAGTGGCTGCTGCTCCTGAGCCTCAGACCGAACCCACCTATGAGCCGTCTGTTCATGAGGATGTGTCCCGCGTCAACACCCGGGATGCTGCCGCTGCCAGCGAGGAGTTCTCCCGCTTTGATCAGGGACCTCTCCTTGACCAGCCCGCGTTTGTTCCGGATGAAGAGGACACCGACACTGATGATGCCGTGCCCCCTCCTATCGCCCGGCACTCGTCCCGCTCCCCTCTGCCATCGCCTGCGTTGCCACAAGCTCCCAAGCAACAGGCACCCGCACCTGCACCTGCGCCAGCTAAGCGTCAGCTTCCAGCGCCGGCGCCCGCCGTACCCGAGGCGATGGATCGCTGGGCTCAGATTCGTAAGAACGCTGCTGAGCGCGCGGCCCAGCGTGGCCCAGCTTCTCCTGCCTCTCCACCGCCGCCAGTATCGCCAGAGATGCGGAGACCTGCTCCCAGGTTCGCCAGAAAGGACGAGACCGATGGGGACACCAGCGGTGAAGAGAGTAAGTTCTTTTTGTGCCCACCAACCATGATTGAATCCAACTAACGGTCTGTTCCAGCTATCGAGTCCCGGGTAGCCCGCATCAAGGCTAGAGTGGCCGAGTTGACCAGTAATCAGGAAGGCATGGGCGGACCAGGTGCTCGCTCACCACCGCCTCCGATTCGTCGTTAGGAGCGATACAGTTGCGGTTTTCCAATCAGATCTCGGCGAAAAGATACAGAGGCTGCTTCTCGAGAGCGGAGGGCCTCGTTAATGAATCGCCAGTATCTTTATTACTTGACATGATTTTCACTGTCAACGCCAACATGAAACCCTATAGAGAACGGACAGAGAGGGGTGGGGGTGACAACAAAAGCAAAAAAGCGAAATTTTCTTGTCAAGATTTTGAGGTGGCATTTTTTGGTGTACACACACACACACACACACACACACACACACGGACACACACAGCCACACACATTATTACCCAGTCATGTTCATTGCTTTTTTTTTCCTTTTTTTTTCTGCAGACTATTACCCCCAGGCCTTGTTGTTTTTTCTGCTCTTGCAAAGTCTTTTGCTGTTGCTGCTGCTGCTGTTGTTGTTATTATTTGCTTTGTTGTTTTTTTCTGATGGTGTGTTGTTGTGTGTGGGATACCCGTTTGTCTTTAATGTTTGAGAGGGACAGAATTTCAAAAGGGGGGAAAGGGGAGCGAGGGGCAGAAGAGGGAGAGGGATTTTGCAAGGTTTAGTTGTATGAAAGTAATATACCACTTTTGATGTTTTGTTCTTTTGTGTGTTTAAACCTGCTTGTTCTTTTGGCTTTTTTTTGGGGCGATTTTAATGGGGGGGTTCATTGTTATACTATTACCGTTCTGCGGCGTATGATACCACCGTATATGATACTTTTTGTTCAATCTGGAAGAGTCAAAGATGGGTAGTTTTTGGGGGTTGGGATAAATGGTAATGTTCTTCTCTTCTTCACACGGGATGCTATGTTGGGAGGTGAGACATTTCAACTGGAGGGGTTGAATATATCTTGGTAACGTTCTCAAGCCGCGACTTGGCATGCCAGAGAGAGAGAGAGTGGGTGACTGATCGCCACGCGGGGGGGTAAGTGGTTGAGTCTGTTGTTGCAAGGAAGTTGAGTGCAAGTCCATTTCTACATGTGGCAGGGTTCGCAGTGGTGTGGGTGGGTGGGTGGTGCTTTCTTGAGAGGTTGGGCAGTGCCAGACGTTTGCTCCTTATCTCGAGTAAGTACAGAATCACCACTGCACCTACCGAAGAGTATGTGTGTACCGGAAGATTTTGGCTTGATATACTATGTATACCCGACTTTGGCGGCATAAACGTTTTTGCACATCTCCCGAAGATATGGGGGAGGGAGTAGGTGGTCGGTAGATCGGAGGTAGTTACAAGCTTTTGGTGATCTTCAGGGCAGGATGTGATCGTCGATGGACCGGATTGACATCAACAAACACCAATCGCAGAAGAAGAGGTTATCGCCGGACGGTTTAAAGAATGGGGAGATCATTTGTCTGCTGGGTTTTGGATATTGCGACTCTGCCGGAGCTTCTCCCGCGGGGTTATAGTAGGGGGTCTGAAGTATAGTGCTCATACCACCTTGCTCGGTGCTGGGACCCGTGAGGATTTCGACTTTGTCTAACGATTCTCCTAGGTTCCGTTGTACAGTATCCAACCTCACTTCGATCAGGTACCCAGTTCATGTTTCGACGGCCCGGTCATCCCGATCAGAAACTGGGAAGGAAAAGAGTTCCAATCTCATTCATCTCAGGCTAAAGATAGGTTTTTGTGTCTGGATCAATGACACCGTCGGATGTCGACGAAGAATGTGGGACAGGATCGGTCTGGAGCAGGTTTCTCTCGCGCGCTTTCATATTTCAAACGAGGCGAAAGTTCCCATCCCTTCCTTGGTGTGCCCAGAAGATCTAGAATGTGGCCGTCGACATTCCTTACCGGTTCTACGCTGAACCTACATTCCTTTGCCCTCAAAGACTTGACGCGTGGGTTGCTTTAAAACCACCTACCTTCACATCACCTCCAGTCCTTTCTGTGTCAGCAGATTTTGAGAGGGTAGGTTGAAAATGTTGACCACAGCTACGATCCTCGTCCCCTTTTTGCTTGGTGGATTCCAAGTCGTGAAGGCGGCACCGAAGCAGGTTATTCAGTTGAGTCCGCAGGAGGGGCTGGAGATTGTGTGCAATGCGGGGAGGTCTACGACGGTGACGGTTACGAGGACGGTGGAGGTTGCGAGGACGGTTTCGGTGATGGTTACCACGGGTGCACCGCAGGCTTCGGTTGGGGTGGTACGGAGTAGCTCCGGCTTGAGGGTGGTGTCGAGTAGTTCGAGGACTGGGACGGCGCCGCCGAGTACTGCTGGGTCTGTTGTTGGGGGTGGGGGTGGGAATGGGACGGGGTTTAGGAATGCGGTTTATTTTACGAATTGGTGAGTTCTTATCAACAATGAGTGGAGAGGGAAGGGGGCTAATGGTGAATAGGGGCATCTACGGCAACAACTTCCAGCCCCAGGACTTGCCGGCCGACAGGATCACACATGTGCTGTATTCGTTTGCGGATATTGCTTCTAATGGGGAGGTGTAGGTTTCTTATCTTTTCACATGCACAAGAAAACCGAGAACGCGGGCTAAGTGATCAACACACAGATTCTCCTCAGACACCTACTCCGACCTCGAAAAGCGCTACCCGACCGACTCCTGGAACGACCAAGGCAACAACGCCTACGGCTGCGTCAAGCAGATGTACCTCCTCAAGAAGAAGCACCGCCAGCTCAAGGTGCTGCTTTCCATCGGCGGGTGGACGTACTCTCCCAAATTCGCCCCCGTGGCTGCCACCGCCGCTGGCCGCAAAAGGTTTTGCTCTTCGGCGGTGAAGCTGGTCCAAGACTGGGGGTTTGACGGGTTGGATATCGACTGGGAGTATCCCGCCTCTGCGACCGAAGCCGCTGATTTTGTTTCGCTGCTGAAAGAGTGCAGAGAGGCCTTGGATGACTACTCTGCCAAGCACGCAAAGGGGTATCACATGCCTATTACTATTGCTTGTCCGGCGGGTCCGACGCATTATGGCCAGATGGATATCCCACGGATGGATAAGTATATTGACGCGTGGCATCTTATGGCGTATGACTATGCCGGGTCGTGGGATAGTGTGTCCGGGCATCAGAGCAATGTTTTCCTTAGCACGACTAATCCGGACTCTACAAAATTCTCGACGGAGAAGGCGGTGAATGATTATGTGGCCAAGGGGGTCGCGCCGGGGAAGATTGTGCTGGGACTGCCGCTTTATGGGAGGGGGTTTGAGGCTACGAGTGGGCCGGGGAGGCCGTATAATGGGATTGGCGAGGGGTCGGCGCAGGCGGGGATTTGGAATTATAAGGATTTGCCTAGGCCGGGGGCGAAAGAGTTTTGGGATGAGCAGGCGGTTGCGGCGTGGAGTTTTGATGAGAGGAAGCAGGAGTTTATTAGTTATGATACGGTTAGGAGTGCGGTGGAGAAGGTGAAGTATTTGAAGGGGAAGGGGTTGGGGGGGACGGTGTTTTGGGAGGCGGCGGGGGATAAGGTGAGGGAGGAGGAGAGTTTGGTGAGGACGGTGGTGAGGGAGTTTGGGGGGACGAATAAGTTGGCGGGGGCTTTGAACTTGTTGAGTTATCCAGTTAGTGAGTACGATAATATTAGGGCGGGAATGCCTTGAAAGGGGGTTGTGATGGGTGGGTTGGGTGGTGTTTTGTTTTGCAATTTTGTACATATTGGTTTGTTTTTTTGGTTCGGGACGTTTACCACTTCTTGTCTCTCGTTTTAAGACACCTTGTCTGGCTTCGGTTTCATGTTGGAGTTTGTATTGCTCTTCTTCTTTTGCAATTTTTTGGCTTGATACTATAGCAATACGGCCATCTTTGATGATGAATAGATTCCAGGTTTCCTTGACTTCATCACCGCCTGTCTGCTATCCAGCGTCCACATTCCTTCTTCCATTATATATCAGCGACTCATTTACACCAGTCAAAGCACGGCGACTCCTCATGGCCCGATTTTTTCGTCTTGACTTCGTTGTTATCGTCACGATAGAACCCGAGGTCTTTGCAGTCCTGGCTCACGTCCAAGTCGGCGATAGGACATTGGAGTACAAGGAGTGCTGACTCGGCTTCGGGGATCTTTGGTGAACTGATCAGGGCAAAAGCTTGACCGGTGCCCCTCACCAACAGAGCGAGTGCCGCAATCAACCACCAGGTAAGATGAAAAGTGTGTGAGATATTTCTGGCTAAACAAGTGTGCTAAGTCAAGTGGAGGCATACCTTCATGTTTTTGATGGAGTTTTGCCTCAGTCTTCGTCAGATTTAGTGGCAAGGCTGTTGATTGACCGACTTGGACTGGATGAATTCACGTAGTGGAAAGGAACAAAGCTGCTGTTATACCTCCAGGCCGCAGTATCACACCAACTCGGTCCCGGCAACCTTTTTTCGGAGCACAGTAACCTCAAGTAATGTTGCATACATCGTCGTCCAAGTGGTTACAATGTTTCATGATATTTCCCCAGAGTCAGGTTACTCCTCAATGATATTTTCTCATGCTCAAGTTACAGAATGTACAACGCTAGGCCCCTTTCTTCACAAACGAACACACTTGCACCATTCAAAGCAAGGTGACTCTCCAAACCCAGCTTCGACGGCTTGAACCGACCCATCGTCTTCGCAGTAGAAGCCGTAGTCTTCACATTCTTTGGCCACATTCAAGTCTGCAACGGGGCAGTCAAGATGGCCTAGCTGCTCGTCGGGTGTTGTTGTAGCATCGGGGGTGGCTGGGAGGGCAAGGCCTACTGCTGCGAGGGCAAGTATAGCGAGGGTGGTGAGCTGAGAGGTGTTAGTATTTATCTTGATATCTGAAACTAGGTAGAATCATGCCTTCATGGTTGGTGACTGTTGGGGGTGCTCGATGACGGTTGATGGTAGGTTTGAGTGTAGGAAGGCATTGGGGTGATTGGGATAGATTGGGTGCTTGAAAGCTATGAAGATTGTGCAATATGTTCTGCTTGTTTTATACCTATCTAGCACCCCTCATGTGTAATCAGGCCTCCAAATTTCATGGAATGTTCGTTGGAATACCAAGAGAACACCTGATGTCTTGAATCCTACATCCCCTGGAATCTTATGATGACGAAGCTCATGATAATCAACCGAATTCCTCTCCAAACTTGAAACCACTTCTCCACGGAGCTTAGCAGAACCCCGAGGCTGAAGACACCTAGGGCTCACCTTCGCATCTCAACCCGCGAACGAGCGAGCCAATAGCCAGATCTTTCCTTTGTACCTCCCCGTTCTCGTCACAATTTGAGGTACATGACTATTTCCCATCTAGGTGATACCCCCAAGATCTCAACCTTCCACGACTTCCATCGCAGAAATTATTTCCTATCAGGATCCCAGTAAGTCTGGCATCTGCAATAAAGACAGCAAAGCGAGCCGACAGTCTCATCTATCATCTTGACCGCGCCATCGCTATCGCAATAGAATCCTATCCTAGCGCAGCTTTCGGTTGTGCTGGTGGGGATTGATGAGCAGTCGAGGTCATATCGTTTGATCAGTGCCGGCCCTGGGGCGACTTCAGTCATGGGCGAGGAGGCCAGAGTGCTGGTTGCCAGAAGGGTGAGGGTCGGGGCGAGGGTGATGAGCTGATGTATAGGGGATTGGTTAGTCAAAGCGCGTGGATTTCGTGACTAGAGTCGGGACATACGTTCGTGGTTGCTGATGTGCCGATTTCTGGCAGGCAAGTGTTGCCAATAGAGATGATGTGCGGTAGGATTGTTGTTAATCCGGCAGATGGTCTGGGTACCTATTCAAGGGACTACTGATACCTCCCTTCGAATACCCCAACACCAGAAGTAATGTCTCAGTTGGTGTCTTGCATGATCTGACAAGACTTTATTAGAGATACACATGTTCTGCGCAACTGCAGCTTTAAGAACCTTCATATTTGGTTTGAGCCATGTCTTGATCAGTTTGTGCCCCGGGGTTCTGGAGAGTATTAGTGTTGAGCACGATACCTACCAACCTACATATCCAGCGAACTGGTTTTCAAGATAACCTTATCTAAAGGATCTTGCCGAAATGGTGTCTCAAGTCATCAGTTGGGCGCATTGTAACTCATGAATGGCCGAGTTAAGAAGCCATTGGCTGTCGATAGGTAACTGGAAGGTGTGAAGAATGAAGCGGTGTCGACTTGTTCATTGGTAGTTACCTCGACCCAAAAAACGTGGGAGTAATTTCAGATATTATGTCTCTCATGGCGAGATTGAAACCAAAAATTACAATCAGAAGGTTATCATTCAATGCAAACAGCTTCAAGTCATTACAATGCTATGTGTGGTTGTTCCTGAAAAGAAGGGTTAGGGTTCACCGTGCTCAACAGCGATGACGTACCTCTCTGTGCTCACTAGCCACAAAGCCGCGAACGCCAACACCTAGCTCTACCCAACAGCGCAACGTGGTCCATGACCTGTCGCCTTGTTTCCATCAAAGTGCATACCATAAAATGCGCCCTGCTCTTATTTCTGTCGTTGCTCTGAGTGCCGTCGTTTCCTGTCAGCTTGTCGTACCCCTCTTGCAGCAAAGAGCGGAAGCAGCCCCGCCGTCACAGCGAACTCTCAACCACAATCAAAAGATCATGGACCCCAACAACAGCCCCGGTCCGGCATTGCCTCCGGACTCCGGAGTTCCGTCGAGGACTGACCCACCTCCGCACTCCGGCGGCGGTGGTGTTATCCTTTCGGATGTGATCGGCCGGGATAGGTCTGTCAACTTATTTGCAGGGTATAGTCACCTCGGCACCTTTCTAGTCCGATAAGATTCACTAACATATCGTGGTATAGCTTCATCAGAGATATTGAATCCACCTCTGTTCGGCTTGATGACCCGTCAAAAAACACAACGGTGCTCGCACCGCTCAACTCTGCGGTGGAGGGCTTACCTCGTAAACCATGGGAAGATCCCAGAGAGTACGGTGCCCTTGGGCCCAATGCTTATGAAGGAGGTGATGGCCATGAGAGGGCACAGAAGAACATTCAGCAGTTTGTGGAGGCTCACCTTATCCCGGTTGGTATCTGGTCCAAGGGCCAGAAGGTGAAGACTCTGCTTGGGGATAGGGAGGTGTGGTGGGAAGAAAGGGAAGACGGGACCCGTGTGGTGCAGCCGGGGGATATTGAGGTTGTTGAGGTTTCGAGCTCTGTTGCGAATGGTGAGGTGTGGATTTTGAAGAAGGTTCGGAATTATGCCTGAAGGGGGGTTTTGGGAATGTGTTTGTATAGATGTTGGTTTTACACAAGCCATCGTTTGATGTCGTCTATGACAGGATAGAATGTTGGCTGAATCGGAGCTCCTGATGTAAGGAAATATATATTCCCTGTATACCTGAATGATACATATCCTCACCAGAGACGCCTCCACATCTGATGGGCTGGCAGACGGGGTGTACCTTGCATTAGACTTGCTGTCACGTGCAGGGCATATCGTCATCCCCCTTATCCGAGGCCGGTGTTTTCCCGGAGTTGTTGGGCTTTATCGATAAGAATGCGACGGAACTTGCCATCCATCCATTCTGCACAGCAGTGGCTAGCAACGCCTCCTTTCTACACTGGTGAAAACACAGCTGTCTCAGACCAGAAGCCCTTGTCTTGGTAGATGACTTCTTGTGGAAGGCCCATATGATCGCAGTGATAGCTGTAAGCTGCCCTGTACGCCCCCGTCCGGTGCTTTTATTGATGATCTAAACCTTTGCATAGAGGCTTCGCGCAGCCGTCCACGATGAATAGCCAGCCCCTGCACCCAGGCCCCGGAGCCGCCTTTGACCGTGAGCGCGACATGGAGGAGCAACGCCATCGTGCCCTCCAACAGGACGAGATTGCCCGACGGGAACGAGAAAGAGAGCGCGACCGTGACCGTGACCGCGACCGTGATCGTGACGACGCTGAGCGCCAGCACCGCGAACCCTACCAGCCCGCTGCCCCCCATCACAGCAGTGCCGGCTCCCTCCCTATCCACCAACCCGTCGCATCCAGAATATCCAACTCCATCACCGGCCCTGGAGGCTTGCTGGCAAACCACAATAATCCTGCCCCCGCTCTGCCAGTTGGTGGACCTCCCGGCCCTGCGCCTAGCTTTGGTGGAGCGCTTCACTCTGCCGAGGCCGGTCGCCCCCCTCAGCATGGCGCCCCCGGAGCTGCCCCAGCCCCTCAGCACCAGATGTTTGGACCTATGGTACATGGACCGAATGGTCCTCCTCCCAACTCCTTGGGTGGTGCCGGTGGAGGGCCGGGACCAGCTGCCATCTTCGGCGGGCCGTTGCAGCAGCAGCAGCAGCAGCAGGAGAATGGGCGGGCGCTGGCGCAAGAAGGGGCCCGCAGCATGCAGCAGCTCCCCTTTGGCCCCGGCGTAAATCCTCCTCATGGCATGACTCCTGGCTCAAATAACATGGGCCAAGGGCAGCAGCCGATCTTGAACGTAGGTGACCTTGCGGTGGTAATGTTGAAACGTTGGCGCTGACTGTGACATCACGGAATAGGATGCGTTGAGCTATCTTGATCAGGTGAAGGTTCAGTTCTCCGAACAGCCCGATGTGTACAACAAATTCTTGGACATTATGAAGGACTTCAAGAGTCAAACGTGGGTGCTCTCTGTTGTGATCTGATTGGTGATGCGAAGAGCAGGTTCACTAACGTGGAGCAGAATCGACACGCCGGGCGTGATCAATAGGGTGTCCGAGCTTTTCGCTGGCCATCCGACGTTAATCCAAGGGTTCAACACCTTCCTCCCTCCTGGCTATCGCATCGAGTGCGGCCTGGAGAACAACCCCAATAGCATCCGCGTGACCACCCCATCCGGGTCCATGATTCACTCGATCGGAGCGCCCCGACCAGCACAACTCGAGCCAGCACCTCCGACATCGAACCCTCCTCAAGGATACATTGGCACCGTGAGACCTGGGCCGTGGCAGCAGGTTTTGCAACACAGCGTGGAAAGTCCCGAGGCTGCCTTCAGTGTCCCGGCCCAGAACGGTCCACCAGGGTTCCCTGGCTCAAGCCAGAGCGCGTCTTTCGAAACTAGCCCGAATCAACCAAGATCAGTGCCGGCGGTTCCCAACGGTTCTGCCCTGAGCCAACCTCCAGTCCCGCGAACAGCACACACTCCAACACCTGGCGCCGGTCCACCAAGTGCAAACGGTTCTGCCGCTCAGCAGGCCAGCATGGAAAAGCGGGGACCCGTCGAGTTCAACCACGCGATCAGTTACGTGAATAAGATCAAGGTACGCGACTTTTTTTCCCCTGTTGCTCCCGTGCGTATTGTTTCCTATTCACCTCGAGTCTCAATGGGGCACCTCAATGGGGAGTCGATGGGTCAAGCAAGCACAGAGTGGATACACTTTTTTCTCTCCCTGGCACAACGCCCATTGACGCCTTCTCTTATTCAGAATCGCTTCCAGGACAAACCCGAAATCTACAAGCAATTCTTGGAGATACTCCAAACGTACCAACGCGAGCAAAAGCCCATCCAAGACGTATATTCGCAAGTCACGACGCTCTTCCACTCGGCCCCCGATCTTCTCGAAGACTTCAAACAATTTCTCCCTGAGTCGGCCGCGCAGACCCGATCCGCCGGTCAGCGACCTGACGAAACGATGCCCATGGCAATCACCACTCCCACGCCCCAGCCCGGCAGTCTCCAGCGCGACGGTCCCAAGATGCCTCCAGTTGGCAATTTTGCGCCACCGGCGAGCGCCGCGAAGGAGACCAAGAAGCGACGCGCCGAGAAACCTGCGACTGCCGCTTCTGCCTCTGTCGCGAACGAACAAGCGCAGTCATCTGCTCTCCGCGGATCATTACCTGCCGCCACGACTGGCAACAAACGGATGAAGGTGACACACAAGCCCAACAATGCCGATGTTGCCTTTATCGAGTCAACTTTGACTCCCACTATGCCCGAGCCTCTCCCGCCCACTCCCATCAACATTTCCCACCAAGACGAGCTTGCTTTTTTCGAGAAAGTCAAGAAGCACATTGGCAACCGAACCGCCAACACAGAATTCCTCAAGCTGATCAATATGTGGAACAACGACCTGATCGACACACCTACCTTGGTCTACAAGGCGAACCAGTTTATGGGCGGCAATCCCGAGTTGCTTGCCAGTCTGCGGGCTATCCTCAGGTACGACGACGCCACAGATGATTTCGTCGAGAACAAACCCGAGCCACCCACGGGCAAGGTTTCCCTGAGCAATTGTCGCGGCTTCGGCCCGAGCTACCGACTCCTCCCTAGAAGGGAACGGCTCAAGCCTTGCACCGGCCGCGACGAGCTCTGCCAATCGGTTCTCAATGATGAGTGGGCGTCACACCCGACCTGGGCCTCCGAAGACTCCGGTTTTGTTGCCCACAGAAAGAATGCGTATGAGGAAGGTCTCCACCGTATCGAGGAGGAGCGCCATGACTACGACTTCTTCATCGAGGCCAACCAGAAGTGCATCCAGCTCTTGGAGCCCATTGCTCACAGCATGCTCAACATGCCGGCGTCAGAAAGACACAACTTCACCATGCCTGTAGGACTCGGAGGGCAGAGTACTTCGATCTACAAGAGGGTGTTGAAGAAGATTTACGGCCCGGAGAAGGGCTGCGAAGTTGCCAACGACTTGTTCCGAAACCCCTACGCCGTTGTACCTATTGTGTTGGCGCGTTTGAAGCAGAAGGACGAGGAGTGGCGATTTACGCAAAGAGAATGGGAGAAAGTGTGGCAGAACCAGACCGAGGCTATGCACCTCAAGAGTTTGGACCACATGGGTATCCAAGTCAAGATCAGCGACAAGCGCAGCCTCTCTGCCAAACATCTCGTCGACAGTATCAAGACCAAGCACGAAGAACAACGCCGTATCCGTCTTGCAAAGGGTCAAACCGCACGATACCAGTTTCTCTACAAGCTGGAAGACCAGGGTGTTCTCCTCGATTTACTTCGCCTTATGGTGGTCTACGTCAATAGCAATGGCGGACACAGCGGCGTGGAGAAGAGAAGGATCATCGAGTTCTTCGAGAAGTTTATTCCCACCTTCTTTGACATTCCCGACGAGAAGTTCCAGGAAAGAATCAACGATATCGAGGTGGAGTCCGCGGAAGAGGATGAGGATGACGGTACTCCTCTGGAGCTCACCAATGGCCGCAGTCGTCGAAATGGCAAGAAGTCCGACCTCCTTCGCGGCGTCTTGGATCCTGGCCGCAACGGCAGTCGTAGCAGAGGGCAGAAGGAGGGCAGTGCCGCCTCGGGCAGCAAGGAGACAACACCTGACGTTGGATCTGCGAACGAGGAAGAGATGCCTGACGCCCCAGAGGATGGCTCCGTTCCTGAGGTGTCGAATGGCCGCTGGCTTCCCACGATCCCACGACCTGCCATTGTCGATAAAAGCAAGGGTGATCCAGCGAATGACCTGGTCGATGTGGACGGCGAGTTGAAGGCAGACGCTCCATTCACCCGATCGGTCTACAACTTCTACTGCAACCAGACCATCTATGTCTTCTTCACCATCTTCACGACGTTATACAAGCGATTGTTGGATGTCAAGGAGAGCAGAGCGAGCGTTTTCGAGGAGATTGAGCGTGAGCAGGCTGAGAAGCCAGCCAAGACCTTGGGCACAGTCAACGGTGGCTTGAAGTTCTTTGACCCCACTAACCCAGAGTCCTTCTGGCCAAAGACTGTCCAACTGATTGAGGACTACATTGGTGGTGAGGTTGATGAGAACCGGTACCAGGATGTGTTGCGCCACTACTACCTCAAGCGGGGGTGGAAGTTGTACACCATTCAGGATGTCCTCAAGTCTCTGTGCCGTCTTGCGCTCCAGTGCAATAACCCGGACGCAAAAGGTGAGAAGGCCAAGGAACTAGTCAAGGCCTTCCTTGACAGCCGGGCGCAAAGCGAGACGAGTTTCCAGAATGAGATCAGCATGCGCAAGTTTGCCGAAAAGTGCATCAAGGATGGGGAGATGTTTGTCATTAGCTGGGTATGTTTCCCCTTCCGTGCCTAGTGTTTTTTCTTTATTTCACATCAGCTAACCCGTTTTTCCAGAACCCCAAGGGTAAATTCGCCACCACCCGCTGGCTCCAAAAGGACGAGACAACGTTTTACACGGACGAGATGGAGCGAGTGCAGCAGTGGCAGTACTACATCTCGTCGTACATCCGGATCGAGAACACGGAAGGGATCCCGCGGTCTCGGCTGCAAAAGGTGTTGCTAGAGCGGAACCTGCCCTCGGACGCTAAGGACTCCTCTGACGATGGTTTCTCGCCCAAGCCGCTGGTGTACTCTGAGAACCTGATTGTCCGGACCTGCCTCAACTCTTACAAGATGGTGTTTGAGCAGGGCACTAGTGACTGCGCCGTCTACAGTACCGATTCGGCCAGGGAGGTTGAGGTGGACGGGGACGAGGACGCGGCACAGGCGATGTTTTCGGCGGAGTTGAGGGGGGAGAAGATCAAGGAGAGGTTGTTGATTAATAACCAGTGGATGAAGGGGCATAGTCATGATGAGGTGCAGAGGTCGAAGGATGATTTTCAGAGGTGGATGGATGGGGTTGTTGGGGGGGTGGATGGAGGGGAGGGACAGGGGCAGGATGTGGCTATGGAGGGTTGAGAGGGGGGGAAGGATATGGGTATGAACGGATGGAACTGAATGGGCTTATGGAGTTGGGCGCATTTGTTCTTTCCCTTTGAGCAGATTTCACTTTTTTTTTTTTCTTTCCGAGAGGGTAAAAGAACGATATCCTGGGTGTTTTATGTTCCTTTTATACAAGAATACCTTAGTCGAGCGCCCTTTTTTACTTTTGCACATAAGTTTGTTGTTGAGCTACCCGGTTCGGTTCACTTGTTGATACGATGGCGGGGAGGATGGGGGTTGTTTTTGGTGTGAGTTGGTATGTGACTATGGTTAGGAGGGTAGAGAAGTTGGAGAGGCAGAAACAAGAGCTTATAACTATGGAGTTTTTTGATGAAAATGATGGTGATTTGGGAGGGAGGGGAGAATTTGGCAGGTGAGGCGGGCGGGCGTTTGATATCTGTGATTAGACTTGACTGACGGCCTTGATCTTGGGGGCTCTCCTATCTTTGTTTTTCTGTTCCTTGGAAGGGGTGGTGGTTATCTTTTGGGGGGGGTGTGAATTTTGCTAACTTTGCTTAGCCGGTTTATAGGGGAATTCTTATATGATTCTGGGTGTGTTTTTGGCAATGTGTTAATGTGATGTGTGTACCTGCTCTTGAAGTCACACATAGTTTTGGTTTTTATCATGTCCAGAGTGGTAGAACCTGGATGTGATGGTTTTGGTGGTCTGGGAGAGGTGGTGGGTGACTGCTGGGTTGGATGGGGGAGTTGGTGTTTTGGCGATGTGGGTACTGTCTTGAGCCCGGGTGATGGACGTGCTAGGGCACCTTACCTCGGACGATAGTTCCGGCAATCGTGTGAGAGAAAGTCTAGAACATTCACCGGTCGGTATTAACTTGGGGCGTCATAGCCGCGTTGTGGCGGCCATGTGGGCTCTGGAAAAA
Source organism: Podospora pseudopauciseta (assembly GCF_035222475.1). Lineage (NCBI taxonomy): Eukaryota > Fungi > Ascomycota > Sordariomycetes > Sordariales > Podosporaceae > Podospora > Podospora pseudopauciseta. Next base: position 3,246,877 of record NC_085892.1, read on the forward strand.
GAAGTCATTTATTTTTTCTTGTTGAGGAGGTAACTACCGGTAGGGTAAATCCTTCTTGCTCTCATTTATCACGACCATTGGCATGACATCGTTACGGGGTTGTTGAATGTGTGATCCGGGAAAGTGAGGGTATAGAAGGGAGTTTTAAGACTGTTGTGTGAGGTCATTTACGGGCCAGAATTTTCATGAAGCATCTGGGAACAGAAACGTGGCGATATCTTTTGCTAGTCTTCTCTTTGTCGAGACTCAGAGGAGCAACGAGAGAGGTGCGGTAAAGTACCGGGTGACGTTGCCGGAGGGGGGAAGGTGGGTGGTAGTAGTAACGGTGATTTGTGGGGAGGTGAGTGGGGGGGTGAATACGATATAAGGTAGGGGTTCAGGGGTATTTAGTTGAGGTACAGGTCTGTGTGTGGAGATTGATTCGAGTGTGATAGAGGAAAAAAGCGTTGAAGATGTTCAGAGTGGGTAGTGTAAGGTAGAGAGAAGAAATAATGTATGGTGATTTGTTGCGGATAGGTAGCTGAGTCTGGCGAAGAGAGCGAGCGTGACGATATTCATTGCAAAAAGACAAAATGAAGAGGTTAAGCAGATAGCCCGATATGAGCAAAAAGAATGGCTTCCCGCATTCCATCGACTAATTGATACACAAAGACCCAACAACGCCCCCTGAATTCAACTTTTTCACCCGCACCGCCTGACCACCCCTTTTCCACCCCCCCCCTTTTTTTTTTTTTTTTTTTTTTTTTTTTTTTTTTTTATTTTCAGCACCAGCAACCCTCGCTGTGTTCTCTATGCCTGAGGCCTGACAGTGATAACAGGATACGTAGGAATCGGCACCGGCACAAGCCTGATGCTCGTGCTGACCGGCGGCCTGCAAGGAGGAGCAGTGAATGTAGGCCACGGCTTGCAGTCAGGGAAGCATCTGTTTTCTTGATCAGTCTCTTCATTTCCACCGGCAGGATACAAGGAAGAGGGAGAGGGGATCTTACCCGCCATACATCATCCCACACTCATTGATGTAATCAGCACAAACCGTCATTCCGCTCCCGTTGCAAGTCGAGGGCTTGGCAGTGGATGTCGGGATCTTGGTCGTCACGGGCTTGGGGGTAGTGGTCGGCTTAGGAGTAGTGGTAGGCTTCTTGGAGGTGGAGGTGGGCTTCTTGGAAGTGGTGGTAGCCTTGGCAGTGGTGGTGGTCTTCTTGGTGGTGGTAGTCGCCTTCCTGGTGGAGGTCGTCAAGGTGCGCTTGGAAGTTGTGCTGGTTGTCTTCTTGGTGGTAGCAGAGGGAGTCAACTGGACCACCTTGGTTGTGACAACAGTGGAGGTGGCCGGGCAAGCGGGCGGCTTGGGCTTCTGGTCGGCCTTGCAGACGTTGTAGCAGCTATTATGCTGTTAATGACTTGCTGACTTGAAAGAAGGAAAAAGAGGCAAAAATACCCGCCGTATTTGACACCACAAGCATTCAGGGCGTCAAAGCAGATGATCCCGTCCACACAAGGCTCCTCATCGGGCACATCAACAGGGGCTGCTACCGCCAACCCTCCCAAGACAACAAGAGAAGAAAACACTGTCGTCAGCTGCATGGTGATGATGGGGTCAAGTAAGACAGCGGAGGCGTTCCAAGAGTCTAAGAAAGGAAGGTGAAGCGCAAGAAGTAAGGGGAATACGTGCTTGGGTTGACAGATGGCGTGGGACAAGACCAGACATATACGCTTATGCTGCACACACACGTAGGGCACTCAGACACCCCCCCCCATCCACAAGCCAGGATCTGGTTATAGAAACCTCAGCTTGCCAGCAAGCCAAGCAAGCAGCTGGAATGTAACCATGGGCCATCTGTTGTTTCTCGTGTTTTCATAAGCCCATAAACCTGCAACGGCCGGGTCTACTACCTTAGCTACGCTAGCTCAGATAGGAGTGTATAAAGAAGAGTAGCATGCTCGGTATTGACAATGGGATTCTTCCAGCCACTTGACATCAATCGTTGGTAGAGATTCATGCTAATACAGTGTCAAACGAGACGCCACAGAATGGAAGCCAAGCCGGATAGGTCTTAGAATCCAAGACAGAAAAGGGTAATTGAAGGACTGATATTCCGACTTACATACTTTTGAACTTGGATGTAGGGAGTAGCGAGTTAAAATCTTTGAAAAGGTAGGGTTGCGTACAATGTCTTAGCCTGCGTAAGTAATAGCCTAAGGTAAGCCGATCCCCCCCGGATTTTCGGAGCGGTTGAAAGGGGAACCATTCTTCTCCCACACCAAAAGCTCAACCCGCAAAAAAGTTCAGAACTAGAAGCATCCCTTCGGAATTGGCCCGCATGGACATTTTAAGGGAAACAGCAGCGCAGACAGCAAGGAAAACTCTCCGTCGTCCCAAGACAGGCACCATTGCAACCCAGTGTAAGGGTCCTTGCTCGGACATCAGAGGACCATTCCTCTGCCCTGCTGCCATGCGGGTGACATCCATTCACAACCGTCTCCCATGTTCCGGCAGTCTGCATGTTGCAGCCGTCGGGGGAGACTTGGACCGTAGCTCTTGGCATTGAACCTCGATGGCGTGTAGACTTACACATGTCCATACCGGACCGGCTTCGGTTCGCGTGTAGAATGTTCCCGTGGTTGGAGCAACCAAGGAGAACATGGCGAGTGTCCTTGTTCCTGAAATAGCTGTACGTCGCCCGCTCGACGGCTCTGTCCGGCACGAACTCCTGCTGCAACACAAACTTAATATCGACTGGCCGTCTGTGGTCCCACTGAGTCCTTCAACGAGAAGAATGAAGAGAAGCAAAAGGTCAGGAGAAACGTTGCGGCTGCGGTTGTCGACGGCTTCGTACGGACGGAGGGCGTGTATCCTATCTCAAAAATTAGTCCATGGGCGGTTCTCGTTAATTGTTTGTGCATCCGCGCGGCTGTCGGGTCCGTGAGTCGAAGAGGAAGGAGGCATTGTCAAACTCGGCGTGGGGTGGTGCTGTCTTGCTTGTCTGCCATGTGGTTTGACATCCATAGTCTGGGGAAAAACAACCGGGGAATATCTAAGCCACTGGCCCACGCTGGTGGGCTGTAAGTGTGTCTAACGGACATGAGGTCAGAAGTTGAAAACAATCTTTCTAGAACCGATGGAAGCCACCTGAAGAAGCCAAGTGTACCTGCCTCGCCTTAGGGGGCAATCTCGCCTTCATCTCCTGCCGCGGTACAAAAAGGAAGGCGACAGGAAGAAAGGGTTCGGTCAGCGTTCGCAGCAGAGAGGCAACACAAGCCGCAATGTACAGTCATCTGCCGACCTGCCGTTAGGGTTCTCGTCCAAGCATTTCGCTTCAGCATCCTCACATTTTCCTCCTAATTGCTTTCTGCGCGGATAGATGAGCCGATGAAGCCTTCAACCAGGTGTTTGGAGCTTCTAAAAATAATCCCCAAAGGAAAAAGAAAAACAAAGCAGAAAACAATTTAATCAATTCCCATTTCTTGCGGGGGGGGGGGGCGAAGGGGCAAGGGAAAGAAAGGCTCTGGAAGAAACAAGATCGCCCAGAGATAGCGGTTGAATTGGCCAACGTCGTCGCTCAATTTGGCTTAATTGACTCCGGCAGTATGCCAAGGACGCATTGGCAATATCTAAGTCGGTACAACGAGCAAACAAAACGCGTGACGGTGACGTGTGGGGTTGTGCTTGCCATTTTATGTGTGCGAGGGTGCGTGTGTGTGTGTGTATGTGTGTGTGTGTGTGGGTAGTAGGAGGCAAGATCATCACGAGAGGGCAGCAGGACATGAGATAATGGCAAGGATGAGGGGTGTTGAGTGTGGTGGTGGAAGAGACGAAATTTCTGGTGATGATGTGATCAGTGAGGTGAAGACGACAGCGATACACAGACAAGTATATAAGACGACGCCACCGCTGGCATTGAACCGATATTATCACCATCACCATCACCAGCTCCAATAGCTTCATCAGACTTGAGTATTAGCTCCCTCCTCATTTCTTCAAGCCACATCTTTATCAGCACAGGGCCTCACCACCGGAGCCTCACCTAAACATCACCAAAAATGAAGTTCCAGGCCATCCTCATCGCCACCCTCTCGGCCACCGGCCTCGCCTCCCCCGTCCCCGAGCCTCAAGCCAAGCCCAAGTTCGTCCAGGCTTACACCCTCCGTCTCTCCTCGTAAGTTTCTTCACTTGATGAGCCTCCTACCCACCCCTTAACACAATTAACTTCCGATAACGACCCATATCCCTCTCTTTCACGCTCCCCCATCACCCCCAGTATGCCACCCCCTTAGCTAACCCCCCCAGGCGCACCCCCTCTCTAGACGGAAAACCCCTAACCCTCTCCAACACAACCCTCGGCATCTTCCCCTCCTCCCCCTCCACCCCCCTCTTCTACCCCATCCGCAACCCCCAAACCAACCTCCTCGAGCTGCACTCCCCCCAAACCTCCTCCGCCCTCGCCCTAGTAGGCACCCACGGCCTCCTCTCCCTCTCCGCCCTCCCGAACCCGGCCTCCGTCACCGTCCCCACCGGCACGACCCTCGACTGGCAAAACTTTGACCTCTCCGACGACGCCTCCGCCGGCTCCCTCACCTACGCAGGCAGCACCAAGGACGGCTCCTGGGTCGCCTTCCCCGTCGGAAAGGGTCAGGCGGGCGAGTGGGCCGTCAAGTGGAAGGACGTCACCGCCACCACGACCCAGAACTACATCCCCGTCAAGGTTGTCTACGAGGTTGTCGAGGGGTTCCACATTACTGCTTAGATGTATATATCAGAGTTAAAAAAGAAAAAAGAAAAAAAACAAAAGGGGGGGGGAGGGGGGGCCGGTTAGCTTGCCAAGAGGATGATGAATGAAAGTTGGTGTTGTTTTGTTTATTTAGGGACCCAGCTGGGAAGGGGGAAAAAAGGAGGGGGGAAAAAGCTGTTTTGATATTGATGTTTTCTTACTACTTCTTTCCTTTCCATAACTTGAATCAAAAGATTGATCATCTTGGAGGAAAAAACCCATCGTTTCCGTATTTCATGACTGCATTACCCCTGAAACAAAAACAAAAAACAAAACGAAAACCTATCAAAGAGTTGAACAAGAAAGCATTTCCATTGCTGTTACTCTGACAAAGTGAAACTCCAACCATGCAGGAGACAAAGGTACAAGTTTACATATGTCTAGTTAGAAAAAAAGCATGTCCCCGACTAAACCCTTTCTGCGGACTAGACAAAAAAGAACCACGCACCACCCACCCAGGTCGTTCTTTTATTTTTCATATCCCAAACTCCCGTTTCTACATCACCACCTCTTCCCGCTCTCCCGTTACCCCCAAACCACATTAAATTTAAAAAGCCATCTGCTTCTTGATGGACTGGATGGCCTGGCCGGGGTTGAGACCCTTGGGGCATGTCCTTGTGCAGTTGAGAATGGTGTGGCAGCGGTACAAGCTCATCGAGTTGTTAAGGGCATCCTGGCGCTGGAGCGTCTTCTCGTCACGGGAATCGACAAGCCATCTGTAGGACTGGAGAAGGATGGCGGGGCCGAGGTACTCCTCCGAGTTCCACCAGTATGAAGGGCACGAGGTCGAGCAGCACGCGCAGAGAATGCACTCGTAAAGACCGTCGAGCTTCTTGCGGTCCGCCTTGGTCTGTCTGTACTCCCTTCCCTGTTTATCGTGTCAGTCGTCGTCTGCCGGAACACTCGGGGACATCTCATATATCGCGGGCAGCCTTACATCTGGGGCAGGGGTATCTCTTTGCAGGTAGGGCTTAATGGACTTGTACTGCTTGTAGAACTGGGTGAGATCGGGAACGAGATCCTTGACGACGTAGGTGTGCGGCAGAGGGTAGATCTTCATGTCGGCCTTGTCCTCGTTGGGGATACGGCCTGTCGCGTATATATCAGCATCCACATGCGCTTTCTCAAAATCCTTGTTTGCTCCTCAGCCCCTCCTCCTCCTCCTCCCACCCACCCCCACCATATCTCAACTTCAAGGACTTGGACATACACAAGCAAGCCAGGGTGTTGGTGCCGTTGATGTTCATGGCGCAAGAGCCGCAGATACCCTCTCTGCAGCTGCGGCGAAAGGTGAGGGTAGGGTCGATCTCGTTCTTGATGCGGATGAGGGCGTCGAGAACCATGGGGCCGGTCTTGTTGAGATCGAGGGTGTAGGACTGCATCTTGGGCTTCTCGGAGGGCTGGTCGGGGTTCCAGCGGTAGATCTGGAAGGTCTTGAGGTTGGCCTGCTCGGAAGCCGTGTTGTTCTGCTGGGCGGCGTCGGCGAGCTGGGCCATGCCGCGGAAGGCAGACGGGGCGGCGGCGGCCATGCGAAGCGAAGGCCTCGCGGCGGCGGCGCCCAAGAGAGCAGAAGCGGTAGAGCGGAGAGCGGCCATTGTCGTCGACGTCGGCTTCGGGGTGGCTGTGGTGGTGGTGCTAGGACCGGGTATCAAGTATCAAGGGGACAGAAATAAGGAAAAAAGGCCTCGGAAAAGGCAACAGCAACGGCTGTGGTTGAAGTTGGTGGTGGCACTGAATTGGTAGTAGAGGGTCATCAATCTTCACATTCGGTTTCCCGGAACACCTCGGCAAATTCTGACCAATCGTTGCCACCGAATTTCAATTGAAGCAACCGCGTCCACTGCCGTCCACGCCCGAGGACTCGCCCAAAGGAGCATAGTTGCTTATGTAACGCCCGTTTTGCAACTGTTTGAACTCTTTAAACTTTTGGGCGGCTCCAATTGCCACGGCCGAAAACGTCACTGCTTTCCGCGATCTGTCCAGCCCACGTCCCGATCTGGATGACTGGACAATGACGGCTCGAACAGCACATTCAGATCAAAATTTCCGACTGTTGAGTTGCGCCACTTGCATAAGAGCTGTATGGCCCCTGCGTGAGTCCATATGGCAGTTGTATGAGAAGTCATGAAGATATCGTGAGATAGTCCCACCCATTAGGACCACATACCTAAACTCATATGCAATGAGATGATATACACCCAACAAAGACAAAAGGACAAAAACATACCCTGCATCAGTCCTTCCACTTCTCCTCTCCAGGATCCCACCCCAAAACTTCCGGCTCAATATTCAAACTTTTCAACATCATGAGCATCGTAAAGCCCTCCGTATCATCCCCCTCCTCCCCTTTTTGATCATCCTCTTCACAATCCTCCCCCTCAAGCTCACCCCTGTAACCCTCCCTCTCCTCCTCCTCCTCCCCTCCCACCCCCTTTTTATCCTCCCCATCCCAATCCCCAAACCTCCTCTTCCTACTCTCCCTCCAAGCCCCCCCGCCCCCCATCCCATCCACCCTCCCCTTGACAACCTCAAACAACTCCTCCGCCGCCAACCTACTCGCCCCCTTCCACTTCCCAACCAACTCGCTCAGCTCAGCATCAACCTCCTCCCCAGGCCTCTTCCTCCGAGACGCCTCCTCAATTCTCTTAGCCTGCCTCACCTGCTCAAGCTCCTTCTCCACCTTCTTCATCTGTGCATCCAACTCCCTATGAGAGCGCTGGATTCGTTGCAATAATTCATCTCCCTCATTAGTAGACCTAGCAGTGTCCTGCTGCCGCTGCTTAAACGGCAAAGGCGTCGACACGGACTTGAAGCTTTTCTGGAGAAGTAAAGGTCTCCGGGCGGCAGCGCTGTTCGTCCCCAGCCTAAGCGGTGACGGATTGCCTGGTCGCGAGGGGGTTGCTGGGATTGATGATGATGTTGGTGGGCGAGACAAGCTGTTGATAGAGCGGCGAGACAGACTTGGCGATGCTTGTGTCGGGGTCGCATTGCTGGTGGTTGTGGATGGACTCTGCCGGTTGATCATTGGTGATCTGAACGGCTTCTTAAGAGTCACATTCGCGGCGTCCACGCGTCGGCGTTTGGCCGAGGGGATGTTGGGGGTGTTTTGTGATGAGGCCATTGTAAGTTGATAAAAGAGTCGTTATTGGTCGTGATGCATTGTTCACTGTCGAGATGAGGCCGATCTTGACGGGTTGTTCGAAGTGTTGAGTTGTGTGATGTAAGCAGAAAGATGTAAACTACTGGAGAGTTTGAACTTGGTAGGTGCTCAAGCACCGGGAAGGAGGCTTGATGACTGCCTCTCAGCCACGAAAATTGCCAGTTGTAGGAAAGCTAAATGAAATGGTCAGCATCGAGCTGGGATTGAGAAATGTCAACCCAAGAAGTGAGGATGGAATGGCTGGGACTTTGAAGCACACACCATCAAGATCACAAGTAACCCTAACCCTATCCAACCCTCGCCATCACCCCTCGACGACTTGCTCTCTTCGTCTGATCTTCAAGCTCCCAGGGACAAGCAGCAATATCTCATACTTCTTTGTCATGTTAAGATTCCAAGAAGCGTGATCATAGTTGAGATTCAATGCTGTCAGCACAAGTACCTGAGATTATTATATCTGCCCCCCATTCACCACCCATCGACGACGACAACAACTCATCTCAACCAAGTTCCCCCCAAATAATCATTGCAGGCTCTCTTGATATTTACATCCATCAAGAGGCACACAGTCCCAGCATAACAAAACGACTTTGAAAAAGAAAACCAAACTTGGAGGGGTGAATAAGGTAAGAGAAAAGACAAAAAGTGAGCTCGAACGTGCGCCCTCCAGGTAGATACTTGAATGCCCAGATGGTTTTGGGCGCGACCCCCTTATCGCTGATCCATCTGGTCAACGGGTAGATTTTTAACGTCTCATTCGGTCACTTGGTGACGGAAGGTGCGGCCGAAACCTTTGTATAAATACCGTGGTGGAAGGAAGGAGTGGCCGGATGTGTGTAAGGAAGGAGCGGCTGGTTAGTGTACAAGGAAAGAGCGAGTGAGTTATGGGCAATTTAAAGAAGTAACATGAGTAGGAACTCCGAGTGAGATGTGTGACTGAGGAAGAGCAACTTCAGTGGGATTGAGAATAGCCAGACAATACAGGGTGAGAGCGTTTCGGTTATCGTGACGAAACACCCACATGTAGCCAGCCTCATTGCATATATTCTAGAAGCTAACTATCCTGACAAACCTCATTACTGTGGCCATTTCCCGAGTGTGCTAATTACATTACCTCTCCAAAGTGGTCACCACTCAATACCCCTGAGCCTCAACAACCCCATACCTCACCAACCCCAACACAGCCCCAAAGATACACGCTACCGGCGGCTCAACCCCAAACCAAGCACCACCCACGTAGCTTCCCGCCGTAACAACCACCCACCAAGGATCATCCGCCAAACTCTTCCCCTGACTGAACCCCTCATCAATCCACCCAATCTGCCACAGTCTATACACGGCCGTGTAAATCAGCCCAACAGCAGCAGCATTCACACCCCTCAACGAGCTCTTCACCCACCTCCACCCCCTAATCGCACTCCAAAGACCCATGGTCCCATGAACAGTCCACAACCCAGGCAAGAAGATCGCCAAGAAACCCAAAAGCCCTCCCAGCACCCCAGAATACCCCCCATTAATCGCCGTGAGGGTACCCAAGTAAACAGCAAAGTTGAAATTCGGCCCCGGAAACCCCTGGATAAGCGCCAGCCCAATCAAGAAGTCTCTAGGGGAAACCCAATTCTCCGCAACGATATACTCCCTCAACAGCGGGATAACCACCGGCCCGCCCCCAAAAATAATCGTACCCGCCAGGTAGAGGTTGCTAAACAGCCTATACAGCAACGGGTTTGCCGGGATGAGGCCACGAGTGAGCATAACCGCGACAAACGACGCCAGAAAAGCCACAATCAGCGCCAGCCCTGACTTCCAGGACATGACGCTGATCTGGTGGCTCCTCGGCACAACCCTCTCCTCTGCCTCTTCCTCCTCCCGTCTGAGCTGCTGTTGCGACTGCCCGTCCGCATTGTCACCCCCAGTTGAAACCCTCTCCCTGGTCCCCTTCCCATCCTCCTCCCTTACAACCTCCCTCTCGGCCCCCGAACCCCCCGGCACTCGTTGCTCCCTCAATTCCACCTCCCTCTCCTCATCTCTGACCTTCCCCTTCTTCACCTTGCTCACAACCCACAAAACCGGCCCATGCAACCACCTAAAATCCCACACCACAGCCACCACCCCCGCCGCCAGCATCAAAACGGGAAAGTACCATAGAGCATTGTACAACAACCCGGCCGCCGCGCCCAAATAAACCAACAACCTCGTCAGCTTGTCCGTAATAGCCTTTTGCGCCAATTGCACAGCCGCCAGAGCAATAATCCCAACAGTAGCCGCGTTGAGGCCAGATAGCAACGCATAAACCGCACCGGGAAGTGTTTCTCCAACGTTGGAGATACCAATCGCAAGACCAAACATCCCCAACGCACCGGGGAGCGACCAGAGGAAGAAGGAGAGGACGGCTGGGGGGAAACCGAGGCGGAGGAGGTTGATGCAGTAGTGCATTTTTGTCGAGCCGGGGCCGGAGAAGGCTTGGCAGATGGAGAAAAGCTCTTGGTACTATTCACAAACCAAAACATTAACAATGACTATCTTAAGGGAAAAGGGGGCGGAATGGGACGTACGACTGTCTCGTCGATCCAGGAGAGTTTGGAGACGTATTTATCGTGGAACTATTGTCGTTGTTAGTTTATATCTATGATATGGAAATGAGGGGAGGCTTGTAAGGGGTGAAAAGAGGGAAACATACAATCTTGAAATGCACCGGCGGGCCACCAAAAGAGGTGAACCCCATGTACCAGTTCTCCTTGAAAGAAGTCCACATCCGAGGGCCGATCTCGTCGAGGTTGACAAAGTCCTTGAGACGCCATGTTGTTGGGTCCCAGCGGTGGGATTTGAGGCCCATTTTGGGTGGTTGTTGCTGTGTCGGTGTGGTGGTGATGGTGTTGAATGCGTGTAAGTCAGCGCGTGTAAGTGCCTTCCCGAATGATCAACCCCTCCAAAACACCAACACTTTCCCTGTCAAAGAGTGTGAGAAGGTCTGGTGAAAATTAATGTTGATACCCGAGCTGCTCACTCAAATATATACCCCCCCGTCTTCAACTCCCTTGTTGATCGCCGACCATCAAAGCGAACAAACACAGCAGGCTACCCCCCCACCCCCCCATCCCCATGTCCCAGATTCCCCTTCCCGTGCGCCAAGCATCGGCATCAAACTCCCCATCCCATTGGCGCGACACCCATGACGCCAGAGCACGTGTACACTTCCCCAATCCCATTGGCCAATTCTCAACACCACAACTTGTCATACACTTTCGGCGAGATGGTTTAGGAAAGGCTGAAAACCAAATCAAAACGTCGGTATTGATACAAGGCTGATGATGATATCTTTCTCTGTCTCTCTCTGTGTGGATGTGTCTCTCTGCTGTGAACCACAAAAAGTCCCCAAAAACACCCAAAAAACCCCAAAGGAATATGTACCAGTAGAAGCGAACGACACACACACACACATAACCACAACGACAACAACCCATAACGTACACACATTTCCTTCCGTCCATCTCCCCAAACCAACGTGCCATACCAGCTAGCACTGTTTTCCATCCATCCATCCAAAAAAGACACGCTGATTTCCTCCCAGTTGAATAATTCGCAACACAGACGCTTCCCATCAAACCCCCCAACCAACCCCCTGATCCAATCCAACCAACCTTCATAATATACAACATTGCTTCGCTTCTTCCCTCGCATCATACATCCGATCGCTTTGCTTGTTCTTCAACTCCGAGATCTGTGCCATCCCTCCGATGTTGAATGTTTGTTCTTCCTGCCTCCCTTTCAACAACAAAAAAAAAAAAAAAAAAAAAAAAAAACTCCCAAAAAAAACCAAAAGAACAAACGCCAACCATTGTTCATCTCTCTCAAAACATGCTCCTTATCCCAAAACAAACCCTTTAAACCCCAAGGTCCCAACCAAAACCAAACCAACCCTAGATGCTGATTTTTAAGCCGGCTTTTTGTAACCCGAAAACAGAAGCTCCGCAAAGCATTCTCCAAACAAACAAATGAAAAGGTTAATGTGTTCACTTTCACTAGGCATCGTGAACCTCTCAGTGGTGTCGCTTGCTAACAGGCATATGCCCATCATAATCCCACCCTCGCTTCAGCCCACCCCCAGCCTCGTACACGCTCGCCACCGACTCTTGCCACATGGCCGGTGTGACAAAGTTCTGCACCGGAGCCGCGGCGGCCGAATACTGCGCTGCTGCCGCCGGCATGGGCTGCTGCTGCTGTGCAGCTGTCCTAAGCTGCGCCTGCACCGCGTGCATGTCGTGTATGCTCGCCGTGTCCGAGGCGCCGGATGAAGCGCTCATCGCACCACCACCACCACCACCCTGTCCCCCTGTTGGTGACGACTGGACTGGAGGGGTGCCGAACGAGGTGTTCCATTGGCTATGAAACAGTCAGTACAACTACCACTGGTGGTTCCCTCAGTTGTGTCACTTACTCAAAAATCCGCGACGGGTTCCACGCAGGCGGCGCCTCTGCCAAAGCCAACGACGACTGCGGCACGGCGGCCGGTGCCTGAGCGCCATGGCCGGAAGGCATCATTCCGAGCGACTGTACACCGGGAGAGGAGTCACTCTTGCTGTCCAGCGGGCCGACGGTGGAGATGGGTGTGATGGGGAGGCTGTAACTAACTTGCGAGTGTGGCACCTGCGTGTCCAAGAGCCTGGGCCCGGGCGGGCTGGGGTGCGAGTTGGAATGCGGGCTACCGTACGGGAAGCTTGGCTTCAGCACGAATGGCTTCCGGACGTCCGCAGAAAAGGCCTCCCGCACCGAGTCGATCTGCCTCTGCATGTCCGGCATGGGCCACGAGCTCATGCACTTTTCCAGGATCCTCATGTGGCGCGTAAAGTACTCCCTGGCTTCCGAGTTCAGGTCTGGGTCTGGTGATGTCAAGGCAACCTGTACGTAGCAGGCTTGTCAGCAAAAAGAAGTTCAAAGCATTTGGCATATGAAAGGGTCGACGTACGAGGTGTAGGACAATGCATGCGAGCACCGCGTAAATGGTAAAGTTGATGCCCCGCTGCATGCACAGCAGTCCGTTCAGCCCGTACGCGCCCATGACAGCCTCCTGGAGTCTGCACAGCATCTTGGCTGCGTTGTACGACACCAGCATGTGGTGTTTCCATTGGCCCCCTGGCGTGGAAGGGGACAAGAAGGCGAGCTGAGGCCTGTTGAACAGGATAATCGACAAGTAGTAGTACGAATGGACGTTGCCGACAAAAGCTGAAGGCAGCCACGGCGGTGAGCCGTTGGCTGGATAAGTTATCGACATGTCTGCCGGTATCTCAGCCAACCAAGCATCGAGAGCCGGGCTGATCTGGACGAAATCGGGATCGAGGCCCCATTCCTTGACCTCCTTGCTCTTCTTCAACCGCCCGTACACCACCACCATGCGGCTGACGTTGCGAACCACTCTGGCGAGGTAGGTGAAGTTGCGCGAAACGTGGTACTCGGATTCATCTTGGTTGGGTAGCAGCCTCGGCACGTTGAAGTCCACCGTGTCCTCCTCGACCTGAAAATCGGTTCGCCCTACTCTACTCGTCAGCTTTCTATGCGCAGCACAAACCACAGGTAGCACTCTGCCGTGTTGCCATACCCTGAGGAGAACCAATCATCATCTCCACCGTGAATAGTGTCTGCCAAATTCTCGTCTTCAGGGCACACTCAGATGGGCTCGACCCACAAGACCTGCCGTGTCGGTGGTCTCCGTAATGCTCATCCAATCCCAAGTCCTTGCCCAACTGGACACACTGCTCGATGCTCATCCATGAACGGTAATAGTAGCCTCGCTTCGGTGCCGATTCGCGGGCCTTCAGAAGAATCATGAGTGCCTGTAGCGTGCTGAGGCGAGGGATATCCATGAAAGAGTCGGCGTGGCGGGTGGCGAGCGCGAGCCACTGTTGCCCTTGGGCCGGTTCGTCTGCTAACCGGCCCGAGATGGCAAACATGGCTTCCAAAAGAAGGGGCGATATCGATTCCCTGTTGTCGTGCCACTGTTGATAGAAGTGGGCTTTATCCAAAACGGGCACATAAGGATGGGCATTCGTAAAGTACAGGTCCAGGTACTGAAGGACGGTGTCGTCGTCCGGCATAAGCTCTGGCGGAATTCGAATTTTGGATCCTCCCAAACCAGCTGTGAGTGGTGGCAACAAACTCTTGTATTCGTCGCCCTCCTCCACGACGGGATCTTCTTCCCTCATCGATTGCATCTTGCTGTTTAGATAGGGCGCTGTCCCTGCCTCGTTAACCTTCAAGGACCCTAACAGGTCGGCCAAGTCTTGTTGTGCATATTCTGACTGGTAGGTGTCCGCCGGAGATGCTGGATGTGATGGTTGTTGCATCGGCGGTGTTGGAAATGCGGCCTGGGCGCCATACTGGTGATCCACAACATTGACAGCACTGACGGCGTGATGCACAGGTTGATATTGTAGATTGTGAGGGACTGTCTGAGAATCGGAATACTGGACCGCATGGTAAAGGGCTGATGTGTCCTGGTAGGATGTCTGCGGCGCATAGAGGTTAGGTTTTGGTGCATGTCCTAGGAGCTGTTGTTGATCTTGTAGTGGTAGTGGCTGTCGGAAGCCCTCATGCACATGCGAGGTCTCAAACTGGGATCGTGGTGGTTCGTAGACCTGAGGTTCAGACGACCCGTCGAAGCCGTTCGGACGAACACAGACAAGTTTCAGGCGTATGCATGCTGAGCAGGGCCAGGTGTTTGTGGTGGCAGCGTCACACTTGATCTTTCTCCTCCGGCATCCCTCGCAAGCTCTCATCACTGTATGCGCGAGTCAGTTTGATACATGGGGGGGCACTAGCGGGGGATGAGCGCTGATCCCATACCCTTCAACCGCTTGTGACGGTTATGTTCGTCCACAAAGACATAGTCTAGCTCAACGGTCAGATAACAGAGCCAAAAAAAAGGGGAGGGAGGGGCGCACTCTTTTGCGTCTCTCGTGGTTGCTGCTGATAAGCCGGAGGCGCAAAGCTGAAGCTCCCCATCTGGGAGTTTTGAGGGAGCAGCCGGCGCACTGTAGGGTCGTTGGACATGGTGGTGGTGGTAGTGATGATGATGAACGGTGGGATGAAGCGTCTTGCGCAGACGTTCGCAGCTATGCGCTGATGATGGACGAGAGAGAAGGCGACTCCACATTCAAGTCATCCGATGATAAGAGGGCAAAAAGCAATGCGCGCACAGCCGTGGTATCGGGTCGCTGGGTCGAGGTGGGCGGCCGGCGCAGGGTTGGCGTGTGTGTCTCCAGTGAGCAGTGGGCAGTGAGCAGCGGTCCAATGTCGAGGCGGCAAAGGAGGGGGAGGCGAGATCTCTCTTCTCGACCACAGCACAGCAGCGGCAACAAGTTCAAGCAGTAGGCAGACAGACGTAGTGGTAGTAGCAGGAGTGAAAGCGTGTGTGTGTGAGTGGACGTCGAGGGGATTTTAGCCAAACGCGTGTACAGAGTGATTGTCCTGATGCCCTGGTCGGCGAAGACGAGCTAGTAATAAGGGTGGTCCCAGGACCTCCTGGACGTCGAGCGAAGGGGTAACCCTGCCCAAAGGACCCGGCACGCCTGTCTTGATCAGGACCTCCACAGCACACCTGCAGGTGCACGAATCTGACAAGCTCGCTATGGGGAATTTCCCTCAGCGTGAGAGGGCCCCCAGGAACTGAGGGAGATACTGTAGGGTATGTAATCGAAAGCGAGCTGCTGTTGCTGTCGCTGTGTAGGCGGAGAGTTGGCAAGAGCCAGTTCAGACTTTGCGCAGCGAGTACGAAACAGTGCGGCGCAGACAAGTGTCCCCCTCATAGACCAGCAGTGTCTCTGATAATGATGCTTGTGATATTGGCATGAACAAGGCCGGCCGTTCAGAAAATGCAAAAAAATGCAGTTCATTTCCAGAGAAGCTAGTGTAGGTGTATCTAGCTAGCTGTGCTAATTCAAGAGTGGCCAACCTCACAGGCAACACACTCCAAGGCAGGAGGACGGGAGGAGGAGGGGTAGAGTGAAGACATCAGGGGCGTTGGCATAAAGAAGAGCCCGCGTCTCCAGGTCTCCCCTCGAGTGTGGATGGCAAACCGGGGACCCCCAGGGTTTTCCCATCTTTTTCCAGGTTGACCGCACGAGCCACCCCCAAGCCAGGGTCTCGGAATCTCCAGTGGAAGGCCGCTGTGTGTGAATCGAGCATTGCTTGTCCACTTGTCGTCCATCGTCCCTAAATTGCTGGATATCCACCCACTAACACCAAATCGTTGCTTTGCATATCGCGGCAGTTCGCGCACGTCAACCACCTCTTTTTTTCCCTCGGTCGATGACGGGAACAGTCTTTCTGTACTGACATCATGTCTTGCTGAGAGCATGCTCTCGTAATATTCGGACTTAGGAGATACCGCCTCTCTATTCTCGTGCCACGTTCCCAAGTCGTTTCTCGTTCCTCGTTTAGGTTCTCGTTTTCCCGTCCTTGGTTTCCCCATGGCCACACCGTATTTGCTGGCTTCCTCGATGGCCCCGCGCCGATCCCCATGGTCCGGCGCCCGTGGTGGACAAGCGGTACCTTAACAAGCAGGATTCTACTATGCTTGGCTTGGGAAGGACAAGGAAACACACCGCAACGCGACAATTCTGCTGAGCTACACAGTATTACACGACAGGTGCCGTCGCTAGGGACAGTGAGTGGCATGGCATGGCATGGCGAGGCTGGGCGACGTAAGCGGGGTGGCAGCCGCAGCACACTCGCATGCAATGTGCGATTGCAGCGCAGTCAGCCCGGTAACGTGGGGAGCCCTTTACCGTGCCGCCTGCCCCTGGCGGGAACGGGTAAGCCCCAGGCTAACGACACATCATTCATGCGATATAAAATACAACCAGTTTCTAGGAAAACCACGGCTTGTCCGTTGTTTAATGAGTAAATTGCCTTTTCAGCGTGCCCAATGGCTGAGTCAATGAGCTCGTATGCTCATGGCAACAGTGCCACAGCAATACCGCAGACTACCCTACACCGAGGCCCGCCGAGGGCGTGCCTCTGACGCCTGGTGCTGCAAGCCAGTCTCTGGGCGCTGCGTGACTGACAGTTGCGGACAGGAGGAAACAGGCTAGCGAGAACCGAGCAGCCGTCATCCAATCTTGACAAATGAGAGTTGCAGCGCCCTCTTGCCACGACACATCCCCAAAAGCACCGCGATACCGCCAGAAAACAGTCTCACGGACACTTCCGGGCGGAGACGGTTATTCCTCGTGGGTCGTCAGGGTAGTCCTTCCGTGACTCTGGGCGAGCCTGGTGACCCCTGAAGCGCGTGGTGTCTGGGTGCTGAAACACATCGCGAACCTTTCTTCAAACATCACAACACATGTCAGGGGAAGCCATGGGGGAAGCGGTGAGCTCCACTGACACGCCCTCATCAGCACTCTGCGCCAGCAGCGTCTCTCTTCCCCTCACACAAATCTTGCGCAAGAAAAGACGGCAATGGCCGTGACATGAGGTGGTTGTCTGGGAGTTGGGCCCGCGAGACTATCCGAACCCAGTGGCTGGGCATCGCAAGCCCTTGCCCGTCACCGTTTTCGATGGAGATGCCCAGCATGCGGATATACTGCGGGAGAATTAAACCTCCTTCTCTTTCGAGCCCGAAAAACACGTGCAGATGTACACACGCACGATATCGACCTGCCTCCTTCTGAAGCCTTTCATCATTCCGTCAAGGCGGACCCTGGTCAAGGAACCTGTCAGTTGATCGTCTTTGACAAATGATGGATGCAAGTCGGTCCTCGTTTTCTGTAGATCGATCTTACCAAGATAGCGTACCACGATGTTGCCTTGCTATTGTTGATGAGTCTACTGTGGTCCAATGGCTAGTGTATTCGTGCAGCATGCTCCGTAACCCAAGAATCAACATGGATCGTTTCGGTGTGTGGTCTCGCCCATCCCATGTCTTATCACATGCTCATGTTCTAGACGCGAGGGGGTGGGGCGGTGACAACGCTCTCCAGATCGAGAGCATGCCGAGGGACGGAGGATGGAAGAGATGATGGCTTTCCTCTTTCGATGTCATGAGAATTGCCGGTTGTTCATTCTTGCGTTCTTGAACACTCTTTAGTGGCTGTGTGGTTATCGTTATCACAAATATCTGGGGAAGGCAGTCGGTAGGGCAGGGTGTACGGTACCGAGCAAAGCCGCTACAGTACAACGGGCCCCAAGTTCTTCGATCTTGACCATTGATTACGTTGGAAGCAACCCTCCCCACCCCCCAGGACGGCCCATGTACCCACATACTGTGCTCCGTTTGTGAAACGGCCATCGAGTACATAAACGGCAACGTAGGGCCCATCAATCAGTCAAAGAGCTCGCAAGCATGGTCTCTTCTTGGGCATGCTTGAGAGTCATCGTCTGGCCCGACTGGATGTTCCACTCGGCCGAGACTCATAGGACCTGCTGCAAAGAGAATCCAAAGAGGGAGCCCCCCAAGAGACGTCGGGGCAAGATGTGATGGCTAATCCAGTCTGGAGTAGCTTCGGCAGCTCCCAGGCACAGACGGCGGACGGCAGGCGATGTTGAATTTAAGGTTGGAGATCACGGATCCCAAGGCATTTCTTTTGCTCCCATCATGGCATCTCCCAGGCCCGTTGTAGAAGGAACTCCGGCGAGGCTGCGTCATTTCCGTAGGTACCGGCTTGGGACGCGGGGATGGCTTCTGCCAGGTGGCCGGCGACGGGAGCCATGCCACAGGGCGCCAAGAACAACGTTTTTTTGCGGGCATCCTTCTTGAAAGCTTCCACGCAGGGGTCGTCACGGAAGGCCCCGCACCAGCAGCCGTATTCAGGATTGCCATCTGAACATCTGCTGAACACACCCCATGTCTGAGATGCATGAATATGCGATTTCGCTATGAGCCGCCGTGATCGTCCACATAATATGGCGATTGGGCCTTGGTGAAATGCATATGGCCGACCGGACATTCCGCAGTTACAGAGAGATGTCCAAGGAGATGGTTAGAAAATCATGTCATTCGAGAGATTATAGAACGCGGCATTCTCCGGCAACCAGCGGCTTGGATGCAGTCCCGAGCGGAAAAACGGTGCACCCGGCTCTTTCTTGATGGCTCGGTAGTTGGCCCCACCCTAACCTGGAACCTCCAGCGAACGCTCAGAGCAGGTCGTTGCCCCTCCTAAACCGGAGCATCCATCCATCGCCTGGAGTACATGTCATCATTTCAAACAATTATCTACTTTGATAGAGCACACATCTCACACAACAGTCACGGCACCTCAGATTCGTGGAAGCACGCCAACCGAATCTCGGCACATTAACGCCCAAGCAGCAAAACCCCTACCTAGGCCACGAAACCCCGCCTTCAAAATGCGCGAAGTCGACAACGCCAACCCCTCCATCCTCAACGTCTCACAGCTTCCGAGCAGAAGTCGGAAAGTGACCACACCGAGGCAGGGACCGGACTCGAAATGCGACAATATTGTCTATTCTAAGCGTCCATGGCTGTGTGGGTCATCCTCATCAGAGGATGAGGACCTCGAGGAGGAGTACGGCGAGGACCCTGTGGATGCCCAGGACATCTACGGTAAGCACCACACCCACCCCTCATTACTCATTGCTTTTCGCATTGCATATACATCGTTGGCTAGTTTCGATTTCCTCTGTTTGGTTTGAATGCACATCAATGCCGCTTTGATGCTCAGTGTTTTAAATAGATCGTGTTGGCGATCACGCAGCTGACGTTTCGCAGACCTTATTTCCCCAATATCAGACCCCGAACACCCTCATACTCTGGGGCAGCTCTCGGTGGTCCAACTACCTGACATCCACCTGACTCCTCCGCCCACTGAGCGCCGAGGAGACAAACTGGTCACGGTCACTGTTGATCTGACACCTACCGTCAACCACTGCTCTCTTGCCACTGTCATCGGTTTGGCAGTGCGGTACCGGCTGGAGCAGACCCTGCCGCCCAACTACCGCTTTGATGTGAGAATGAAGGATGGCTCTCATGCCCAGGATGACCAAGTCAACAAGCAACTGGGTGACAAAGAGAGAGTCGCCGCGGCTCTGGAAAACGACACACTGAAAGGCATGCTCGATAAGATGCTCGAGACATGCGTGTAACTTGATGTGGAAATTCAAGGTCTCACACTTGCTGATGAGACTATATATTTTGTGTTTTTACGCCATCGACTTGCTACATAGCAGGCCATTCACCAAGGTCAACCTTCAGTCCAGCACAGGGGTGTGTCAGCACTGTCGGATTCAGACCCTGGATAGGCACACCCCTTCCCAGGTGCCTTGTTCGAAGCCCCTGTGTACGTCGCTTGCGATTGGCGGGACAATCTCGGGCTTGTGATCCTCCTCCCCCCCTCCGCCTAGAGCCCGCCCACTCGGGACAGTTCCAGGTTCTCTCCTGCGAGTCTTCTTGCGGCCCGTGGGGGAGCAAATTGATGAAGTTTGAACCAGGGGTCAGCCGGCGAACTGGCTTTTCGACATCGACACAGATCGCCTCTTCCCGTCTTTGATATATGCAATACACACTGGATGACGGATAATATTCTCCTCATCATGTTCAATGTGCCAAACATGCTGTGCTCTTTCAAAAAGCCATTGCAGTTGCACCAACAAGCCACGCCCAGCAAACCCCACGCTGCGAATGAACTGCCCTTTCTAGAATCTCCATCCTTCAAGGGTTTGCTCGCCCAGTTAGAGGCGTCTTCTGGTCCGTGGAATCAACTCAGGTCCAGCCACATCTTGTCACGCAAGCCGCATCACGCCATGTACCTCAGACCCTTGTCCCTGAGGTTACTTGACTATTTTACCGACTTGGTAGACGCGTGTGCGTCAATATGTCTGTTTGCACTTCACTGGAGGGCAGCGGCGGCCAGAGTTACCTTGGGGGAGATTTCCCATGATCGGTTCCAAAGATTCCCACATCCCGAAGAAATGGTCCCCGAGATCCTAGTCTACCGGCGAACACCCTCCTTACAAGTGCTACCTATGTCCCACTTGTAGGATACAGCCCTCATTGTGAATGAGACAGTTGCCGTTTCCTAAGAACAGGGCACCTCTTGACTTTAGGGCATCGGATGCACTGCTGTGTAGTAGGTGTTGACCTATTTACCTTCCCCTTACTCACACCGAAAGGATCATCTGCGGTGGATGCATGCTGGCTGGGGTGTTATCAAGATTTATACTCGCTCCTATTTTCTTGATTTTAGTTATCAAACCATTGCAACGACATAACTGCCGCCAACTATTGCCGTTTGGTCTAATCATACCGGATATCATAACGCGTCTGCATACACTCCTGCCATCACATGATTTTTGGCAAGGGAAGCAACTAACGTGACTAAGCGCTAGATGTTTCGAAGAGAATGTGGACAAGACGCCCCAGTTTCTTTTTTTTCTTCTTTTTTTTCTCTCAAACATGCTCGGTTATTTTTCCTCCTCAAACGGTCCGGGTGGCAGGATTAACGGCCCGCCGTTGTGAGCCTTGGCTACAGAAGCGCTAGTTTCACGAAACTTATTACAAATTCTCCTATCACAAAGCACAAATGGGAAATTCCGCGCGCAATAAAGACGTGCGGTGGAGTTAGGGGGAGAGAGAGGCGGTCTGGATCGTGTCATTAAATCAACCTGGGGGAATTCTAGCAAGCAAGCTAACACTAGATAACTAACTGACGTGTTCGGTACCAAAAAGAGTATCTTGTTCAGAATGGTAGCGAGGTGAATGTATATGATTTTCACCTGTTGGAAAAACCCAAGCATGTGAATATCCCATTTCACCTTATCATCATCATCAACAAAAAAAAACAAGTTATCATCAGACGGACAGCTTGTCATCAGTCCGCAGCACATCCATGTCTCCCACGAAGGGCCCCATCTTGTCCACCATGTGCGTTGCAAGCGCCTAACAATGCAAAGGCACACCGTTTTCTGTCTTTTTGTTTTTGGCGAGATGGCCCCAATACAACGCTTAACAGTTGAGATATCCCGCAAAAAGGACTCCACAACAAACATAACAAAAATCCTGCATATGTAAGGTATCTACGCTGGGGGGAGAATGCAACAAGGGGCTCCTCCTTCGGTAGAGTTTATCTTTTCCAACCCAACCCCTTCAGTGCTTTACATACCCACCTCCCTATCTGGGCGGCGTACATAATCGACACAAACGAGGACCCCTGGGAGAGGGAAAATGCTACAGTGCACATAGACGCTGGCTGCAGGTAAGGGAGGGAGGTTATATGCCAGGGGGGGATGATGATGAACTTGAGTCAAGAGAGGACAGACAGTGGTAGTTTTCATGACGGGGGAAACATCATGGCGTCATATGGGGTTTGGGGTGCTCTGGAAGGGAGGGAGGGGATTGGTACCTTGAATGAGCAGTAGCTACGTGGGCGTAAAGGGAAGGTCACGAACAACATCAATCATCACACCCACGAGTAGAAAGCGTATGTGCCTGACGGGATGGGATGGAAAACCTTCCTATGGCGTCATACTTCCCCTTCAACATTGACCAACTCTATCCGAGACAAAGCGAAAAACCGGGGAAGAAGCCTTTGGATGAGCATCCGAAGTTGGAAGGTGAGTAACACATCTACAGCGTGGGGGGTCTAAAACGCAAGAATCATTCGCACAGCGTAAGATGGCAGTAGCAATCAGACAACAACACAGTGGGCAAGTTATGTCAAGAGTACAGACCTGACTGCAACTCCCCGGTGGTACATGGGAACAAAAACGGCAGTTGAAACTATCATACAACCCCCCCTTCACATGTGTAAAACATGGGACATACAAAGCAATACGCCAGGTGAGTAAACATAAAAACCCCTCCCATACATAAATTCTGGAATAGAAAGAGAAGCAGATATCCCACGATAAAGGGCCTGATAATGCGAATTGATAACCCGATGTAGTGTGTCTTGTTTATAACAACACGAAACGAACAAGACAGACTCCTTGATGCTTAAGGTACCAAGAAACCGTAGATAGTAGTTCAATATCTGCACCACAGCAAAGAAACCAGAACCAAACCCGAATGCAGTAGTTATGAAAGCTTGCTTACAAACCTCTCCCCCGGGAACCCGGCAGCCATGTGCACAGAAGAAGATAAAGCAACAAAATAAATTAATTGCCCTCCCACTTTCGTGCCTTGCATAACCGCCCGGAGACACTCGCCACACACATCCACAACAACACATCGAACCTCCACTCTCACATCAACTCCAAAGAAGATCTAGAACAATTCATAGGAGCAAAGCCCCCGGAGAGGACCAACCTCCAACTACCGAGTTGTTTTAGTCGGATGCTCCGAGGCAGACCAGCTGTGAGAGTTGGTGCAGCAACTGGCAGGCTTCAGACCTCGTAGAATCACCAGCAGAAGTTCAAGTGATGATAACACTTCCTTCCCTCTAATTACTTTTCCCATTGTCAGGTCTCCATATACAGAGGTAGAACCACCCACAAAACACCGTAATACCTAACATAATACAACATTTCTAAACCTTGACCTAGACCAACCCTTCTCAAGGGGAATCTCAAGCCTCCCCCAAAGTCCCACTCCCCACCAAACTCTCATAAAACTCCCTCTCCAAAAACTTAGCCACACTCACATCCTCACTCAACCCCTTCCTCCTCCTAGTCTTGAGCACAAAATCCCTCGCCGTCGCCTGCGCGCTTGCCATCTGCAGCGGCCTCGTAACCTGCTCCTTGTCCAGCGGATCCCCCGGCACCATATTCCACCGGTCAAACACCAAGCTCACCATCGCCTGCCCCGGCGTGTTGATCCTCAGATCCGTCTCAAACCCAAAACTATCAATCACCGGTATCAACCCATTGACCCTATAAAGCGGCGTGCCCGCGATGGGCCCATCCGACAAGACATGGCCCCTCCTCCTGGCCAAAATGTTGTACACCATCGACACCGAGTCCTGAGGTCCAGTCATCGAGACCGAGTAGAGCGGCTCCATCAGCCTGGGGGAGGCCATCAAAAAGGACGAGTAGCACGCCCTGCGGGCCGTGGGGATGATCTGGCCGCCGCCACGGAAGATGGTTTCCTGCGCCAGGGCAACGTCGATGAGGCGGAACTTGGTGTTGCGGATTGCTGAGGAGATAACCAAATTAGCATGTGAAGGAAAGGGTTAGGGTCAATGACGGGAAACAAAGTATGAGGTGGCATGACTGTGCCATTGTCAAGCATGCAAGACTCCCAGCCCGGTGACCCCCCCCTCGTTCCCGTCCCCCACAGATTCCTTCACTCCATACCTGCCGTTGTCAACAACAGGCGAGGCAAAGCAAAGCAAGGAACCCTCTGGGGAAGAAGCTCTCCATGTCCTGCCAGGGAGGCGTCCATAACATGCATGCATGCATTTCCATCCCCTCCGTGAAATTCTGATTTGAGCAGGTGGTCAAACCAGGCAAAGCCACACCCCCTCATGCACGGCAACCCCCATGGGGTGGCCACCAGAAAAATGATAGGTACGCTTGTACCCTTCTGCCTGCACTGCAGGAACATATGCACAAGAAGACCGGAATGAAACAGAAAGGGTAGTAGTAACCGTATCGAAAAGGGATTTCAAACTCACGTTCTTCGCATAGTGGGCCTTCTCGGGTGGCCCAAGCAAAACCCTGACGAATCGACTCCTTCACCGTGGCTAATCGTTTCTTGTCGACCTGGAAAGAGAAGAAAAGATCTGTCAGTCTACTACTGGGTGGTGCGGTAGAAGGGGGAGAAAAAGGCCCGATTTGGGCGATCCGG
The DNA here is from genome assembly GCF_035222475.1 of Podospora pseudopauciseta. Taxonomy (NCBI): domain Eukaryota; kingdom Fungi; phylum Ascomycota; class Sordariomycetes; order Sordariales; family Podosporaceae; genus Podospora; species Podospora pseudopauciseta. Next base: position 3,271,541 of record NC_085892.1, read on the forward strand.
GGAAAAGCCTCGGCAAACTGGGGTGCCGGAGTGAATGACGCGGAGGAGGCGTGTTGCAATAATGACAGGAAAAAAAAAGAAAAACTCACCTCTCCTGGCAATGTGTCGTCTTGGAGAATATTTGGACCCATCTCTTCCGGTCCAAAGGCCCAGATGCTTCTGGCCGCCAAAAGGTCCCAGTCATACTTGTCGACGAAGAATTTGGCCGTCTTTCGAGGCGGGTCCCGTATCCTCACGGCCCCTGACTCGATGTCCTTTGCGATGCCATCATCTAATGGCTCGGCCACCATGGTGATGGTGTTTTTCTTGTTTGGTGTGATGGCATAGCACTTGGTGGCTGACATGTCCTGTACCGTCTCGCAGAATCGGACGACGGGATCCGATACTCTGACCTCCATGTCGGCGTAGAGACGGCGCAAGTCGTGCAGCACACAATCCATGTAGAGTTCACCGGTTCCGAGAATGATGTGTTCGCCAGACTCCTCCACCTTCGTAGTCACCAAAGGATAGCTCTTGTTGATCTTTCGAATTCCGTCCAGCATCTTTGGCAGTTCCGATGGGTTGATGGGCTCCACCGCAACCTTCAGAACAGACTCGGTCAGGTGAGTGAGAGGCTTGAAGATGTAGGCGTCTTCGTCATCCTCGAACTGCTTGGCTACAATCGTACCCGTCTTCACGATCGAATTGTCAACGCCGCCCAGCAAGACCCAGTTCCCAGCAGGGACTCCATCGGTTGGGATATTGTATCGAGTTTCGGCAATGAAGACCTCGGCTACTCTGGCCACGACCATGTCTTCCTCGTCGTCGATCGAGTAGCCCTCGCCCAATACCCGAACCTCGGTCCCTGGCTGAGCAATACCGCTCATCACTCTCCCAAAAGCATTGAAGCTCTTGGTATCAGCCGTGTTGAACAGCTTTGTGACATAGATGACCAGAGGTCCGTTTTGATCGCAAGCCTTCATCGACTCGGCAACTTTTGTGTCGAGAGGACCGGTGTAGTAGCGCTCGAGCTTCTTCTGGGCCGCCTCAGCTGGAGAAGGAATGTGCTCGCAGACCATATCAACGAACCCGGTCGATGGCCCAAAGAACTGCTCGCAAACCAGCTTCAACAGAACCTTGGGATCCGTCTTGTACTGGGAAGGCTTGAGTTGGATGCCAAGCTTCGCAAGAGTACCCTTGAGATCCTCCGGGCTCTCACTAATAGTGTGAGAATAGATCTTGTAGATAGGCTCGAGAATGAAGTTGACAAAGGACCGCTTAGCACCTTCATCGACGGGTTTCCTTGTGAAGCTCCGTTTCCTTGGGTTGAAGTAGACATCACCCCATAACCGTTTAGCAAACTCCTCGATGTTGACGCCTCCGAAGCTGTCGGAGTACATCTTGGCGAACGACTTCAGGGTAAAGCACCAGCCCATCGAAGTGCATGCAAACAGCACATTGCCTCTCTCTGGACTGACCCTCTTCGACTCGCCCTTGCCGGGGATCGTGTTCTCGATAACAGTGTTTACCTCTTCGATGACGTGCTTGAGCTTGTAGTAGGCGTCGTTGGGTGGCAGCTTCAGTTCGAGAACCAGGCGATCCATCTTGTTGACGATCAACGTGATCGGGATATCCTCGAGAACGGCATGTTTGATGATCTGCTCTGTGTTGACCTGAACACCCTCCACCACATCCACCACCAAGCAAACACCGTCCACCAGCCGAAACGCCGCGGCAACCTCATCGACGAAATCCACATGGCCGGGTGTGTCGATAATGTTGACGAGATGGGACTTGCCCTTGGTGTTGGGGAGAACCAAGCTCATGGGCGACGCCTTGATTGACAATCCTCTTTCCCGCTCTAGCACATGTACGTCGGTATATCTGAGTTGTTCGTCCCGCTTCTTCCCTGTCCTCTGTTCTAGCCTGTCGTTGATGTTGTGCGTCTCCAATACCAGCATATCCATAAACGCCGTCTTTCCGTGGTGCAGGTGCCCGGCCAGGGCGACATTTCGAATCTGTTCGGGATAGTTCATGAGATCGGTCATGAAACTGCGGTCGAAGAACACTGGTGGAAGGTCGGCCTCCTCGATGCTGAACTTCTTCTGCTCGACGGGGGCGATGATGGGCTGTGTTAGTGGTTGCGCATCCTCCTCCTGAACCATCGTCTCAACCCCCTCGCCATACACCTGGGCTGCCGTCGGATAGTACTGCTTGTCTTCATGGAGGATCACGGCGTTGGATGGACCATCATCTGTAGCCAATATCAGCTTCCTTCCCTCGGCGCCTCCAAGCGCAACAACAGGCGATGATGCTCACCGTCAATTTCCATCAATTCCTGGCCAGTGGCCTCTGGTGCCTCCTCAGGATAGTCATCGTAAGCGTAGTTGCCCGCATCCACGCCATGTTCGGATTCTTCTTCGGAAGCCTCGGCCTCGCCGCTGTGAGTGTAGAGTTAGCATGGATCGAGTTGTGCCAGGCAGGCAATCGCAAAAGGCTGCGACTGGGATTGATTAATGAAGATGTAAATAGGGGACGGGGGGAATCTCAGAAGAGAAATCGGGGGTGAAAGTGAGAACAAACATACATGAAGTTTCCAAACTCGTCATAAAGATCGTCATCCATTTTGCTGAGGGTATCGGGGAGTTGGGGTTGAATTGGCTGGATTGAGGCTCGTCGCGTCGTCGCGAGCCTTCTCGCAGCACCAAGTCTCCAAAAATTAATGGTTGGCAGCGCACGAGCCAACTGCGCAGGCCAAGTCCCGGCAGGCAACTGTTTTGGGACGCTACTGTGCGAGGGCAGTGCTGGCATCAATTCTCACTGTACAACTCTTCAACTTCCAACTCAGCACTTGAAAAAGAAAGATACTTAAACAATATGCTGAGATAAATTCAGCGGTTAGAGTCTGGATACGATCAGGACAACTCCCAGGTTCAGCCTCCTTCGTGATGGGGTTGAACTGGACGTTTATACTCTTATACATACATAACCCTGGTCTTGGCTTCACAATTCAGCATTGCCATCTACCTACGTACCGCCGTAGTCCAACTCACCCACAGCTCCGCTGATCGGATCAGAATCTTTATCAGATCTTTTTGATCAAGAAAGACAGGGAGGTCCCTGGCAGATCATGGCATGGTACCGCCGGCCAGCTGCAAGGGGCCAAGAACTTGTTGGAAACGAGCCTTTTTCATGCCACCTCTGCTGCTCTGGTGCTCTGCCACGAGAACAATAGTAAGTGATCAGCCAGAACAATGATTCCGTGGTGATCTTTGTTGGGCTCCAAGTCGAGGCGGTGGCGGCCCGCGTAGCTCTCTCGAACAAGTCTAAGTGCATACGAGGCAAATCAACGGCTCAGGAACCGTTGCCCCGCGGGGAGTCTTTCTCCAATTAAAATATGGTGGGGAGTGGGAAGGGGGTCGAAGGGGGGTCCAGTTAGGCGGTGTGATCCATCTCATCAGTTCGCTGGGGAATTTCATAAAACAAAGCTTCCTCCCCCTCCCCATCACCGCCCCTCCTTGCTCGAAATTCTCCGAATTCTTCAGTTTTCCTAATCCCGAACACAGTCCTTCAAGATGGCCGGCCTTCCTCCTGTTTACATTGTCAGCGCTGCGCGCACTCCCCTAGGGAGCTTCCTCGGGTGAGAGAACCCCTTTACGTGTACCCCACCATGAATCGGGGGGGGGGGGCAGAAACAAACATCTGCCCAACAAAGTCCCCGCAGGTTCAACGACTTGTTCAGACGATGGAGAGCTAACCTTTGCGTTCCTTGCTTTAGCTCTCTCTCGAGCCTCACTGCTATTCAGCTTGGTTCCCATGCCATCAAGTGTATGTAGACGTCAGACCACCGCAATGTCATGCATGCACAACGAGCAAGGTCCAGTTCGCTAATCCGGGGGTAAACAACAGCTGCGGTTGAGCGTGTGCCCGAGATCAAGCCTGAGGATGTGGAGGAGGTCTTCTTTGGCAATGTCCTCTCTGCCAAGTAGGTCATTGCTTAACCCTTCAAAAACAACAGAAAACTGACAATGTCTTCCCAACCAGCCTCGGCCAAGCCCCAGCCCGCCAGTGCGCCATCGGCGGTGGCCTCTCCGAATCCGTCCCCTGCACAACCATCAACAAGGTCTGCGCCTCCGGACTGAAGGCCATCATTCTCGGTGCCCAGACCATCATCACCGGCAACGCCGACATCGTCGTCGCCGGCGGCACCGAGTCCATGTCCAACACCCCCCACTACCTCCCCAACCTACGCACCGGCACCAAGTACGGCGACGCCGGCCTCGTCGACGGCGTACAAAAGGACGGCCTCCGCGACGCCTACGGCAAGCAGGAGCTCATGGGCATGCAGGGCGAGCTCTGCAGCCAGGAACACAACCTCTCCCGCGAGGCCCAGGACGAGTACGCCATCAAGACGTACCAAAAGGCCCAGGCCGCCACCGAGGCCGGTCTCTTCACCGAGATCGCCCCCATCGAGGTCCCCGGCGGCCGTGGCAAGCCCGCCATCAAGATTGACCGTGACGAGGAGGTCAAGAACCTCAACATTGAGAAGCTCAAGACTGTTCGCCCGGTCTTTATTCCCAACGGCGGCACTGTCACCGCCGCCAACGCTGCTCCCATCAACGACGGCGCCGCCGCTGTTGTGCTTGTCTCTGAGCGCAAGCTCAAGGAGCTCGGCATCAAGCCCCTTGCCAAGATCCTTGGTTGGGGCGATGCCGCTCGCGACCCTGCCCGCTTCACCATTGCCCCTGCGCTTGCTATCCCCAAGGCTATCAAGCATGCTGGCATTACTGCTGATGATGTCGACTACTATGAGATCAACGAGGCTTTCTCCGTTGTTGCCCTCGCCAACATCCAGCTTCTTGGTCTTGACGCCGAAAAGGTCAATGTCTTTGGTGGCTCCGTCGCTATCGGCCATCCTTTGGGCGCTTCTGGTGCTCGTATTGTCACCACTCTCACCTCGGTCCTGAGGGAGAAGAAGGGCAAGATTGGTGTTGCTGGTATCTGCAATGGCGGTGGCGGTGCTTCGGCTTTGGTTATTGAGAATCTGCAGTGAGTGATGAAACCCTGGCTTTGAAGAGAAAGTGTGAATGTCTTTATGGCTGGTTTGGGTCATTTGGCATAGGGAAAGGAAGGGGGTGTCACGGCGTTTAATAGCTCAGGCGGGGCTGCGAATACACAAAACACATTTAATAAGGGATATGATCTGATTGAAAATGGTTGTGTTTTTCCTTCGGGGTTTTAGATCGGTAGCTTCTTCTTCGTCGTCGTCGTCGTCCTCGTCCTCGTCCTCATTTGAGCAGCCTATCGCCAGGCCTAGCCTTTAATTTCTCGGCTCTTTAGCAGAGAGAGAAAGAGAGAGAGAGTGAGAGTCGAATAATATAAATCGTCGCTTCCAAACTATCTTACCACTTTCCAATCCCTAGTTGCTGTAACTCTTCGTATTATCTGTGAACTATTTCATCGTGTCTACATCGGTCTCCAAGACCGAACTGCCCCATCCTCACCCCCCGTGATAACCAACTGCTGCTCGTCGTAGAAAACAAAACTCCTCACCAACTCCTGCCCGTGCGCCCCCGGCAGAGCAACCACGCTCTCCCTATCCAACCCCCACTGCCCGTTCCCTCCCTTGACGAGATGAACGAGTTGAAACAGTTCTTGGCTATATAGTTTTCCCACGTTAGTACACTCCCCATACCTACAGCCCCAAGGTTGGTACTTACTCCTGCGCCCCCACCCCAACAACCGCCCCATTATTACCCCCAAGTTTCGGGACCACATTCGCCAGGTACTGACACCCCACCGCCTCTCGTATATCCCCCATATCCAAGACTGCCGCCCCCTTTTCAATGGTGCCGTCCGACATATCGTAGATGGCGAACTTTTCGTCGTGGGAGGCGGCGTAGATTTCAAAGGACTGATTGAGGAAGCCGGCGTGGTGGACGGAGCCGTGGTTGAAGGTTGTGATGACGAGGTCGTCTTCGTCGGTGATGAGGGTGTCGCTTATCGAGAGGAGGCCGTCGGTCGAGCCGGAGAGGAGGAGGTTGGGGGTTGTCGGGTGGAAGGTGAGTTCGGTTATGTCGTCGGAGTGGATTTCGGTGTAGGTGATCTTGGGGGAGGACGGAGAAGAGCGGAGGTCCCAGAGGAGGATGGAGGCTTGGTGGTTGGCTAGTTCGGTGCCGGCGGCGAGGGTGTGGGTGGGGTTGGAACAGGCTAGGGAGAGGATGGGGATGGGGTCGGTGTTGCCTTGTATATGGTTAGTGATATGTTTAGACGGGAGGAAGAAGGTGGGTGAGAGAGAGACTTACCTCGTATTTGCATGGCGGGTTTGATGGGATTTGTCCTGAAATCCCAGATGGAGACGGTGCCATTCTCACCTGCGGTGCAGACTATCGACTCGGCGGGATCGTATACTTTGGCACAGGTGAGGTTCCCATGATCGGTTGTGATTTGCTTGAGAGGGCCGGCGTTGAGTCTGGTGGGGTCGAAGAGACTGAGGGTTTGGTCTGAAGCAATGGCTGCGAGGCCGGCAGCTATGGGGAGAATTTCCGGAACATAAGTGTCTGGTTTGGGGTATTTGTAGCCGTCAACGGCCGTGAGTTGGTACATTTTGAGGTTGAGCTTTGTATCCCCGGTGCCTGTGAGCAGTGTAAGTGAGTGAGACCAAAAAAGAAATTTAGTCAGGTTGCAAAAGCTTGGGTGAGAGGTTGTGTGAGAGCCCAATTTTCGGTTTGCAGAACCTACAAGATGAAAATATGTATTCAATGACCTTATTGTAACACGATATTCTCAGTCAAATCATAAAAAGTCAAATGAGAATTCAAATTGTTTGATATCTTTGAAGAAGTATACCTGCTGGGGAAAGTGACTTGCAGCAATGAACCGGCTTGGCAGCTGGTGCCACCTGGGCCGCATCTTCAAGGGCAGCTTACATGGCCCTTGTCACAACGGGAGCTGTTATGGATCTGGACAGCTTACCTACAATCAACACTGACAACATCATTCAGACCACTTTTCGCCAAACCAAGTTGGTCGATCCCGAATTTCGACTTTCTGGGCGAGCCATGACATGACAGACTCCTTCCATATCACTTTCACCACTACCAACCCACCATGATGCGGTACTTTCTGTGGTTATTCCGTGAGCCAACCCATCACAACTAGAGATGTTGCAAAGACGCCCACCGTAGCCCACTAACACACGTCGCTTGCAGTGCTCTTGCAGGCTCTCGCTTTCTCCTACGCCGAAGCGCAAGCCGATCAACATGTCCTCACTGGCGATTCAGCAAAGCCAAAACAAGTAGACGACGATGGATTCCGCCCAGATATGGCTTCGGCCCCAAGCGGAGGGCAACAGCCTGGTATGGATAGTTGGACATACAAGGGGGCCAAGAACCAAGAGACCACTGACAAGCAACCAGGTGCCGAACTCGTCCACTCCGCCATGACCGAACTACGAAAGCTATACCAGCCATTACATCACAAAGCAAAGAGACACCAGGGCGTTGTCAGCTTGATCCTGAACTTTGCTCTCAAAGCCGTCCCAACACTGCGGCTCACCGCACCCCCGGCCGAGACGTCGCAACCCACCCCGGGTCTCAGCGGACCGCTCCTACATGCATCTAAACTCCTCAATGAAGCTGCACGACAGAACAACTCGGACGCCCTGTATATTCTGGCCGAGGTGAACTTCTATGGCAACTTTTCACACCCAAGGAACTTTAAGGAGGCCTTCGACAACTACCACAAGCTGGCACTGCTCAATGGAAACAACTCGGCCTTGTACATGATGGGGCTCATGTATTCGACTGGAATTGGTGGTGCTGTGGAGGCAGACCAGGCCCGGGCACTCCTGTACTACACGTTCGCTGCGAATAGGGGTCACACGAGAGCGCAAATGTCACTGGCTTATCGACACCACGCAGGCATTGGGACACCGAAGAACTGTGACGTCGCTGTCAAGTACTACAAACAGGTTGCCGACAAGGTCATTGCGTGGTACCGGTCAGGACCGCCGGGCGGGATGCGCTGGGTCGACGAAGCACACAGGATTGCCGACGAACTTGGAGGAGTGTATGGCGAAGGCGCCAGCGCGTACAGTGCCGGAAGGGAAAGTGTCCAGAAGTCGCCCGACTCTTATGCTTCGATCGAGGATATCATTGAGTATCTCAACCTGATGTCCGAAAAGGGCGACTTTAAAGCATCGTTCAACCTGGGTAGAATCTACTACGAGGGGCAGAGAGGCCACGAGATCAACTTGGCCGAGGCAAAGAGGTATTTCTATGAGGTTGCGCAGCAGTACTGGGTTAAGGGCCAACAAGTCCAGAATCCCAAACCTGGGCTCGATAAGTATGCAGCCAAGGCGGCTGGATACATTGGGCGTATGTATATGCGTGGAGAGGGCGTTGACCAGAACTTCATCCGAGCCAAGTACTGGTTTGAACGGGGCTCTTATCTCAAGGACTCCCAGTCACAGTACAGTCTCGGCCTGCTATACCTCAATGGATATGGAGTGCCTGTAGACGTCCCCAAAGCTACGGAATACTTCAAGGCGGCCGCGATGCAGGACTACCCCTATGCCGAAGTGGCGCTAGGTGCTCTTCATCTTGACCAAGGCGGTACCGATGACCTGGCGGCGGCCAACCACTACTTTGAACTTGCTGCCCGGTGGGCCAGCATCGAGTCATATTACTATCTCGGCGAGCTCAACCTTCTTGGGGTTGGCCGTGAGAAGTCATGCAGCGCTGCATTGGGTTATTTCAAGAGCGTGTCTGAAAGGGCTGAGCCTTTTGTGTCCTCCTGGGCCGAGGCTAACCTGGCCTATGACGACGGCGACGAAGAACTTGCTCTACTTGAGTATCTTGGCGCCGCTGAGCAGGGCTATGAAAAGGCACAGAACAACGTTGCATTTATGCTCGACCCTGAGCAATCACTCCTGGAGATCCCACAGTGGCTTTACCGTAGGGCTGTCAAGTCGCCCCTTCTTCGAAACCCCCGTCTCGCCCTGACGTACTGGACTCGCTCCGCCCGCCAGGGCAATATTGATTCTCTGGTCAAGATGGGGGATTACTATCTTCATGGGATCGGGGCAGAGCCAGATGTGGATAAGGCCCTGCAGTGCTACCAGGGCGCGTCGGAATACCAGCAGAGCGCGCAAGCCATGTACAACCTGGGCTGGATGCACGAGCACGGGGTCGGTCTCCAGCAGGACTACCACTTGGCCAAGAGACACTACGACGCAGCGTATGAGATCAATGAGGAGGCGTATTTGCCGGTGTCGTTGAGCTTGTTGAAGTTGAGGGCGAAGAGTGCGTGGAATACGTTCACTAACGGGGCGATCAACAGCATCAGGGATGAGCCAGGTATGGACTACCTTTTCTTTTACTATCGTTTGAACATCCAAAGCTAACATGCTGTGATACAGTTGAGAAGAAGCACTGGTCACTCCGTGAGTGGATCAACAACTTCCTCCAAGAGGAGAATGCAGCGGGGCAGTTGTATGATGACTATTACTCGGACGAGTACTATGATGAGGCCGCCGCCGGTCAGAACGGTGCCGGTCAGATGCCCGGGGGTGATGGGCCAGACTTTGACGAGGATGGTGTGCTAGATAGCTTGATCATCATGGGCTTGGTTGTTTCACTGGCGTTCTTGTTGTTTTACCGGGCGCAAAGACAGCAGAGGCAGGAGGAGGCGAGGCGGAGAGAGCAGGAGGGTGGGAACATTCAACCGCAACAACAACCGCCACCTGCGGGTGCGGCCCAAGCACCATTTCCTCAGCTTGGGCAGCCGGGGTTTGGGGGATGGGGGGCAGGGGGTTGGTCATTGACTCGCGAGGGACTGGTAGTCCCAGGTTTGAAAGAATATCATTAGGGTGATATAGGTGAAGTATGGAAGGGATTGAATCAAGTGTATCATAAGGGCACAGTTGCAAAAAGGCATTGAGCGAGGCGTATTCCTAGGGTGGCTTTGGTGATTTTTGTTTCTGCGTAGTTGGTAATAGAGAATTTGCTGTTTCATAGCCAACACCAATCAGAAGATCAAGGTTTCGAGGGGTAGATGGTGGTTGAACAAGGGAGATAACCCCAACCCCAACCCCCAGACTTCGGCAGTTGCAGTGTAACCCTGCCACATGGAATCTCCCATCTATCATCACCTGTCACTCACTCACTCACACCATCCTTCTTCACTCTCTCGCCAAACTACTTTTTATCATTAAATCATAATTCGGTAATTCCCCTTATCTCTTGAATGCTAATAACTCGTCCCGAACTCCAACCCCTTTCCTTCCCACCTCCCCCACCGTTCTTTACCCTCTTCGCCCAACCCCATGATTACAGGCATGGAGATAACCCCAGCCATGACCCACCCCCCGAGACCCTTAAACCCCCCATATCCCATCTCGTACTCCAACCCGGAGAGCAGTTCCTCCATTAGGAAGATTATCATTCCTGCTAGGAGGCCAACTGCGGCCCTGAAGCCAATTGCGGGGGGGACTTGGAACCGGTGGGTGAGGTAGCGTGTCCAGAGGGCTGCTGATACGAGGGTTGTGATGGGGGAGGAGGGGAGGGGGGAGAGGATGAGGTGGGAAAGGAGGGTTAGGAGGGCGTAGAGGAGGGTGAGGCGGATAGCGTAACAGGCGAGGAGGAGGTCCCAGAGGATGGGGATGGGGGAGTCGGAGAGGGGTTCGAAGTGGAGGATGGGGTGGTGTTTGGTTGTCGGTTTCATGGTGGTAAAGGAGCAGGATGGTTGTGCTCAGTAGAGGTTGTTGCGAGCAGTGGTTTGGTGTGCTCGAGGTAGGTTGTTGAGAAGTGTAGAGCAGATGCGTGGTTTGTTCAGGGTTGATTTGTTGTGTGTGATTGGACTGAGAGCGATGGTTCGGTGTGCTCAAGGTAGGTGTTGTAGAGAAGCAGTGATATGTCGTATGCTCAAGATTGTGTGGTGGTTTCTTGCGATAATGTTGTGCAAGGTAGGCGTGTGTGTAAGTGGTGTTTGTGTAGGTAAAGCTGTCAGTCTTGTCGACGACAGCAGTGATAACTAATACTCGACAATAATGCCTAATCTAATAAATTGTTCTTTTTGCTTGACTGAAGCCCCCAGCCGCAAGCGAGAAAAAAAAATGCCTTGGGGGTTATTTATCAACGAAGGATTCATTCACCCTCCCAAAATGTCGCTGGGAGGCTCAGACTACATTGGTGGCATGACTGCGCATCTGACCGGCACACCACCACCGACTCGAACCACGATCACTCCATCCAAAAAGCAGCACATTTCAAACCTGCCGGCACACACACACGCACACATATAGACGTCAAGACTTTCGTATGTCTCCTGTCATTCTCGGTGCACGGTTTTGGTTGTGGGCATGATGTTTTGCATCATGAGACCAGGAGGTCCAAACACCATCAACAGGCATCCAGCCAGTATCTCATCTGGGACACCCAATCCCCACCCAATAAAAAATCCATTCAATAAAGGGGTTTGTATTGTATACCTAAACTCTACCCTCAGACAGTACTGCCAGACAAGAACAAACGCTTCAATTCTAGTGTAACAAACCATCCCAATTGCGTCCCATTTGTCAAGACCAACAACCTTCTCCTCTTCGGGTATCGTGGTAAATCATGGGCAAAAACAGCACCTCGTCTAGAGGTCAACACTCCTTTATTTCTTTCTGTTTTGTTTTTGTTTTTGTTTATTACCCCCCCAGGCCTAGATCGTAGCCTTGGAGAGCTTGCTCGCCAACTCGTCCACCTCCTTGTCCTTGAGCTGGACGACTGGCTCCTCCTGAGCCTCCTCGGCCTCCTTGATGAGCTTCTCGGCCCGCTCCTCAACCTCCTCTTCCTCTTCCTCCTCTTCTTCCTCCTCATCAGAATCCAGCTCCTCAAGATCGCTCAGGCTGTCAAGACCCCAGTCGTCCTCAACGACAATGTCGCCGCCAAACTTCTCCTTGCGCTCCTCCAACAGCTCCTGCAGGAGGATAACCGACTCGTCGTCCTCGGTGAACTTGTTGCCGTTGAGCTCAATCTTCTTGAGCGCGGGGAGAGCCTCCTTCGCAGCCTCGGCAAGGCTCTTGAGACCAGCGGCGGTGATGTCGTTGTACTGCAGGCGCAGAATCTCAAGGTTCCTATTCTTGCCCTGAGCGAGGGACTCGCCCAAAAGCACACTGCCCTTGGCGCTGAGAAGAGAGTCGCCGACGCCCAACTCGAGAAGCTCAGTCCAGCCGGGCGCAACCTTTGCCAGAGCCTTGGCGCCCTTCAAGGTGAATGTGTTGTCCTGGAGGTCCAGCACTCTGAGCTCCGAAGTGTGACGCAGACCCTCGCTAAGCAGATGCGAAATACCCTCTTGCCGAATGCCGTTCTGAACCATCTTGATTTCCTTGACCTTGTTGTGTAGACTGAAAGTCTTGGCCCAGGCGGTCATGCTGCCGTTTTCCAACCGGTTGCGACCGCAGATGACTGTCTCGAGGTCGGGCACATCTTGTCCTTGCTTGCGCGCCTCCTCCTTCTTTGCGTGGAGCTCCGAGAGCGCATCGGCGATCAGGATACCGGCGTGGGGGCCCAGGCCGTTGTTGTTGAGGTAGAGGTGCTGCAAAGGGACGTGTGCGGCGAGGAAGGCGACGAGTGGCGCTTGTGTGTTGAGGCCAAAAGCGTTGTCGTTGAGGTTGATGGTGTTGAGCTTGGGGAGGTTCAGGATGGAGGTAAGGAGGGAGGAAAGGGCCTCTGGGATTTCGTTGAGGAGGCGACCGGTGAAGATATCGGCGAGGTTGGCAACCTGAGTCGCGAGTGGTTAGTTCAGTCACCTGGGGCTGGCGAGTAAGCAACAAGGGAGGCGGGAGAAGGAGACATACGCGCAATGTTTTCTTGGTCGCAAGCACCTCTCCAAGCAGTTTGCATGCGCCGACACCGAGTGTGTTACCAAGCAGATGGACCTCCTCGACATCTTCCATGGCGCGAAGCTCGGCGATATGGGGTTCCAGGTCCTCGGCCGTGTCCAGCTTCAGACCTTTCCCCTCGAGGGAGAAGACCTTGGTGGTGGGGGCCATGTTTGTATATTGAATCGTGAATCTGACGATGAAGAGCAAAGAATGAAGAACGTGAACTTGAGGTGGTAGGGTATTGCAAGAGGTGCAAGGTTTGGCTCTATGTCGGGTAAGTCGGAAGGGCACGCGTATCTAGGTGGTGGATGGCTGCAGGAGCGAGTCTTTGCTTTGGGTGTGGTACATATAAAAACAGCGATGGTGGGGGAGGGGCAGAGGGGTAAACAAGCTGAGAAAAGTCCCTGCGTTCCAGATTGTTTTGGGCGCCAACCAAGCAGTGCCAGTGGCAACCATCTGTTGCGTGCGCACCGTGTGCCTGGGAGGTGGCCTTGAGTGACCAGCTGTCAGCCGGCTGCCGGGAGCTCATGTCATTCCCGTCACCGTCCCCGCCCCTGCGACTTGCATGTCACTGTTGCTGATCGGCGGCAGACACGCTCCTGCAGGCAGAGCAGAGCAGAGCACGGGTGCTGGCACTCAACCAGCATCCTGCCGTCCATTGAATGTTTTGCGCCGTCCACGATTGTTCCCCCAAACCTAATAATTCTGACTTTTCAACAATTCTCTTCACTTTTTAATATCCTTCAGCAGAGCCAACGCCACGTATCATTAGACTGCGACGCGGATGAGCTTATATTGCTGAGAATTAACTTATAAAAGGAGCACGGAACACCAGGGTATACTTCATCTATATCCATCTCAACACGCCCATAATCAAAATCGCACCCACAACAACCAATCTACCTATCGTCCGATCCATCAATATCCCAACTCGCTCTTGCCTTGCCACAGAGCCGATAGAAATGGCGCGATTGAGCAGCCCGATCGATGACGACTCGGGCTCTCCCCTCTCTTCCATGGATTCCACCGACAACGAGTTTCCAGATCGCGACGCCCCCGAAGACATCATGGAGGACGCACCACCAACCAAACGGCTCAAGACGGCCACTGGCTCGGTAGCCTCGCCAGCATTTCATAAGGAGGCCAGCGTCGACCCAGACATTGATACTGTATCGCAAGTCTCCTCCGACACCGATGGCGACGTGCCAAACTCGCCCATCAATGCGCGCCAAGAGGAGGAAGAGTATGCGGAACAGGTCACCATCTGCCATTGGGAGGGCTGCAAGGCTGGCGACCAGGGCAACATGGACAATCTGGTCGAACACATCCACAGCGATCATATCGAGACTCGAGCAAAGAAGTATACTTGTGAATGGATTGGATGCACTAGGAAGGGAATGGCCCATGCCAGTGGTTACGCTCTCAAAGCTCACATGCGAAGTCACACCAGGGAAAAGCCATTTTACTGCTATCTTCCAGGTAGGCTCTGCAAAACAGCTGCTCTGCATCGTGATGATTGGTACTAACTACTGCCGCCCAGAGTGTGATCGCGCCTTCACCCGCTCCGACGCCCTGGCCAAGCACATGCGAACAGTCCACCAGACAGAAGACCTCCGACCCTCAGATCCCGTCTCGAAGGCCCACCAAACCACGGGCAAGTCGAGCAAGAACCTCCGTATCATTCTTAAGACACCACAATCGCACGCTACCGGCCAAGATGACGCGGTAGATGACAGCGATGTTCCCTACGAAGACTCCGAGGACATGCTCACACCCTTGGACGAAGAGCTGTTTAGTCCCGAGGAGATTGCTATGCCACGTGAGGAGCTATTCCAGCTAACTAAACTTCAGCTAAAGTGGGCCGAGGAAGAAGGGAAGCGGCTCGAGGCTGAGCTCAAGGAAGTCGGTGAACTCTACAAACAGGAGTGGCTGGAGAAGGAGGTTCTTCTGGAGCAGGTCATACGGAGCGAGAAGGACTGGTTTGCTCGTAAACAGGCAGTGTTGTCGGGAGAGGCGGACGTGGTGTTGACGGCTCCTGAAGCCGCCGCAAATTCTGTCGAGGATGCGCAAAACTAGTCTACGGGCGCTCAAGATCAGCTTTTGGACGCGTCTTCTGTACCTTTGGATATCCAAGGACCCCCTTCTTCCGATAATGCTTCGGATCGATCCCGTTCTTCCAACAACGCCTCAAATCAATATGTGCATTTGGCTTTTCGATCCTGCGATGTCAGCGAGACGTATTTGGCCACCGCTGAAAACACTGCTGAGGCTGAAGTCGTCTGTTTGAAGCTGCGCATACCTTTTTTCGCCGCGCCTTACGTATGTCGATTCAAGAACTGTGAGAGGTCTGAAACGCCTTACATCAGTTATCGAGGTCTCCATAGTCACTACTCTTGGGTGCACAAGTCCAAAGATGCAGGCGGCAATCCTATTTCACAGTCTGTTACTTGTCCGGTGAAAACTTGCCCCCGGTCTGAGGAGGCGATCAAAACCATGGATTACCTTTGGGTTCATCTCGAGAAGCGGCACAATGTTTCGTACCCCGCCTGACGGTTCGACTGGGGATGGGAAATGTGGTCCGGGACAAGCGTTGTAAGTAGAGTCACTTGACAAGATAAAATCAAATGCTTCTTGGGCATCTCTTAAGAGGCATATCAATGCATATTTAGCGCCTGTTTGCTTTCAAGGCCCATTGACTATCTTTTTGAGTGTGTGTGTGTGTTGAGTGTTTGAAGGTCTAGCTATTAACTATCCTATGCCTGCTAACAATCCTCAAAGGCCTGCTTGATTTTCTTTGTAGGTTTAAATAATTACTTTTCAAAAAAACCCGTGGGCTGGCTACCTATCTTTGAAGGTCCCTATTTCCCGGTGGCATTATCTGTATTTTCTTCTGTCCATGACATGCGAGAGCATTATAGACTATAACCACAAAACATGCCATTTTACACCTCTTATGACACACACACACACACACACACAAGGTTTTTTTTATGTCCAATGCTCAACCCTTTCCTCGTCCTCATCCTGAGGCCTCAACCCGACTTCTTCTTCTTCTTCTTCCTATCCGCCTCTTTATTCCTGAAAGGCCACCCGCTGGTAGCCTTATCCGCCCCGGTCCGCCTGCTCAGTCTTTTCCCATCTCCGAATAGGAGGACGTAGAGCCCTACGCAAGCGAGGAAACTGCTTGCTAGACAGCCCAAGAGGTGGATCGGTTGGGAGGTGCGGGGGGTGGTGTACCGGGTGTAGGAGTATACCCCCGTGGCGGAGTGGTATAGTGTTGTGATGAGGACTGCGGCGGAGGAGTAAGGGGATGGGGAAGGGCTCAAGGGGAGGAGGCCGGAGAGGGCGAGGAGGAGGGCGGCGAGGGTTAGGTTTGTTAGGGCGAGGGTGCGGGCGAGGTAGGTTGAGACGAGATCGGAAGAGGAGGGGGGGTAGTAGTTCGGGGGCGTGAGGAGGGTTGTTGTTAAAGAGGGCCAGAGGAGGAGGGGGAGGGATTGGAGGAGGAGGTAGAGGAGGGTGGTGAGATGGAGGAAGGTGGTTGACTTGGGGGGCATTGGGTTAGTTTGTATGATGGTTTATAATTGTAGGGGGAACTTACGTCCATTTCGGAGGGTGGGTTGTCCATTTTGACCGTTCTTCCAAATGGTTTCAGAACAAAAGAATTGTATGTGAGAATTAGACTGTGAAAGTGAGTTCCTTGTATCGTGGTGTTGAAGCTCTACATAATGTGTGTAAGTACCCTTGTATCCTCCGCTACGTCATAGCACAAATGGCACCCCAGTGATTGGCACAGTGCGCGACGCCGAGGAGACGGGCGGGGCTCCTGGCGGGTAGCGGGGCGCCCGCTCAACCGCCACCAGGGGAGCCGATGTCGCATTTTCGCAGTTTTGGTTTGGAGCAAGCGCATTTCAAAGCAAAAGAGTCACTGAATTTACAAATCGTGCATCTCCGGGAGTGGCCTTGAGATAGGAATTTGGGGATTATCTTGGCTCTGGGTGTTCGCTGTCTTCTTTAGACTCAGCTCTCTTTCTTTCCAACCTATACTGGAGCTACACTGAAGTCAACTGGAGGCATTGTTTGCGACAAGATCTATTCACGACGACACCTTTGACATCTGATCGTGGGGTAAACAGCCCCTCCATCGATCGGCCCCTCGACAACCACACCTCGAGTCCGAGCTCTTTTTTACTTCCACAGCCGGTCGTCACAATGTCAGCCATCCTCTCTGCCGACGACCTGAACGATTTCATATCCCCCGGCGTCGCTTGTATAAAACCGATCGAAACCCTTCCCACCGCGCCACCACCACAAGCTTCCGAATCCCTCGAATTCGAAGTCATCCTCGACGGTCAGCAACCCTCTGCCTCACAACCCCCCGGCCCGGCGCAAATATCCCTCACCGACTGCCTAGCCTGCTCCGGCTGCGTAACCTCGGCCGAAGCCGTCCTCGTCTCCCTCCAATCCCACAATGAAGTCCTCTCCCTGCTGGACTCAGCCCCCAGCCTTGCCCTCTCCCAAGATGGCACCACCATAACCACCAACCTCGACGGAAACCCCTCCTCCAAACTCTTCGTCTGCTCTGTATCCCCCCAAGTCCTCGCCTCCCTCGCCGCCGCGATAGGAAACAACACCACCCAATCCCAAGCAGCAAACATGATCACCCACCTCCTCTCCAACCCCTCCCTCGGCCTCCCCTCAGGCGGCAGACACAACAACGGCTTCACCTACATCGTCTCCACCAACCGCGCCCGCGAAGCCTCCCTAGTCCTAGGCGCCGACGAAGCCATCTCCTCCTCCTCTAACGACATCAAAAAACCAGTTCTAACCTCCAGCTGCCCAGGCTGGGTCTGCTACGCCGAAAAGACTCACCCCTACGTCCTCCCCTACCTCTCAAAAGTCAAATCCCCCCAGGCCCTCACCGGCACCCTCCTCAAAACAACCCTCTCCAAAACCCTCAACATCTCCCCAGACAGGATATGGCACCTCTCCATAATGCCCTGCTTCGACAAGAAGCTCGAGGCCAGCCGGGAAGAGCTCACCGATGCCGTCTGGAACAACACCTCCAACAACCCAGCCACAACCACAACTCAAAAGGGAATCAGAGACGTCGACTGCGTAATCACCACCAAAGAAATCCTCATGCTCGCCGAATCACGCAACATCAATTTCTTCTCTCTACCTACAACCCCCCTCCCCCAGACCACGCCCTTCCCTCACAAAGCCATGGGCGATTTCCTTTTGCCTTTTTCCGCCCCGGGGAAGAAAAACGAACAGCAATCCCTTTCTGCGGGCACCTCCGGTGGAAATCTTCATTACATCCTCCACGCCCTCCTCTCCCAAAACCCCGGTTCAACTTTGACCACCACCCGAGGCCGCAACGCCGACGTAATAGAGTACTCGATTCTCTCCTCCTCAGGGGAACAAATCTTCAAAGCCGCCCGCTACTACGGCTTCCGCAACATCCAAAACCTCGTTCGGAAGCTCAAGCCCGCCAGACCCCCCCGCATGCCTGGAGGAAAACCGTTTGGTTCAGCTCGACGACCTGGAAAGGCCGCGGGAGCCACCAACGCGCTGGATTTCTCCTATGTCGAGGTGATGGCGTGTCCGGGGGGTTGCACCAACGGTGGTGGGCAGCTCAAGGTGGACGACCCGATTGTCCTGGAGAGGATGGGTTTTGGTGGGATCGAAAACAAACCTGGGCCGCAGGAGCAAAAGGCTTGGTTGGAGGTGGTGGATGAGGCGTACTTTTCTGGTGATGATGAGGAGACATCATCATCTGAAAGGACAGATGATGGCCTCGTGGTGGCTGGGATATCACCCGGTTATGTTCGGGATGTGCTGAGGGTGTGGTCGGAGCTGACGTCGGTGCCGGTGGAGAAGTTGGCGTATACCACCTTTCGGGAGGTGGTTAGTGATGTGGGAAAGACGCAGACTGACACTGAACGGGTGGTTCAGTTGGCGGGGAAGATTGGTGGTGGTTGGTAGAGTAGTACACTGGTATCTTGTACAGCGGTAGTTGGAGACATTTTCTGTTTTTGGGATACAGGTCATATAGAATGATACTGTGTAGCGTCAATGCATTCTAGTCATGAAAGAATGGAAAGATCAGCCGTTGGTTGCGCCTCGCTTGGCGAAACCGAAACCTCCTCTTCCGCTGCCGTCTGGACCTCTTGGTTGGCGGGTGATTTGGTCTTCACGGGGTGTGTGAGAGCGGCTGGGCTGTTGAGAGGAGGAGGGGCCGCCGCCTCGTCGGTTGGGTGGCTTGGGGGAGTATTCCGCGTCGAAGAGCTCCCTCGACGGTGGTTCAGTTGTCTGCTGCTGAGGTTGCCGGTTGGTATTCCGCCCATTGTTGCTGCCCCTCCCGTTCCCTTCCCTCCCCCTGCCCCTCCCACCACCACCCCGTCCTCTATGTCCTCCTCCCCTACCATCATTCCCGGCCTGCGGGGGCGTCACCGTCCCTGGGGATGACTGGCCAGAGGAAGGGTTTGAGTCCCCAAAGATCTTTGCTCTTTGTTCTTGATACCGGCGCTGCTTTTCCTCTAGTTCTCTCCTCTGGCGCTCCTTGCGCTCTTGGGGGGTTTCGGGCTTTTGGGCGGCCGTGTCGGGGTCTTCGTCGTCGAAGTCGTCAGGTTGGGTGATGGTGAGTTGTTCGAGACCGGTGGCTGGATCGCGGACGAGGGTTTTCTGGGGGATTGGGCGGCGGGATAGGAGCTGGATGGGGGGTTTGAAGGGGGTGGAGAGGGGGATTGGGTTTGTGATGGGGAGGTAGGGGGTTGGTTCTGGGGCTTCACTATATGGTGTTAGTGATGGGGGAGTGGTTTGGGTGTTGAGGGACGTACGCCGACTCCCATAACCTGCGCTGCTCCTCTAGGTGTTTCGCGCGACGCTCGGCTTTGGAGAGGGGCGCTGGTGGTGGTGGTGGTGATGGTGGTGAGGGTTCGGCCGGGGTTTTGGAGAGGCGGTCGGCTTGGGGGGCCCAGTCGTCGTCCCAGGCATCGGGGATGGGGGTTCGGTTTTTGGACATGGTTGGGTTGTGGTTTGTGTGTGTTTGCTGGTTTGAGAGCTAAGTTGTTCAATTCTCGAAATCGGTCCAATATCTGGGAGGAGGGGGAGAAATCATGAACTTGCAATTGAAAATGGAGCCTCAGTCGAGCGACAACCTGCCCCCCGCCCCTCAGCACAATAGCAGGGATCCCTGAACCCGTAGGGCTCCGCCGCTGTTGAACGCAGGTGCACGGACCATGGGTGACAGGCTTGGCAGGGCAGGTAGGGTAGGGAGTTGAATGACATGCTCCTCTGGCCTTCACCTTCTTCTCTTGGAGTTGGAAAAAAGTACACTTTCGAAATTACATACCAAAGTCGTTCCTCCTCACCAGTTTGATACGAGCCTGCTGTGTCAGTATTGGAAGAGACCTGCGTTCAGTCTAGTTTCGGTTCGAAATTCAATACAAAAGCCAGCCATGTCCACCGATTTGACCATGTCTGACTTGCCGGACCTCAGCACACCCCCAATCCAGACTCCTCAGCATCAACATCAGCACACCCCGGCCGGGAAGCCGCTGGCGTCGTGGAATACACCCAAGTTCAGGGAGGAGTATGAGAATGCCAGAGCTCGGCTTCAGCATGGTGATTTCAGTTGTTGTAAGTCATGGGTTGTTTCGAAATTCAAATCTTGAGAAGCTGAAGCTGGGACCTATCAATACTGATTCCAACATCAGCTGCCCTCCCTGATCCGCTTGCTCCTCGTCCAGCCATAGCAACCCACAGTCGGTTTGATCCCCAGACGGAGGAGAGGCTGAAGGGTGTTCTCAGAGCTGCAAAGGAGTCTGTTCAAGGTGGTGGTAGTTCATGATATCTATGAGATGGCTTGATGTGGGAAAGCGGAAATATTCAAGAAGTTTTGTGCGGTGGTGAAAGGGATATTGAAGTTCATGGCTATGTTTTGATGATTTGAAGATTCGGGAATTGTTATAGAATGAAGGGAATGAACAACTCTGCCCATGATAATAAAAACTTATATGAAGGCATGTATGTTTACCTCATTCAATGATTATGAGTCTTCCCACCCCGGTCACTACGAATGATTATGATAGTCTGATGACTGTGGTGTAGTTATCACTCCACCACTTTATGAAATTGGCAAGATGTGTGGCGTAGGTGGAAAGACGTGACGGAATCCGAGACATGTGGCTCTGAATGACATGGGTTCAGTTTGGAATCTCGATTCTCTTTTTCTGCTAAAGGCAAGCCAAGACACTCCGAGGGTTTGGTTACACCGGCCCTTTTTGAGTTTGTGTACACCCGAGACAGAAAAGGGGGGTTGTTTGCGAAGCTGAAGGGTTTGTAAAGATACAAACCCGGAGTGCTGGACTCGTAAACGCTACCACTCAGAGTTCAAGGTTAGGTGACATGCTCGGTTGATGAATTGTGAGATACACTTGTATAAGATCATGTACAAAAAAGGTCTGATTTGAAATCTTGTGAGCAGACATAGTGGCAATGCTGGTACTCACTGAACATAAAGTCAGATGTTCCCTGCCAAGAGAGACAGATTGACACCGCTAGATATTGCCCTTTGGGTAGTCAAGCCGTTAAACTTGGAACGAACTGCTCAACGTGGAACCGAGCGTGGCAACACAGATCACGAGTGTTGACGTGGTGGTACGGGGTAGAGACTGGAGCGTAAGCGGTGAGTTCTAGTTGGTCTCCTCTCTGAGCATTCTGATATCAAGGTGGAACGTGCCACAAAGTAGTTGTCACTTCTGCAGGTGTATAGATTCTGTATCGAGGGCAGAAGGTAGGCCGAGAAGATGCCAGCATACATACAGTTCCGCCATGTCATTGGTACAGCTACATATGCAGCTGGCCGCAGAGGTTCTGTCTTGGCCAGGTGGAAGATTACGATGTCGTTCTGGAGACGAGAAGAAGATTCGCCGCCGCCGCCCTCTTGCTTCTTCTGCCAACAGCGCCATTCGATGTCGGACAGTAAACCTGATCTTTGGAGGCCAAGCGGCATCCTCCTCGGCCTTGTATTGATGTCAAGAAACTCCGGTAGTGATATCTGTACGACCCTTGATAAGGAGGGGGATGAACGGTTGCTAGCTTCGGCAGATTGTCTTTTCTCGGGAGTATACAAGGCGGCTGTGGGAAGTTGTGTCTTTTCTCGCGCGTTGTGCTAGAGAACACGAAAGGTTATTTGGAAGGTGGCGTTGAGTGCCCCAGCTTTTATAAGACTGACTCCCAACGTCTCGAAGGTACGGCCGGGCTGAGGCGATTTCGATCAGAGCTGACGGGCACACGAATCGGGTCTTATTGACACATGCGTAACAGTATGAGAAGGTCCAACACTGTGTTGTTGAAATGGCCTGCATGTCCCCGGCGAGACCTATGGGCGGAAGGAGAAGGAAGCATCCGTCTGACGGCACGTTGTTTGTATCTACTTGGCGATAAGGGGCACAGTCCTCGGTTTCAACAAGTCCAGGCTAACCAACGGCTCGCAATATTGATGATGACAAGATGTGTGACGGCAAGGTTTGGATGGCTCTTATGCAATGATTAACGAGACTCGATCCGCCATTTAGGCTAGGGCGGTGCCGGAAACAAACCTGTAGACCAGAACCGAGAGAGACCTTGCTCGACTTACACCACCCAAATAGGAAGTCTTGGCATTTGATTTGGGTATTGGAGCACCCGGGCAAAAGAAACCAAAGCAAGCGTAACAAAGCCAAAAGGCAGAATTCAGTTCCTTCCCTAGGTACCTGCAGCCACGTTAAAACCCGGCCGCTTTCAAGGGCCGGGTAAGGCCTGACCCAGCATTGCGGGTAGATGGTCGTGACCGTCGCAAACAAAAAATAGCTGCTTGGGCCCAGAGCACTGAACTCAATGGTTGGGGGCAAATGTCATTTCTCTTTCTGACCACTCTTTTCCACTCAACTTTGTAACTGTCACTCTCGGCAGTAGACTGAATGGAACTGCCATCGCCGCCATCAATACCAGCCATCCTCCAGCCATGTGCCTGTTGTATCCGGTGACCTGGCAGCGCTGAGACACTGGACGGAGACAGAACGCTTTATATACGACAGACAGCCAGAGCAACAAGCCGCATCGCCCGCATCTCAGAACCAGAGGCAACAGGCCCTTTATCTCTTGACGTAATATTCAAAGCCAAAGGCCGTAACCCGTCGGAAAGCGCTCTGCCAACACGACCACCCAAAAATCCATTCCCACGACAGCCACCTGCACTCTCTCACTGCCGAGCTTTGAATAATTGCCCCTCTCTGACACCTCACCTGCCTGCGGCGGCGCTGTCGTCGAAGCTCCCCAGCTGCTCCCCAGCTGCTCCCAAAGCAACTCGCAACCCAGCTGGAGGAGCTCGTAGCCAACCATTGCCCCACTATTCGCAGCCTAGGCTTTGCACGGTGGAAGCCGCCATTCAACGCATTCACTTTTTAACTTCTTGAAGAATTGCTCCGGTGTGCGAATCTTCCGCTTTTCCAACTCTGGATTCACCACTGCCCAACCCCAGACCTCCCAACCTTGCCGCAGGACCCCGCGGCCACTTGGGCGCTTCCAACACCACACAGCTCAGCAGACACTTCTCTCAGTATACCGCCTCATTCTTGTCTTCATTCTTCCTCACCCACCTCATCACCTCACCACCTCACCACCTCACCACGCCCGCCCAGTACCGACAACACCGACAACAGCCGCATCCATACCCGCAAGATCCCCCACGGCCACCTGCGCCGACAACCCGGTCCGAGTCGGTCTCCTCTGTCTCTCCCCGATCGACTTCTGCTGAGCAGACCAACGTGAGGCAAACAATGTCGGGCCCCGCAGGCGAAACTGCTGCCGCACCCTCCACCGGCGGCTCGGGAGGGGGTTTTGATCTGCTCCGGAGGGCAACTCAAGCCATGATGTCAAAGTAAGTATCTTCTGCTCGCACCCCGTCTGTTGTTGTTGCATCTTCCCTGTCCCGTCGCTTCGACCTTCACTTTATCCCCATATTGCCCACATCTTCTATTCGGCCTTCCAGAAGGCCGGCATTGCTTTTAGCCACGACGACGCTCAGAGCCCCAACAACATCCAAGAAGTCGCACCGCATCGACATTGCAATCCATCCAAGCCCGGAGCACACCGTCTCATCAACCGACAAACCCCTCTGGTGGCTGGGTCTCAAGCGGCAGCGAGGTGGCGATGGAGACAGAGGGGCCTGACAGCTGTCGTCCTGTCGGCGCGTTGCTTGGGACCACCCCCTTGCCCAGACATGGATAGACAGTCTCTTTCCTACCCCGCCACGGCTGCTCATACGTACACTACGAAACGTTGCAGACTCCGCATATCTCCATCCTCTTCGCTGGCCGTCCGCCCTACGGGAAAGTTGAGTCAGTCCGGCTAGTGCCGTCATCGCAAGTGCAAAAGTTGGGCGAGTTGCGGATTACGGTATCTGTCATCACACAATGCGGCGCTCCTACTCCCGCTCCCGCTCCCCTTGCAAGTGAGGGGCGTCCCTCTATGATTGCACCACCTCACTCGGTTCCGCCTACCGGATGTTTCTTGACCTGGCAAGGGCCATGTACCCATCGGTGTCGTATCTGCCGTCCTCACCAACCTGATGTGCACATGCAAAAAGCGCATTGTCGTACCGGGATTGCGCCGGCGGCGACGGGGTCGAAGACATTCGCGTGGGCTGAGGGGGGGGGGGTGCGTGCATATCAAGCCGAGAACGGCCTGACTCGCTGAGTGAGCGAACCTGGAAGCTGCTGGCTGCTGGCAGGCTGCCCTGGATTGTTCAGTCGGCACACCCCCCTTAGCGGCCCCCTCACCCCTCCGTTCAACCCGATCTTGGGGCTTGGAATTGGGCCATGGGCACTGCAAAATGCTCGATACTCCCCCACTCACAGGCCTTTGCACCCACGACAACCACATGGCAAGCATCAAGGGTGCTTCCATATCCAGTCTGCCTGATGAAGGCTTCGGCAGCGCAACAGGCAAGAAAATCCTCGGCCAGAAGGGGTTCTGTTCGCTCTCGGCCTCCCGGGTTTTGCAGATTCCTGCAATTCCTGCACAGCACTGCCAGCCCGACGGCCTGCCCCTACCTGCCCCATAGCCGTCCTGCCCTGCTTTCTACTGGGTGAGGCCATTTCTGGGGCGATCGTTAAAAGCCAGCAGGCCGCTGCCCCTTCCCCTCCCCTCCCCGTCCCCCGGCTACAGCTTTCTCGTCATAGATGTAGTATATCCCACCCCTCTCCCCTCCCGAGAACCACTTCGTCGGCTCAACTGTTCTTGTTGTTGGAATCTACCCCAACCCAATTCGCCCAAAAATCACCATGAGCTAGCACCCTTTCCCCACGGCTGTCATCGTCTCCTGTCAATTTGTGCCCCGCCTTATTACCCCCCCTTTTCTCCTCGGTCAACGAACAACCCCTGCCTTGGTTTGCCTACTTTCTCCGTGCTTCGGAAAAAATAACTCATCGTCAACATGGAAGGTATTAACCAGCGCAGCAGGTCTGTCGCGGCAGCGGAAGAGGACGGTGCGGCGGATCAGATTGGTTACGAATCGCCGCGCTCTGGCATTGCGACTCCGCAGCCAGACCTTCAAGATCGACGGCTGCCGGGCATCATGAGCTACTTCAACCAGGTTCGTGCAAGCTCTTTTCCGCGACTGTTTTCTGGTTCTTTCAGGACGAGTGGACAAGCCGCGACTACTCAGAAGGCCTCCGACCACCATATCGACGAGGCACGGGAACCCGATACACCGCCAGAGGTCCCACTCTCGCCCGCTGGGCCAGAGCCAGAGCCAGAGCCAGAGCCAGAACCATGCACCGATGCGTCAGATGAGGGTCCTCCTCTTCTGGCTCACGAGATTCTGGGACCTCCATCTGAGTCGTTGCCCCAGGAAGGCAGCCGGTTGCATCCCTACCCGACCCCTCCAGTCTCGCAGCCTTCGTCGTTGCGCAACTATGCTGGAGACCGGGGTAGCGTAAAGTCCCGAAGCGGGACGCCTCCTCTGTTTCGCCGTCCCAGCGTCTCTGACGCCGGCAAGGGCAAAGCAAGGAGGATGTCGATGCTGGCGCCCCTGACAACGACCACGGTGAACGGCTCCGTCGTGACGGCTCCTCACCTTTCCAACCCGGCTGGCCGTGCCTCTACTGTCCCTAACTCTCCAAGTCGTCCCACATCTCACGACAGAATTTCTTACGAGTCCGCCTCTGTGTTGCATCTCAAGAAGCTAACAAGTGTGTCGGGAAAAAAGAGCGGTGCCAACACCCCAACTCGTGCACTCTCATCTACCCAACATTCGCGCTCCAGCGATGGGCATGACAGTAACTCTAGGCACAACGGCGAGAGCATTGATCGGACTGCGACCAACACACCAACACCTCAGGGCGCCCGAGTACCAGCCCCAAGAGGAAAATTGGCCGTCAAGATTTCCGAAGCCAGAGGGCTAAAGCGATGTCAAAACCCTTATGTCGTTGTTGTTTTCCAGCGAAGCGAGCTCATCTCGGCCGGCCCTCGACCTTCGGAGATGGACGACGATGCCGCCATTGCCGCTGTGGCCATGGGCGGAGTGCCGATTCAGCGCACGGGGAGCGATTCTGGCAGGCCAATGGCGATTCCAATGCGAAGCAGACAGAGCAGCAACACCAGTCTTTCTGATTTCAACACTTTCCGCAACCGCACCTCTGGGTCGCGGCGGTCCTTGACCAACCCAAAGTGGGACGCGGAAGCCATCTTGTAGGTGACAACTATGTCGCGGGCTAATGTGACGATGCTGACAGCAGAACAGCGATGTTATTGACTCGGACATGCTTGTGGACATTTCGGTTTACGGGCAAGGACAAAATGGGGAGGAGTTCTTGGGTCATGTCGATTTCGAGGCCAAGTCGTCTGAGAGGGAGGGACCGGTCCGTGGTTGGTTCCCACTGAAAGGACATGCCGACACAATGGCCGAAAATGCGCCGACGGGCGAGATTTTCGTCGAGGCGTTTTACCAGCGAGCGGAGCCGAAGCATTATGGACCCGAAGACTTTCAGATTCTGCGACTTATCGGCAAGGGCACGTTCGGTCAGGTATATCAGGTTCGCAAGAAGGACACCAAGCGCATTTACGCCATGAAGGTCTTGTCGAAGAAGGTGATTGTACAGAAGAAGGAGGTAGCACATACTGTTGGCGAGCGCAACATTCTGGTACGGACAGCGATGGCCGATTCCCCATTTATTGTGGGCCTGAAGTTCTCCTTCCAGACTCCTTCTGATCTCTACCTGGTCACGGATTACATGTCGGGTGGAGAGCTCTTTTGGCATTTGCAAAAGGATGGCAAGTTTGAGGAGAAGCGCGCCAAGTTCTACATTGCGGAGCTGATTCTCGCGATCCAACATCTCCATAAGAACGACATTGTTTATCGCGATTTGAAGCCCGAGAACATTTTGCTGGATGCGAACGGCCACATTGCGCTCTGCGATTTCGGTCTTTCCAAGGCCAACCTCACCAAGAACGACACCACCAACACATTCTGCGGCACAACGGAATATCTCGCCCCAGAAGTGCTCTTGGACGAGACGGGTTACACCAAGATGGTTGACTTCTGGTCTTTGGGCGTCCTGGTTTTCGAAATGTGTTGCGGGTGGAGCCCATTCTACGCCGAGGAGACGCAACAAATGTACAAGAACATTGCTTTTGGCAAGGTTCGATTCCCTCGGGATACTTTGTCGTTGGAAGGCCGGAATTTTGTCAAGGGGCTGCTGAACCGCAACCCGAAGCATCGTCTCGGCGCGACTGACGATGCCGAAGAGCTGAAGAGACACGCGTTCTTTGCCGACATTGACTGGGATGCTCTTTCTAAGAAGTTGATCACCCCTCCATTTAAGCCGCAACTCAAGAACGACACCGATGTCTCCTACTTCGACCCCGAGTTCACCAACGCTCTCAACACTAACGGGTCACTCAACGAGCGGGCGGCCGCCCTGGCCAAGGGATACGCGACATCGACTCCCCTCTCACCATCAGTACAGGCCAATTTCCAGGGATTCACGTTTGTGGATGAGAGCGCGCTTGACGACCACATGGGGAACAGGTACAGCAAGTACGAGGACGAGGACATGGATGATGATCACGACCGGAGGAGGGATGATGACTGGGACGACATGCGCGATGTCGATCCCCGGAATTCAAATCGCATGAGTGGAATCGTCAGGACCAACACTCACGATGAGCAGATGTTTGGTGCATCAAACTTCGACATGTAGTCTTTTGCATGGCTCTCTGTCTCTCTTTCTACCTATGACAATCCTCCGTTTCTTCTCTCTCGATTAATCTTGTTACTTTTCAGCTTTTTTAAACCTTCTTTGACTACATTTGTGGGCTGGGGGGAGAGAAAATGGCACATAACTCACTCGAGCAAAAAGAAAAGAAAAACCTTTTTTTTTACAGACACTTGTTTGATGACCCCAACGAGGCTCTTATTACGCACTACTTACTTATAACCATAGCATTGTGCATTTCAAGGTCGGTTTCTAATGGGGGTGGGTGCATGGGCTCGGTCGGTGGTGTGTGTTTTGGTTGGTTGGTTGGTTGGTTCGGGGAGGTGTTGAGGTGTTTGATGTTTTTTTCTTTTCTTTTGTTTTTTTTTTTTGATGATGAAATGGGGAGCAGCAGCACACTATAAGAACAATAATAAGAACCAACTGGCAAGGTGTTCTTGGGTGTGTGGGTGTGAGCGAGTGAGTGAGTCAGTGAGTGAGTGTGTGTGTATGTGTGTGTATGTGTGGAAGTTGGTTGGGGGGGAGGGGAGTAGGTAAATTAATAATCTTTAATGGACAGCGAGAGGTTGTTCAACGTATATGAAGAGTGCTTTGCTCAATGAAAATACTCTATGGTGATGTTTGTGAATGTGTATTTTGTGGGGTGTTGTTGTTGTTGTTGTTGTTGCTGCTGCTGTCGTTGAGAAACAGAATCGGTGATGGCAAGGTGTGTTATGGTCACAGAATGAAAGGTTGAAAGATAATCATGGTTTTAATGAGGATGAAAGTTGAAGACAAGCCTGGAATACTGATCCTCGTATTAAGGATTGGTCTGTTTATATGCTGTGGTGAAAAGAAGAAGTAGCCACGTAGAGCTGAATGGCGACGCCTTCGCTTCATAACGTGGATGATATTTGAGAGTTTTTATCACCCATGGCGATCGATCCGTTCCCCCTCTCACCATGACCTTGATGGGAGTTTTTACGTCACATAGGTAGGTCGGTGATTACCCCAGACAGCCTCATGGGCTGCCCAGAGAAATTGTTTTCTCTTGGAGTTGGTATTCGCCTTAAAAGGGGGTAGCCGCCCCCCCTCCACCTCCGGGTCCGGGGGAGATCAAAGAAGCTGAGCTAGGAGCTTTGACATTGTCCCTTCAGCTCTGGCAGAGCTTGTAGTAGGTGGTTGGTTCATCCTCGCAGTTAAGAATCACCGTTTTAAACCAGCAGGGAGATTGTTCAATACCGCTGCGAGCGAGCCATCATAAAAAAACCAGAAAGGAGAAAAAAATCAATGTACACATTGACTACGGCCCATCTGTCCGGAATCAATCATCCTCCCCCACCCACCATCAACGCAAACACACACCTTCATTTTTTTGCCATCTTGGAAGTCCAGCGTGACCTGACCGCCAAGTTCCAATAATGTATAATTCCCCATCTACCTCCTTCCATTCGTCCGAAAGTTCCCTCCGGTCCAAGGTGAAAGCGGATGTTTATTCAGCGCTGTCGAGGATAAAAGGAAATCTAGTGGTGAGCACCATCCTCCTCCTCCTCCTCAACAAGCCAGTCCTCCACAACAGCCGTGGTCTGAGCACCGCTGGCATCAACCTCGGAGCCCTCGACCTCGACAGCCATGCTCTCGTACTCCTTGAGGCTGGAGGCGAGGTCGGCCTCCTCGGGTGACTTGGGCGTCTTGGGGAGGTTGAAGGTGGCGACCTGGCCGACGGCGTCCGAGTCCTTGACGGGGGTGGGCTTGTAGGCCTTGAGCTCCTTGAGGTAGAGCTCCTGGACGAAGTCGGCTGTAAAACAGAGATAATCTGTCAGTATTATTATTCCTCAACGTGAAAATCATGACCAGTATTATGATATCGGGGTTCGGTCGTTATCAGGGGGGGAGGGGGGGTATCGTTGGTTGAAGTGGGTGGTTGGTGGTGGTGTTATATCATGTCGAGCTTCCCTCCCTGTCCTCCACTATAGCTCCCCTCAAGCTTCCATCCACGTCATTCCCATTCTCCCCAATATCTCTCCTCTTTTCATATCCTTTTCCCAACCCCCCCTTTTTCCTCCCTATCCACCCTATCTCCTTCCAGTTCGTCATCTCGGTGTCGGTATTCATCGTGGTTCCGTATCGCCCCTCGATCCCCCTCCCCTCCGCCCCTTAGTCAACAGAAATCCACATACCTCTCCTCGCAACAGTAGGAGCAATAAAAGTCCTAGCCTGCACAGCAACAGCAGTCCGGCCAGCAGCAAGTCTGGACACAGCCGAGACGGCCTTGGTCTGACAAAACGAGTCAATTTCCAGGTTCACACCAACACCAACACCAACAACCTTGTATTTAAATCAATTGAAACAATTGAAAGATGCATGGGTAGTACATACCGAAGCCCGGGAGAACATTTTGAAAGGGTTGTGGTTGTTGTTGTGTTTTCGGGGGAGGAAAAAGAAGAAAACAACAAGGCCTAAACGCTCGAGGTGTCGTCGGAGGAGTCGCGGGGATGTGGAAAGGGTGTTGGTCGGCTGCTGCGGTGGTGGAGGTTCCTTGGCTGAGAGGTTTTCAAAAAAAGCCCCCGGCTCAACGTCGTGCAGAGGGAGGTGCTCCCCACCCAAAAGTTGCCGGGAATCATCGGTAGGCCGCGTCACGTGATGGCCCCAGCTATCACCACTTGTCATTTATTCACTTCATCCGAACTCATTCATTCAAGAAATTCAGGAACGCCGTGGACGATACTCGAGCCTTTATCATTCATCGATGCCTCGAATGAATTAATCACTGCATCATAGCTCAGCCTCAACTCTCACACCGACTGGCACAAAGACAACAATCTAAGTCAAAACTCGGTACCAATTCAACAACTCACGCCCAACTCGAGCCAAAAAATAAAAATAAAAAAATAAAAACCTAGATAAAAACCCCGCGCATATGCCAACCCCAGGTGTATCTATGAGCACCCGATGTCATACATCTAATCCCAATACCCCCCATCTCAAACCCACCCTCTAAGCATACCTCCCACCATGCCGCCTCGACTCTTGGTACGGCCTCCTCATGTTGCCAGGGACTCGATCTTCCTTATAGCTCCTCCCCTGTGCCTTCTGAGCCCCAATAACCGTAAACACCTTGGCAAGAATATAACATAGGAATATAACACCGGCAACCACGCCGTAGGCGATCACGAGCTCTTGCCGCTCTCCGACAAGCCGGAGGCCCAACCCACCGTTGATGATGCCTAGCAGCATCAGGATCCGGCCGAGCCAGATGTGTACGTAACTGACGGCACCGCGGCTCTGCGTCTGAACATACTGACGATGATGAATGTAGCCGAGCGCAGGCTGTACCCCAAAGAAGGCAACAACCACGGTACCGAGAATCGTGTGCGTCTGTGTGAAGAGCTGCAATGGCTGTCAGTCAAATTCTGGCAGGGGTCTCATGAAGAAGAAGAAGACACTCACCATATTCCGGTCCTTGGCGCTCTGAACACCGAGACCGAAAGCCGCCCACATCAGAGCAAAAGTGATCACCTGCCACGCTCCATGGACATACCATCTCCCAAGAAGCGGCATAAGAAGGGAGCCCAAAGGATAAAGCACTGCCATAACCAAAGCCCCGATAACACCGTGAGCTGCGAGAATCGCGGCGGCATTGGGGTTTCCTCTAGCCAGCGTTATCCCATTGCCTCCTGCGGGTGAACCGGAACTGGAACCGGAACCATCGCCACCACCAGTGTCGCGGGAGGTAAGGAAAGGATTACTATCGGAGCTGATGGTTGCCGTAGTCAAATCGATATTGAACCCGGTATGGTCGCTACCTCCGTGCTGAGAGATGGTGGCGCCCTTATTTGTCGTCGCCAACGAAGATCCCGATCTCCAGGCTGCGATCCAAGGCACGCTGGTCCCCTGAAGAGACATGTCACCCCCATTCCAGGACTCGCAGTTCGCACACGCAACATTCGCCGTCATGATTCCACCAGCAACACCGCTTCCAGCGAGCAACGTCTGCAGGTGATGTCAGAAAGGATCAAACTCCTACAAAACGATCTGGGAGAAGCAAAATCATACCAGTTGCGCCGCTGTGCTGCTCTGGTCCCACTGGGGCTGACTGTGGGCAGTTCCCAGGCGTGGCGAAATCGTCACGTTGCCGTTGCCGTCCTGGTACATGACAAAGATGCTGGCGCCAGCCATCTGCGAGCCGGTGCCCAGAGCCACCCATGAGTACGACGTTGGCGCCTTCAACTGGAAGTAGATGTTGCCCGAATTTGAGCTTGCCGAGGAGGTGGGAACGGCGATGCTGTAGCAGATGTTGTCGGTGGCACAAATGCTCTGAGGGTCGGCTTGTACCAGGCTGGCACCTATGATGGTTGTCAGTATCATGCAATGTGGGCTTGGTGCTGTGAAAGAGACATACCCAGCAACGCCGAGGCCACCAACGACTTGCCCCCAACTCTCTTCATTGTGTCAAATAATGCGTACCGGGAGGGAAAATACACCACCAAGAAGAACAAGCAACAACGTCAAAAGAAACCAACACACAAGGGACCAATAATTCCAAAAAATCAAAAAAAAAAAAAAAAAAAAAAAAAAATCAAAAAAATAACTGGCGAACCAAAATAAGTTGCCCGAGGAAAAGTACACAAAAGGTGTTGGTTGGTTGTATTCGGTATCAAGCCAAGAAAGAGACTGAAAAAACCGCTCTCAAGACCAGTTCCTATCCGTTAGATATATGAAGAACGGTTTTGGTGTTTTAGTTTAGGTCGGGGACAATCCCACACTCGCACCAGTGACGGTTTCTGCAACGACGGGCTGGCAGCTTAACGAACTGGTGTAACGCGCGGGCTGGCAGGCGGCGGCGGCAAACTCTTTAGTGCTTCTTTCTTGACTTATTTTTGTAGAAGGAGGCGCGGTTGCTGGGGGGGGGAGATGACGATAGGGCTGGAATAAGGTCAGGAAAATATTCCGGCCGGAAAGAAGAAGAAGAAAAAGAAGAACGACAGGCCGCCTGAAGTTATAGGGGAGATTTCAGCTCTATGATGGGCAGGGACGGTTTTCATAGTATTCCTATTTTGTAACTCCTTGATGCAAGCCCCTCCTTCCTCCCACGAACCCGGGGCGATGCATGCGGTTGCTGATGGGATGGATGGATGGAATGAAAGCCCCCTCTCCCCGTCCATCCTTCACCTCGGCGCTTGCCATGCTCGTCCCCTTGGTTGTCAGTCAGATCAGACCTCCTCAATATGCAAAGCGGCGCGGCAGTACCTATCCAGTCCGGTCTTTTCTCAGCCGCTCCCATTTGCCTAACCAATCCACGCCAGTCCATTTCTCAGACACCAAGTGCGATCCTTGTGTGATAGGAGACATACGTATGTCTCAAGAAAAAAGAAACGGGCTGACGGACATGCAACGCTCGGCCAACCGTCCACGTTTGCCCATCCCTTTCCCCCCCAGACACCAACACCGACATCCGTCATAC
This sequence comes from Podospora pseudopauciseta, assembly GCF_035222475.1. Classification (NCBI taxonomy): domain Eukaryota; kingdom Fungi; phylum Ascomycota; class Sordariomycetes; order Sordariales; family Podosporaceae; genus Podospora; species Podospora pseudopauciseta. The sequence goes on from NC_085892.1 coordinate 3,305,100, forward strand.
TCGGACCCGAAGAACAACAACACCTACCTTCTTACTTTCTTCCTCCCTCACCGCACACGGCACGCACCATCACCGTGAAACGAACAGCGAGAGGGAAGGGTAATGACGTCCCTCGCCCAAAAAAAGGGCAACGAACAGCCAACCCCCAGATGCGGTGGTGGTGAGATCCTCCCCCGGCCCGCTCCAGGAACGACTTACAATACCTAACACCAACCAACCGACCAAACTCAGTCTAGCGCCTGCCCTGCTGGGCTAGGCGAATAATAAACTGCCGAGCTTTTGGGCTGCGCTTGGTTCTTCAACTAAACTTCAGACGAGCGTTAGTGTGCCAAATGCACTGCGGTGTAACAGCACTTTGTCGATCAAGATTGTGTCTGTGGTATGTATTTATTCAGGGCCAACATTGCGAACGTTGGGATGAGGGAAGACGGGATGACGACAGGCTGGTTGTTGAACGGTGCACGACAGTCAGAGGGGCAGTGATCCCCGGTCACGGCCAGCCTAGTTAGGTCTGACATGGTGAGGACCAAGTAGATAGTCGCATTTGTCCCAGCCTGGGCCTTTCTCGAAAGGTAAAGGACAAGACTGTAGATCCTACTAGTTCCCGCTCTGGGTGGCTGGCTTGCCCCTCCCCCACCACCTCGTTTCTATTCCTTCACCAACCTGTTCGTCTCAGATTACGCAAAGTAACCCCCCTCCCCAGGGGTTCGGGATCCCCTTGGCCAGCAAATAGTTCGGTATAAAAGGGGGCAGATATACGCTTTCTCTGCCGTTCCGTCCCATCCCATCCCATCCGCACTTGTACAAGCCTCTTCTTACACCCTTTGCCAAGTGTGAGAATTACGCGTCATCAAACTTGCTCATGTACAGCAGGCACATCACATAACGCTTTCCAATCCAGTCCAGGAAGAGTGATGGTCGATCCCTTGTTAGGAGTTGTGATTAGGATATCATGAGTAAACAAAAGTGAGGCCGCCGATGACGACTGACATCGAGATACGGCAGTTCGGTCACCAAAAACAAGCATAGCAAGACAGTTTTGGACAGGACAAACCCAAACAGAAAAAGAAAAAAGAAAAAAGAGCAAACTTCCCATTGACAAATCCCACCTCACTCTTCTCTCTATCTCTCTCTCTCACTCTTTCTCTCTATAGTAGAAATACTGTAACCTCTAGTCGGTCTAGCTTGCTCTCTGCTTGGTTGGCCATGCTCTAACTTCTTTCTCTGTAAAAGAAAGAAGAATGATGTGTCCACAATTGCACCTCGCTCGCTTGCTTCTGTTTTGTTTTTTTTTGTTTTTTTTTTTTTTTCACAACCAAAAACGCCTCGCCCAACTGCCCGAATTAGAAATCAAATGGAAAAAAAAAAGTTCTTCCGTCTCTTGTCCCGCCAAAGGTCTCTTCATTTTGTTTCACCCAATTCAAAAACGTCTCTCTCCCTAGTCTCCCCCTTCCCATACACACACCTCATCCTTCTAAACCCTCTGCATCCCCCCAAACCCATGATTCTCCAACAAGCTGCTCGAAGCCACAAAACTAAAACCCCCAAAAGGATCATCCCTATCAACAACCTCCCTCCTGCCCACTCCCGGCACACTCCCCATCTCCCTTCCGCCCCAACTCCCCGCCTGATCAAACCTCGACACAACCGGACTCAAGCTCAACTCGGTAAACTCGGCCGAGAAATTCTCCGCCAGCTCCGGGTCAGAAATATACGGCTGAATCGGCGGCTCCACCTCCCTCGCCTGCAGCGCCTTCCAGTTGATCTTGCGGAAGAACCTGTGCTTCTTGATCGTCTCCAGATCCTTCGGCATGTTGCTCCCCAGGCGCTTGGCGGGATCCTTGCGCAGCAATCTGGTAAGGAGATCCTTCGCGTCCGGACCCAAAAAGTAAGGCAGCACCAACTTCTGCTTGATGATGTTGTCCTGAATCTTCTTGTTGTTTGGTCCGCGAAAGGGGGGGTTCCCAGTCATGAGATCGAAACCAAGCGCGCCCAAAGACCACCAGTCAACCGCCTTGCCGTACTTCTTACCTTGAATCACCTCGGGAGCCATGTACTCGACCGTTCCCAGGATCGAGTTGCACGTGTCCGAGTCGACTGCCACTTTGGAAAGGCCAAAGTCGGTCAGCAAAAGGTGGCCCTGAGAGTCGAGGAGGCAGTTCTCCGGCTTGAGATCGCGGTAAACCACGCCCAGGTTCTGGTGGAGATGAGACAAGGCGAGAACCATCTCGGCCATGTAAAAGGCGGCAGTCTCTTCGCTGAACATCCTTTCCGTACTGAGATGAGTGAACAGCTCGCCACCCTGGCCGTACTCGAGGATGAGGTACAGTTTCTCCTGGTCCTGGAAGGCGTAGTACAGCTTGACAACAAAAGGGTGACGGTTGACGCTCTCAAGGATCTGGCGCTCCGTCTTGGTTTGCTCCACCAGCTTCTTGTGCACGACGAGAGAGGCCTTTTTGAACTGCTTCTGCGCGAAAAGGCGGCCTGTGGCCTTCTCCTTGACGAGCAAGACGGTTCCGTAGGTTCCCTTCCCGAGACACTTGAGAGGTTCAAAGTCGTCCGCCGTCATCTTAGGACGGGGAGGCACAGCCTCGCTAGCAGCGTTGGGGACGTCGCTGACAAAGTCGTGCTCGAGGTTGATCTCGTAACTGGTAGATCCCACCGAAGCCGTCTCATCGCTACTGCTGGTGCGGCTCTTCAAAGTGCTTCCACGGGAAAGGGGGCGGCTGTCACGGCGGCCGCTGCTAATCGTAGTCTCGCTGGAGAACGGCGAGGAGGCCTGGTGCTCGCTGCTGCGGGTCAAGGAGCTGGCACGGGAAGAAGCGGCGGTCGTATCGTTGCTGTTGAGGCTGAAGTTCTCGATTTGCATACGCAACTTTCCTATGCCGCTTATGCCAGGGGAGGTAACGGGCTTCAGCATAGGGCTGCAGTTAGCACTGACGACGTCGTCCAACAGGTGGGTCGCCTTCTGGGCCCGCCTGCTAGGGGTCTTTGGGGCCGCGGGGCAGCCGCAATGATCAGAGTCCTCATCGCCAGAGGCCCCGGGGGTGTTGTTGAACCCGCGCACCGTCTTGAGCGCGGGCGTCGCCTTTGCAATCATGGTCGTCGTGATCGCCGTGGCGTGTGTTGTCGTCTAATATGTCAATTGTCAATGTCTCGTCAATGTATCGAAATCAGATGACCTGGTTTTCCCCCAAGGTCCTGAGCCGATAACGTGCGAACCCGAGTCTCATAAAATCCGGAGGTCGCAAAAAGGTAAACCGTTCAAGGCTTTCCACGACGCCGTCCAGCGTCAGCGCGCACTTCAGTGTCTCGGCTCGGTCCCTTGTGGCTTGGAGTCGCACGCATCTGGTACTTGAAGAAAGAAGAAGAATTGTCTTGCGCGGTCGTTTGGATATGCATTGATGGTCGGGTCGGTCGTTCGGGGAAGTCGTGGTGGTGAGAGCCTGGAGAAGGTCGCTGTTCGCGTGGGAAAATGCGAGAGAAGGAGGGAACCTTGATTTTTGAACATTTCAAGAAAACGTGTGGTTCACGGTCCAGTCCTGCGGCCGGGCGGTCTCACATGCGGCGCTGTCTGGCACCGCCTAGTGGTGCCATGCCCGCTGCAACTACCTACAAGCGCCCAGATCCCCCACTAAAAAGTCCCAACCAGCGGGAGCCTGAGAAAAAAAAATTCGTGTCAGCACCCACCGGAGAGCCCGCTCATTGGGTCCGGGCCGTCCTTTCAGTCCCGGATCGCCCTGTTTTTCTGCGTCTTGAAGGGTCGGTGCTGCCGCCAGATTCCTTGGTCATCTGGGGTACCTATTCATGCCCAGCTTCCCCGACCTCGAATACGGCCATGTAATCCACGGAAGCAAAGCAGGCTCTCCGTTCCGATGCAAACCGGTACGTAATGGAACTGAGGGATGTCATGCCAAATCAGCATGTTATGCCCGTGGCTGATTTAGTGTCTTTCATGCCTGAATCGCACGCCAGCACGTTTCATTGTCTGCCCTAACAAGAAGGAGAACAAGCCAGACGGGTGTCAGGCACCGGTACCCGTAGCACAAAGGCTTCCAAGATCTCGCATGAGGCGGTTCAACAACAAAGCCATGCAAGCCACAGGAGAGGATATCGTGCTGATGCCTCCACCTCTCGGAGAAAGGTGCCGAGTAGCAATGTGAAAGGATGATGGGGAAAACCTTAATTTTAAAAGTGAAAAACAAGGCTAAAAGCAGATGTCGCTTTAGGCCAGGGTTAGGGTTTAAAACCCCCTGCATAAACGATGGCAGGTTGCCTGCCGGAGCTCAGACGCTCAAACTTGGGGGTGCAAGCCGCATTTCTCAAGTATCATGACCAGGAACCAGCCAAAAATACAAACAAATCAATACCCACCGCAGTCATGATGCACCCATCACGTAGGGCGTATGTTGAGGAGGCTGACACTGAGGTAAGGTCTATCATCCACACCCCTATCTGTCATGAATCGCAGCCGCTCAACATTACAGCCCGAACTCGAACTGACCCGCATCGTCGTTTGCAGGACCGAGGAAGTGGAGGTATTGACATAGATGCCATTCGTGAGTAGCCCCCGATAACACCCCAAACACTTTGTCTCCCATGTACTGACTTTGTCCCAGCAATCGACCGCGACTATGACATCCCCGGAGCCGGCGCAGGCATTGCGCCCGAGAGAGCATCAGCCATCATCTCACAATTCGAGCGCAAGCGATTCGCCGCCACTATCGCGGTCCCAACCGACGATGGACGTGTCCGCGCCAAACTTCGAGAGTTAGGCGAGCCTATCACGCTGTTCGGCGAAGGACCGGTCGATCGACGCGACAGGTTACGAGAGCTTCTTACCGAGCAGGCGCAGCAGGCGACAGGCCAGGAGAGCGCAGATGTGGAGATGCAGGATGCTGGCAACGACGAGGAAGCGGAAGAGCAAGAGGAAGAGTTTTACTCTCGGGGAACACAGGAGCTTCTCGATGCCCGAATAGAAATCGCCAAGTTTACGATCCCCCGAGCGAAACGGCGCGTCGAGTTTCAGAAGAAGGAGGCTACGATTCCTCTCCGTACCCATGTCAAGTTCAGGAAGGAGATCAAGGAGCGGCTTCAGACGTTTGAATTGCAAGCCAGTCAGACTGCGGGAGATCGTCATGTGAGCATGACGAGGTTTTCACCAGATGGACAGATGATTGCGACTGGAAATTGGGGCGGTCAAGTCAAGCTTATCGATATACCGACTTTGGAGCATCGCAAGACGCTGCGAGGACATACCAACAAGATCAGCGGTTTGGCCTGGAGGCCTGGTGCTACCCTTCCCGAGGCCAACATCTCGGAGGACACGGTCAACCTTGCTTCGGGTGGTGCAGAGGGCCAGGTTCATCTTTGGTCGCTAAATCAAGATACACCGCTGTCGACGCTCTCTGGGCACTCGCAAAGAGTATGCCGTGTCGAGTTTCACCCTTCTGGAAAATACCTCGCATCTGCGTCTGAGGACACGTCGTGGAGACTATGGGATGTCGAAACAACAACCGAACTGCTTCTTCAAGAGGGACACTCGCGGGGAGTGTATGCCGTAAGCTTCAACACCGACGGGTCCTTGCTGGCCAGTGCAGGTCTGGACAGTATTGGAAGAATCTGGGATTTGCGGTCGGGACGGACAGTTATGATTCTCGACGGGCATCTGGATGGCCACATCAAGCCGATCTACGGGCTGGACTGGAGTCCGGACGGGCACCGGGTCCTCACGGCCTCGGCAGATGGATGGATCAAATGCTGGGACGTGAGAAAAGTGCAGAGGACAGGCGGAATTGGCGCGCACACAAGCGCGGTATCAGATGTCAGATGGTTCAAGGGGATGGATGAGCCCGTTGACGGGAAGCCACCAGGCGAGGACGACAAGGGAAACCAGTTGCCAAAGAAGTCTGGGACGTTTTTGGTGTCGTCTGGGTTTGACCACAAGGTCAACATTTTCTCGGCTGATGACTGGGCTCTTGCTCAGTCGCTGAGCGGCCATACTGGCCCAGTAGCGAGTGTCGATGTAAGCCGGGACGGCAAGTGGATCGTCAGCGGTGGACATGATCGGACTGTCAAGTTATGGGGTCGTAATGATGCAACCGGTCTGTATGGTGACTTTTAGGGATCACTTCCTTGCAAGTCAGAGAGGGGAGGAACCGGGCCGGAAATAATGGGGATGTTAAATGTATAGTAACTAGCTGTGAATTGATACCCGAATACAAAGACTGGTCTGGTCCCATTTTCATCCTCTGAAGAAGTACTTTGGTACCTACCCAGATGCGGCGGCGAGATGTGAGAGCTGCGCTGGCGTCACAGGTTGCTGGGACCGACGCACGGGCCACATTTTAAGTGGTTTGCCAAAAAAGGCCGATAAAGGCTTGGGGGATCTTGAATCTTGGGGTGATTGTTTGCTTTCAGCTTTTCCAACCTTCAAGCTTAACAGCCTACAACTCTTCATCGCGTCGCTCGACTTTTCTAGCAGTGATCCAGCTCGCCTTGATCGATTCCGACGACGACAACGACGACAACGACAACGACAACGACAACGACTGCTCAATGAACGAGATCGAGTCCCACACATGAGCAAGGGGGAGAGAGAGATCGATTCGATTCTCCACCGAAGGAAGCAAGTCGCCGCCGCCGCTCGAGCCAGGGAGTAGTTGCTTTTGTCTCTTGATCTTTTCGAGACGACACACACGACACGACACGACACTAAGAGGCAAGGAAATGTCTTCTTCCAACAACTTTGACCGATACCGACCACCAAGAGAAGCACCCGCTCACCCGCCAAAACCGCCGTTTATCGCAGAGTACAACAACACTTCGCAGTCGTCATCGCCTGCTACTACTGGGAGAAGGCGCGAGGGAGGAGGAGGAGTGCCGCCTGCTGTACCGTCGCCCCCGGTTTATTCCTCCAGGACATCGCCGCCGCCGCCGCCGCGACCGCTGCGGAGCGCCCCCTCGCCTGCCATGTCTAGCCCGCAGAGGTCGCAGCAGCAGAGGAGGGAGCAGTGGCTGTTCACGCTGGACGAGGTGAAGAGTACGCCAAGTATCATGGACGGGCTGCCGATTGGGGAGGAGAGGTTGAGGAGGGCAAAGGGGGTGAATTTTATTTACCAGGCGGGCATGTTGCTGGAGCTGCCGCAGATTACGATTTGGGTGGCGGCGGTGTTTTTTCATCGGTTTTATATGCGGTATAGCATGGTCGAGCAGAATGGGGGCATACATCACTATGTAAGGAGGGTTTCTATATTCCTGGGAGAGTTGGATGAAACCGAACTAACCACGAGGAAAAATGATTTAGAATATCGCCGCCACGTCGTTGTTTTTGGCGAATAAGACGGAGGAAAACTGCCGCAAGACGAAGGACTTGATCATTGCTGTCGCCAAGGTGGCTCAGAAGAACACCAAGCTGATTATTGATGAACAATCGAAGGAATACTGGCGGTGGCGGGATTCGATCCTTGCGTTTGAGGAGATCATGCTCGAGACGCTTACCTTCGATCTCATGATTAATAACCCCTACGGCGAGATTTTTGACCTGCTGGCTGAGCTGGATTTGATCAAAAACCACAAGCTGCGGGATGGGGTCTGGGCTTTTTGCAACGACGCGTGTCTGACGGTGCTGCCGTTGGTGTTGAACACGAGGGAGGTGGCCATCTCGGCGATTTTCTTCTCGGCGACGGTGAACAAGGTGCAGATTGGGGATGTGAGGGGCCAGAGCTGGTGGGTGTACTTGGGGGGGACGGAGGAGATGGCGGCGTTGGGGGTGAATTTGATGTGTGAGTTTTATAGGGAGAACCCGCTGCGGAAGCAGGAGAAGCGTCCTCCCAGTCCGGAGTTTAGGCTGGAGAGCACGAGGAGGAGGGGGGATGTGGCTTTTGGGCTTGGGGGGATGATGGAGGTTGATAGTCCGGGGACTGGGACGCCGACGCCGGTGGGGACAGATAGGGCTGGGACGCAGAGTCCGGGGCGGGGGAGGGTCAATGGGAACGGGGTTGTCAAGGAGGAGGAGGGGGGGGTGAAGAGGGAGGGGTCGTCGTCGGCCGAGGAGAGGAGGGCGGCGGCTGTTAGGGCGAGTGTGGAGAATGGAGATTCGGATGCGGCGTTGAAGGCTGCGGCGAATGAGTTGGGGGTTCATGAGAATGGGGATGGTGGTGGTGGGGGGTTGGTGTCCCCTGGGCCGATGCTGGCGGCGATCAAGAGGAAGAGTGCCGAGTTGGAGGATGCGGTGGATGCTGCGGAGAGGGAGGCGAAGAAGATTAAGTTGCAGGATGATGAGGATGAGGGGGAGATTAAGGGGTCTTGATTGAGGAAGATAATGGGGGTGCGAGAGATTGGACTGGTAGCACTTCCCTCTTCAGCGGTTGACTCTTTTGTTGACGTTATCATCATTTTTATTTGTTGTTTTGGAGTTTTTTTGTTGTTGTTTCCGGCGCCAAGGATTAGCGAACGGGATATTTAGGGGGTGGTTTAACCAGGAAAGGAGGGTTTTCATATCGAGGGGTTCAGATTCTGGTGTATCATATTTTTTTTTTTTATATATTCTGATATCCCTCTTTTTTTTTGGCTTTTTTTTTCTCTCCGTTTCATCTCTTACCTTTCCTTCTATTTCAATGCTAATAGGCGATGTGGAATGGGGGATTGTAGTTAGGCAGAATCTCTATGGTTTGAGAGATGATATATGTGTTGTCCGTTGTGTGTATCGGTCTGTGTGTGTGTGGTGAGTGATATTTGGATGGTGGCGGCAGGAGTAAGTATCATTATTATGACAAAAGTTTCAATAAATAGTGTTTAAACCTTTGTACCCCTTTCAAAAAAAAATTTATGTTGAATATATATTCACATCCTCCCTATCCCACCGGGCTTCTTCTCCTCGAGAAAGTCAATCAACTCAACCATGTCCCCGACCTTCATCAACTCTGCCCTCTCCTGCTTGTTCAGCAAGGCGACCTTGTCTTTTTGGCTTGGGCCCATGCCTGGGGAGCACATCTCGTTGATGTGGTGCAGGACGAGCTTGAAGGGCATGGGCGCTTTGATTGTTTTGTTGAGGAAGTATTCGACTGCCTCCCAGGGGCAGGAGTTTCTGCCGGAGAAGAGGGTTGGGTTTGCGAGGAGGGCGCGGGCGGACATTAGGCCGGAGAGGTGGGGGATGTTATGCTCTGGTGGGGAAGAAGAGGAGGAAAGGGTGTTGTGGAAGGGGGAGGTGAATGGGAGGGAGTCGAGGGTGAAGACGTCGCCTGAGAGGAGGATGGGGACTTGAGTTCCGAAGGTGGAGGTTAGGATGGAGAGGGACTCGACGTTGATGGGGGTGGAGGAGGGGGTTTGGCGGGTTCGGGGGTGGATGGTGAGGAAGTCGATTGGTCGGGTGGTGGTTAGGGAGCAGGGGGCGAGGAGGGTGGTTATGAAGTCGATGGTTTTTCTAAACGGGGGGTTAGGATGGGGTGGAAAAGGGGAAGGGGGGGTTGGGGGGGGGAGACGTACCGGAGATCTTTGTGGACTCGTATCTTGATGCTGACGCTCCTGCCTTTGGGGCTGTTAATATCCTTTTCTAACCCTGAGACATCCCAGCCGTCTTGGTGGAGTTGGGATCGAGTTTCGAGGACCATGTCGCGGACTAGTTCTCGCTTTTCCATGAGGGCGGCGCCAAGGGTGGAGGAGCAGGCCCATGATTGGGGACAGCCGCAGTTGAGGTCTACCCCTGAGGCGAATGGGACGACGAGGGAGGAGGCTCGGGCGAGTTCTTGGGGGACGTTGGCGCCGAATTGGACGATGGTTGGTGGTTGGGGGCCGGCGGTGGAGATGGTGAAGTCGCTGTCGCGGGCGAATTTGTTGCGGTTGAATTCTTTGGCGAGGACCATGGGGGTCCAGCAGAGGTCGGTGCCGTAGTGGTGGACTGTTTGGCGGAAGGCGAGCTGGTAAAGGGGTTAGAATAGGGGTCGTTATGGGATAGTGAGAGGAGGCTTGCCTTGCTGTACCGCACCATGGGGGCGGAGGTGTGTAATAGACGTTTCTCATTTTTGGCAACCTCGAAGAGTTTGAGGGGACTGGTTTATGTGAAGATGGTGGTGTAAGTGAGTGTATCTACCAGATGTGGATGGCTTACAAGCTATGAGAGAGGACAGGGGTGTAAGCGAGTAAGTGAGTGGTGAGGGCCAGCTTACTGTATGAACTCTTGGTTCAGTGGGTTCGCCATTTCGAATAATTCAATTTGATTTAGTTTCAATAAGATCTCTAATGCTACGAGTTCATCTGATGGTGAGTGAGTCTTTCGCGAGCCTTGGTTTACCCCACCCCAGACTTACACAGTTGAAGCTCACCTAGGTGAGTCAAGATCTACAAACTGGTAAGATGGTAGGATAATGGGCGCTATGCTAAGGTAGTAAGTGCACTGTTCTCCCATAACAGGTGTGCTCATTGACCCAGCTCACGGGAAACTCTGAATCTGTTCGTGAAAAAAGTTGCAGGAGTTCAGTTGACAAACTCCAGATTTTCCCCGCGAATGTGGGGGATCAGAGACTGACAGCGGGCATTTTGAGTGCTCTGATTGGCCGAAAGTATTTTTTGCCCCTCGGTGACGAGGTTCACCCCGCCATATCAAGCATCAGGATTCAGTAATCGAGGACTTTACAAGGGCACGGTGACATCAAATTCGAGTCATTCAACCGAAGTATAAGGTTTAGCTAGTATGGATCCGGCTCCCCGTCCCAACGCCCTCAAGTCGATGGGCCATAGGCTGTCACTGACCAAACTAAGAAGAGCGTTGAGTGGCAGGAAAAAGAAGCTTCAGGAGATCCAGGAACCCGACGAACCCTACCAGACAACACCAACAACAACCAAACCAGAGGAGGGGCAAGAAGAGGAAGAAGAAGAAGACGACGACGACGATATGAACGAAGGAAACACTGTCATCGGCCTGCTGGGTGGAGGGCAGTTGGGCCGCATGCTTTGTGAGGCCGCGAACCCCCTGGGAATCGACATTGCCATTTTGGATGAGCACAATGCGCCGGCCAAGCAGGCGCACAACACCAACCGCCACGTTGTTGGCTCTTTCAAGGACCCCGGGCGCATCAAAGAGCTCGCTGCCCGCTCTGACTATCTCTCAGTTGAGATTGAGCACGTCGACACCGAGGTGCTCGAGGACATTGAGAAGAATGGCGTCCCCGTTGAGATCAACGGTGAGATTGTTACTCACAGACCACCAATTCACCCATCATGGAGAACTCTCCGTCTCATTCAGGACAAGTATCTCCAAAAGGAGCACTTCAAGTCCAGCGGCAAGACGATCCCTATTGCTGAGCAAATAGCCATCGAGTCTGGCGATGCCGCCCTTGACTCGCTCAAAAAGGCTGGCAAGCAGTTTGGTTTCCCATTCATGCTCAAGGCTCGCAAGGGGAGTTATGATGGAAGAGGAAACTTCAAGGTCGACAGCGAGGATGATTTTGCGGAAGCGATCAAGGCTCTGGGAACACTGCCTCTTTATGCCGAGAAGTGGGCTCCCTTCGTCAAGGAGCTCGCTGTTATGGTCATCAGGACAGAGGACAGCGACGGCAAGCTCAAGAACTGTGTCGCCTACCCGGCGGTTGAGACCATTCACGAGGACAGCATTTGCACCAAGGTGTTCATGCCCCCGAGAGACGTCTCTGAGGATATCTGTGACAAGGCGAGGAAACTTGCTACCGAGGTTATCAGCACATTGTGGGGGAGGGGTGTCTTTGCCGTAGAGATGTTCCTCCTCGAGGATGGTAAGCCATTGCACCATCAGTCTTGACGCAGCAAGCTAATACGATTTCAGCTTCTCTCATGATCAACGAGGTTGCTCCTCGCCCTCACAACTCTGGCCACTACACTATCGAGGCAGTCCCTTACATGTCCCAGTACAAGGCTCAGCTCCACGCTGTTCTTGATCTCCCGGTCCCGGACAAACTCATCCCCAGGGTCCAGTCCTCCATCATGCTGAACATTCTCGGTGGAGCCAAGCCAGACTCTCACCACCACCTCTCCGGTCTGGCGCGGAGCACATACGACGACGACATGGACGTCTATCTCCACCTATACAACAAGGAGTCCAAGCCTAGTCGTAAGATCGGTCACATCACCCTCACCGGATTCTGCTCAGTCCAAGAGCTCGAGGCCAAGGCGAAGCCCTTTATCGATCTCGTCGACCAAATCAGACTTGACCGCCTCGAGGCCACCTCGGAAACTCTCCGTCCTACCCAGGAGACCAACGGCTCGGCCAAGCCTGCGGAAAAAGCCCCCGTAGAACCTGCGACCGATAACCACGTTGAGGCCCAAGAGCTGTCTGCTGTGGCAGCCTCCAGTGACAAGCCCCTGGTCCTGGTAACAATGGGCTCCGACTCTGACCTCCCCGTCCTCAAAGCTGGCTTGGACATCCTGAAGGAGTTCAACGTCCCCTATGCTCTGGATATCACCTCGGCCCACCGCACACCAAAGTACATGATGAAGGTGGCCGACGAGGCGGCTGGCAAGGGCATCAAGGTGATTATCGCTGCTGCCGGTGGAGCGGCTCATTTGCCGGGTATGATCTCTTCTGAGACGCCGCTGCCGGTGATTGGTGTGCCGGTCAAGGCTACGCACTTGGATGGGATTGATAGTTTGTTGAGTATTGTGCAGATGCCAGTATGTACCCTACCTTTTGAGTGATGATGATGATGATGATGGTGGTGGTGGTGGCTGACAAAGAAACAGAGAGGCGTCCCTACTGCTACGGTGGGTATCAACAACTCGACTAATGCTGCGCTGTTGGCGATCAGGATCTTGGGGGCGTTTGTGCCAGAGTATCAGCAGGCTATGAAGAAATATCAGGTTGATATGGAGGAGGCGGTGATTGTGAAGGGGACTAAGTTGAGGGAGGGGGGGGATGCGGCTTATCTGGCGGGGATGAAGAAATAGATGCAACGGTTGTAGGTTGAAATGTGTGCGAGTTATATCGGAATGGGGGAAAGGGGGGTACATAAAATGGTGATAGGTCCGGAGTAACCTGTAGGATGGCGAGTAGCTTTGCTTTTTCGTTTGTTCGTCCTTATCTCTCAATGTCACATTTGGCAATTTTTGGCCAAGTAGCCCACCCAGCTGCTGATGATACAAATGTTTTTGCTATATCTGGTCAACTGGTTCCATCGATGAGCGTCATTCTTCATTCCAGTCACAACCCCCCCACCCGGCCAGCTTCTCCTCTCAAAACATCTTCACGCATACACAAATTCCTTCTGTCATACAACAACCCTGCCCCCTTTCTCCCCTTTTACTGCCCAGTCTTCTTCCCGCCGCCACCCACTCCCTTCTCCCCAGCCCTACTCCCAATCCCCTCGGCGATATCCTTCCAAACCCACCCCGCCCTGCAATTCTTCTCATTCCCCTCCTGGATGTTGAACCTCCCCACCGCCCTCCACCTCCACCACTTCCTCTTCTCGTTGACCGCCGTCGTATCCCGCGTGAAATTCACCATGCCGAAGCGCTCCCTTGTTGGCTTGAGATCAGACAGCATCATGGACGAGTGGCGGGGCGTCCCCGTCAGGCTGAGGGTGGTGATATCGACCTGGGTGTTTGGCGGGGCTGTTTTGGCAAACCGCTGGAGAATGGGGGTCGACCAGCGGGCGTAGGGGGGCAGGCGGAGGTGGATGAAGGTCACGAAGGGGGTGGTGAAGTAGCCAACGTAGAGGAGAGGGATGAGGCCGCAGGCGAGGGAGGCGAGGGGGTACTGGGGGGGGGCGCCGGATTTGATGTAGTGGGGGGTTAGGACTAGGCCGAAGCCGGCGAAGAGGAGGAGGGTTGCGAAGCGGAGGGTGCCGAGGAAGGTTGTTTCTTTGATAGGGGGGTTAGCTTAAATGGGGATAGGATATAAGGTGGGGGAGGCGGGAGGGGGGCTTACTGCCTGTGCCGGCGTGGTAGATCATTAGGCGTTCGGGGTATTCTGGTTGGGGGTGTTAGCTTTGATGTGTGTCAGTTGAAAGGTGATGAGGGAGATGACATACCAGTCTTTTCCTTTTTTCCGTGGCCTTCTTGCTGCTGTTGCTGTTGCTGTTGCTGCCCACCCTTGGCTTTTTCTGCTGCGGCGAGTAGGGCTTGCTCTTCGAGTGCTACGTTTTTGGTGGAGGTTTGAGAGTTGGGTCTGGATGCATAGGTTGCTCTTAGGATAAGTGAGGATTGATGACTCCCTAGCCTGAGGATTTCTGGTCTGGTTGTTGTTGTTGTTGTTGTTGTGGTTGTGGTTGTTGATGTGAGTGATGAGAGAGCTCGGGCGGTGGTAATAATATGAGGGTATGTTGACAGCTTGACACCTCCCCGCACCCCGTTGCTGAGCAGTGCTCGAGATAAGCCTCCAGTTAGTCTCAATTGAATTGTCATGGTTTTAGAATTGGCTTGTGAAAGCAGAATCATGAGTGAACCTCTCAGAGGTAAGATGGGTAAGAATTTCCAGATTGGATGTTTGAACGATTGATGAGTGGGTGAAACCAATCAAATTGCTGTTTGGGAGCTGTGGTGGAAAGTGGCCCAAGCTCCTTGGACGACACATCAACGCGGCGACCACCAAGATATTTCAGAGATGTGAAAGGAAATCTCACGTCTGACGTCTGCCAGTATTCAGGAGACGGCGCCGCCTTTTTCGCTTCATTGAAGAAAGAGAGTCGATGCGGGCCGAGTTATGAGACAACTGCTGATCAGCACGATGTCTCACCCCCTTAACTGCTCACGGGACCTACAAGGTTCGAGATCTTTCATCTTCCCACAAAGCTCTCGCTCCTCACCATGATCGCCACTGGCACATTCCTCCAAGTTCTGACTCGGATTCAACAACAATGAGCAAGTGTCAAGATATCATCCTCTATGCCGAGAATCTCATGGCGGCCGGAGGTTCTGAAAATATTTCCAGCGGCCCCTGAAGTGTTCAGGAGAAATGCCCTGAAAGCAAAGAGCGTAAAGGAACCTACCTTGTGTTTCCACAACAATCTTTTGCGATCTAGATGCTATAAAGACCCATTCAATCCCATCCCGAGATGAGAAGTTGAAGTTAGGTATAGAGGTAGGCAGATAGCTACGACATCTTGATCTCATCAAGCCTCAACTTAACTTCTAACACCGGTCCACGATACTAACAACTCAGTCCTCATTGAGACTTTATCAAGATGTTTGTATGTCCTTCTACCACCGCTCCGCTCTTCGCTTATTTTTCCTGACCCAAGAAACTCGGCAGTTCTACCTCCTTGCCTTTGTGACGACCGCCTTTTTGGTACTGGAAATCGTCAAATCAGGCAACTCGTCACCACAATCCAAGCCGGATCACCAGAGCGAATTCACGACTACCTTTACTTGGAAACTCGAATGCTCGTCTTTTTCGGTTCCTGGGCGTGCTAGGAACGCCGCCCTGTGGTGTACATCGCAGCGCTTTTATTGTGATGTGGATGGAGAAACGAGATACAAGTACGCTCGGGGTCAGGAATTTGATGAACGGTGCGTCAGCATGTGTCAATGCAGAAGGAATGTTGTTCCCGGAGTCGACCCCCTGTTTGACACAGAGAGGCCGGTGCGCCGTATCTAGAAAGACTAAACTTGGGGGGGAAGGGGTAGTTGTGGTTATTGTTGGAGACAATAATGGTTTGGATTGGCCGATATGATCATGATAATGGATTTGATCTCCATCCAATTGTAGTCTTTGACTTGCACTCCCGCTTGATCAAGTGACGGTTGAGGTGGGTTCTTTCTTCTGAGGCGTACCAGTAGTAATTCAAAATGGATATCATCAGCATCGCCGATATCTGCACTTCCCCATCGAATTGCCTGGGCGGACCCAAGAAATCCAAGACACTTCGGAATCATTTCTTAGCCTTCGGGTCCAACCTGAAGCAAACTGGCGATCTTCGGAACATAGTTACCGGACTGCAAGACATTGTCATCTCCGGCGAGTTCTTCAAACCCTCTTTGAAGATAAGCCACCGAGGAGAACCACAATGCGGGCCGAAACCACAAGACAGATCAACAGCCAACCACCGTATCCGCAACAGGGGGTCTCAACATCGTTATGTTCATCCGAAAACGAGTCCACTTATTCGTTTAGCTCTACAACTATAAAGGGATCGCATAGACCCTCAAATTCAGACTGAACTTTTGGAACCTGCAAGCTCTTCAGTCGACAATATCAGCTCACCACAAAATCCATCTAATCACAACCTGCCTAGCTTGCTTTCTCTTGTCTTGTCCTCTCGCCCAAGTCCAGCACAATGAAGGTATGTCCCTCGATAGGTACCAACTGCCAATATCCACTTTCTGATCTAGCATGCCTATCCAGTTCTCCCTCCTCACCGTCCTCGCCATGGGCACCGCATTTCACCAGGCCCTTGCCTCGCCCGTTATGTCCGATTCGGCACCGGCCAAACGACAAGACCTTGTCACCCCGTTCGTGATCGAATGCTCACCGGGGACTGTCCCTGGTGGTGGGGACCCCAACGTCTTCTGCTCACGCAATGGGATCTCCTGCACTCTGGATGGAGAGCTGGAATGGACACCTACTACGACGGATCAAGCCCCTGAGCAAGTCTGCTTCGAGATCTGCTATTGCCGCGTCAACCTCATTCTCGACCCCCCTGCCGGTGGTATTTAGGGGCTGATTAGAGGAATATGGCGCTTTGAAGCTGCTGTGGTGCTGAGGGGGTGGTGGTTTTGATGAAGGAGAGGTTGATGTGGGAATAATAAGGATGTTTCTGCTTTGATGGTGTGTAATAGTGGCTTGCGTTTGTTGCGGTATTTGAAGCCTAATCGGTTGATTTGGTGGCTTCTCTCATCAGCTTAGTAGCTTAGAAATCTATGTGCGTTTTGTTACTAATTCATAATCTGTTTTGTCTGATACTACAGCACTGCATATTGGACCGCAAATTTCTGTCCAAGGTGAGAGTTATCATCGAGTTAGGGCACCCTTAAACGTTATATTGTTCCATTAAGTCTCGCCAGTCCTTCTCAAGTCAAAATCTTCCGTGGGTTGAAACAATCAGAATGCAAAGCAGCATCATCTTCCAACCTTCTTAGTGTGTTACCTGCCTAACGAGAGGTGATACGGACCGAAATATAACACAGCACCAAGCCAAACAACTTTCCCGCACCGCTTGGTTACCTTATCCTGAATCCCATACAATTACGGTATAATGAGAATCTCGCAATCTCCACACTGTCGACGAGGACGGTTTCTACATGACTCCCGCGTAGCAAGCTATCTTGAACACACCGATGAACTGAGACAAGGCTTGGTGCTGTCCATTTAGCGCGTGATTGTCACTTGAAGGTCCGCAACGAGATTCGAAGAGACATGATGAACAAACCACAGCTGTGTTGATCAACAGACTCAAACCAAAGAGCCTAATCAAAGACACCAACGTCATAGACATCAGAGGTGATAACCGCCACAGGGGAGTATACCTCTTTCTCTGGCAGAGCCAGCCTACAAGGCAGCGTTTTTCTCGCCTACTCTCTCCCAAGCCATGTAGCTCAACTTCTCAACACAGCTTCCAGTTTCCCGCTGGGTCGGTGCTCACAAAGCGTCAGACCGTGTACCAGCTGGTATGCAACGATGCGGTCTTGAGCACCGCCCAAGCCACCCAGCTTTGCAGACAGCTGGGCTGGGCGTGCGATGAGGACGGATCAATGGTGAAGGAGAAGGATCCAAACACATCAACAGGAGACCTTTGTAGATTTTGTGAATGCCTGTCGTCCTAGGGTATCAGCCTGGTATGTTGTGGGCTTGAATAAGAGAATAGGAAGAGTGGTGCTGGATATCTGTGGTCTAATGGCGACGAGGAAACTGTGGCTAGATGTGTGGGAAGTGGCGCTGGGAGAATACGAGACTGCCCATATCGCGTGTATCCGGATCGCTTGTGGCTTCTCATCCGTTTCGAACGGAATAAAAGACTCCCTATTGGCATTCTCACCTACACTGGACAAATCACGGCCCATTTGGAAATCAGACCGCGAACAGTTTAAACCCTCCCGCTATCAGCCGGAAGCCATCGCATCAGCCCAACACCCATTGCTTCCGGCAGAGTCTCGTCGAGAGATACCCCGAAACAGAAGGAATGTACACACTAGGTAAGGTAGCCAACACGGCTGGAATGAAGACGGGTTCATCAAAAACCCTGACATCACCGCCCCGATCTGCCGGAACATAAAAAGGGTCCCAAGACAGCTTCGGTCTCACTTAAGCCTCCTTCGGACAACCCACCCACCAACCCAAGAAATCTCCCAAGTCCACCGCCCAAAAATGAAGGTAAATCACCCCTTGTTCCAGCTATCCCCTTCCACTAACAAAAACCATCCAGTTCACCCTCCTCACCCTCCTGGTCCTGGCCCAACGGCATGCCCTCGCCTCGCCCCTCGTCTCCCTCCGTCAAGACCTTGTCGTCCGGACCTTGCGGTGCGACTTTGGCACCGCCTCCATCCAGGCCGACACGGCAAAGTGCGCAGCCGAGGGCGTCTTTTGCAAAGAAAGCATCGGCGTGGTGATCACCGCCGGCACTGCCGCGGCTTACACCTGCCTGCAGCAGTGCAGCTGCGTGTAGCGAACCCGCAACTAGCTACCTAGCCTCTTGGAGGACATGTGTCAGGCGCTTGGGATAATGCATGTGCCTGATGATAGGCTCTTAATAATAATACAGTAATATATGATCCCGTCGTTATCCCCTTGGTGATGTTTACACCCCCCCTCCCCCTGTTCTGCTCTCCCGGCGAGAGGAAGACAAAAAAAAGATTCATTTACAAAAACCAGCCCTATCATGTCTAGATAGCTTACCATATGAGACTCTTCCATATTCAGACAGAAACAAATGACATGTCTTCCAGTTCTTCATAAACACTGCCCCCACCAGACAAGAAGAATCTTTCTTGGAATCACTGTCGATTAGCCCCTAAGGTCAAAAACACTTACACCTACCCAAACCAACCCCCCCTACTCACTCTCCTCCCCCTCCTCCCCCCCAGCATCCCTACTCTTCCTAAACCTCTCCTTCCCCGTCGCAAAAAACGCCTCCACCGTCCTCCCATCAAACTTCCTCCCGTGCATCTTGCTCAGACACTTCTCCGCCGCCTCCCGACTCCCAAACTTGACCATCACGATCCCCTCCTCCTCCTGATCATACAAAATAACATTGTTCACCTTCCCCAACGTCTCACACTCCTCCCTGATATCATCCTTGATGTCCAACAGCGCAGCCGGATCCTCCTCCAGCTCCTCCAGCGTAAACATGTGCCTCAAAATGACAACCTTGTCCCACTTCCCCCCTCCCCCACCCACCTTTTCCTCCTCCTCATCCGACCAATCCGCCAACTTGGCCGATAACTTCTGCGTCTTCCTAATAATCTTTTGCTTATCCTGACTGGCCTTCTTGTTGTTGTTATTACCCCCCTCCTGTTTCACCCCCTTCCCCCCCTTCCCCCCCTCCCCATCCCCCTTTTCCTCATCATACTTCACTCTCTTATAACTCATATCCGCCGCCTGAACCCTCATTTTCGTTCCCCCCTCCCCAAATCGAAAATCCGTGTCATCCAGCAACATAATCGCCATCTCCACGCTCTGCGGCTTGAAAAAAACCACCAGCGCGTCCCCCTTAAACTTTCCCTCCCCGTCCGTGTACATCTTGATCCTCGGCCTCCCCGAGTCAATCTCCTCGGCAATAACCCCGCACTTTCGCGAAAACAACTCGGCCACTTCTTCGACTGTCGCGTCCGACGGAAGACCAGTGACGTACACGGCCGTGTTTTGTCTTGGTTGCGGGGGCGGGCGTTGCTTCTTTTTGCTTTTTGTTGAGGTGCCATTCTGTGAGGAATCCTGTTGTGGGGGGAAAAGAAAGAAAAGGTAGAGGTATGGTTAGTGTTCTGTCCTTCGGATTGCATGATGGTGGTGCTTTGACATCATCCAGAAAAGAGGAACGGATATATCGAGGCGAAAAAGTTTCTTTATTGTTCTCAGATTGTCTGGTGTGATATGGTGTCTTCCTTCTCTTCGCGTATAGAAACATCATCACGGAGGTAGGTAGTGAAGGAAGGATAAGAAGAAAAAACAAAAAAAAAAGAGAGAAAAAAAAGAAAAAAAAAGGAAAACAACACACAGCACGTAGCCGATGTTGCAAAAATGGTGGTGTGTTCGCTCTTCGCGGCAAGCTTACCTCTCTATCATCCCCATACCCCATCTTCCTCTTCACACCCTGCGCCGACCCATCATCATCATCATCCACCCCGGGCACCATGTATCCCCTCTGCTGCTGCTCAATAAGCGCCTCGTCGATGATAGGGATCCAGCGCTTCAGGCCCTCGTCAAACTCGTATTCGGTGCCGTCGTCCTGAACAGCAATGTACTTGTTGTCCAGCTTCGAAAACGAGATGCGCTCGTCCTGATCAAACAGCTCCTTGTCGGTTGGAAACGTCCAGTATTCGGCTTCGGCGGCCATGTTGACGGATGTGGTGGTGGTCAGAAATGGTTTTGGTGTTTCTGTAAAAGGCGAAAAGAGAATCGAGGACGTGGAATGTTTTTTTTTTGGAGAACAGTCGAAACCAGCATTGAAATGACGTTGCGCCGCTTGCGACAAGAAACCTGGGGTACAGCGGCCTTGGCGCGACGGCCCCACATTGAGGTTGGTGGCCCAGAAGAAAGAGATCGGGGCTGGCACTGTTTATTTACGCATTCTACTACCCCTTGGTTTTGTGCAAAGGACAGTCTTGTTATCATTACACATCCCTATTCTATTCATGTCCGTGTTTCTCGACGAGAGGACAATAAACGTTCCCCTTATTAAAGAGCCTCAAATCCAGAAATCAAGACGTGGCTTCACTTCTTCTGCACCGTCTTCTTCACCCCCTCAACGAAAGCCTCCACAGCATCACCACCACCTAGCGGCACAGACCCGCCCCTCACCAGACCACCGTTCTCAACCGCAATACCCAAAGAACCCGCGACAGTAGGCAGGCCGCCATCCCGGAGCGCTGATGTCAGGCTTGCTAGACTTTGCGTAAATTGAGGACTGCGCAGCACCTTCTTGAGGAGAGCGCGCTTCTGCCCGGAGCTCATGGCCTGCTTGGCAGCCTCCACTGCCTCCGCACTGGGCTCCTTGTCAATGTCATCCCCGTTCTCACCCTGCTGCGAGAGAACCAGTACCATGGGCGGGAGGTAGCTCAGCAAGTTGTCGACGTATTCCTCTGACGCCGAGTCGAGCATGGGGATTGTAGTCGATGGTTCGAGAAGATCATTGAGCAGGGGATAAAGCTTGCCCTGAGCTGACTGACCATCGCCCCCGCCGAGCTTCTGGTTGGCCTGGATTGAGGCCAGAAAGTTCCGCACCGCATCTGCAGCGTCGTTGTTTGCATTGTTGCTTGCCCTGTGAAAAGACAACACATCAGCACTTGCTCCAACGTTGGTACTCAGATATAACCGGAAAAGTAAACGCCAGAATTCGCATTCTTTGAGGGCCCTTTGCTGGCCAAGTCTAGGAAAGTACATGCTATCTGCAAGCTTGTCTATCCTCTTGCGCCAGAAAACCATGATTAAGCCATGCGGATAGAGTATCAACACCTACGCTCTCGCACCATCAGCACCTCCGTCTCTCGAGTCCTCGCCCTCTTGCCGGAAGTCTCCCCCAGTAGCTCCAGGACCGGCACCTCCGCTGCCGCCGCGGTGGTGGGCATGGGCGTCGCCGTGCCCCTCAACGTCCTCCATCGTCTCGTCCTCATCATCACGTCGGCTGTCGTCAGTGTTGTTGCGGACCGAGGCCAGCTCACGGGTCACGTCCACCTCCTCTCCCTGCAAGAGCTGGTCGACGATCTCTCCGATCTTGAGATCCCTGGGGCTGAACCAGGTGGGATCGCCGCTCTGCCCCTGTGGCTTTGACTGGAGCCAGAAGATGTGTCTCTGAGAGGATGAAGTGAACTTGAGGACGAAGATGCGACCGTTGGTCTTGGCTGAAGGCTCGGTGGGGTTGCGGGTGTTGTAAGGGGTGAAGTGACCATCGGTTGGGACCATGACGAGATCAATCTCGGGCTCGTCGAGGGGGACATTTCTGGGTCGCCAGCAAAAGTGGATGAGGTCTAGGTGTGGCTTGTGTTAGCTGGTGTTTGTCGCTGGAGAGCTGGGTGATTGGCATAGCATACCATCTTCCGAGTACAGATAGATATAGCCAGGTCTGGAGTCGGGCTCAACCTTGTAGGGCTTCGAGTTGTGCTGTTGCGTCGTCAGTAAAGTGGGGGATAGCTCGAGACAAGAAGGACCAGACGAACGTCGACCTGGCAGAGGCCCGCCTTGAAGGTGATGATGGGTGTTATCGACATTGCGGGAGGTGCAGCCTGTGGACGAGTGCGAGAATATGTTGGAGTGACGGTGGCGTGATCGAAAAGATGACCGAGCCGGTGCTGAGGCTTGTCGGCGTTCTGTTTCTTGTACAGCTGTTGATTGTGATCTGGAGTTTGTTCAAGTTGCGTTGTAGCTCTGGCTCTGGCGCACTGCTCAGGCTGCCTGCCGTGACGCAGCTCAGCCAGGTCCACAGTGTGCACAGACAGTGTGGATGACGGTGTCTTAGTGCCGTTAGGTACGGCAACTCTCCACGCCAGCAAAGCCCCTGACTGTTACTGCAAACAGTCCCTGGGTTTTTATATTTTTTAGAACGGCCAGACCCTGAGATGGAGGCTGACCTTCGGGGCTGAAGCATGGCCACGCTTTGTCTGACTCGCTATTATAAGACACTTGGTTTTATCTTCACTGAATATCCATACTGCACAGTTCACTGATCGATCAAGGGCCCCTCTTCTAAGCACAGGTGGTCATACACGTACCTACCTGGCAGTAGTGTGCCAAGTCCGCCCCTTGCCATTAATTAAGAGAAACCCAGGCACTTGTCCTTCTCGAAGTTGGCCTTTGCCAGATCCCCATCCGTCCACCTCCCGTCGGCTTGGATTATTTTTTCCAATTGACGAGGAATCGCCAGTTCTTTGGCGAACAAGCGAACAAGCGAACAAGCCGCCACCGCCCAACACACGACCTGGAATTCCGATCCTGCGGCCTGTGGTTTCAACATCGTCCATCGAGATTCATTTCGCCAAGCCAACACCTTTGGGTGCGCGCCGCCCGTTGGGAATTTCTTCGATGCAAGTTCGAGTCGACAGACGGTGACGAACAACGACCAACTCTATGCGCCGAGTTTCCCCATATCACATCTAAGCCCATGGCGCGTCCACTGGGGCCGGTTCGCCTCAAGAAGGCGAGCCCAGTCACTCTCGCTATCGGCGTCGTTTTCACCATTCTTGTCTTATACTTTTTAATAGGCTCCTCGGCCCCTGATTTCTCTGCTTCCAGAAAAGCCAGCGCAGCATCTCACCCGCTCTCACCACCCACCTCTCCATTCCGCAAGTCGACCGGAGGAGGGAAACCAAAGGCGCCGCCCGTCGCCCACTACAACCTCAACAATGTCACCATCACCAGCGACCCCCTGGGCAACCGGGAGAACATCCTCCTCCTCACCCCCATGGCCCGCTTCTACCAGCAGTACTGGGACAACCTCTTGAAGCTGTCCTACCCCCACGAGCTAATCACCCTGGGCTTCATCCTCCCCAAGACAAAGGAGGGCAACGCCGCCACAACCGAACTCCAAAAGCAAATCGCCAAAACACAAAAGTCGGGCCCGGAAAAAGACCGGTTCAAAAGCATCATCATCCTCCGACAAGACTTTGACCCCCCTCTCCAATCCCAAGACGAAGCCGAACGGCACAAGATCCAAAACCAAAAGATCCGCCGCGCCGCCATGGCCAAAGCCCGCAACTCGCTGCTCTTCACCACCCTCGGCCCGGCCACCTCGTGGGTCCTCTGGCTCGACGCCGACGTCATCGAGACGCCCTCCGATCTGATCCAGGACCTCGCCGCCCACAACAAGCCCGTCATCGCGCCCAACTGCTTCCAGCGGTTCTACAACACGGAGAAGAAGGCGATGGACGAGAGGCCGTACGACTTCAACAACTGGCAGGACAGCCCGACGGCGGTGGAGCTGGCCAAGAAGATGGGGCCGGACGACATTTTGCTGGAGGGTTACGCCGACATGGCCACGTACCGGGCGCTGATGGCGTACATGCACAAGACGGACGGGCTGAGGCAGGAGACGGTGCCGCTGGACGGGGTAGGGGGCGCGGCGTTGTTGGTCAAGGCGGACGTGCACCGGGACGGGGCCATGTTTCCGCCTTTTTCGTTTTACCACCTGATCGAGACGGAGGGGTTTGCGAAGATGGCGAAGAGGTTGGGGTGGCAGCCTTTTGGATTGCCTAATTATAAGGTATTTTTTTTTAATATTTTTTTTTTTTGCCTTTTTCTTTTGGGAGGGAGAATGTTGTTACTAACGGGAAGATAGGTCTACCATTACAATGAGTGAAACGTTGCAAGATACAGCAAGCAAGAAAGGTAGTAGCACTGCAGCTGCGGATGGGACTGGGTTTCAAAGTCCCGGGAAAAGTACTTTGGGGAAAGGGGGATGAGGTGTGTAGCTGTGAGGGGCTATAATGGGTAGCTGTGCATGTGTGTGTGTGTGTATAGAGGAAGAGAGAGACGAGATATTTGAAGCAGAAACCATTCATACGAATTTTTTTTTTTTTTTTTGGTTTAGTCATTTATCAAATGTAAATGCGGGAGGTTAGGGAGGGGGGAGGGGGAGGCCGGTCTACTAAAACATAGAGAGGACATTGAAGCCGGGACGGGAACCTGGGTTTGGTGTTCAAGCTTTCAATTGCGAATCGAATTCATGGAGACTTGGGGCGAGCAAGGGGGAGGGGTTGTCTTTTTTGAGTCGTTAGAAAGTTGTACAGATACCACATGATATGATTCAAGTTTATGATTGGGGTATTATGGGGCTACGAGAGAAAACGGGATGAGAGATGATGTGAAGGCCCCCCCCCCGCCCCCCAATGTATTATCTTCCAGAGTCTGAAAGTTCCAGAGTTGACGATCAACATCTCTTTCAAAGCCAACTCATATCCTACTCCTGAAACGTGCGCTATTTCGATTCGATATCGTTAATCCAGACCTCCTCCTGTCCTATCCCATCCCCAAGTTAGTTAACTCCCCTCATACCTCCCCCCAGGCTGATCCCCAATCCAAAGCTCCACCAACCCCCTCGCGCCAATCTCATCCCCCTCCCTGAGCAGCGCAGCAACGTCGACGTTGAGAGGTGAGTCAATCCCCGGATGATCAAGCAGCATCCTCACTGCCTTTACACACTCCAACACACTATACGCGGGGCTCCAGGCATCTTTTAGTAAATCAAGACATATCTCCCCGGTCTCTAATTTCACGTTTGCATGGACAATCGAGGTTTCAAACTTGATTTCCGGCGGGGAGAGGGGGTACGTAGGGGGGATGGTGATTTTTAGTAACCACCTGCCATCTATCATCGCACAATATCAGCATTTGATCGAGATATGGCTGTAAAGGGAGTGGGGGGGGGGGAAGGGATAAAGAGGGAAGAAAGACAAACCAGCATATCCACCCCCTAACCCTCTCCCGTTCAGTACCGCCTCCCAATGCAACAAGTCGGTTTGGTCGGGCGGGCCGAGGCGTTCGATCCCGAGTTCTATCTCTTCGTTTGGGGCGTCTGACAGTTGGGATTGGATGGAGGCGTATTCTTTTGCCAGGCGGCGGATTGCCGCCCGAGCTCCTGCGGCTGAAGAGGACGATGGTTTTGATCGGGAGGACATTTTCTTCTGAATCTATGTGGGAGGAGGGGATATCGTCACGTAGGTCGGCTGGAGGTTGGAAGGGGGTGGAAGTCTATCGAGGTGCCGTATGCGACGAGGTATGCGGTATGTGGTATGCGGTATGTGGTATGCGGTATGCGGTATGCGGTATGCGGTATGCGACGAGCTAATGCGATGCGATGCGCTGGTGACAGAACCCTAACAGTCGGTGTTCGAATACCCTAATCCTGAAAACAAAAGCTCGCGAATGGATTATGAGGGAATCTTGGCTCTACTTGTCGTCGTTGTCGTCTTCAAGAAATAAATGTTGATGATTGCTAATCTCCAACCAAACCTGTCACGGTTCAGCTCACACGCGGGCAGCAGCTCAGCTGAACACGGCACGGCACGGGCACCCATCCACCCCCACACCACCTCCGTGCATCGGACCCGCTGAAACTGCCGAACCAAACGGCCCCAAATTACCGAGGCACCGTACCGTACCTCGCCCTGGAACCTGGAGCACAGTGCATGGTTTTCAGCATCCCAAACCCCCGAGTGCCAGCGGGCTGATCATACATACACATCCCAAAAAGGAGTCCCTTCCACACCTCTACAAAACTCAAAACCATTGCGTCGACCTCATCATGCATTAGATGCGTGAACCGCCCTAACTACCTCGCTATGGTCGAACACATTGTGTGCATTTGATATGTCCAGAGAATCAAAAACCATCGTCCTCCCCCAAATTTGTGAATCATATGTCCATCACCCATCATGTCCTCCCCTCCTACCTAGCCTCCTCCAGCAGGAAAAAAAATCATAAAGAAACACAAGCAACCTTTGGCAATTGAGATCATGTTCATCTACAACTTCCATGCAACCTGGTTCTCATGCGACCAAACACAAAAAAGAACAGAAAATAAGATAAACAACGCCATGCTCCCCGAATTAGAAACCTCACCCTCAAAGTCATAATCCTACATAAATTCCCAGTACTCAAAAGCCACGCGAAGTAACGAACGGGTACCAATTGTTGTCTTGTGATTCATTCCCGAAATAAAAGTCTTGATCATGGCAACCTCGTAATCAAGCCATCTATCAGAGTTGTGTGTGATGCGTATGCCGAGACGCCGATGCGGCTTACACCGCCTCGTTATCCTTGGGCTTCCAGAACTTCACCATCCTGCTCAATCTCTTGGCTTTGCTGACTTTGGACTTCTGCTCTGGCTCGCTGTCCAGAGGAACCTCCATTGACAGCTTGCTCCGCTCGCCATGAGAGCTGCTAATCAAACGGCTCAAGCTGGCCAGACTGGAACGCCTTCGCCCAAAGGCAGTCGAAGTGAACGAAGCCGGCCGTGGCAAGTCGTTCAACGGCGGGTTTCTTGCCTGGGGGTGTTGGGGGAACAGGCTTTCGCGCGTCATGGTCGAGTTGCTGCTGGTGAGCGAAGGGATATCATCGACCGAGATGCGCACTTCCGGACCAGGCTCGCCCAAGAGTAACGACTGGAAATTATCCTCCGTGATGGATGACGGCGCTGTCGAGATCCGATGGGCGTCGTACGACATGGGTGTGCGTGGAGATGGGAATGCCGATGACTGCGTCATGGAAAAGGGGCTGATGGGAGGCATCGAGGATGGCGGAAGGCTCAGTGGCCCAACATCGACAGGCGCCAAATCCTTGGGACGGGAAACGTGACGTGGGGATGGTGTGGTGGATCCGGAATAACCGCCGTGAATCGAAGAAGAGTTCCTCGGGGTGCCCGGTGCAACGGCAGGGACGGTGTCCGGAGTGTCGCTATTCGCCGAGCCCATCGTATAGTCAGGCACCACAGTAAGGAACGCCTTCCCTTGCTCGCCATCCTGAGAGGTCCTAGCAGCGGGAGACTCCTGAGGGACGATTGGAGAAGGTCTCGCTTCAGGGGCAAGGCTTGTGCTCTCAGACTTTTCCACAACAGGGGTTTCAACCAGCGGTGTAGATTGTCCAGCGGAGCTCTTGCCGGAATCACTGTCCTCCTCTTCTTCATCCTCCTCAAACACATCTGCCATGGTGGAGCTGCTTCCAAAGCGTCTGAACCCAAGCCTACCGCCTTCAAAAGGCACCATTTCTGGTGCGCTTTCCGCACGGCGATGGTGGTAGTGCATGCCCGGGCCAGTGAAGCGGCTCATTCCGGCTGCGCTGTGAAGCTGCTTCTTCACGTTGCCACCGGCTCGTTGCGCCGCCTCCCACTCAGGGTTTCGAGGCAGGGGCGTATTGAAAGGACCAAGAGCCGCATCAAGGTCAATCATCTGGTACGACATATCCTCATCAGGGACAGAGACAGGCTTGGGGAATGTCCAAGACTGGAAATCTCCTGTATCCGGGGATTCGGTGACGGTGAAGGTCGGAACGTTGATTTGCGCATCGGTCGAGTCTTGCTGGAGAGCATCGACTTCCTCCAGGAACCGAGGTGGAGGCGGGGTTGGCGTTCTCCTCTTTTGCTTTCCGTAGCGATGTTTGGACTTGCGAGAAAGAATCGTTCCAGCCCATGTTTTGACCTTCTTTTGCTTCTTGCTCCTCTTCTTGGTGAGTGGCTTCATGGTGTTCAAAACCACGTCCGGTTCAAGAGCCATGTCGTCCATAAACTGTTCCGCAGAAACGCGCTCAGGAGCTGGCGAGTTAACGTGAGAACTGGAGGCGAGGGGGCTCTCTGATTGAAAGCGTGTGGGCGATCCTGTTGCCTGTGAATCACGACCCTCGCGACCAAAGAAGGCCCATTTCTTGCCAGACCGAGTTGGGCTGGGTGTTGCCGGACTGTGGGGAAGAACAGGAGGGATGGTACCCAAAAACGGGATTGATCCTCGTCTCCTTGGCGAAGATGGAGTAGGCTCCTCTTCCTGAGCACTCAAGGTGTTCTCCAACACCGCCCCAGCTGTACTGGGCCGGCTATCGCTCATTTTGGCAGCTGGGCCGCCGAATGTGAAAGGTGTGCTGAAATCACGCTCACCGGTAGTGAGCGAGATGAGCGAAGAGATGCTGCCCGAGACAGAGTGTCCAGGGCGGGCGGTAGCCGTGCTGGAGGCGTCACTGGAGACCAGAGAAAGCGGTCTGGGGATATACTCCAACGTGTCTGAAAATCCCACACGGTTTCTGGCCGGTGGCTTGGCGTCACCTTCCACGTCGGCCATCGGGACACCAGTGGAGTCATTGGGCGCCTCCGATGGTGATCCAATGTTTGGCTCCGATTTTCTGCCCTGCTCGGCAGTCGGGAAGTCCTGTCCACCAGGGCGATTCGGAAAAACAGGGCTGGCAGGAGCGCTGCCTCCCCTCAAGTTGGGGTTCGGTGGTGGAGGCAGAATGATGGAGGAAAGATCGTGGCTGGATATGGCGGCAGATCGACGATGAGCGTGACCTCTCCGTGGTCTTGTGGGTTGCAACATCGGTGAGGCCATCCCGCTTTCTGGTTTTGTCGGGCTGACATTGGTGATCGTGATGGCCTCCCCGTCACGAAGCTTTCCTCCAACAAATTCGCTTCCGCCACGACGATGTCCGTGGCCACCAGGTCGGGTAGCAGCTGTTCTTGGAGAGCTGGGAGCAGAAGGTGACTGCGCAGGGCTGAGGTAGGCGCTTTCGGGACTGAGGGTGGACGTCAAAGAGGCGCCAGGGTTGAAGGAGAAATTGGGAAGCGCTGGCGTTCGAGGCTTGGAATTGTCAATCTCTTTAGTCAAATCCAACCCTGTGATATGAGGCTCTATCGCAGATCGCGGCCGTCTCCCAGTAGCGCGCGAGAAGGTGGATGGGGCCGAAGCCGAAGAGGATGAAGGTCGTGCTGGAAACACGAATGGCGGGTTCGGAGGAGGCGGAATCGTTCTCGGCGATGTCTGTGGGCTGGAAGAGTAATCATCGTGGGGACCCATAGCGTCGGGGTTTGTGGAATCCGCAAGCCGAAGCATCGTGAGGTTGTTGAGGCCGTCGGCCGTGGGAGCATCGACCATCATATCGGAACCGAATGTGGTTGCCATCTTTTCAAAGCCGCTCTGCGGCACCAGAAACGAATGGCAGGGTCAGTCCCAAGCAACTGACATGTGAACGTCGTCGAGAGTAAAAGCGATCGCTCGGCAAGATTGATGAGTACCGAGCTGTGCGATCTAGGACCCAACCGGGCTGGTTGGGTTGGACGTCTGGTCGTGAAAATTAAATGATTAAAGACAGTTTGCAACCTGAGATCTAAATGGGGGTCAGCAATGACCGGAACCACCGGACACAAAGAACGTGTTAGAACAATCAATCGTGACAAGAAGAAATCGAAGCAATTGAAGCGATTGCGAAGCGCAGGAGTAAACAAAAGCAATTGAGTTCCTCTCGAAGAGGAGGCAGACTCACCATCAATCGGGATCTCGGAATGGCTGCAAAGGGCACTGGAAAGAGCAGCGAACAAACAATGAAGCAGCAAAACGCTGTTTTTCCCAGACGAATCCAAGGCGATGAGGTGTTTTTTAAAGGAGTGGACGGTCAACCCAGCGCAAATCTCGAGATCTGCCACCGGAATTGAACCAAGTTGTTTGGGGGGAGGGGGGGGTCGACAGAGCGACGGGGGCGGTGGTGAGGAAGAAGGACGCGGGAAAAGAGGATGGAGATTGGGAGTGGTAAAAGAGAGGGCGAGGTGAACCGAGCACACAACACAACCAGAGAGAAAACTGCGGGTGGGGGCCTAGCGTTGTTGCGTGTGCCCGGGAGTGCGTGAGTGCAAACAGTGCCAACCCCTGGAGCTCATACCGTGGTGAGCCTGGGCGCGCGCGGGAGCGGAGCAAAGGACAGGTTTGGGGCAGGGTGGGTCCAGGATGGGTATGAACCGAACACAGGCTCGCTGTGCTGTTCATCTGATTTACCCCAAAACTGATTGCTGTTTTGCTTCAAGTACCTGGAGATAAAAAGACAATAGCTAAGTACTGCGTATGATGGGGGCAAGGCCAGGGCAGCCACTGTCCCCGGCATTGACACCTACCGTCCGTATCTTATCCTATCCTCCATACCAACACAGTAATGCCGAGCAACCACCAGTTCAACCACCAATCATCCCACGGCAACAGAGTCCTCCACGCCTTCAACTCCCTTCTTGGAGGCCGATGCTACACACAGTCGCAGCGGAGAGGGGATCGCGTACAGCAACAGACAAGTCACTTGCATATGTGCCTCTTCAGGAACAGGTATCCAAACTACGGATTGCTACCCCAGATCCTGTCTCAACCACCTGTGATTGCCAGGCTCCTCCTATGGACAGATGACTGCTCGGATGAATCTCGAAGATCCCGCCACTGAAATCTGGCGCTCAGATGCCGCTCCCCCTCTTCTTGATGCCATCGCCATTGTTCCGTGCCCGAGTCAATTTCGTATTGCCTGTATCGCAGCGCCCCAGATTATTAGATGGAGAGCTACGCGACCGTCTGCGCCTCATCACTGTCGCGTTCAATACCCCGCTATTGTTCATGATTACAAGAGGCCAAGTCCCTGTGACCCGCAAAAATACAGCCGGGATGCCGGCTCACAGGCCAGGTGATGGAGCGTTCCTGAATGCCCCTGGCCAAGTGACAGTAAGCCGGATTTCGCACACACTGTGTATCTTCCTGCATAAACGCCGCCGTCTGGTGTGTGTGCATACCGGGGAGCGGTGAAGGGCAAGGAACATTGAGCCTTCTCTACCTCTGATGCTGTCAAGTGGCAGAGTACAGAGAAGAAGGGCAAACCAAGCCCTGATCATTAACTATCACGAAGCAGGTTGAGGTGTTGGAACATTTTATCTGGCCTGGCTGTATCAGCCTTGTGCTCAGACTTGATTCCACTCACGATCTGAGGTTTGATGCATCTCTCTCAATGATTGAATGCTGGCTCGCTTCAACAGTCATACAGATCGGCCTTTGAACCGAACATAGGCCCTGGGTGGCGCCCGCGACTACTGCATGCAATCGGTATCCTATCTCGTCAGTCCCTGAGCTTGGTTCCTCCTGGTTGCTCAAAGGTTGCTGTTTTGATGCGCTGTTCGACTCTGGATAGAACTCCCTAGGCCTGCAGAAGGCCGACGCTAGACCCTGTCGCTAGATCGATCTCGTCGTCCACTGTGAGCTCGAAACGCCCGACTAGCCAGGTGGGCACGGATCTTTCTGCATGCGCCACTCACATTCAGCCGGACGCCGTAAGGCCCAGATGGCGACACCGAGTTGCTGCATGCGTGCACCACCATCTCGCTCGCAGGAGTGTCAGGACAACATCACCTGTCATCCGGACAGTTGGCGGGGATGACATGTCAGGCGGGGCTTATGGTTTGACAGCCCGAAGCCTCATCCATTGTTGCTGACAAGTGACAACCGCACAAGGCTGGGCCGGCTGTGGTCTCTCATCTCGGAAAGTCACTGGCGTACCATTCCACGAACACCCAAAGTCTGTTCGTCTCGAACTCAAAGGATGCTCCTGTTCGTCAGACAGGCACACTTTCGTTGGTTGTCGTTTGTTTATTTGCAAGGGGCATCGAGGAAATACCTCAAAGCTTTGTACACCCAAGCCGAACCAGTCCGGGCGAGAGCGGTCAGGTCTGAATGACTGAAGAGGCTCAAACTAGAATTTTGAACATTGTTCTGGTCTTGTGCCAGAACTGCGCAGTCGTTGGCTGTCATGGAATGCCAAGTTGATGAAAGTAATGTCGGGTGTTTCTGAGTATTCCTAGTCATATAAAAGGGCTCTGCTAAGAGGAATCTCGACGGGCCGTGTTGACACATGGCTCTCATTTCCCTGGGGAATTGCTGTGAACAATAATTCGTACAATAATACTAAACAACCCACGGAATCCTCGAATCGAGCTGCGTGTTTCAATATTGAGAAAAGCAAGGCCATGAACCCCTCCACAAGGCCAACACCACTCGATGCCCGCTCCGTGACTGGTGCCGTCGCATTCACCCCGCGCCTCCGCACCGTGGTGGAGAATGACTTCGATCGATCCCTGCAAAAAAGCAACGGAGTTGCGGAACATGGAAAGAACTTTGGGATTGGCGATGGAATTGTTTGCTGAACGAAATTGCGGTCGTTTGGAAAAGCGTAATTACGGATTACGTACATCGCGCGAGATGAAAGCAGGGGTACCGCGGACGAGCACAGCCACATGTGGCTTTCAACATGCTTCGCCAAGAGATCTGGGACCAGGGGGCCCCACAAGGGAAACGGCTGCCCCGCAAAAGATTGGAAATTCTGCCGCCCAAATTTTTAGAATCTCGAGATGTGTTGACCGCCTTCAAGGGCTGACCTGTAGGTAAGGAGCTGCGTCCTTCTTCAGTGCTTCATCCTCCCCGCATCAGTCTCTATCAACAATGTCTGCGACAACAACAGAAACCACGACGGCGTCGGCGCCAGCGACCACCGCAAGTAAGCCCTTGGGCATGCGCGTAAATGGTTTGTCGATTTCCCATCTCTCAGCCTCTTCTCGACGGCCAATCTAAATCGCAATGCTGACAACAAGCACAGGCAAGCAATGGCATGCCCCAAAGAAGGCGTTCCGCCCAACCAAGGGTTTGACCTCGTATGAGGCGCGCGTCAAGTTGAGAGCGGACCAGGCAGCGATGAAGGCAAAGGAGAAGGAAATGAAGGAAGAAAAGGAGGCTGAGCGCAAGGTGGGCATCGCTCTACACAAACTCGGGATATGTCGGCAGTCCAAGCTAACTCAACATCTGCAGGCACGAATGGAGGCTCTCAAGGCGAAGCGCGCGGCGAAGGAGGAGAAGGAACGATACGAAAAGATTGCCGAGAAGATGCACAAGAAGCGGGTGGAGAGGCTGAAGCGCAAGGAGAAGCGCAACAAATTGATCAATTCGTGATCGCGTTAGTGAGCAAGATACCCTTTTGATTTATTCGATACCCCTACGCTACAATGTTGTCGATAACCTGGAAACGACATCGACACAACTGCTAAGGGCGGCTCTCCGACGTCCCTCACCAGCAACAAACGACGACACAGAACTGAAAAGGGCTGGATGAGGGGGTGGCGGTCGTGAGGTCTACACTATCATCACATAGTTTGGGTAGGGACTTGCTTGGACAAAAATCTGGCAACCGTCCTCCAAACCCAAGACTGTCGTTGGACCTGCCTCGGGTTGTGTTGTGCAGGCTGAGTTGCTCTAGGACATGGAAAGTCCCAGGGTTACTCGTCTTTGGATCCATGTATACGGCTCAACATAGACAGTGAGATATTATGAGAATCTATTAAACCCAAAAAAGTCCACTGCCCTAATGCATACCAATCTGCCTTATCTGAATGTGCTAGACTGCGAGGCGCCATCACATGCCGGTACGACACACAGCTGGTCCCTTCCGTCAACCAACCAGGTTGTGCCCCACCCCGCCCAGACACCAAATGCAGCCACCACGGTGCTTTTGACTCCCGCCTAACCTCACAAACTTGCATCGAAACCAGGGACTATCGTTGTGCGACGGCGGCCACCCAGCCCAATTAAACACAGGACGATGTCTCAATATGCCGTGGAGACGTCTAAAGTCCCCTCCCCGGGGCGCCCGCGCCACCAAATCACCCGCTCCATCTCCGAGATATCGTCGCCAATCCGTCTCCATCGTCACCACTCGCATCGCGTCATCCGAGAAAGGGAGCGCGACGCTCTCAGCCCCATAACACAGTCCGCGACGTCACTCCAACGGCCGTCACCGCAACCTTACGAGGTCTCTTCCAAATCTGCAGGAGGCACCCCGAACATTAGCCCAAACCCAAGTCGACGACCCAGTCTTCTCTACGCCTCAGCCGACGACGAAGGGATGCCCGCCAGTCATGGACCAACGCTTGTGTCGACGTCTGCGCCTGCCTCGATAACGAAGTCCTCGGCCGAGGTTGACTTGGTGAAGGAGCAGCAAAAGGCAGCTGTAAGAAACAGGTTGGTTTTCCTTTTCGCCTTTTGCCATCCGCTTTCTCACACATACGACTAACCGCTGCTCAACACTCTCCCAGTGGACTCCAACGATCACTTAACGAACTAGAAACCTTTGCGAGTACGACTACTAGGCGCCTCGACGAGACGTACTATTCGGTGGAGGAGAAGCTGGGGACGCTTCAAAGCACGATTGCGGCCCTCAAGGGGCTCGCGGAGCTCTCCAACCAGCTCAACAACAGCTTCAGCGCCGAGGCCGAAGAACTCGTGGCGGATGTCACCTCGCAGCTGGATGCGCTCGGTAACTTTGAGGACCAGCAGCAGCGTATCGAGTCGTTACAGAATCGCATCAGCACAGGCCGGGAGAGCATCAAGTCGCTGAGCGAGCGCGTTGATGTAGTCCGAGCACGTATCGAGAGCTGGGAGCGCGCAGACAGGGAGTGGCGGGAGGCTGTTAGGAAACGGCTCACGGCTCTGTGGGTGGTTGTTGTCACGGTTGGCCTGGTGTTGATTTTGCTCATGATCAGTGCCCAGTATGTCCGGGAGAAGCCTGGGGATGGGGAGGTGAAGCAGCTGGCGGCCACGGCGGCGAACCAGTGGGGTTCGGAGGGTGTTTCTACAGCTGCTCAAAAGGATAAGATTGGTTTGAATTGGACGGAAACGTCTGAGCTCTCATCTCGCGCAACCGAGATGCTGCGAGCTTTTGATGAGCTGTAGGGACGGGAAAGGGGGGTTGAAAAAGGAGTACAGCATGCATGTCTTTGATTTGGTCATTTGAGCTTCTATTTTTGCATTGATACCCAAGCTTACCTGGTAACAGAAGCAGTCCTGCCTTATTACATACAGTTTCCCGTTCAAGGTACATATCAAGAGGTTCTTGAAGCCTAGTTTCTACCCAGCTATGTCGACCTGCCTTGAAGCAACCATATCGGATATCGGCAGTTGGGACAAGCGAGCTCCAACCATACCAGGATATGTCTCCCCACCATAGTGAGGCCTCTCACTTATATAGCTCCACAGTTGGATCGGATTTCGGAACAGGCAGTTTCGACTTGAACTTCTGTTTGAAATCTGCAGTGGATCATGGAATGAGTAAGCCAAGATTGGAAGTTGAAGAAACGCGCGGCCAAGGTTGCTTGGAAAGTAGAAAAGCGGCGCAGAGTTGCCGGCCGCACAGCATTTTTCTGTTGGGCGCTTGCAGTCTGGGCCCTGAATGTTGCAAAGCCCAGCGGGGACGTCATCACGGGTGGACTTAGCGGCACCCGCGCCACCAGACCACATGCGTCATCGGTCGCACTGGCGGGGTGTTTAGAGTGCCAAGCCTCACCTGGGAGGGAGAGCTTCTTGTGCGACAGAATGCGAGAAATGTACTTTTCGGGCCTTGGATGCCGGCTTGTGTTGTAATTCGATTGGTGATTCCAAGAGATTTGTGTCCTTGCTGCTTTTGCCAAGTGCTGCTGAGCCTTGGTGCTGTTGTTGCTGCTGCTGCTGCTGCCGCGTGCTTTCCAAGGTTGATGTGGTGGTTGGTCAGTGGTCATCTTGAAATATTTCCATCACCGGACCCCTGGGGGGAAGTTAGGCGCTTGGTGAATGCTGGTTGCATGTGTCAATCTCCATTAAAAAAGTATCCGTTTGCTCCGTACCTACATATTTTACTATACATTGGACCCCTTCTTCTTCCATTCATTCCTACGCCATTGAACGAGCGAGCCGGCCGAGTATCCGAGAGACGAACGGGCTTTTTGTGTTTGCTGCTTATTGTACTTTTTATTTTGAAGAGACATATAGGTTCCTCTTGCTACTACCTATTGCTGTTCCGTCAGCTGAGGCCTGTTCATTCGGAAACTGTTGGCCTGCTCCTTCTTCCACAAGCCAACCAGCCAGCCAGCCAGCCAGCCACCTACGCTTGTCGACCGAACAAAAACCGAAAGCGAACGTTTGTTGTACGCGCCGCATACGTACCGCCGTTTCTTTCACACACGGCCGTGCTGAACGCCATTTTTGGGGCCTGTCATTTCTGTTGGGCAAAGACTGTGTTGTGTACCAAGAGAATTCCAAGAGCTTGGTGGAATCTTGAGTGTGTACGACACTTACCCCGCCATAATTCATCACACAACACACAGAGAGCCGACCCCCTGTTCAGCACAACGCGGGCGGTTCCAGGTCCTCATAGAAAGAAAGAAAGGCTTACCTTCTTTTCTTGCACTCCATTGCTGGGCATCTTGTTCTTCTTGACCGAACCTTTTCGAACGCGCGCGAAACAATAGACGGGAATATTTGGAGGTGCTAGCTAAAGGGAGGTTTCTGTGGTTGCTGTTGCAATGGCTTCTTCTACGGAGGATGCAACAAACAAGGGGACGACGAATGGGCATGCGGTTCGCCCTGGGGGGGAGGAGAAGAAGAAGGAGACTACACTTGCCGTGAGGACTTCGGGGACTGCTGTTGCGTCGTCTGGGCCACCGTCGCCTGCGCATACTTTGACGGGGAAGCAGGAGCATTGTGAGTTTTGTTGCTGTGATGTTCTTCACCTCGAAAGCATAAACTAACATTGGGATTCTTTTCTTCTCTGTGCAGACCTCAAACGCGAACTTATTTCCCAGCAAGTACAATGGGAAGTCTCGGAGCTCAACTCGCCGACAGCGCTGAGACGATTCGGGGCGCCGTTCAAGTCGCCGTTTGGGGAGGTGTCGCCGCTGGATTCGGAGCTGCCGATTCTGAGATATATCTTTGTGCACCATATTCGGGAGTTTCCGTTTTTGGACAAGGCGAGGGAGAAGGAGTTTTGGCAGGATAAGTTACAAGTGGTGAGCGATGGCCTTTCTGGGGATGCTGGTGATTGTCTTGTAGAGGGGAAGCTGACTTGTGACGGGTAATAGTTTCTCGAATCGTTCGCCAGCAAGGGGATTTCCTCCTCGGAAGACAGATTAGAAGAGACCAAGAGGAGGAAGCTTGCTGTGAAGGCGAAGAAGATGGTGGAGTTGATGATGGTGTCTGGCGTGCCGACTTCTTCCGGGTTTGAGGAGAGGATTCGGTTTTCGGAGTTGGAGATTGTCGATGCTAATGCGATTGAGACGGGTGTTCTGTCGTCGATGCCCGAGGGTAACTACCTGAACGGGTGGGATGTCAATATTGCTGGGGTCAGGATAACGACGGCCCGGAGGAATATCAGACAACACAAGCATGCCGTGGGTTTCCCCTGGTTGGCGTGGGTTCCTCTTTCGGGTGGTTCATCGAGTGCTAATGAGAGTGAAAAACAGGAATTCCTGCTTCGAGTCAAGCGCAAGGGCGGGATGGAGCAGTACATTGGCCGGAGATACGGGGACTTTGCCAAGCTGCACAAGAATCTGAGAACTGAGCTGCCTGGAAAGGTGCTGCCTACGCTGCCGAACAAAAACAAATCTAATACGACGACCACGACGGATAGTGTCAGTGGAGACAAGGACTCGGAGGCTTCTTCGATCTCGTCGGTGTCGACGCAGTTGCCGCCAAGTAGCCCGGCGAGGGATAGCTTTAGTCACCAAAGCGAGACGGGTTCGAGACTGCTTTCGGTAAAAGGTTCGTCTCTACCACGATTGAGTTCACGACGGAACAGCGCGTTAACGATGTGCCTGATAGATCAACGGAGTGGAAGGCTTTCGCCGAGGGTTTCGGTGGATGGGAGACCCAGTAGCCCTGGTGGGTTTTTGGGCTCGAGGAAAGAAGAGGTGAGTTTCCGTTGAGACAGGGCAGCACAGGGACCAGGACTAAAGCATGATAGAACGTCGTATTGTGGCGGGAAAACCAGAGAGTGTCGCTGCGTGCGTTCTTGCGCTCGCTGCTTCAGAACCCACAAATAGCAACTACCAAGTCAATTGAGGAGTTCCTCACAGGTGAAGCTACCAAGCTTACGGATGCGGATGTGGAGGATATCATCCGTCGCAAGAACTTGGACAAGAAGCGGGTGGAGGAACAGAAGCGCTTCTATGAGATTGCGAGGAAACGGGCGGCCGAGTTGGATGTTTACATGGAACAGTAAGCTTGCCGTGAGACGCCGCCAGGAGGGAAGCTAACTTTATACAGATTCCGGCAAGACATTGTCGAACGCAATGGCCTAACGATGCTGTTCAAGGAGATCAAGGACAAGGAGACGATTCAAGACCTCAGCTTACAATATCAGAAATTTGCCGAATGGCTACGCATCGAAGTTGCGGCTACGATATATCACCTCTTCCTCGCCGAAGACAACTCACCAGAGTTGTTTGCCCAAGCGAAGAGGATTCACTCTCTGATTCCCTACACTCTCATGAAGAACGCCATCCGGATAGCCAACCCAGCAGCCGTCATGTCCCACATTCTGGACATCTTCCTCGCCCAACCCTTTGGCGCCCGGTCGTTGATGCAAAGGATATTCTCCCTCACGTTGAACGACGGCATCCGAAACTTTCAGCGCTCTATCGACGCGCTCGCAGCCAAGATCAACGACCAAGTCTTTGTCGACAAGCTCAAGGCTTACAGCGACTCGGAGGAGCAGGTCAAGGTGGCCATCCGGGAAGAGGCCGAGGCAGAGCAGATTGATGTCATAGTAGTGATTTTGAGGAGTGACTTGCTCAAGCCGGCGCTGAAGCCGGCCCAGATTGAGAGGCTGTATAATGCGTATGTGGCGTTCAACAACGCGGTGGAGAACGTGGACGAGGAGCTGAAGCAAGGGGCGCAGCTGTTTTCGTATCTGAAGCAGTTGCTGAAGCTGCACATGCGGCAGAGGGACAAGGCGATGATGCTGAACTTGATTGAGGAGCCGGTGACGCTGCAGCTGTTTAGGGATTTGTTTACGATCTTTTACGAGCCGCTTGTGAGGGTGTACAAGTCGGCGAATGTGTATAACAGTGTGACGGATTTTGCGGCGTTTGTGGATGATTTGATTCAGGTAAGTTTTACTGTTGTTGCTGATGATGATGATGATGATGACGAGGAGATGGCTGACAGTTGGAAACAGGTCGTTGAAAAGTGCCGAGACCAAGACGCTTCTGCAGACCCTAACCAGACCGTGCAAGCCTTCATCGACCTTTGCCAGCGGCATGAGCACAACTTTTACAAGTTTGTCCACGAGGTTCACACGCACGACAATGGGCTATTCACGCAGCTGATGGGGTGGATTGAGGGCATTCTGGAGTTTTTGAGGCATGGCCCCAAGAACGGCAGTCTGGATATCAACGCCTTGTTTGAAGGGGGTGTCAGCACTGGAGTTGTCGACAAGGACAAGGCCATTGAGGAAATTGACAAGTTGATTGCCTGGCAGGAGGCCAGAAAGAAGTGGCATCACGACAAGACTAGGCAGAAGATGGCTGCGGAAGGGGGTGGCCCGGGGATGGTGGATGGCGTGCCGATGGCGTTCAAATCGAGTGATTTTGGGTTGAATGAGGATGATTTGGAGGATATGGCGTATGATGACGATTCGGAGTCGGAGGCGGAGCTGGAGATTGAGGATGAAATGGATCCGATTGAGGCGGAGAGGAGGAGGAGGGCGAGGAGGCAGGATCGGCTGAGGAGGAATGCCGGGGAGCCGGAGAAGCCTCAGGTGGAGGAGGTGCACAAGCTGAAGGAGAACTTTTTGGTGATGTTGAGGATGGTGCTTGCTGAGTAGGATGAGGCGGTGGCATTTTTGGGGAGGAGGGGGGTGGGCATGTGTAATTGGGGGCACGGAACTTGGGAGGGGAAGTGTCATCATGGGCATCTGGACTGGTTTCTGGGGGGGTATGAGGTGAGGTGGAGTATTTAGAGGGGTGATAGATGGGATCTTTGCTACAGTGTTAAGAGGCTTGTTGTTGAGGGTAAGGTAATAGGAGGGTAAAGGGGGATACATTCTTTCCTATTTATCTCCATGTAGTTGAAGAAGCGATAGCTTTTTGGTGGCGTTGGTGGGGGACGGCGGTCGTCCCAATCTAATAGATCAGTTTAATATTTTGTTTACTGTTGACTGTCATTGCACCAGGTAACGGTGCCAACCCCTGAATTATAAATCCGAGGCTCCCTATAGGCAGTTGTAGCATGCATGTCACCCAACGGCCGGGCAGGGCGCCGGGCTACTTCTGCTTGTATTCATGTCACTACAAGCCGAGGATGTCCGCCGTCCGAAGAGCGGCTTGGTAGACCCGCACATGCTTTTCCCGGTTTCTGTATCCGGTGAGAGCTTGAAGTGTGGCAAAGAGGACAGCAGCACGAGACACATATGGGAGTTACACCACGTGTGTGATATGCAGATGATCCAAATTCGGACAGGACAGACACACGGCCAGACACAACCAGTGACGGAAGCAGAACAGGGCGATGGAGGGCATCTCTCGGGGATTCTTCAAGATCTCAAGGCTGCCTGGGGTCTGAAAGAGAGTTGGCGATGGTCGAAGGGAAATTCGGAATCAGGCCGACCAGCTGGTGGATGAGGGCGAAAGCTAAACACACAATTGGCCACTGGTTGGTTCTGCCAGCCGCCAGGCGGGGGGACGTCAGCCCAGGAATATGGAGGGGCACTGCGGAACTGGTTGCTGGGTTTGGTGTCGGCAACTCGGGTAATCAACAGGTGCTGATTGGTCGATCGAGGCTGGAACAGCCTTTGGTGCTTCGGGTCGTGGAATCATCGAAGGAGCCAGCCGGGAGCGAAGCTGCTTGCTTTGCCTGTGCGCAGGACCGGTCTGTGCATGTCGTCCATTTGAAAGAAGCTCAAATATTTTGAAGCATTTCAAGAGGAACACGACTTCTCCCCTCCCTCTGCTATACCCCCCCGCACCCACCCCCCCCTCTCCTCTCTTTTTTTTAGACGACGATGGCATCCTCAATGGCTTGGAGAAGGTTAGCCGCGGCGCCGGCGGTGAGTTTTACCTTTTTGTTTGCTGAAAGAGAAGAAGCTGTTGTTTGTTTGCATTCGGCAATTGGGGGGTTGTGTTAAGGCGCAAGCCCGTGAATGCCGAGGTGATTTGGAAAAAGTTGGACTGACGACGGTCGGGAATAGCTTCCTCGCGCTCTCAGAACTCCTACACAGAGGGCTTTTTCCACAACTAGACCAGCCGGTGAGTCAGCTGTCTTTATATACACCGTTATATTGCATTTTTGGCAATTTACGAAACACCCGATGGACTGACTCTCGCAGCCCGCGTTATCGCCAACGGGCCCCTCCGGGCGAAGGAGGCATCGCCATTCGTCAGCAGCAAGTACCCTGTCATCGTATGTTCTTCCCTCCCGTCGAACACAACCTCCTCCTCCCCCCTATTACCCCTCGAGAAATTGATTCCCGACTTTTGGAGGTGGAAGCGTGGGGAGAGGGGGGGGGGAGACCCAAGAGTTAGTAGTGAGGGAACACGGCCAGTTGACACATTGAACGCTTTCTTTGCTTGTAGGACCATGAGTACGATGCGATCGTTGTTGGTGCCGGTGGTGCCGGTCTCCGTGCCGCCTTCGGTCTCGCTGAGGCCGGCTTCAACACTGCCTGCATTTCCAAGCTCTTCCCCACGAGAAGTCACACAGTCGCTGCCCAGGGTGGCATCAACGCCGCCCTCGGCAACATGCACAAGGACGACTGGAGATGGCACATGTACGACACAGTGAAGGGCTCCGACTGGCTCGGTGACCAGGACGCTATTCATTACATGACCCGTGAGGCTCCCGCTTCTATCATCGAGCTTGAGAACTATGGCTGCCCCTTCTCCAGAACCGAGGACGGCAAGATGTGAGTAGACTTCAAGAGGCAGAGTGGAGATGGCCAAGAAGCTGACATGTCAACTCAACAACAGTTACCAGCGTGCTTTCGGTGGTCAGTCCAAGGAGTACGGCAAGGGCGGCCAGGCTTACCGTTGCTGCGCTGCTGCTGATCGTACCGGTCACGCTCTTCTCCACACTCTCTACGGCCAGTCTCTCCGTCACAACACCAACTACTTCATCGAGTACTTCGCCATCGACCTGATCATGCAGGATGGTGAGTGCCGCGGTGTTCTCGCCTACAACCAGGAGGATGGTACCCTCCACCGCTTCCTCGCCAACAACACCGTTCTCGCCACCGGCGGTTACGGCCGCGCCTACTTCTCTTGCACTTCGGCCCACACCTGCACCGGTGACGGTATGGCCATGGTTGCCCGTGCCGGTCTCCCCAACCAGGATCTCGAGTTTGTCCAGTTCCACCCTACCGGCATCTATGGTGCCGGCTGCCTGATCACTGAGGGTGCTCGTGGTGAGGGTGGCTACCTCCTCAACTCCGAGGGTGAGCGTTTCATGGAGAGATATGCCCCTACCGCCAAGGATCTTGCCTCTCGTGACGTCGTCTCTCGCTCCATGACCATGGAGATCCGTGACGGCCGTGGTGTCGGTGCCGAGAAGGACCACATCTACCTCCAGCTCAGCCACCTTCCCGCCGAGATTCTTGCCGAGCGTCTCCCCGGTATCTCTGAGACGGCCGGCATTTTCGCCGGTGTCGATGTCCGCAAGCAGCCCATCCCCGTCCTTCCTACCGTCCACTACAACATGGGTGGTATCCCCACTCGCTACACTGGTGAAGTTCTTACCGTCGACGAGTCTGGCAACGACAAGGTCGTTCCCGGTCTCTTCGCGTGCGGTGAGGCTGCTTGCGTGTCTGTCCACGGTGCTAACCGTCTGGGTGCCAACTCTCTCCTCGACTTGGTCGTTTTCGGCCGCGCCGTTGCCCACACCATCCGTGACAACTTCACCCCCGGCGCCAAGTTGAAGCCCGTTGAGGCTGATGCCGGTGCCGCCGAGATTGAGATGCTCGACAAGATCCGCACTGCTGACGGCCCCAAGAGCACCGCCGAGATCCGTCTTGCCATGCAGAAGACCATGCAGCGCGACGTCTCCGTCTTCCGCACCCAGGAGTCCCTTGACGAGGGTGTTGAGAAGATCAACCAGGTCGACCA
Organism: Podospora pseudopauciseta; assembly: GCF_035222475.1. Classification (NCBI taxonomy): domain Eukaryota; kingdom Fungi; phylum Ascomycota; class Sordariomycetes; order Sordariales; family Podosporaceae; genus Podospora; species Podospora pseudopauciseta. The sequence continues at coordinate 3,348,590 of NC_085892.1, forward strand.
GACCTTCTCCCAGGTCGGCATCAAGGACCGCAGCATGATCTGGAACTCTGACCTTGTTGAGACCCTTGAGCTCCGCAACCTGCTCACTTGCGCGTACGTATCTTCTGAGGGATTGAAGCAGAGAAAAAACATAGGCTAACGATTGACTCCACAGCGTCCAAACCGCCACCGCCGCCGCCAACCGCAAGGAGTCTCGTGGCGCCCACGCCCGCGAGGACTACCCCGACCGTGACGACGAGAACTGGATGAAGCACACCCTCACCTGGCAGAAGCCCCACGGCAAGGTCGACCTCAAGTACCGCCGTGTTATTGGCACCACCCTCGACGAAAACGAGTGCAAGCCCGTTCCTCCTTTCAAGCGTGTCTACTAAAATAGGAAAAAAAGGCTCGCGGTGGGATGATGAGTTTGGGGTTGCTGCTTTTAATATTTTATATACCAAATGTGAGGGCTGAGAGAGTGATGAGGTGTGTGTGTTTGCCCGGGTTGTGGGGAGGAGGAGGTTTTTTACCCCAGTTTTAGTAGTTTGGCATAACACACACACACACACACCTACACACACACACACACACACACACACACACACACTACAACAGCATGAAAGCACGGCGTCGAGGTCTTGGGAAAACGGGAAATAGGAGGGGGGGGAAGAAAGAAAGAAAACTGATCGGGTTGAGGGGAAAGTTGAGATGGAAGTAAAGGGGTTGAGGGGAACATGAGAAGATGAGAGGAGAAGGAAGGAATGCCCCAGAGGAATTGAAACGATACACACTCGCACATTTAAACATTTTCTTTTTGTAGTTGTTTGTGTTTGATTGTTTGTTTGTTTGCTGTTGCCCCTTTTTTTTTATATATATAGAAATTGGGGCGGCTGTGGCGAGGAGTGGTGAGAGAGGGTGGTATGAATAGTTGTGTGAAAAAAATTGTTTCGTTTTAGTGTAAGTTTGTATATTGGTCCGGGAGATGGTGGATGGATGGTGTTGAATACAATGTTTTGTGAAATGTTTTTTTTTTGTCTTGTTGTTTGCTCATGTCTTGACGGCAACGAAGAAATACATGTTGGATTTACGACTCCTTTGTGGACTGTGTTGTATGCAAGTGCGGGCAAGAGGAGAGAAGGTGGAGGAAGAGGCCCCTATTCGAACCCCTTATTCGAACCCCTCGAACGTCTCACTCGAGCAGACAGGTCCACCACCATAACTCTGAACCTGACAAGAAACAAACAGAAAATCAAGCCGCCCACCGCCCCCCAGTGGAGTTCATTTAAAAGGCGGAAATAGGATGTGAAAAAAAAAAAAGAAAAGAAAAAAAAAAGTCAAAAGAAAAGAAGGATTTTGGGGGCCACCCGGGGATTGAACCCGGGACCTCTCGCAATTTTTTTTGTCGACTACCAAAGCAATCAACAAACTCAGGGTGGACCCTAAGCGAGAATCATACCACTAGACCAGCGGCCCTTTTCTTTCTTTTTTTCTTTCTTTCTTTTTTTTTTTGGAATTGATGTTCTTTTCGAAAGGGCGGAGGTAGAGGATATGATTCGAGCGCCACTTACGGAGTACCCATCCAGCAAACAGCATGGCAAACAGCATGGCCATTATTGTTTCCTTCTGAAAAAAGGGCGGTCGAGTTTTGGGGGTGGGGGGTTGTCACTCGGCATCAAAGTGAAACAGTCTTGAGTGAGTGAGGTTAACGAAGAAAATTGACTGGAAAATGATCACTGCTGCTTGCTTGAAACACCCCCAAAAAAGAAGTGAGAGTGCTGTTTCTTGAATCAGATTTAGGGGCATCAAGCCAGTAAGTTTGTCTCAACTCAAAAAACTATACATGTCAAAAAGGGACAACTCAACGGCCAAACCTGGATTTCCATCACCAACCCCCGAGAAATACACCCCCTTTTTTGACCTTAATCATCCATTCACACCATTTCTACTCTCTCTACCTGTAGAAAAAAAAAGTGTTGAACTTTCGCTCCTTTTCCTTTTTAACCCCCCCTTTTTTTACAATCAAAAGCCCTATCCATCTTCCCAATCCCACCCACCCAGTGTCCTTTAAACCCATTTATATTTATTCTTCATTTTTCACACGTCAAAACCAGACGGCATGTTCGGGGGTATCGTTCATTATCGAGTTTCTCATCTCTCTTTTTTCTTTTTTTTTTATTATTACGTCATTGTCATCATCGCACTCTTAGTGGTGGAACAGACGAATGTTCTGCTCCACAAAGGTGATGCCCAGCTTCTCCGCCGTCTCGAACACGGGAATGTCGTTTTGGCTGCCGAGGGGAGCGGCAATGTACTTAGCGCCCGATCGAGAGGCGCGGTAGACATTGTCGGTGAAGGGGAACTGTTTTCACTCTTGTTAGTAGCTGCTTTTTGAGTGTTCAGAACAGGAAAAAAACCTACGAAAGCATCGCTGGAGACAACAACATCGGTAAGCTTGCCGAGCCACTCAGTCTTCTCCTCCTCGGTGAAGGCGGCAGGGACCTCCTCGAAGAAGCCCTCAAAGGCCTCACGCTCAGGGCCGGACTTGGGGACCTGACCACTGACGAGCAGGTCAATGGCGTTGCTCTTGTCGGGGCGCTTGGTGCCCTTCTTCCACTTGATGCCCAGGACGCGGGGGTGGAAGCGGAGCCACCAGTTGTCGGCCTTGTCACCGGCAAGACGGGTGCAGTGGATTCTGGACTGCTGGCCAGCGCCGAGACCAACAACCTGGCCCCTAGCAGCGTAGCAGACAGAGTTGCTCTGAGTGTACTTGAGAGCAATGGTAGCGACAGTCAAGTCACGCTGGGCGGTCTCGGAAAGAGGCCCGGCGTTCTTGGGGGTGATGATGTTGCGGAAGGTCTCGGGCGAGATCTCGACGTCATTGCGGCCCTGGGCGAGGGTGATGCCGTAGACGGTTCTGGTCTCGGACTTGGAGGGCTCAAACTCGGGGTCCATCTGGAGGACGAGGTACTTGCCGCCCTTCTTCTTCTTGAGGATCTCAAGAGCAGCGGGCTCGTACCCGGGGGCGATAACACCGTCGGAAACCTCCTTGGAGATGATGCTGGCAGTGGGGACATCGACAATGTCGGAAAGAGCAATCATGTCGCCGAAGCTGCTCATGCGGTCGGCACCTCTGGCGCGGGCATAAGCCTGAGCGAGACCGGAGCTCTCAATGCCGGGGATATCGTCAACCATGTAAACTTTGCGCTCCTCGGCGGTCAAGGGCTCGCCGATGGCAGCACCGGCGGGAGAGACGTGCTTGAAGCTGGCGGCAGCGGGCTTGCCGAGGGCCTTCTTGAGCTCCTTGACCAAAGGCCAGCTGTTGAGGGCATCGAGAAGGTTGATGTAGCCGGGGGCACCGCCGAGAACCTTGAAGGGAAGCTCGCCCTCCTTGACGTAGGCGGAAGCGGGCTTCTGGTGAGGGTTGGCGCCGTAGCGGAGGGGAAGGTACTGGAGGCCGGTAGCGTACTGCTTGCGGAAGAACTCGGAGATGGCGGCATCGTAGTCGGCGGTGTGCTCGAAGGCCTTGAGGGCATAGAGTTTCCTGGTCTCCTCCTTGACCTCACCGGCCTCGATCTCTCTGAGGAACTCGGCGTAGTCCTTGGGGTCGCTGAGGATGGTAACGCGAGAGTGGTTCTTGGCCGCGGCGCGGATCAGAGTAACACCGCCGATATCGATCTCCTCGACCGCCTCAGGAACGGTGACATTGATCTTGGCAACCGTGTCCTTGAAGGGGTACAGGTTGCAGATGACATAGTCGACCTTGTCAATGTTTTGCTCGGCGAGGTCCTTCTCGTCCGAACCGAGGTTGCGAGCCAGGATGCCGGCGTGAACGGCGGGGTGGAGAGTCTTGACACGGCCACCGAGCATCTCAGGGGCCTTGGTGATGGCAGAAATGTCCCTGGAGAAGAAGCCACACTGTCAGCCACTTTCTCCCAAAATGACTCACCCATGAAGCCGAAGCTGGGTAACCGATCTCGAAGTAGGGAGGGTGAGGGCACTCACTCGACAGGGAAACCAGACTCCCTGATCATCTTTGAAGTGCCGCCGGAAGCGAGGATGCGCACATTGTTCTGGACAAGGCCCTTGGCCAAGTCCAACAGTCCCGTCTTGTCATAGACAGAGACAATCGCAATTCTTTGAGAGTCGGCCATGGTGACTAGAGTGTATGTTGCGCGGGGCAATCTGTGATCGTGAAAGAAACCAGGAAGGTTTGTCAAGGTCAGTCAACTCTTTCTCTCTTTCTTGATCATGTATGACGTGAGTGTGTCACTCACTGTCTTCCACACCAGAGGAGCAAAGCTTACCAGTTGTGTTTCTCTCTACCAACTCTCTGGATGTTACAAAGAAGAGAAGAAAAAAAAGAAGAAAAAAAAGAGAGAGAATCAATCACACCATGCAGAGGCTCGCCTCGTCTAGAGGAGTCTAATATTTTTTTGCGACACCTGCCCGTCCCCTACCCCCCCTCTTCCGTCACTCCCCTATCAACGCTAATGGAGGGGTAGCTACGGGTGCAATCTGCCCCACGATTCGCCGTGATCGGGCATGGCCCCACACTTGAAGCAACAGGAAGTGCATCCACCAGACTTATGTAATTGCCGGGCTAGTCTCGATTGGACTGTGGGCTGGTATAAAAATCTCTTGCTGTGCCATTTTCCACACGGCGAGTCTCGCATCTTCAACCTGTTTTGGTGGTGATGTCGGTGATGGGTTGCCACCACAGCCCTTGGAGCTTCAATTGATTGACTTTTGACTTCAATTGAAGCTTCCTTCCCTGTTGTTTGGGACCTGGAGCAACCCACCGCCCGACGGCCAGCCAAAACCTTGTGGCAGACCGGCGCACAGCTGCGTCGACTGCTGACAGTCCACACCTGCTCCCATCAGCCCTTTATATACCAGTGCTCTGCAGCAGGACTTCGCCCTTCGGGGCATTTGGTCAATTTGTAAGTTTGGCTCAACCATCTGCTTCTCACTTTGCCAATAAAACTAACCTCTTTCCCAGGAAACGATACAGAGAAGATTAGCATGGCCCCTGCACTAAGGATGACACGCTACTCAAAGAGATGCTAAAGATTTTTTTATTTATTTTTGACGTTTCTATGTCCCTGACATGTTCAGCAATCACCTCGAGATTCCTGCTTAGAGGCCAGGTAGGTGGTTGACTTGGAGGAGGTCGAGCGTTCGAATCCAGCCTGGATCGTCTTCATCCATCCCGCTTTTTTTCTCAACACCACTTGCTCCCACTCCCAGTGACCCTCCCCTCCCCCCCGGCATTAGTGTGTACAGCTCTGAGCAACTTCCCCGTACTCTTTTAGCTGAAGGATAATTCTTCGTGCCAAGAACAAACCCCCCATGCCTTGCTATTACCAAACACCTCTGTTCTTTCCACATAGACTCAAGGTGCATGAAAGCCGGGCAACATATTCCCAATCAAGCTCCAGACAAGAATCTTGATATTTAGCATCAACAGAAAAATACAAAGACAATACCCAAAAACTGCATCATCCAACGCCTCCCAATGCCTTTGTTGTTTTGTTTCCCATAAAATATCCAGAAACGGACCAGCACCATTTTTTTTCCCCAGCCCTTTGATCAGACATCAAGCTCACTCTTGATACAACCTCCCCAGCAACCCCTTCTCGCCAACCCCCCTCCTCTCCTCATCCTCCGCAATCTTCAAAATCAGCTCCCCAAACAACCCATTAGCCCACCCGAACCAGCTCCTCGTAAAGTCAAACTCGCGCCACGCGTTCACCGTTTCATGGATAACCCCGGCGCCCGAAGTCGAATTAAGCACCATCAACATCTGCTCCCCAACCACCCTCCCCCTCTCCTCATCCGAAAACCCAGCAAGGTCCTCAAACGCCGTCAGCGCCGCCACCGTAGCAGCCATCGGCCACCCCTTTCCAGGACCAAGATGAGGACCGCCCACGGCCGAAAGCGCAGGACCCTTGGCATAATACGGGTTGGCCATGCTCAGCACAAACTTGCGAGTGTTTTGGTAAATCTTGGCATAGTCATGCTTGGCTTCTTCCTCCTCGTCCTTCTCCTTCTCCGAGTTCTTCTCAATCGTACCGTTGCGCGCGCCGAGGCTCTTGTTCACAGACTTGACCATGCGTGGCGTCGTCGAGGTCTTGGTGTTGGTGTAATTCCACAAGGGGAAGGCCAGCAGAGATGGAACATTGGCATCGTCCATCAAGTTGGCACCGCCATACCCATCAACTTCGTACGCAAAAATCTCGCCAAAGTCGCGGTGCTTGACAACGGCGTCTTTGGCAATGCCGTGGCGGATAGTCTTGGCCAGCTTGCGCATCTCTGTCGTAAGATTAGCAGCCTTGGGGTTGAGTTTCTGCTCGGCGAGCCCCTCCATGATCGCAGACGCCTGCTCGAGGTAGGCAGCAAACATCATGTTGCTGGGAGTCAAAAGCTGGAAGATGCAGGCGTCATCGCTAGGTCTAAAGGCAGATCGAACCATGCCGTTCTCCTTGACGGGGTTACCGAGGCCGTCATTCGTCAAGGTCTCGGAGCCACGGTTGGTGTACCCGGTAAAAGTCCAGGCTGACGGCAAGACGTGTCCCTCCTCATCGTATGTCCCGAGACGCATGGCGGCTGAAGCATCAACAGCCGCTTCCACAGCGTTGACCCAGGAGTACCTGGAGAAGAACTTGAGGTCGTCGGTCCGGGTATAGTAAGCGGCGCTGATCTGGAGGAACGAAGCCAAGCTGTCCAGCTCCCACTTGCAGTCAAACACCAGCTTGGGGTTGTAAGGAGGCTGCGGGTTGTTCTGGTGGAAAGCACCGTTGTGCGTCGGAGGAATGCCGCTCTCGGGAGGTGGCTGGAACGAATGGCAGTAGGGCGAAATGACAATGTATCGAGAGTGTGAGTTGATCAACCCACGCCACAGACTGGCCAAGGAATCAAACTTGTCAGACGGCTCCAGCAACGGCAGATACGAATAAATCTGACTGGCAGAGTCACGGAGCCACATGGCGTCGATATCACCCGTGATCACATAGGTGAGCTCCTCATCCGTCATCACCGTCTGCACCTCGTCAGAGCCTTCTTCTCCCGAGCCGCCTTCCACCGTCTTGTTGGCATATCCACGCCATTTGACCATGGTGTCGAGCGTGTTTGGGTAGCTGTTCTCAAACAGACGGTAGAGATCCGGGTCCTTGATCACCTTCTTCATGCGCTCAAGCAGAGCTTCAAGAGCGGGCAGCCGGAAAGTCCTGCACTCGGGGGGCGGGCGCACAAATGGGAACTTGCGCTTGCCTTCAGAGTGCGGTCCCGGCTTCTGTCTCTGCAGCTGTTCGAACCCGATACAGTCAACCTTGGCTGTGGCAGCCGGCCCGGCCTCTTCAGTGGTCGCGAACTGGTTCCCAAAGTCGGCCAGCCCAACGTCGCTATCGTCACCTTCTGCCGGAGGGACCTTGGTGGTCTCGGGCTTGGTAGGCGTGGCTCCATGCTCTTCGGTGACATCGTCTTCGCGCTCGGGAGAGCCTGCCGGGTTCGTGTTTGGGTGTGCTACTTGGCCACTGTCGTGGTGGTGAGGGGTAACATGTTCGGGAACTTTTGGAGCATGTAAATCGAGCGTCTCCTGCCTGGGCGTGGCTATCGGGGACTGGTACCCAAGCCAGAATATGATGACGGTCAAGAGGAGAGCGATACCGATGACTCTCCCCCTCCGGTTGCCGGTGAGAAATGGGACGACCATGGTGTCTTCAGGTGGCGGCCGCCGGTTGGACAAGTTGTCCACGACCGAGTGGTGGGTTGAACAGATTATCCGACTTGGTGAGTGAGAGGCATGTAATGATATCGTAATGACCACCAGAGGCCGGAACACAGCAAATTCCACCGCAAGAGCAGGTGAAGTTGACGAGGCAGAAACATCGAAATTTGTGGCAAAAAGAGAAAGAAACAATCCCGGGTTTCCTCGTCAGGCCCCAAATTTCCCAGAAAGGGAGGAAGTCACGACAGGACCCCAGCTTGTTCATCGCATCTTTGCTGTCCAGCCAGCTTCTTGGCGAGGTCTTGTTCTGGCCACTTATAGGCTTGGGAATGGGACAAGCGGTGGGTAGGTCCAATAGACTGTGGTGGCCCAGAGGCAGGGATGTCCAGCCTGACTCTGACCCCTGAACCATAGCGGCCGTTGGAGATGCCGAGTGCCGATTCCTGAGAATGCTCCGCAGTAGCCTCACTTACATGGCGCAACAGAAATGTTGGATGAATCATATTGCTTCTAAGTATATCGTTTTCCTTTCTCTAGATTACGCGAGAACCGTTGTCTGTTTGTCTATCCCATCAAAAAACAAAAACTCCTTTTTCCTTGTTGCCGGGTATTGCATTATTATCCTCCAGAGCCATACTCGCCATTATTACCATGCAGATTCTCACCGAGACAAGTCCTCACTGCTACTAGACTGCAACTCTTCCTCCTCCTCCTCCTCTTCCTCCCCCTCATCACCTGTCACTTCCTTCTTCTTAGGCTTCCAAGCCGGAACATCCTCACACCCCTCGGGAACCCGACAAACACCCCTCACATCACACGTCTTCCACAAAACCTCCTTCACCTCCCTAAACACCTGCTCCGGCGCATCCATCGCCCAAATCACATCCAAATGCTCATACCCCGGAATGACCTTCTGATGCACCACCTCCACATGTGGCTCCCTCCCCCTCTCAAACCGCCTCAGCAACTTTTTCCCATCCACCAAATCATCATCCCCCGCCACCCAAAGCGCAAAAGGCGGCGCCCTCTCATCATACCAAGCCGTGCTCCCCTTCCTCCTCCTCCCCTTTTTTCTTTCCCTCCCCCCCCCACCACCATCAGCCATATCCCTATCTACCTCGCCCAGAACCCCCTCTTCCCCAACCTCCCCATCCTCCCTCTCCTCAGCCCTCCACTCCTCCTTCGTGCTCAGTATGCACTTCTGCCTAGCAAAGCACTCCCTCCCCAACCACCACCTCATACTCTCGCTACTGACAAAAACCGGCGCAAACCTGAACATCCTGTCCCTCAACCCCCTATCCCACCTCCCATCCCCCCACCCAAACAAGAAGCCGAAAACCTTGTACCCCAACCAGCCATACACCCTCCCGTTTAGTCGCCTGTGCATCTCCATCATGAACGGAATAAACGCGTGAATCCCAAAAAAGACCCTGAAAAACCCCGGGCTTATGACCCTCATGAATTTAAAATACATCTTCCCAATCAACGGCCCCGCATACGCCGCCGGAGCCAACCCGCAAAAAACCGTTATTCTGTCTCCGAGGTCAGGTCGCTGCTCTTTTGCCAGCGCGACCAGGGCTTGCGTCGTGCCCTGCGAGTGGCAGATCAGTCCTATTTTTGAAAACCCCGTCTCGTAGCACACACGGGAGATCAAAGCCGGGAGGTCAAAGACGCCCATTTGGCGGATGTTCCAGGCCCACATCCTCGGGTCGGAGTACTTCAGCAGCGTGTGCTTTGGCGTGAAACCGCAGCGGTTGTTGCCCAGCCAGACGTCATACCCTGCCTTGGCGAGTAGAAAAGCCAGGGAGTCGTCATCGTTGACGCAGTACGCCCCCGAGGATTGCAGTAAGCCGTGGATCAACAGCACCGGGAACCTCGCTGGAGAGGATGGGGGTTTCCTCGGGGGTGTGAAGGTCTCCGGGCCGCGATGGGCACGTTCGCAAGCCGGCAAGGGGGTGTGCTCCTTCGGATCGTAGACATGCCAGAGGTCGACGAGGAAACCGTCTTCCGTCTGGACTTCAAAGGGTTCGATATCGAGGCCTACTCTTCTGGCGTAGTAGGCTGGGTCGCAGACCAAGGGGTCGGGGCCGCCTTCGGTGGGGGGGTAGGGGGTTTTACCTGATGGGCGGTGGCCGGATAACCAGGCTTCTTCTTGCCGTTTCCTGATCTCGGCCCGGCGGGTTTCTTCCTTGTAAAAGGGGCGGGAGGAAGCGTCGGGGTTGCGAAGCGTGACGAGTCGCCAGAGGTGTTGGACCGAGGGGCCGATGGAGGTGAATAGCGCGCCGAGGACGATGACAGCTAAGAAACCGAGGGAGAGGAAGAAGGAGGTGAATCGGAAGATGAGACACTGGATGTGGGTCATAAGGGAAGGGGGACCGTATAAAGGTAGAGGGGGGAACAAGGGGTTGGTGTGGGATGGTGGCATCGACCTTTTGAGGCTGGCGTCGGTCGGTCTTTTGTTTGGGGAGGTGCCATTTTGCTGCTGGGAGAGGGCAATGGCTTTTTCTTCGTTGGGGGATTGGATTGTGTGGTGGTGGGTTGGTTCGAGTTGTGTTGCGAGTTCTTCTCGCAAGACGTTGAGCTTGTGAGCTTCCTGGACCGGGACGGTTGGGAGCCGGTGGCCGTCGGCTGTTACTATCACCGTGTCGTGGGGGGTTACGAATTGGGCTTCGACCGCGATGGCGTCGTGGTTGCCTTGTTCTGGTGGGAGGAGAGAGAGCTTTTCTGATTGCTCGGCGAACTCGACGGCTGTTTTGGCGAGTTCGTTTTCGTCTATGGCGCCTGGTGGTGAGGACTGGGTGAGGGTTGCTTGGACAGCCATGGCTGAAGGTGAGGGTGGCTTGGTCTCCCTCTGAACGGGGAATATATTGCTGATATCATACAGGTTGAACCGATTGGAAAGAAAATACCGTCGTGATAGTACAACAACAGGTGTCTAGATCTTGAAGAAACCGCCCGTCTCACAAACAGAAGAAAAAACATCAATGAGACTCGAGGCATGCCATACTCCATCCCCACATGCCAGACGTCATTTGTGGCTGCAGGTACTAAACGGGACAAAAACGGTCTCGTTCCGGAGAAACCAGCCACTGTCGACAAGACTTTCCCCCCTCTTGCGATCGAAACTGAAAAGGATAAACCATCCACATCGAGCAAAAGGCAGGGTCACAAACAAGCTTCTTGTCATGACATGGAAAGATGGATGTCGAGGGAAAACATAACCCCCTGCGTCACCATGCAGCTGGGAGCATGGGCGCGGGGGGTTGACAGGGCCTTGCGATTGATTTAGGTCTTTTTCAGGCATGTGAAGATCGCTGATCACAGTGGGGCTCTGCTGGGTGGGTGGCTGACAGTACAACCCTTGGGCTTGGGACTTGGGATGAACCTGAACCGTCACCAACAACAACAACTGGAAAATATTTCCCATGGACAAGAAACCTGAATGATCGAGAGGTCGTGACTGCTATTCGTTCTCCCAAAGATTGGCATAGATGTCGTGCATAATGAGGCAAGTGACCACAAGTGACCCGGAACACTGGGTACCTGTCTGTTGAACTGAACATTGGACGTCTGGCAGGCTGGCACGAAAGAGCAAGACATATCACGGTGTGGAAAGTAAAAGACTAACCCGACAAGCCTATTTTCGTAGCATCATGCCGTTCTTCCAGCCTAGACACTACATACGTGAACCCAAAGAGAAGGGTTAGGGTTACCCTAGTCCCGGCTGGGTAAGCGGATCCGCGAATAGCCAATGCCATATGCCGAGGTGAAAGGAAGCCGAAGCCACACCACCAGCTGCTGCTGGGTTCACCACCACCAAAACAGGCGGGTCTACTTTCGCGCTGAGAGTCTCCTCGAATGCTTTAAACCCCAGAGGCCATTGGGTGTTCCTAGTCAGCAGCTGTATTGCTCTGCTACCTCCTCATTCTCAAATAACCATCATCTAATTTTTCCCAACCACAGCTCCCGAAACCGTTCATGTACCTTGCTGGACCGCCCCTACCCTACCCACACCACGACACCACGCGACGCTCGGAAGCCATAACCCCCACGACAACGTCGCACCGCGCGAACTTCCAACCATGGCAGCAGCTTCAGAAGTAAGAGGAGCAAACAAGAGACGGGTCCGTCGACGCAGACAGGACAAGCCAGCGCTGGCGGCGCGTTTGGTGCTTGATGACCATGTCAAGAGTGATGTGGGCATTGTGTCGGAGGACTTGTACGCAGAGTTGTTTCCGCATTTGCAGCATGGTTGGTCTCCTGTCTTTTCTATACTGACTTGTCAAGCTGTTGATCCAGTGCTAACATTATCTTTTGCTACCACAAAGCCCACGAAGACGAAGACCACCACCCCCCTCCCCGCCCTTTCGTCCACGTCGCCATCGCCCCCTGGGCACCAACCGCCACCCCCGAAGCCATCAACTGGTCAATCGTCCCCGTCACAAAATCCTCGGCCCTCGCCCCAAACACCGTCCAGTTTGCCCCCTCCTCCCTCGCCCTCCAGTCCTTCGCCATCAACCTCAAGCAAGTCGCGCCCTCGCGCCTGTCCAGCCACAGCAGCAGAAGCGGCATTGAGATTTTGGTTCTAGACGTCACCGCGATCGCCCTCGACACCGTGTTCGTCAGCCTAGAAGGGGAACTAGCCAACCGACTGGAGAACGGCGAGGGCACCTTCTTCAGAGACCACCCCCCCTCCAAGGGCAAGGTCACCTCCTCCGCGGGCGGCGCAACCCCCACCCCCGAGGACCGTCTCACGGCTGCGTTGCGCACGGCGCTTGATACGCTAAAGGTGGTTCACACGGGGGATATGTTCCCGCTGCCACTCCCCCCTCACCCCGTCACCCACATCCCGCCCAACCCCGGCAGGATTGCACTGTGCGAGCCCGTCGGTCAGGGGATTCTCGCGCCTAGTACCAAGATTATCGTCTCGCGCGGGAGGACTCACTCCAAGCACAACCGCTCGTCCGCTCCACCGATGCCGAACACCCGGATCGGTGGCGTGACCGAGGAGGATGAGGATACGTCCAATGATCAGTTTTACTCGGCAGCTGAGGAGGGCGCTCGCACAGATGCCCGGGTGGAGGAGGACGGGGACACCGAAACCGAAGTGGAAGAGGCCGAGGACGAAGAGGAAGATGCATTGTCAGACGACTCGATGGACGAGATGATCTCCCTCCAGGCTCCCAGCCTGACCTCTGCCATCACAAGCGGCATCGGCACGCCCACCACCATTGGGGGTCGAGGCCGTAAGACCAACGGCATGAGCAGCGCTGTCTCTGTCTTTTCCAGCTTCACCGCCACAACCGCCCGACCCGACCGTCCCCGCGGTAGGCTGTTCAAAGCGCACGGTCTAGTCCAGCCGGTGCCTCCTGAGGTCCTGCATCCGAAACCTGCTCCCGAAGATGATGAAGAAGCGCGGATCTACGTCGACGTGAGGGATCTTCCCCGGATTGGGTGTTTTTCGGGGGATTGGGTCAGGGTTGAGGCGGCGCAGGAGCCGCCGTCGAACGGGTTTGGGCAGTTTGGGCTGGGGAGCTTTGTTGACGCCAGCCCTGATGAAATCCAGTGGAGACCGGCGAGGGTGTATGGGTTGCCGGAGGGGTATTCGTCCAGGCCTGTGGCACGAGTGCCGAGCTCGAAACAGGAGGGGAGGAGGATGTCGTTTTTCGAGAGCCAGGTTCAGAAGGGGGGGGGCGGGACGGGGCCGGGGGTGTATGCCTCGCCTATATTTCTGGCGAACCTGGAGGGGCCGGCTTATTTGAGGGTGGCGCCCATTCAAAGGGGTGGGGGAGGGCGTGCGGGGATCAAGGGGAAGAAGACAACGCAAGGGGTGGCGGCGGTGCTTCAGCCGCCGGCGGCGAGGGAGGTGATTTTGCAGCATGTCAGGACGCCGGTGGCGGTGGAGAGGGATGTGCAGACTGCCGTGATGGCGGGGCTGAAGTTTTGGTTTGAGAGGAGGTTGAGGGTGGTGAAGGGGGGGGATCTAATTGCTGTGCCGATTGATACGCAGCTTGGGAGGACGCTGCAGGAGGGGACGATGACGGGTGGTGGGGAAGGGGAAAGTGCGGTCGATGACGTGCTGGGGTTGATTGCCTCGAGGAGGACAGACCACCACAGCCTCAAGTATGACGAGGTGGCGTGGTTTAGAGTTGGGCATGTGTCGGCTGCGAAGCAGGAAGTTGATGCGGAGACGATGGGGGAGGAGGAGGAGGAGGAGGAGGATCCCTGGGGGGGGGTGGCTTGTGTGGATATCTCGCTGGCGCATTTGGAGCAGACGGGGTCGACGACGAGTCGGATTCCGGGGATTGCGGGTAGTACTTGGAGGTATTATCTTGGGATTGATAGGTTGCCCAGACAGCCGTCCTCTCACGCCGGCAGCCCGTTGGTGATTGCGCCGGAGAGGACGGCGGCTGTCTCCCCTCTGAGGAGGAAACTGAGGGAGTTGATGGCTGCTGCTACTAGCAAGCCGGCGCTTCATCTCAAGATGCCACCCGTGGCTATCCTTCTTGTCTCTACCCAGCGCGCCATCGGGAAAGCCTTCACCGCGTCGCAAGCCTGCGCCGATGTTGGGCTGCACACCTTTGCCGTTGACGCTTACGACATCGTCAACGACTCCGGCGCTGGCGGGAGCGACGTCAAGACTGCTGGGTTTTTGACATCGAGGGCGGAAAGAGCGATGAGCTGCGGCCCGGATTGCTGCGCGCTGCTGATTAGGCATATTGAAGCTCTGACGGCGGACAGGATGGTGACCAGCATCAGGGAGGTGCTCCAAGATGCGAGGGTGCTGATCGCCACCACGACCGAGGTGGAGAAGGTGCCTGATGGGATTAGGGCGCTGTTTACGCACGAGCTGGAGATGACTGCGCCCGACGAGGGAGAGAGGGAGGCGATTCTCAGGACTATTCTGGACAACCAGGGTGTTGCTCTCGATCCCGAGGTTGAGCTCGGCGGGATAGCGCTCAAGACTGCTGCGCTGGTGGCGGGGGATTTGGTTGATGTTGTCGAGCGAGCCCTGGTTGCCCAGAAGGCGAGGCTGGAGGCCTTGTCGGCAAAGGCGTCCAAGAACGAGGGCGTGCCTGTCACGGTCCGGGATGTGAAAGTAGCTGGTGGGCCGGCGGCGCAGGGGCTGACAAAGTCTGACTTTGAGGTTGCGGTCGAGGCGGCACGGAAGAACTTTGCGGATGCGATTGGGGCGCCCAAGATCCCGAATGTGACTTGGGATGATGTGGGCGGGTTGAATAATGTGAAGGAGGCGGTGACGGAGACGATCCAGCTGCCGCTGGAGAGGCCGGAACTGTTCGCCAAGGGGATGAAGAAGAGGTCTGGCATCTTGTTTTATGGTCCGCCTGGAACGGGCAAGACGCTGCTTGCAAAGGCGATTGCGACGGAGTACAGTTTGAATTTCTTCAGTGTCAAGGGGCCCGAGCTGTTGAACATGTATATCGGTGAGAGTGAGGCTAATGTGCGGAGGGTGTTTCAGCGGGCGAGGGACGCGAGGCCGTGTGTGGTTTTCTTTGACGAGTTGGACTCGGTGGCGCCGAAGAGGGGGAACCAGGGAGATAGCGGTGGTGTGATGGATCGGATTGTCAGTCAGTTGCTGGCGGAGCTGGACGGGATGAGCGGGGGGGATGAGGATGCGGGGGGGGTGTTTGTGGTGGGAGCGACAAACAGGCCGGATTTGCTGGACCAGGCGCTGTTGCGGCCGGGGAGGTTTGACAAGATGCTTTACTTGGGGGTGTCGGATACGCATGAGAAACAGATGAAGATTATGGAGGCGCTGACGAGGAAGTATGTATTCCCCACCTTCACCTACCCGATAATGGTTGCTAACGACGATGTCAAAGATTCACCCTCCACCCCTCAGTCTCCCTCCGCAACGTCGCCGAGCGGTTGCCGTTCACTTACACCGGCGCCGACTTTTACGCCCTCTGCTCAGACGCCATGCTCAAGGCTGTTACGAGACAGGCTGCCCTCGTTGATAAGAAGGTCAAGGCTATCAACACGGAACGTCAAGCGCAGAATCAACCTGAGATCACCACCGCTTACTTCTTTGACCACTTCGCCACGAAAGAAGACGTTGCGGTCATGGTGACGGAGCAAGACTTCCTTGACGCACACAGTGAGCTTATTCCCAGCGTCAGTGCTGGGGAGCTGGAGCATTACGAAAAGGTCAGGGCTACGTTTGAGGGGGTGAAGGACAAGAAGGAGACGACGACGCAGCAGGACCAGCAGCAAAACGGGAGGTTGGCTGTGGGGAAGAGGAGTGCCAGTGATCGGAGTGTGGTTGTGCATAGGGGTAAGGGGAAAGGAAAGGGCAAGGCGGTGGCGACGGGGAGTGAGGAGGATGAGTGTGATGATGGGGAGGGGGTGAATGGTGGTGGGTATAGGGATAAGGGGAAGGGGAAGGCGATTGATGTTGGTGGTGGGAGTGGTGCGCCGTTTGGGGGGCAGGGGCAGGATGATGACGAGGGGTTGTATGACTGATATGAGGAGATATTTTGTTTATATTGTACAGAAGGGGTTACAAATGGGAAATAATACATGTTTTTTGATTTTTTTTCGACTGTGAAATGAAAATCACATGTGATATTTATAGCGACTGTCTCCTCACCAACATGAACTGAAAAGCATCTGACATGGAAAAGTAAACCATATACACCATGCAGGCAGGCCTTCCTTGCTACAGCACATATCAAATCACCTAGTTAAACCGAAACTATCAAACACCAACCTCACCTCCGAAGAACCCAAACTCTCAACACATTATCAACCCACGAATCAAACATGTCTGTATTTACTTCTTCTCCTCTGGCTTCTTGTCATTTTCACTACTCTCCTCCTCCTCCTCGTCCTCCTCCTCCTCCTCCTCCTCCTCACTGCTCTCCTCTTTAATCGCCTCGGCCTTCTCCACTGCCTCAATCTCCTCCTTGCTCACCCTCTCAATCGGGCTCCCATGCAAGTTCGTCACGGGCGGGTCCACGTCCTTGGGCAGACTCCCCTTCCAGCTCGTGGTCGTAGGGCTCTGAATCGTGGTCTCAATCGTTTTATCATCAGAGCTCTTCCACCCCGTGCTCGTCGGGCTCTGCAATCCCGCTGGAGTCTCCTCTTTCTTGCTTTCCTTCCCCTCGTTCTCCTGCACCTTTGCACTAGCAGCAGCAGCCTTGCTCCTCAACGCATTCAGCTGATTCTTTTTCGCTTTTTGCGCAGCTTCTTCGACGATGGAGCGGATTGGCAACGAGGCAGGATGTTGCGGCGCGGGAGTGGTGGCCTTGACCGGGTTCTGAGGAGCCACCGGTGGAAGGGCAGGTTTGGAGGTGGTGACTGGTTTTTGGACGATGGGGGGAGGGGCGGCGGATTTGGAGGGGATGGTGAAGTCGTCGTAGTAAATTTGGACGTGTTGTTTGAGTTCGCCGTATTCGTTCCATTCTTCGATTTCTACTAGGTCCTACACATGGGGGTTAGGTGGGGGGAGGGGGTGGTGAGGGTGTGGTATGGGAAAAGGGGGGGCAGAAGGGGGGGACGAACGCCGAGGACGAGGCCTTCTTGGACTAGGCCGGGGATCTTTCTCTGGCGGCCCGAGGCGTCTTTGCCTGCGCGGCGGCCCCAGAGCATGCGCGCTTTCTCGTCGACGGCGATGTCGATTGCTTTGAAGGGGACGCGGTTGGCGCGGAGGATGGTCTCGAGGCGGGAGGTGGCGGTGACGATGTGGGAGGAGCCGGCTGTAAGGGAGGTGTAGATGTAGAGGGCGGGATCGGTTGAGTAGGTCTGCGGTGCTGCCGGCGCCGCCGTGGCCGGGGCGCTGCTTTCGGAGGCCATGATGGAGGTTGTTTGTGGTGTTGTTTTGTTTCGCTACGACACCGAGCAACAAGGGGGGGAAGCTTCTTTGTTGGTTGGGTGATGTTGTTGTTTATAACAGGTATGGGGAGATGATGCAATTAGACCAACTCTCGGTTGTCGCGGCCCCAGGCACAAGGGGAGGGGGGTTCGATCGGGTCGGGGGGTGTCGTGTTGATCGAAGGGGTCCTGAGCTGTTGCGGGGTACACGCGAAAGTGGAGGAGGGGTAAGATGACGGTCTGTCGTCAACGTCAACGAAACTGCCCGTATAAAGACTCTCAACTGATGAAGGTTGTTTCCTTTGGGTTGCAAAGGTGAGCCCACTTAAAGAAGAGAAATGTCAAAGAATGAAGAGCTCAAACACCCCAGAGTTGTCACAATAGATGGGATGAAACAAGGGGTCCAACGGAAACCCCGCGATAGGACGGCATGCCTCACTCGGGGTCTCGGGCCACATCGAGATTGATTGTATCCTTTGGCTGCCGTTTGCATCTCATGGGCCATCGCGAAAACCTCTGGATGATCTCTCAGAATGCTGTTCTTTGATGCAACCGGGACAGAGGAACTCCCACTGGCAAACAAGCCCACGGCTCAGCTTATATCCGAGACCAAGACTGTGGCCTTCTCATCATCAACTGGTCTAATAAGCTCTTGTGATGCTTGTTGGTGACGATGGCTGCATAGCGGGTAGTTAGTCCATCCCAAGACAACGAATTGCCGCAGGGCCTCAAAGAAGCTGAATGCCTCGACAGATTCAGCTGCATGCCGGCCCTTGCCAGAACCGGCGTTTCTCCGGTGATGATGGAGCTATATAGATTGTCAGTGTGGTTGTGAGTGGTGAGATGGAGTGGGAGACATCTGACAGAGTCTGCGTGCCATCTCCAGTCGATTTCTTCTCGAATTTCACAATGTGTTTGATCGGCCTCTTGATTCCTGTACTCGGCCCTAGAAAGAGATCACCAAAGCACAAGCGCAAGCCCGAAAGAAGACAGCATCAAATATACGACGATCTCGAAAAGTCATCACCGCCATATCAAGACGCCAACGAGTACAGAGACCTAGCTCCAGCGGCTGACCACACCGAGCCACGAGTATATGCAACACTCGAAGAAGACTTTCTGGCATGTGAGCAAATCCGACACAAGGAACGTGTACGACTGCTTGGTGAAATCGAAAGGGAGATGGACAAGCTGGAGAGAGAATATGACCGGCGACAGCTATTCGAGCCTAGTCTTCTTCCACTTGCAAATTCCTCTACGACAGCAGAACAAAAAGTGCTGGTTGAACAAGACAGGCGGGTGACCAGCAACGATGCCTCGTACTACCAGGACACTCCCACCTGCCACTGCTATGTCTGCCACAACCTTCGCCGATACAGCAGACAATAGCCAACAGCATCCGAGTCTGGACGTCATTTGACCGGCGGGGTGGAGGCAAAGCCCGGAGGCCGGAACCGGACCATCGGATGCGGAGGGTTCGTGGATCTTCCCGGCCTCGCGAGCGGCCTTCTTCCCTGACAGCTGGAGTTCGGATGGGATAAAGTTCGGATGGGATAAAGTTCGGGTGGCTCTTTGTTGTGCTCCGGCTGGTTGTCCAGGAAGGGATTCCCGCTGTGTATCAGGAAGCCCTTGCTACGGATTTCTTGGGACGGCCTCAGAGTCAGGGTCTGGCTGGCTGGATTCGGGAGAAATTGGAAAGGCATTTCGGCTTATAACCCCTCATGATAGCTTCGTTTCTGCTCACTGTTATCAACAAGAACCATGTCATCTCCTTCCTGATTCTGGAGCCTTGACCCCAGATCTCGGTGGACCAGCATTTTAAACGGAGATTGAAAGGGGGGTTCTTGAGCAAGTGGTTGCCCGTGGGCCCGTGGGTGTCCCCTGTTGGAGTTCCACCAGCGAAATAACCTTCTGCCAAGACCCATCGCGGCTCGAACTCCCCATTTCCCATCTTCAATCAAGCCACTTAATTTGACGCTGGGTTTCAGGCCCATGACGCTGAGGTCTTTTCTGCGTCTTTTCCATGCGGGGAACCCAACTCAAGAAGATTCTGGACTGCATGTCGTGATTCTGGAAGCGGTGGTGAGATGAAGACGATGTGGGAATCCGTCTATACGACAGCAACAAACTCCAATAGAGCATGCTGTGCGCGCCCGCAATCTGCCCTGGTGGTCGCACAACTGCCGGTGAGAATGGTGATCAGCTAACGGCCAGCGACCAGCCGAAAGGCCTGTTGGGCGTCTTCTATTTATTATTCGGAGTTTCCCTCGGCTGCCTGTGGCGGTGTCGACGCCCTCTCATGCTCTAGGAATAGTATGGCGCAACATCTCGATACGAGTGATGTCAGGCTGACAGACTGTGAGCAATATTGTAAAAATATTGTAAAAAAAATAAAATAAAAAAAATCTAAAAAAAAAATCTGCAGTTTTCCTGCATGCTGAAAGCGACGTGGCAAGACGTGGAGAAAGGGAATCATGATCTGAGTGAGTTGTTGATCGTCGGGCCAAGCCGTCGACCGTTCTCTTGGGCAGGGAATGGTAACGCTGCCAAGCGGGAGGTCCACCTCGTCCAAACTGGTTGGCTGCCGTTGAACTCCCCCTCTCTGTTCCTGCATATGGGATGGCACCCAGCCAATGACATCCCCTCGCTTGGGCTCTGCAAGGTACGCGGCAACCCGTCCGACCAGGTGTGGCAATCACAAAGGCCGCCCCCCCCCAAGTCGGTAGCCCCCAGAAATCTCTGCGACACTTCGGGGGGCACGGGGGGTCTCTAAAAGGGAGCAATCCCACGCCGTTCCATGCTCCGCGTCCCCCTTCCCCTTCTGTTTCCTCTCACCAGCCATCCCAGCTAGCCATCACGCTCTTTTCTGCTTTGCCATTCGGCATCAGCCTTACACTCTTTTTAAAACACTTTTAAACATCATCATTCGGCTTCCTGGCTCGACTTATTCTTCACCCAACCAAATACAAGTTTACAACTTTGACACGCGTCACTTTTACAAACACCCAACCAAATATTCAAAATGCAGTTCAAGAGCTTCTTCACCGTTCTGGCCGCCGGCCTCACCATGATGGTCGCCGCCGAGGAGGACATCACCACCACCGAGACCTCGACCCTCACCCAGACCCAAACCGTCACCATCACGCAGTGCAACCCAACCATCTCCAACTGCCCCGGCCACACCACCACCTCTGTCGAGACCTCCACCTCCACCCTCACCACCTGGACCTTCCCCCTCTCCAACTCCACCATCTCGGTCGGTCCCACCGCCACCTCCAAGTTCAGCATCATCACCTCCCGCCCGGTCGTCACCGAGACCTCCATCGTTGAGGTGCCCGAGGAGCCAACAGGCACCACCCCTGCTCCGGCCGAGTCCAGCGTCGTCGAGGGCGCCGCCGCCGGCCTCGCCGCCTCGCACGCTACCGTCCTCCTCGGTGTTCTCGGTGCCGGTATTGCTCTCCTCGCTTAAAGAAGCAAGACATTGTTTACATCTTGTCTTTTTTCTTTTGAAGCGTTCATGATTTTATAGAGCCATATACCCACCCAAATATACCACCGATATCTTTTTTTTAAAATAAAAAAAAAATAAAAAAACAAACAAACCTCACTTCACCTCCCTTTTTCGATCTGGCCACTGACGATCCGCCTTTGGAGCTGTTTGTCTTTTTTTTTTTTTTTGGTGGGAGGGGGGGAAAGTTGATTTGCTTCTTGTTTGCTATTTACAACTTTGCTTCTATTCCCAACATATTTGTCAAATCTTCCACGGGGAAAGGGAAAGTTTGGAGAAATTTCACACTGGCGGATTTATTAAGATTTAACCTGGAGGGAGAAAGACTTCTTTTCTATGTGCTTGCTTGCTTGTTGTGTTTTTTTTAGATACCCTAAAAGGAATAGGGGAAAGGGGGAGGAGGCTACTGGTTGGCGAAGGGGTTATTTATTTGATGGTCGTCAAGTCAGAGAGTGAGGGAGGGAGGGAGGAAGGGGGGGAGTCAAAACGGGATTCTTTTTATTCACAAAACATTTTACCTACTTACTTTTGTATTTTGTGCATGCATCTGCACGTATACAAGAGATTATGACTATGAAATGAGACAAAAAACTGATAAAAACCCTTAACTTTTTTGGGCTTTTCCCGTGTTTGGGTGTCTGGTGCAGAAGATGATGTTGTATTTGATCCGTTGTGGGTGGTAGTTTTGGAGTTGTTACATAGGTTTAATTAGGGTTTCCCTAGGAGATGGGAAACACTACATAGGACTAGAAATTAGTTTCCGGTTATGTTCGACTGCTTGGTTCGAGGCGCGGCGTGTGTGTCAACGGTTCAAGGCCTTGTTTGTGCTCATTCATGTAGTCTCGTCGTCTTTGGTGACTACAACAACTCAAGTCGGAAACAAAGCATCAAGCACGCTGTTATATTTTCTGTCTCTTAGGCATCTCATTGGAACACTCTCCGTTACATCTCGATCGCCAAGCCTGTACTTTATAGTATATGATTCTCATAGTCATGACTGCCTGCCGTCTTGGGCTACCTCTTTCCACTTGAAGAAACCGAGTCACCACCAGTCATCATCGTCGTCTGATGAGTCAGAGATATCCCCATCAGTGCTGCTCCCCGTCACCCCATCACGGCACCACAATCACTCTCCTCGCAGTACTGGCACGCGGTTTCGGGTTTCTCGACGTGGTGGTTGCAGTTGCATGCTGGTTTGTGGTGATGACGGCAGGGATAGGAATGGGTATTCGTTGCTTTTGTTTTTCAAGCAGGTGGCAGATGGGTAGCGGCCAGGTTCCAGGTATGATCGAGGGACTTGAAAGACTTTTGAACTGCTGTTTAGGAGCGCTTGTGTAAGTTGAAGACTTTGAGGTCTATCAAGACATTTCGGCGGCCTTTCATTGTTGGTAAACATATGGACCACTCGTCACAGGTGCCAGGAGCAGCTCATGTCCATAGGCACTTCTAAAGAGCAACAACTCGAGGAAAGAAAGAGTTACTAAACGACAATAAGTTAATTCTCAAATCGGAATTCCCAGTTCCAATATATCCCTCTATAGCCTTGAGCACCAAAGTCTCTCGCCAATGACCTCCACCTACACGCCGCTCCTGTAGGCTGACAAAACGACAAATGCTCCAAATAGACAACATGACTGCTTTTAGAATGAGACACTCTGTTGAACATCCCCCAAATGTCCCCGAAACGGTGGCCCAACTGACCCATTCTTCAAGACCTGTTCAGACTCCTGAAATTGCCTCAAGTCTGCTGACTATCGACGAATCCGCAGTGTCCATCCTGACAATGGTCGCAAAGTGCGATACCGGCAGTGACCATGGCGGTGCACCCATGTTTAGTCTTGTGGTCGCACCATTTATTGGACATGGTGGGAGCTGGGTACTGCCGGACTGCCGGACACGATAATTAGCTGGCTGAAGCAGCTCCAGAGTCTGAAGATGGCTTTGCGGTACCTTTGATGTTGAGTCGTGGTTTTGACAACGGTGAAGATGGAGACAGGGTTGTTTTTAAGCAGGGGTGATGAAGGGATCCGATTTTATAGATCTTGAACTTGGCTGGTAACACTGGCTACAGAACTCTTCATATTCTTGAAGAGAACACCCATCTTATACCCCGATTCCCTCCGTGCCACGGGGCTAAGAAGCTTGCCTCCTCGGTCAACCGCACCCGTTTCCCAACCATTCAAACCCCCTATATCACTTGCCACCAACTTAAAAAAAGAGGTAGGAAAATCAGAATTTGCTGATAACAAGGCGGGCGAGGCAAGGAAAAAGCTGACGATCCGGATCACGCCCATGGCTCTTTCTGTGTGTGTACAAAAGCAAACACGGGGTTACTTGGGTCATCCAGCATCCGGTATCGTGACGTTGCTGGATTATCATGGTACACAAGTCACCCAGACAACACCCCTTCGACGGATAGCAACACGAGAACACCCTACCTCGGCTGAGTCAGTTCTCGCAATAGCTTGGGATCTCGAAGCACGCTACATATCAGCATCCTGACATCCCCGGTAGGGCCATGCGTGGGATCCTTCTGGTTCTGGAAGACGGTCAACCCCTCGGGTTCCAGCACGTCCATCTACGGATCTCTCGGGCTAATATGCTCGACTTGTCAGCCAGGGTATGCCAAGGCGAGATGGCGAGCTTCGATATCGGACTCCTGCAGGAGAGCTGGGGAAGGCTTGCAGACGAATGACGATAGATCGACGATTTGCTTCAGGGGCTGGGGCGTGGTGCGCCTGGATGGACATGATATCAAATGCTTGTCTGCCGGGCATCGGTGAGAACTGTGATTCATGAAGTCATTTTGACTATTCGTCCGTGTGCCACCGACCGAGTCCTTGACAGGGCATAGCTGAGGCGCTATTTTGAAGTTCTAATGAAAGGATGATTCGTTGGCGCCGCCGCAGTTTTTGAAGCCTCGATTATCTTGTCCAAGGCCTCTCTGCCTTCAAGTCCAGCGATAAGCCCCACATTCCTTATCGCACTGGGGTCCGAGCTGGGGTGCCCCTCCACTGACTGCTACGCTTCCTGGACCTCTCTCCAAGCTCTCTCGACAGCTCCCTTCTCCCGTCAACATTTGTCTGAAGGCTTGCTGTTGATATATATGTCAGTTTGCAGTCAACGACTCCCCTCACACAGCCGAGGAATATCGCTCAAGCTAGTGCTGGCATTCGCTTGGACGCGTTGGCAGGTGTCAGGCACATGACGACAGAGCATCACCCGCCTCCTTCATCATCGCGAATGGGAGTTGACTGAGATAAGCCGACCGATCCTCCCCGAGGCTCCAGATTTGCCCCTCGTACGATCCTAAAATCTGCCCTTTAGCATCGTGGCGTTATACTTTTGTTTCTTATTGCTCCAAACTCACAGGCATTCTTACTTTCATTTCTTGGCCTTGATGAGCAGCCTAGCTGGTGAACTTGTAAACCCCAAATCCACTTCGACGCGGTAACTCTCTCGAACAGACGTCAGCCCATCGCCATACACGAGAGCGAAAGCACCGCGAGTCAAGACTATAACGTCGAGCGAAGTGGGATACAGAAAGTGGACGCGACAAACCCCCAAATTTATTCGTTCAATCGACACTGGTTATTCTTCGCATGTGCTGCTGAGCAGCAGGAATGGCTACACGAGGCTACGGCTCGGCCCACGCCCCCATCGAGCTCAGCAGCGATTCTGGTTCCGACGGAGGTTCGTCCGTGAGCGGCAGCGACTACATAGAAAGACAGGACCAAGGGAGACAGGCTCACACTGCCGCGTGCGAGTGGCGGACAGCAAGATTCCACGATCGGGAATGCTCACGCTACTGGGATTGTCCGTCGCATGCTGTTGAGCGCGCGCTCTCTGAACATCGTCAGGAAGAGGCACAGGGGCGAGGCGGAGATCACGATATGGATGACGGCGAAGAGAGACCTGATCCTGGGGCTGTCTCGCCTCTGAGTGAGGATGATGAGCCTGACCGTGGAGCTGAGGGTAACACAAGGCCGAGGTCTCCGTCTCCAGAGGTGCCGGCATCCGAGGCTCTGCCGGCTGCCAGAAACTTGAGAACTGAAGTGCCTAACGATTCCGGGTATTCGAATGAACAACGCACAGCATCTGGGGCGAGTGCAGAAAATCCAATCATTGTGGTTAGCAGTCCTGCGACTGCCTTCCGGAGACAACCCAGGTTCTCAGAGTCAGCGCCAGGGCTGTCAAGGACAGAACCAAGGCGGACAAGAGACGGTTACACTAGCGTATTCCAGGAACAGGATGCGAGTTCAGGTTCCTCCGGTGCTGCCACCCCGAGGCACCAACCCCTTCTGCCTTCTCGTGGGGATCCTAGCGGCGAGTTGATACTGCCAAGATGGCAGCCAGACGCTGAAGTGACCTACTGCCCTATATGCAACGCTCAGTTCAGCATATTTGTTAGAAAACATCATTGCCGGTATGTACTGCTGGTCTGAGCCCTGTGGAAACCAAAAGCTGACAGGATCATAGCAAATGTGGGCGTGTTGTTTGCGCTTCATGCTCCCCGCACCGCATCACGATACCCTACCAGTATATTGTTCAACCTCCTGGCGCTCCCCGTATATTCCCGCAAGGAGCCGCGATGCCGCCTTCGGACCGCGACGGATGGTATCCAAGTCTGAGTGGTGGTGAAAGAGTGAGACTGTGCAATCCGTGTGTGCCAGACCCCAACACCACTCCACCGCAAGCCTTGGGAGCGGACAACGGAAATGCAGACACAGCAGAAGGCACCAGCCCTGGTTCGAACCGGTGGAGCTTCTATTTTGGCGGCGCTCAGCCTGCACCTACAAGCACCACTCATGCTAGAAGCAGGAGCGTCACGATGGTAGGTAGCATGGCTAACGCCTTGATCACTTGTCTGCCCCTCTTCTCGCCCGTTGCTGAACACGAACAACAGCCGCAGCAGCCAGGTGCGCCATCATCCTCACGTCCGCAGAACCTCGCCTACTCGCAAGACACACTGAACCGGATTCTCTCTGGCACCCCGCCGGTCTACTTTCCTGCCGCCAGCGGATCAAGTTCCCGTCGTCATCGACCATATCCGGGACCGCAGCGCTACCAGTCTATGTTGAACATGGAGGGATCATCTTCTACCGTCATGGCTGGCCCGTCAGACCACCATCCTCACAGCTCAAGACAGCTCCCTGCCGCCCCTCAAATTGCCGAAGAAGACGAATGCCCTGTTTGCCACCGTGAACTACCGCCTCGAACTCTCCCCAACTATGAAGCCGTGCGGGAGGCCCACATCAACATGTGCATCACCTCACACAGCGCATACGGCGGGACAAGCAGTGCTCCGCCAGGAGAGAACCCGTTACCGCCACCGCCGCCTAGAAGGACGGGGATGTTTCCGTACACGGCCACAGAGAAGGACTGCGTGGACTCGGCTGAGTGTTCCATCTGTCTGGAAGAGTTTGAAGTGGGTGTTGCGATGGCGAGGCTGGAGTGCTTGTGCCGGTTCCACAGGGCGTGCATTGGGGCTTGGTGGGAGAGGCACCCGGGACGGTGTCCGATGCATTCGCACGATGGTTTTGGGTATTAATGGTTTTTTTTTTTTTTTTTTTTTTTTTTTTTTTTTTTTTTTTTCCAGTTTGCATCTGCGTCGTCGTTGACTGGGTTTGGTGTGTTGGCATTTTTGAAGAAGTTTTGGGAAGGCGTTTTTAGTTTTTCAGATACCATTCACTGCTGCCCGTGTGTTTTTCTTGAGAGGGTTATAGATGACTTTGATGTTGTGAATCAGCGATCATAGTAGTTTGACAAGCGAAGATTGTGTGTGTGTGTGTGTGTGTGTGTGTGTGTATGTTGACCAAATAGTTTATTTGCTGCTGTCTTGTAAATCCATACAATAATACCTCTAAGAATCCCCCCTCCGCCCCAAATCCTCCTTCCCCAACGCCTCCGGCCCAAAGCTCAAGGGGAGTAGTTCCTTTAGTCTGAGGACCGCGTACCCGTTCTCACCGTCGAACATGATGATTGGGATTTCTACGGAGCAAAACTCGCGGATGGCTTGTCGGCACATGCCGCAGGGGGAGGCTGGGGGGGAGATGTCTGTTGCTACTGCTATGGCTTTGAACTTTAGGGTTTTGGAGGCCCAGGAGATGGAGTTGGGGTGGACGGTGGTGACGGCTTTGCAAAGGGCGGTGCGCTCTGCGCAGGTTGTGACGGGGTAGGAGGCGTTTTCTACGTTCGCGCCTGTGATGATGAGATTGGTTTGGGTGAGGAGGGCGGCTCCTGCGGGGGGGGGGGCGGGGGGGGAAGGGTTAGTCAAGGGGGAATGGGAGGGGGAGGGAAGGAACTTGCCGACGCGGAATTTGGAGTAGGGGGAGTAGGAATGGCTTTTGGCTTCTTTTGCTGAGCGTTGGAGGTTGTCAAACTCCTCTCTGGAGAGGGCAAACGTCTCGCATGTGGAGGCGATGTCGGCCGGGGAGGTGGTGGAGAGGATTGGGGGTGGGATGGTGGTTTGGGTTGCCATTGCGGAAGTGAAGTGAGTTGGTGGTGTTTGGTGGTGTTTGGTGGTGGTGGTGGTGGTGGTGGTGATGAAAAACAAACTTCGATCAAAGAATAATAAAAACCAAAGAAAACGGCACAGTCAAAGTTAACGTCAACGTCAGCAAAGGAAACCTTCTTGTCGGGTCTCACACACCACCTTCCTCCAACTATGACGACGATGTTTATAAACCCACCGCCTGTACAACCCCTGAAGATAGGTAAACCCCGCCGTTTCCCCGGCGGTATCCGCCCTTGCCCCCTTATCTAATCACTCACAACTAGCCACTTGCCTATCCTAGCCTCGACACATGCCAGTTGTCTCTCGCAACACCGCCGTTCGCATCCCAAGGTCACAAGACCACCCTCAATCCCAGTAAAATCAATTCCAGTTTGCTAATAGTTTACCACATGTACAACACACTATTATGTCTTCAAGTATCGGTCAAATTACGCTAGTACTCTTATTCCCGACCCAAAAGCTACAGTATATATGTACGTTCCAGTTTGTTCCCTAGTACATCTACTGCACAAAGTCAATCCTACTACGCCCACTCACCAGCACCACCACCACCAACAGAGAAGCACCTCAAACAGGACAGCAAAGACAAAAAGTGTAGAGACACAAAAATCAAATGCCCACCCAACCCTTTTAAACCCCCTTCCCTTAACACCAACGCCTCCAAAAAAACACCAACACCAAATGATAAAAGCAAAACGCCATCAGATGAGGATAGTCACCGCTTCTTCACTGCTTCCCCCTACCCCTCCATAACCACATCCTCCCCTTTCCCCTCCCCCTCCTCCTCCTCCTCCTCCTCCTCCTCCTCCTCCTCCTCATCCTCCTCCTCATCCTCAGCATAGCTCTCCACGCCCGCCGCCGCCTTCCTCCTCTTATTATTCTCCCCAACCTCCTCCGCCTTCGGAACCGGATGCTCCCTCTCATACTTCAACCTCAACTGGGTGGCCTTCCCATCCCACTCCTCCCCCAATTTCTTCCACTCCTCCATCCTTTCCGCATACGCCCTCTTCTGCTCCTCCACCATCTCCACAAACGGCCTCTTCTCCTCCTCGGTCGTTTCCTTCCACATCTTTGCGCTCATCACCCTCACCTCGTTAGCAGAGGGCTTCCCCTTGCCCGGCCGCCTCCCCTCCTCCAGCTTCCTCCTCGCCCTGTCGTAGTTGGACTTGCTGAAAAAGATGTACGCGTTGCTCGCCGGCTTGGCCGGCATCGCAGGCCGCCTGTCAATCAGCGAGACAATGTGATCCCACATGTCAATCTCGTACTGCCTCAGCCGAGCCTCAAGGGAGCCGTCCTTCTGATTACCCCCCGACGCTTTACGCTTGAGGGACGAGTGGTCCTTGGGGACAATGAGCGGGGTAGGAATCTCAATCGGCCCGAGTATGGCATCCAGCACTTCCGACGCCGCGCGGAGTCCCGACAGATAAGCACCGTGAACAGTGGCAGGGTGCGTCCCGCTGGTGTGCTCGCCCGCAAAATACAAATTCCCAATCGGCCTCGCCATGGTGTCATAGTCATCCGCCTCCATGTTTGGCCCCGCCGATGAGTAACTCCCGCGGGCAAACTTGTCAGACGCCCACCGGGTCACGACCGCCTCGACAGGTTGTTTGGGTACCCTAGAACCGTAAACACTGCGAAGAACCTCTGTCGCTTCCGCCACAAGGTCGTCGTTGCAGCTCTGCTCCGTGTCATACCCAGCGTCGCCAGCCATGAGCGCGAGCAAAACAGGCAGCCCGCTCGGCTTGGAGATGTTGAACCACTGAAAGAAGCGACCTCGCTGAGAGGAGTAATCCTTCTGTTCCAGACTATGCCGGCTAGATGGCATCCGCAAGACACCAAAAATGTCGCGATTCTCGTTCCAGAACGCCTCTCTGTACACAAGAATGACCTTGTTCAGCACGCCAAAACCTAGGCGGCTGATGGCGTCGGCCTTCCAAGACGGCAGCGGCGGGTCAAACTGCACGTTACCGTGCTTGAGCACACCGAGCGGGATAGTGTTGACAACGTAGTCCGCCTCCACCTTGTAACCATCTTCACACTCAACAGTGGCTTTACCCGTGTTGTCAGGACTGTATGTAATCTTTTGGACTGGCGACTTTTGCTTCAGGTTCAATGGCGTAGGAAGCATCGCCAGACCTCTAGGCACGCTCTGATACCCCCCAACAACCATCGTATGGGCCCCTTCCCACTCGTTTCCCGCGTCAATGTCCCACCCCCGAAGGCTCATCTGGTTGTAGTTGGTGGCATTGCTGTACTCAAGATTGGCAACGTGCCAGTTCATGAGCCTGAAATCCTGCGCCGTGAAGTCTACCAGATCTCTGTACTGCGGAATGATCTTGTCGATGACGCTGCCGAGCGTGGCATTGGGTTCTTTGGTAAGAGAATCAATCTCGAGATCAGCATCGTCGCTGACGCCATGCTTGAGCGGCCAACCGATATCCCTCACCCTATGCGCCGCTTTCTGAGCCCCTGGGGTTCCTGGTTCGGTGTGAACCTTCCCAGTGGCGCGATCCGACGATACGGGTACCAGGTGAACCTGCGGCGCCATGTTTTGTTCCGACACGGGCGCCGCATACGGTTGCGCAGCAGCCGCCTCTTCAGCTTGCCGAATCGTCCTGTGCGTTTCCGCCGAACTATCCCTGCCCTCGTCTATCAAGTCGCGGTTGCCCTCGATCAGTTTCGACGTCGGCTGCTGAAACTTGTACTCGCTGACCCGCTCAAGACAGTCGTTGTAGAGCTTCTCCACCATCTGGTCCCGTACAAAATCGACAGGCTTGCCGTTCGAATCGAAGATGGTCATGTCGGGGTTCAGCTTGTGATAGTCAAGCCCCAGCTGGCCTCTGAGAAGGATGTTGATGGGATTGCCCCTATCAAAGCCCGTGATAATCATGCCTCCCATCTCTGCGGTATATCTCTTGCCTTCAAAATGAGGTGGGACCTGTTTTGGTTTTGTGGTGAAAGCACGGGAATACACTCTCCCGCCAACACGGCTTCTCCCTTCCAGGACGACAACCCGTGGAGGCTCCTCACCCATCTCGCGAAACTTCCTCGAGTACTGCTTGAACAAGCCTTCCAGCTGTCTTGCGCAGCCAAGCCCGGACATCCCCGCGCCGATGACGACAATCGTCTTTTGTTTCCTCCGAGTAGATGAGCCTTCGGGCACTGGCTTACGTGACGACCGGATTTCAACACACCCAAAGTTGATATATCCGCGACGGACGAGCCAGTCAAAGCTGAGGCTGGCAACGTCAAACCACCTCGAGTCTTTGGCACAGCCAACAGCCTCGTCACGTGTGACAGCGATCTGTGGATTTCTGACCCAAAGTCTCAGGATTCCGTTACGGATATTCAGATACGTCGTCACTTGTGTATGGCTGATATGATCACGGAGCATCGAGTACTCCTCTGGATGAAGGGCATAAGGGTTTAGTCTCGACGCTTCGGCCCCGGAAATGCACTGTGTGGCGTATTCGTAGAGCGGCAGATCAGGCGGGATAGAGACCTTTGGCCGCACGTCATATCTCCGCCTCGGCTTGTCTTTTATTTGACTGGCGGGTTGGGCAGCAGGAGGTGCCATGCCCTCCTTGGAGCTTTCGTTATCAACCGGAGTGGTGGCTTTACTAGACACCGAGGATAGGGCGGGTGATAAGTCGGAGTGTTCCGATGCGGGAGATACTGATGATGATGAGCCTTCCGCCTTTGGAGCAACATCTTTCTCCACAGTTTGGGATATTACTACTGCAGATGCCGGTGCCGGAGGTGATAATGGGGGGGTGGGTGGCGGAGGATCATGTTGGAGAGGGGTGGTTGGTTCAAGTTGAGGAACCGATGAAACATCTAGGGAGAGCGGCGGTGGCACTTCAGTGAGAAGAGATTCAGGCTGCATCGAGGGAGACGACGCAGGTTGAGATAGGGGGGACGATGATGGCGACACGCCAGGTTCCCTTGTTCCATAGTCAGCACGTGACAATCAATCTGAAAATGACAGGTTGATTGGGCTGAAGAACAGGTCGAATCGAGACGCTTACATCTTCATGTCCTCAGCTGCCACATCAGCAATGTCTAACATCTCCGGCGGCGCCGATGTGGGTGACTTGGGCACATCCACATCCATAGTGTCTCCCGTCCAGACCACTATCTCGGCAGCGATATCCTCAGATGGACTCGAAGACTCCTTGACTTTCACCCTCCAGTCAGGGGTATTCAAAGACGTGCCGCTGGCAGGTGATGATGATGGCTTGGCAAAACTTGAGCTGGCCGGTATGCGGTTTGAACGTCGTGAATCAATATTCGGACTAGAACCTCTTACAGGTCGTTTCCCAGCACCGCTAGAATCTCTAGATCGGGGGCGGGAAGGGGGCCCCATCCTAGCGAAACCGGTGGTCTAATCGGCTTGCGGGATGTGAGGTTGATGGTCGTGGATAGACGGATATATCGGATCGGATGGTGGTCAGGTCGCTGGTGATGACTGACAACTCCGCTTCCACCTCATGCCATACACAGACAGGGGGATGGTGCCACAGGCTCCGAAAATTCAGCTTGATTGGCAGTCGAGATGTGGTTGTAGCTATAAGACGAAAAGGAACCGTATATCTGCTTGACAAGGTCAGCAAATGTGTCTCTGGTGGTGAATCAATGATTATCTGCGCTGGCGTATCATTGATCTGATATCTGATTGGAATAGAAACCAAGACAAGACCACCTCAAAAAGCAAAAATGTCCAGGGAGCTGGGGCGTGGTATTACCTCGAGAGAACATATCGGCGGCCGCGCACCGTGCGGACCGGGGAAAAGTGGCTCGAGGTTCGAGAGTGAGGCTAGTGAGTTACGGATGAGAGGGTTTGGTAATAAGAGAATGGCATTGAGGCCGTGATTTGCCGTCTACCTCGCAGAAGGGCAAGAGTCTGAAAGAGGGAGACAGTAGCGCAGATTCATCTCCACAGCACAGCTGAGCCGAACCGTGCAGTCACTGTAATCCAAGTCCATTCCAGGCCTGCCCGGCGCTATCACGTGAGCGCCTCTCCGCACCCATACCCCCCAAAACACACCAACTCACCTCCCCCGCCCGATATCAAGCCATCAGCCCATTCTTGTTGCTAGAGTTTGGCTATCACTTGGATTCTCACAGGGATATCTCGAGTCACCGTTTGCCTTTGTTTGCCTCGGTCAGCAGTTCAGTTACCTGCTTCGACGGAGCAAACAGTCTATTTTCCAGGGTGCAGTGCCTGGCCTAAGCTCTGCTGCTACCAGCCACCAACTTCACGCATGGAACGACAGGTTGTTATATTTAAATATCATACCTAGGGTATAGCATCTCATCTAGCAGCAGCGGCCGGAGAAGAAGCTGTCGCCGCAGCCGAGGCTTGTGGGTTTCTCTTCTCAAACGACTCCTTCTCAATTGCCGCATCCATCATCCTGTTCCCGCTAATAATCGAAGTCGTGCAGATAACCATCTTTCGCCGCGCTGTGTAGTACCATCAGTTAGCCATGACTTCTACATGTCGGGTATATGGTCCGACTTGCCTTCTTCCTGTTTTGCAATAAACCGCAGTGCGGCAATCTCAGTGAAACTGATGCCGCCCACGAACACCACAAAGACCGTCTTTTGTTCACCACCTCCCGATAACAACGCCCTGGCTTTGACAGCCTTGTCCTCGCCCTTTTGGACCTCGTCGAACGTCTGGCCTCGAGCATGCTTGACAGCGTCGTCGAATCCGCGCCATCCCTGTGCTCCACTTCCAGCCGGTCCAGCCGCACTCGTCACCCCGTTCCCTCTTGTGAGGGAAAGTAGATATTGTTTCTGGAGAATGCATTGGACAAGTCGAACCGATAAAGGGGCGTAGCCGCTATAGACGTAGGCAATATCGTTGGGGTCTTCTTCGTTGACCTCGTCCACAATGAGCCGGAGCTGCTTGCGGAGATATGTGTAGTTGGTTTTATTTCCAGTCGCACCCGCAGAGCCTGTCATGGGAATCATGGATGCCAGAGGGGATGACCTGGATAAAAACATCTGGAGCCGTTCTAGGTTATGGAGGGTCAGCAGATGCTGATATCCATACCCTTGAAGTATAAGTCGCCGAAAGTGGTCCAGCTCTTTGCTCTTGATGCCCCCCGAGATGCAAGAGTAAACACACATCAGTCTCAAAACTTGAGGCAATGGTGTGTCCCGCGCTATGAGCTCCTCAATGGCATCAAATTGCGAAGATGGATCCGCTCCTGCTGCCAGATTCTGCTGCACCTCAAGGAGCTTCGTAAAGAGCTCAGTCTGCGTATACTTCATGATTTCTTCTGTAAGGCCCGTGTGTATCTTTAGGCTCTGTTGCTCTGCCTGATATCCGGGTAGCTTTTGCACGAATTCCCTAAGCTCCGCTGTCGTCTTTGAACTGTGTCTGCTATCAAAATCGCTTTGGAGTCGTCGGGCTATTTTGTGCAACTGAGTGCCTACGACGGCGAAATTGGTGTCGCGAAGCTGCGCAAACAACTTGTCAGAGCCGTCCAGCTGTATCTTGCGCTTTCTCGTCTGCCCATCTGTTGCCGTCGGGGCTGTCGTCGATCCGGCTTGAGGTCCAGGCTGTGGTGCTGCGCCAACTATCGTCGAATCAACATCGGTTTGGTTATTTTGAATGCCAAACAGTTCGTCGATCAACCCTTCGTAAGTGAGCTGGGTGAGAAGAGGTGTAACAAAATCGACTTCTCGGTCGATAATGATGATGTTTTCAGTGGTTGTGCTGGGGCTGAGCCCAACCTTGCCGGCCTCGCCAACATCCTCGCCGGCGAGTAACTCTTGTCTCATGCGCAAAAGAAGATCGGAAACCCTTTTGGCGTTGTCGCCTTTGCCGACAATACGAGGAAACAGTCCATGCTTTTGTTGGATGCCCATCAAGGCGCGGGCGAGCAGGAAAACGGGCGTGGGGTCTTTGGCCAAATAAAGGTCGCGGAACGAATCGTCAAGCTCTAGGGACAAGACATCTTTATCCAGGGGAAAGAAGTAGAGCGGGAGTTCGGCGACATTGGTGTCTCCCAAGACTCCAGCTTCCTCCAAGATCTTGTCAGAAAGTAACGTCCGCCGAGGCACCCAGAACACATGGAATTCGAGCGGGGTCTGCGCCTCTCGCTGAAGGCGAGTAATCTGGTCTGCTGTCTTGTCAGTGGCCCCAGTTGACTCTCATGAGCATACTCTCAATTTTACTCAAGGTGAGGTGTCGTCGCAGGGTGGGAAGGATGGTGCGGATGTCTTACCGGCTATCGCATGAGCGTTGCGGGCAGACTCGCCGCGGGCAATGAAGACAACATTGCGGTTGCTGGTATCCGTGTTCTTGTTCTCAAGAAAGAAGATCTTGTCGACATCGTATTCACGTAAAGTCGAGGCCTTGACTATCACACCGAGCGGACCGGCGAGCTTCTCCTCAATGACGAGGTTCTTCTTTCCACGAACCTAGGGTGACGCTGCCTGTCAGTTCAGCAACTAACTCAACACCGCACGCTGTAACATCGCAAGGGAACCGTGTGGTCCGTGATAGGGAGAGAGGTGGTTATGGTCTTACCCCTTCGAGAAGATGAAGCAGATCCCTCCGCGCCTTGTCTCTGATATGTTCTGTGTCAAACTCCGGTTGAGGAGCCATGGTGGTGAGCTGTCATGGCGATGTTGAAGTTGGTCCATGAAGCTTGCGAACTTCAGTAGGCAGCAAGTGACTACCGAACGGACGCCTGGATGGATTACTTGGCGATGGCCCGAGCTCCAAAGCTCCACACGGGTCACAATGTCACACACTGATCGGTGGTCGGTGGATAGCTTCACCGATACTCAGATATATAATTCCAGATCTACAAGTTGATCTTCCACTCTGGTGTTGATATCATTTTCTCTTCAATTCCTGCTCGCAATTGATATGAAAGAGATGTTTATAGTGAACAAGTCTTTCGCTTTCTCTACACACTTTACATGGCAGTCTGCCTCTCAACACAGACTATTCTTCGACAAGACCAAGTATTGATCCATCAGTGATGAGCTTCTGTGAGCTCATCGAATAGCTTGTGAAAAACCCCCAGAAATTTTAGCCTGACAACCATGCTCGCAGAATTCCAAACTCCACCTCGGATGCTCGCTGTGACCGAGTGAGAGCGGCTCATTATGCAATCAGAGAAACTTCAAAGCCCAGTATCCCAGTCATCCTCAATAAACGCCATATCCCAATCAATCAAAGCCAACTAGATATAAAACAGACAAAGTCAGACCCGTCCATCCCATCTCAGACGTTGTTATCATCGTAATAGAAGTCGATATCCTTGGGGCGCAGTCTGTTGGCACGCACAAACTCCTCGTCACCCGCGGGCCGTTCGTTTCTGCTGTTGCCCGTCAACATACTTTGGAGGCTCATGCACACACTCTCAACATTCTGCACCGGACTCCATCCTTGCTGTCCCAAGAGATCGAGGCAGATGATTCCATTGGAGTAAATGTGGGGATGGATCGGGATTGGTCGGTCGGCGAGCTTCACAAACGTCACCTCGGGAGGTTCTGGCAGATGTGGTGTCAGCGACTTTTGGGGTTGGACAGCAAGCAAAGGAAAGCAATCGTACTCACCGATGGGATACTGCGCACTGAAACGAAACTTGAGTCTGTAGATCTCGTTCAGGTAAAGAGGATTGTTGTCGAGTACCCGGATGTCCAGGAACCACTCTTCAAAGTTATCGGCCGACACAAGTTCAATGCCCGGAGGGAGGGAGGTGCTGTTGATCTATGTGCGCACAAGGCAATGACAATGTCAGTGGCGTTGACAGAAGATAAAAGAAGTCGCAGAAGGAAAAGGATTGCTTACTTTCGACAACTCTTTGCCGAGCCGCTTAGTCGCGAATCCGGCCATTTTGTCGACGACTTCTGTGCGTGCTTGCAATCGTTGCCTGTGAAGCCGTCAGCTGAAGGGTCGCCGAGAAGGAGTGACGCCGAGAAGGGGTGACGCCCAGCAGAGAGCCTACAATGGCTCGATGTTGGTGGCGGGGTACTTTTTAGAGAGCTTTAACGCGGGGGTGGGGCGAGGCACCAGCGCAACCTGAAGACCCTGGGGTAGCGAAAAGGAAAGAACCAGCCCCAGCTGGTCGATGCAGAGGAAGAACACAGGAAGAGAACACTTGAGGTTTGGTGGTGTTCTCAAAAGCTCTCAGTGGTGGCATTAAATTCATAGACAAAAAGGTGCACGGGATGGATGACTGGCGGGTAGGTAGGCGAGCGGCCAAGGTTTGGATCACAACGGCGGCATATGTGTACGTGATAGACTCCACTCACACAGCTTGAGATTTCTTAGAGATCAGGAACCAAGACACCGGAACCCGGGAAAGGAACGGGAAAGGGTCACTTGGTGATTACTACCGGCTGAGATTCCTCCCTTGCTTCCAAGTAAGGGACAATCTCTCATTCGCCTGCAACATATAGGAAGGAATCAAATGACCCGGTATTAGGTTTCGGATGCCCTTTAGATTTGTTGACTTCCCACCAGTTGAGATACTATCTGGAGATCCAAGATATTGGGGATCATATGCACCAGCAACTGACTAGTCAGCCACAAGGCCGTCGGGAAATCCAACCTCTTCCTCTTCCGAAGGAATAAAGACCTACGGAAAGCCTCTTCAATTTCCAGTTGATGTGTCCCTGAACCTTCATTACTACCCGACGGCAACTGGAAACACCATTCTGTCTCCAAGAGAGGCACCATCTGCACCCATGCAAGGCTGAGCCACAGGGAACCCTGAGAAGCCAAATCGAAGGCCCCATCTGCGGGAGGCGGTGCAGCTCGGGAAAAGACTTGCTCAGTCTAACGAAATATTACCACTCAGATTAACCACCATGCCACGACTGGACTAACGATTCTCTAGAGTACACCAAATCAGAAAATATCCTGGCCGATTTTCCTCTCCGAGCAGTGGTCTATCGGCCTTCTCGAACAAGGAGGCTTCAATCAGATCCCGTCCCGTCAACCCCTCGGTTCCACTGACTGACTCCCCTCCCACCCCGCAGAGAGAGCCCGCCAGGCTGGGCAGATGGCTAGGGTCACACAGCCTGCAGAAGGTTAGATCCCCTGGCACATGCGGTGGCCAGTCAAGGACCAACGCGGGAGACAAAATAAGGCATTTTCCGCTTTTGGTCTTGGGCCTTTTGGTGACCTCCCACGAGCTGAGCATGTTGGGTATGAGGGTACCCGGTAGAAAGAGGTACATACATAATACATAGCCATAGTCATCCCGACCTCTTTATTTTCCTGCCGTGTGCTACTACTACTACTACTACTACTACTACTACTACTACTACTACTACTACTACTACTACTACTACTTCTTACTGCTGCTGCTCGCCCTGCCTACCTAGGTGTTCATCCAGTAACCGCCAATAACGCCGTTTCCACTTCATCCCCGTATCCAGTCGCCGGCGGGGCAGCTAATCATCGCTTGGCAACCCCTCGTCCACCACCTTCCCAGCCCAATTGCTGCCAAGCCCGCTCCTTGTGCATCTGCATCTGCCTCTTAGGTGCTCTGCCTCTATGCCTCTGCCTCTCTGCCTCCTCCTCGCGCCGATACCAACCTAAGCACACTCAGGTACCGACGCACACCGTACGCTCTGCCTCAAGCGCCTGAAGGCTTGTCAGCTCCCCAGCTCCCCAGCTCCCCCCTCAGCCGCTCTCTACCGTCGCACGCGCCGCCCTCCTTCTCCTCGCTCTCGTCACTCTCTTCCTGCGAACTAAAACACAGCCAGGGGCTCAGGACGTGCCAACACGACATACTGGCACTCGGACACCAAGTGACATCTTCCAGAAATTAAGGTTACTTGAATCGTGCTGCCCGCAGCCACTTCAGAGCCAGAAGCCTCCTCCTACTTTTCCGCTTCTTGTTTTTTTGCCAAAGCTCGGCACCATGAGCTGTAAGTCACCACCTCCATGTCACCTTCAGCCAAGTTTCGCCATGTCCTCTCGAGCTTCGGTGTGTCCCCTTGTTCTACGTCATGTAGTTTACCAGCTAGCCGGTCGGCCACGGCGCCGGCAGGAACAGCCCGTGCTGATATGAATTTGTGAACCGCAGTCTCGAACATGCTCAATCGCCTGCATGGGCAACCTGAGAGCTATGATAAGAAGTGCGCAAAGCTATCCCACCCTCCCTCTTTGTAGTAACATGTGTCGCTGATACCTCCCCTCTCAACAGGTCCAAATATCGTTTTGGGCGCACCCTAGGCGCGGGCACCTATGGCATCGTCAGGGAGGCCGAGGGCCCTGATGGCAGGGTTGCTATCAAGATCATCCTGAAGAAGAACGTGCGGGGCAACGAGCGCATGGTCCTCGACGAGCTGGACATGCTCCAACGTCTCAAGCACCCTCACATCGTCAAGTTCGTTGACTGGTTCGAGTCGAGAGTGCGTTCCTCCTAGACAACAACGACTTTGGGCGCAGAAATCCAATCGCTGACTTTGATCCTCTTGTAGGACAAGTACTATATCGTCACAGAACTTGCCACCGGTGGAGAGCTGTTCGACAGAATTTGCCAACAGGGCAAGTTCACCGAGAAGGACGCCTCCCAAACCATTAAGCAGGTCTTGGGCGCCGTCGACTATCTCCACAAGAACAATGTCGTTCACAGAGGTAAGCTTATCGGTGAAAAAAGGGGTAACGACAAGGGGCTAACCACGTCGGGTCCAGATCTCAAACCCGAGAACTTGCTCTACCTCACTAAAGAGGCCGATTCCGACCTCGTCCTCGCCGATTTTGGCATCGCAAAGATGCTCGGCACCAAGGACGAGGTTCTCACCACCATGGCTGGCTCTTTCGGGTATGCCGCCCCCGAGGTCATGCTCAAGCAGGGCCACGGCAAGCCTGTGGATATGTGGTCCCTGGGTATCATCACCTACACCCTCCTGTGCGGTTACTCGCCATTCCGGTCCGAGAACCTCCAGGATCTCATCGACGAGTGCAGCGCCTGCCACGTCGTCTTCCACGACCGGTACTGGAAGGACGTCAGTGACGATGCCAAGGATTTCATCCTGAAGCTGCTGAAGGCTAAGCCTGAAGACCGGTGGTCTAGCGAGGTAATTTTCCCCTCGACTCCCTTTTACCCCTCTGCCCAGTCCACTAACAGCTTGTCTTTCCCCTCAAACAGCAAGCCCTCGCTCACCCCTGGCTCAGCGGCGAGAACGCCACCGACCACAACTTGCTGCCCGAGATCAGCGCTTATCTCACTCGCGCGCGCTTGCGCAGAGGCATCGAGATGGTCAAGCTGGCCAACCGCATTGAGGCGCTCAAGATGCAGGAAGATGATCCCGATAATTCGGACATGCCAAAGGATGCTACGTCAGCAGCGAACCAGACGCGTCATTTCCAGTCGGGCAAGAATGCTAACGAAGAGGGCAGCAGCGGCGGCGGCGGCAGCAGTGGAGAGAAAAAGGAGGGTGAGCAAGCAGTGGGGGAGAAGCGCACGTTGAGCAAGGCGATCAAGGGGGCTATTTTCCGTGAGGTTGTTATGGCCAAGGTCAGGGAAATGAAGGAGCAGGAGGAGACGTTGAAGGTTACTGGGGAGGCTACGGGGGAGGGGTCGAAGTAAATAATGATGCTGAGAATGTTGGGAGGGGGAGTGATGATACCAAAGTGGAGGGGATATACCGATTGACACACGAAGCGTGCGTGGCATAGCAGGACTTTTTTGGTTCTTTTTCCTTCTTGCAGGAGAATTTTGATCAGAGCAAGCCTGGTTAGTTGGTGCGTTGGTGGTGTTGGTACCTTTTTGTCGCGCTGTAAGAGGTCAGGTTGGTTAAAGGAGGAGGCAATTTGATGATTTTTTTTTATTTTATTTTTTGGTTGCTCCAGGAGAGGGTTCAGTCAGTACCTGCCTCAAATCAGCTGTAGGGTTCATGATAGTCAACTATAGCCTATGTTATATCCTCGAGGTACCTATGTTGCGGTTGTGATGGGGAATATTCTCAGCGGCTAGGTAGTTTGTCGATGTCGTTCGTTGGGTTCCACCGAAGTGTGTTTTTGGGTTTTACATGAATTTTGTTTTTGATGATCACCTCGTATTGTTTATGCCGGATCGCTCGGATATAAGTGGGGATGAAAGAGGGATTATCTTTGAGAGGTACCAACCGATTACTGTCGAGGTTTAGGGCGCTTGTCAGAGAAGGATGAAGTTGGGTGATTGTCAAGATGTTAAAGAGGTGGTTAAGGGTGGGAGTACGTCACACAGGTTGCATGATGATGGCTTGCTGAGTTCAGTTACAAGATAGATACAGCAAGGGGAGCACAAATATCTGGGTTGCGGTACGTACCCAGCCGTCTTTACTTCCAGTTACTACATACTACCCCCTCAAGCTCGAACGCAACAATAACAGCCCGGGGTGGTGATGAGCCCATGCCATGCCAGATGGCATATCAATCCGTTCGTGCTACGATATTCCATCACCCTACTACACCCGACAGGCATGGAAGAAGAAGAACCGAAAAGCATGGAAAGTCTTGGTCTGGGTGGTTATTTTTGTTCCCCGAACAACAAGTTTGATTAAGAACCGCCACTTCATACAATCTATCAATCGAAGGAGCAGCCCAGTTTATCGAACTTAATTACCACGTGAAACGCCGAAAGGTCGCACAAAGGATTGCCCACTATCACCTTCAGCCTCACCTGTGATGGTCTGAGGGGGGGAATGAAGCGGCTGTGTGGGCTGGAGGCGCCCCACAGACAACAACAACAACAACAAGAGAGTAGCCCACCGGGGCTGTCTCACACAAGCATCAGAGGACAGAAGGGTGCATTGGAGACAAACTATCTCCTCACTGATGAAAAAAAAACTGTACATTGAGATGAAAAGATGAACTGCAAAACTGCCGACATCGTGATTTGAAACCCCTTCAAAGACTTCCTATCTACTATCCTACCTGAGCCTACCATATACACAATCCACAAAAACAACACAAAACACAAACACTTGAAGAAGCAAATCGTTCTCTCTTGGACTTGTTGTAGCAAGTAATAACCTCAAACCAATGCTCCCTCGCTCCATGCGCCTTGCTTCTAAAACGCTAAGCAGTTGTTGTAGTTGTTGTACAATAGGTAAGTGTTACTCTTCCCAAATCTCTCCTCCCAAATCGAGCACACACACACACGATCCAAAACTCTGTACACAGTGGCCACCACCCATCCATCCCCCTTGCCACTTCCTCCCTCCCCAAATCCAAGAATGTACAGGTCCTTTCCCCTCCCTCGACTCTCCCTCCTTCCAGTTTTTGAAACAATCCCTCCTCCACCCACCCCTTGCCTGATGCATGAATGCTAATTGCCTGTTGTCTGTCGAATAAAGTCGCTTAAAAAAAGTAATAATTCCTCCCAGATATCATCTCGTTATTGTTGTAGCGCCCGTTCGTAAACATCGTAAAAGTAGTAGAACAAAAATTGTGAAAACAAAAATCAGGAAAGCTCCGCCATGACCTCCTCGCAAAGCTCCTCATATCGCGTCGGATCAAACCTTGTCCTCTCCCAGTTCATCTTCCGTAACCTCTCAATCCTGGCTTGCTTATCCTCCACCTCACTACTCACCCTAGCACGAGCAGCAGAGGCAAGATTTGGCGACCTGAGCCACTGGTCCACATTGGCGGAATGACGGTTGAGTTGTTTTCGGAGACCGGAGAGGTGTTCGCAGCAGCGGTCGACAGTCTGGGAGATCATGTACGCGTTTTCGTCCTCTTCCTCTGACGTCACTGATGAGGGGGATGCTAATGACGAGTCGTCATGCTCGTCTTCGCTTTCGTGAATGGTGTGTAATGGATATTCGACCTCTTGGAACCTTTCCTGGAACTTGGGGCTTACTGGCAAGTCGGGCAGCTTTTGCGAGAGGACTGGTGAGGAGAAGTAAAAGTCGTCAAATCCGAGGGTGGGTGAGTCTGGGCGGATCATGGGCTCTGGAATGTTGATCTGGATGGGTTCCTCCTTGGGGAGGGAGAAAGAGACCTTCTTGACACGTTTGGGGGAGATATCCCTGCTGCAGCTATCTTCGCAAGATGAAACGGACTCGGTGGGTGTCTCTGGGGTCCAAGCTCGAGAGCTGCTGATGGAACTTGATGGCGAGTGGCAACTCGAGCCTCGTGACGACATGGATGAGCTGGATCGTGCTTTACTGACGACGGATTCCTCGGCAGCGTTGATGAGGGCGGATGCGCGATTAAAGTGGTTGCGGGCTTGCTGAAGGGTGTCGGTTCTGTGTGAGCTTGGTGGGAGAGGTCGGGCGAGAATCTCCAATGAAGTGGCGGCATAGAAGTGAAGATAGATCAGATATACTGGCTCAACCTGAGACTTGCCCTTGATGGCGTTGAGGATTTCCACACATCGTGCTGAGCAGGCCCTGTATCTCTTCTCGATGTGGTGTCTCTTGATCTCAGCGATGGCTTTCCTCCACTCTGCTGATGAATAGGGAATCATTGGAAGAGGTGCTGGTGCTGGAAGTGAGAAGCGCTTGACCGGCTTCGGACGCTGTGATCGGTAACTCTGCCATGTGTCGGTATTCTGTGTGGATTGGCGTCTGAGCTTTGGCGCCGTCTCTGATGTTGGTGATGTGTTGTTGGACGGAGGCGGCATCCAGCTCGCTCTGTTGCCGAGCATCAAGGGAATGAGTCCAGGCATGGTGGGCGACGATTGGCGAAGCTTTCCAGTCTGGTCTCGTTAGGTGCCGGCAGATGATGAGTTGAAGTTGGATATGTGCCTTCCAAGGGAGCCGGTTAGAGAAAGCTGAAGTGAGACTCTCCACGCGCAAGGAGGCAAGGCCGATAGATATTGCTAGTCACGGTGGTCAGGACAGGCATACGCCCTGCTTTGACTGTAATGAAAGCCGAAGGGGCCACAGGAGGTGGCCGAACACGACGCTGATGGCAATTCCCTTTCGGTAAATTGGGGTGGGTTAGGACAGGGAGCCCTGAGATGAGACGAGTGCTTGACAGCTCTTGACAGTTGACTGAGGTTCCGGAAGAGGGTCCGGCTGGATTTTAGCTCTTCCCAAGCAAGCGGGAGACCAAGCTTCTGGAAGGTCTCTCTGGTAAATTGGATGCGATGCTGTGTCAATTTGGGAAATGCGTCCAAAATCCCCGGGGCCCAGATGCGGGCAACGGAGGTGTGGGACTGGCACGGGACGGCGGACGGCCGGATGGTCAGTGATCACCGGTGCTGCGAAACGGGTGTCAGGTGTATGTAAGGGTCCGGGAGTCCGGGACCGTCTTGAAAAATATTAGCCTGATCCGGGACCAGTTGAC
This sequence comes from Podospora pseudopauciseta, assembly GCF_035222475.1. Classification (NCBI taxonomy): domain Eukaryota; kingdom Fungi; phylum Ascomycota; class Sordariomycetes; order Sordariales; family Podosporaceae; genus Podospora; species Podospora pseudopauciseta. The sequence goes on from NC_085892.1 coordinate 3,392,418, forward strand.
CAGAGTTGACCAGAGAATGTCGGAAACACGGGGTGCGGTTGGGCGTCCAGGCGGCTGAATTGATCCAGAAAAGGTCAAGGAGTGGATTTCAACGGCGACCAAACGCGTTGAGATGGATAGGATAGGACGAAGCTGAACAAACACACTGGCGGCGGTGAGAAAGAGCGAATTCCAAGTTGTTGGTCGAACGAATGTGAGGCCAGGTGATGAAGTAAACAACGGCAGACCGAGTTCCTTCCAGAACAAAACCAGAACCAAGAAAGGAGGACTTGCTGGGGACGAGAGCGAGGGGATTCAATTTTTATTATGGATCACCTCACCCACCCACGCGCGCGCGGTGCCAGAAGGACACAGAGTGACAGGAGGCGTCATCTTGTGCCTTCCAGCTTCCTAGCTGCATGACGCCAGAGAATCGGCGCAATTTTTCTGCAGGCCCCAGCAGAACACCAGTGGCTGGATGGCCGGGCCCAAGGGAGGGCTCGTGCTGCGAGCTAAAATTCCTGCAGGGGCTCGAGCCCGGGTCCCGTTCCCCTGAGCCCTAACACCAAACGGGAATAGAGGCATATCCCCCCTGAAAATGATCCTCTGTCACCCCTGCTAGCTTTTGGGTCTCCCCCCCTCCCGGAACTGAACGCGAGTGGACAGTTTCGTACACGGCGTGGGTCGTGGGTCTCTCTATTGCTTCTTTTGGTTCTCGGGCTTTCTTCGTTATCTGGTTTTTTCTTCTTTTCTTTTTTTTTGTCTTGCTTCAGCACCACGATCTGTGTCACGGCAAGCAGATTGTTTTCCGGTATCACAGCAGTCTCCCAACTCCCACAAGAACACGAGGGACCAGGGACTTCTCGTGGGAGGTGTGCTCTCGGAAAACTGTCTATGTGATAGTGATGATGGCGCCGCACAAATGCCTTCCCAGCTCACTCATCATTCATCCGAAAATCCGGCCTCTTCTCACCATACCAACCCTCACACCACACCTTAGACAACAACAACTCTCTCCTCTGCTTCCAACTCAGACCAAAGTCCGTTTGCATCAACAACTCCATATTTTGTTTGCCAGCGCCACACCTCGTGAAATAAACCGTTTGCATCGTGTTGTCTGTCTGTCATCTGTCATCTCATCTCATCTCATCTCAACTCTGCTTGCTTCTCACCCGAGCGCCACACCCGCGCAAATCTTGCCAATCCTCATCACATCCAACTTTCCACAGCCTTCCACCATTCATGTCTCTTTTTTTTTTTAGCCCTCATATCAATTCCCATGTCACGGTATGTAAAACATCGACAATCAACCATCTCTACCACTCTACCTTGGGCCTGGACCAACACCGAGATTTCGTGCAACCCCCCATCCTCATGCAAACCCCCTTCCCAACCCTAGTCCAGAGACGAGACGGGAGCTCCCTATCAAAAAACAACCTTCGCTACCACTCATTATCAGAACGTCGTATCAACACCACCAACAACAACCCCGCGCCCCAGTGCAACCTCAACAAACAACAGAGGGGCAATCTCAACCTCATACGGCACAGACAAAAGCCAGCGGCTCAGCATGAAGAACACTCAAAGAAAGGAGATGATGATGTTCAATACATAAACACCGAATGTATATCCCCACCGACCACCAAGTTGTTTTCTCTGGGGCGACGGCTACGCCAACGTCCAATACCACAGAGAGGAGGAGGATGGGGGTATATGCCACCAGACTCTTCTCATTCACATCATTTCCATCCCACACCACCACCACCACCACCACCACCACCACCATCGCTTCCAAAACTTACATCCCATTACTACCCATAATAAACTCAAAAGTCAAAACACCAACCCAGAGCTATGACATTGTAGCTGCAAGCCTTCAACCGGAGAGCCCAAAGCCCAAAAGCCCTTGACCACTCCCCATCATCCGCGCACCGCTATGACCCCTGCCAAGCACACCGGCTTCTCCCTCCAGCTCAAAACACCAACAACCAGCCGGCAGGGTCTTGCGTGTGTCGCAGGTTTTGTGGGGGAATCCTTGTTGATAAACTTCCATCGTGATCGGGATAGCGTCTCAGATTGGGTAACCACTAGACCAGTGGCGTGCAAAAGTACCCCAGACTAGAACGCTTCCAGTTCTCTCTGTCCTAGTAGGCAGCGGTGTGGGCAGAAAAGTCACGCAACTTTTTAAATATACCGTCAAAAAAAAAACATAGGCTGTCTAATATCCCGCTAATAGCCATCCCAACCAACTTTTTCAATGTATTTTTTGTTTCTTCATATCAAGACATCTCGACTTTAGTTCTCGGCCTTAACCTCCTCCCCCCCCTCTCCCTCCTTAGCCAGCTGCTCAACCTTCACATCCTCCCCCTTGATCCCCCCCACAACCCTCAACCCCTCCGCCTGCTCAACAATAGCATCTAGCTGCTTCTTCCTCTCAATCCTCACCTGCACCTCCTTGGTCAAGTTCTTCAAATCAATCAGCTCTCCCTCCTTCAGCGGGTGATCCTCCGGCAGACCCATCTCCTTGATCTTGATCTTGCCCTGAGCCAGCTCGTCCTCTCCCAGAATAAGCGCAAACGGCACACCATTCGCCTCGGCAGCCTTGAACTGGTTTTGGAGCTTGGGCTTGACCTTGTAGAGGAACTCGGCCTGATTGAAAATGTTAGTCTGCGGCGACGGTGATAGACATTGTTAGTAAGAGTGGTGGTAATCTTACCTTGATGTTAGCGTCCCACAAACGGGCCGCAATCTCACTTCTCTCCTTCAGTAAACCAGTAAAGTCCTTGCCGCCACCAAAGGCCATGACGAAGACATCAACCTCGTTTTTCCTCTCCTTCTTGGCCTGGTTCGCCCTCATGATGGAGAAGATACGGTCGATACCGAAGCTGATACCCACGCAAGGGACCTGGGTTTTGCCAGAGAACATGCCAACGAGGTTGTCGTATCTTCCACCAGCAGCGACGGAGCCAATGCCTACTGTCGGGTCATCAGAGCGATCCTCATCTTCCCCAGCCTTGCCCTTCTTCTTCTTGGACTTTTCCGCCGAGGCATCAGCAGAAGCAGCAGAAACCTTGGGCGCTGACCCCTCGGTGACAACTTCGTAGATAACTCCAGTGTAGTAGTCCAGACCTCTGGCTAGTGAGAGATCGAACGAGACACTGTGGCCGGCGTTGAAGGCGTCGAGGTAGGTGAAGAGGAGATCCATGTCGGCGAAACCTTGTTGCATCGAGGGGTTGGCGGCCAGCTCCTCGTCCTTTTGCAGCTGCTCGAGCAGGTCCCGCTTGCCCTTGAGCACGACGTACTTTCCGATCTTGTCGGCAATCTCTGGCGCAAGTCCCTTCTCCTCGACCATCTCCTTGCGGACATCCTCCCATGGCATCTTGTCAAGCTTGTCGACGGCGGACGAGATGGGGCGGATGGAGGCCTCGGGAACACCACAGACCTGGAAGATGCCATCAAGAATCTTGCGTGAGTTGAGCTTGATGGTGTACTTTCCTTGCCAGCCAAGGCCCTCGAAGACTTCGTTGATGATTCTGATCTGCTTGCGTGTTAGCAGTGGTCAGCCAGTAATGGCGATGAATACGCACGATCTCGGCGTCTGGGATCATTGGGTCGTAGAGTCCAGCAATATCGAAACTGTAAATCAGTTAGTGCTTCCTCAGACGGTTCTTAGTAGTCTGTAATCTCCATCGCCCACGTACTCGCATTGATACTAGAACTATGTTAGCCTTGCAGTTTTCAGGTAGTGAAAAGGGGCCGACTTACAAACTCTCTCATACGGCCCTTCTTGACCGCAGGCTGGTCTCTTCGGTAGACCTTCGCAATGTGATAACGCTTGATCTGTGAAATGTCCTTGTTCATCGCCAGGAACCGAGCGAACGGGACGGTCAAGTCGTATCTCAAACTGCAGAGCTCGCCGCCCTGATCGGCAAGGTCATACTGCAGCATATCTCGTGTTAGTTATGCCTTGTTCCCTAATGAGACATGAGGTGAGGCTGACGAACAATGAGCTTGCTATCCTCTCCATATTTCCCTGTTGGATGCGGTTTCCTAGTCAGTCATAGATCCTCGGTTTCTGTCATCGATATCGCCGTTTCGTACCGGCAAGAATCTCTAGGGATAATTGTTAGCCAATGCGCCAGCGCCCATGTCAACAAGGCTCGCATACCCTTCAACTCAAAAACAGGAGTGTCGATTGTTACACCGCCGTGGCGCTCTTTTGCCCAGTCAGCCCTTTCTCTTGTCCTTGGCATGCTTGTTCGTCCATTACATACTGAAGACGTTGGTGATGGTGTTGAAGATCTTCTCCCTAAGGACCATGTCCGCGCCGGACCCTGCAGAAGCGCATTAGTATAAGCCGATATCGAGAAAGATACTCGGCCGAGTTCGAGATTGACGCACAGTCTCTGGTGCCCTTAGGGGTCCTATCATGGCATTGATTAGCTCACATGTTCAGGGTCGAGGATGTAGCACCAGAAAAAGCATAGGAGGTGCCGTACTTGATCTCGAACTTGGGGGCCTTTGGCGCCATGTCTTCGATAGCGGGGTTGATGTCCTGGGGTCTCGGTGACGAGATGTGGAAGCACCGTCTGGAAGCGGGAGCGGAGAGGCAGGTTGGGCGGAAGGTCAATGTCGGGGCCAGTCGTCGTGATGGTCGAACAGACCGGATGGCATGTATCCACGAGCTCTGCATTCAAAATGTGGCCGGTGGGAATTCGAGCGCTGCGGGGTGACTCGATTGTGCCTCGCCTTGTCGCAGGTTGACAGGAAAACCTTCTGCAACAGCTGCAAGGCTGATGCCTGACTAAGAATCCGAAAGCTATCTCATTGGCTGTTTCAAATGAATGTGAAGCGAGAGCGGGCGCCGGGACTTATCAGCGGCTGTCAATTGGTGCCCGGCTTTTGGAGAAAGTCCCACTTGGAAAATAACCCCGCCATATTTTTCCTTTACCATATAAAACGACTTTGACAAGATATTGAGATGAAGATTTCCTCCAAGACACCCGCTTGATTGTGCGCATCCAATTGTATATTCTCAATTTACTCGCTAACACGGACTTGTATGCCCTAGAAGACCCCTTCCAGGAGGGACTCTTGAGAAGCCCATACCTTTCAAGACTCTACAAGGCTCCAGACGACTCACACCACGATCCCCACATCCTCATACCTGCCACCACTTTCTCATCATATTCGGTCCTGATTCTCAGATTGGGAATAAACTTCAGGAACGTCGGAAAAGAAACCGGCTCCGATCTAGCAAACGTTTCCGTAGCCGCCGCTAATGACAGGTCTACTGAACACAGTTGTGCTTCTAGGACTCAGCGTATTCAGAACCGACATGTACGAGGGACAATCACCCCCACATCGAGATGGCGGTCAACATAACAGTATGAGGCTCTGCTGTAGAACGCATACTCGGTTCCGTCGGATATCTTTGGTCGTCGAGGTGATTCTACTAACAAGTTACACAGTGACTCTACTGCTCAACTAAGTTGAGAGTGTGTGATTCATTTTCGCGGCCACTGTATCATGGACCGACCCAAGGGATTATAAGGTTTCGGTAGCCGCATCCGATGTTGGACAAGTTGACATTCGTCTGAACGGACTTTTACCCCTTCTGTCAAAAGATGAAGAGAAGTGTCGAGTTAAAGATCGCCCTGTGCACCCCCGAATCGCATCCCGTGACAGTGGGATTTATACTGCAGAAGAGCACCACCGCCGGACTGGTTCCCGTATTTCGCACTTGGCTCAGCAGCCCGCCGCCGCCTCTGCATCGGTCTGGAACAGCCAATCTCCTCCATGTTTGAACCATCTTTTTTTAAATTATTTTTTTTTAGGTGAATCCTTGCAGTGGATCTGAAAGTGCCGGAGAAGGCTTGCCAAAAGAGGCTCGTCGCCAAAAACCCCTGGATTACGGTGGATACGGCATAGACGGTCCGGTATACAATGGACAACACCGACTTTTATGGCGGTAGATGGTATCTACAAACTGCTGATGTTGCACTGTTGAGTATATCCGAGTCTTGTCCGATCTCGACAAAATCTATGGGGTTTTCGATCGCATTCTGGACATCGAATTGCGGGGAGAAATCGGGGTAAGACGGCTGAAAGTCCAGACTGACACACTGGCAGCGTGGTAGCAACCGCTCAATCGCCCGGAGACGGGCGCCGTAAGCATGGCGCGAACGGGGGTGACAGGGGAACGAATGCTGCCTCTTGGCATCAAGAGCTGGGATGATGGATAGTGGCCAAGAAGCCAAGGGGACCTGGGCTTGCTTCTGGCCTGCTTCGTTTGCTCTTTTGAAAGTTCCCATCTGGACCGACACGAAGTTCAAAACAAAGGCCTGCGCTCCCTTCAAGGCAGCAATAGCGCTTGATTAGAACGCCTTGCCGACAACCTTGCGGCGACTTACCCCTTACGCAATTCCTCGTTGCTCAGGCTCTCACTTACGTACGCGTGTGGATCCAGTCCTACAGACAATTCCTTGTCGCTCAGTCGTTTGTTCCCCAAGGCTGCCACAGCAGGAGCTCCGATACAACGCAGGCAGTCAATATACCTCCCTTGAGAACTCGGGCTTCGGATCTGTTCGTTTTCCATATCTTCTAGGACCAAGCTTGTTGTGTCCTTTACCCGCATAGGATCTACAGAGTCTTTGACAGATATCTGCTTAACACTTATAAGGCACAGCCTCTCTCTTGTTGTTTGTTTCCCTTTTGGACGACATCAAGAACAACACGCGGCTCCACAAAGCCCCAATGCTCTCTTGATTGGTATTAGCCAGTCCAAACCTCTTCTCAGAGTCCATTCAAAATGGCAAGTGAGGTAGAGAGTATAGGGAAATCAGATCCCACCCAAATTTCTGAAAACAACAAACCGGACTCTCTCGATCATGCCACCAACGAAAAGAACGATGTCCCTGCTGTGACACCACCACCCAAGGACCCTCAGGCGCGCCCTGAAAGAGAGGCTACTTTCAAGGACTACCTACGGGTCTTCACCTATGCGACAAAATGGGACTTTGCCATGATGGTGGCCGCTGGCGTGGCTAGTATCGGCGCTGGTACCACGATGCCGCTCATGAACATTGTCTTTGGAAGACTGATTGGCGACTTTAACAACTACTTCACCCCCGCTGCTCAGTCACAGTCGGATTTCGAGGCACAAACCAACAAGATGGCGCTGTACATCTTTGGTCTGTTCATCGCCCGCTTCGGCCTCAACTACATCAACAAGTTCTGCTTCCGTCTCATCGGTATCCGCATGTCTGCCGCTATCAGATTGCATTACATGAGATCTCTCTTTGGCCAAACGATTCACGTCCTTGACTCGATGCCCTCTGGAGCCGCAGCCAGCACCATCACCGGAACATCCAACACGCTGCAGCTCGGTATCTCAGAGAAGCTGGGCACCTTCCTCGAGTTTTCTTCCACCATCACCACCGCCATCATCGTCGCTTTTACTTACGATTGGGCCCTCGCTCTCGTTACATCCTCCGTCATTCTGTTCATTGCTTTGGTCATCGGCACCATGCTCCCTTTTATTCTCAAAGGTCAAACAAGGCTCACCAAGGCCGAGGCAAAGGGCACATCTGTCGCGACAGAGTCCTTCAGCGCCATTAGAATGATCAGCTCCTGCGGCGCAGAGTCTCGCATGGCGAAGAAGTACGCCGAATGGGTCAAGAAGGCGAGACAAGCCGCCCAGTTTTCCTCTCCCTTCTTCTCGATCCAGTTTGGCGGCATATTCTTTGGCCTGTACGGTTCTTTTGCTTTGGCTTTCTGGTACGGGATGAAGTCTGTGGTGGAGGGACGGATCGACAACATTGGGACGATCATCATTGTGCTCACATCTGTGATGATGATGGTCATCTCTCTCGAGCGCATCTCTACCCCGCTTATTGCGGTTTCAAAGGCTATGGTTGCTGCTGCCGAGTTTTTTGCTGTTATCGATGCGCCAAAGCCGAAGATGGGAACGCTCAAGGAGCCGGATGTGACTGCGGATCAGGATATTGTTTTTGAGGACGTGGTGTTTGCTTACCCGAGTCGGCCGTCGAAAAAGGTGCTGGATGGGCTTAACTTGAGGATTGGGGCGAATATGAACACGGCTATTGTTGGGCCTTCGGGGTCGGGGAAGAGCACGATTGTGGGGCTGATTGAGGGGTGGTATACGCTTCATGATCAGTATGTTATTGCCAAGGCTGTGGCGAAGGATCCGGCGAAGGAGAAGAAGGAGAAGGAGAAGGAGAAGAAGAGGAAGGAGGGGAAGGTTGTTGAGAAGAGTGAGGATGAGGAGGAGGATGGACCGGCGCCTATTGATGCTGAGGATGTTGGTCCTCCTGTTGAGCTGAGCGGGAGTATTTCGACTTGTGGGAAGGAGTTGGGGGATATTGACATCAAGTGGTGGAGATCGCAGATTGGTCTTGTTCAGCAGGAGCCCTTCCTGTTCAATAATACCATCTTTGAGAATGTCGCTACTGGGCTTATTGGGACTGAGCACGAGAATGCGTCCAAGGAAGAGAAGATGAAGTTGGTCAAGGAGGCTTGTGCTGAGAGTTTTGCTGACGAGTTTATCGACCGGTTGCCGGATGGTTATGAGACCCAGGTTGGAGATTCCGGTGCCAAGTTGAGCGGTGGGCAGAGACAGCGCATTGCTATTGCCCGGAGTATCATCAAGAAGCCCAAGATTCTGATTCTGGACGAGGCTACCTCTGCCATCGATGTTCGCGGAGAGCGCATCGTTCAGGCTGCGCTCGAGAGAGCCTCCAAGGGCCGCACCACCATCACTATTGCCCATCGGCTGTCTACCATCAAGAACGCGGATCGCATTGTTGTCTTGCAGAACGGAAAGGTCGCTGAAGAAGGTACCCATGACGGTCTTCTTGCCAACGAGCTCGGTGTCTACTATGGTCTTGTTCACGCCCAAAAGCTGTCGCTTGGTGAGGACACTGGCGAGGATAACCTCCAGGAGGAAGATATCGCTGCCGTTCTGACGAGGGAGAAGAGCGCCGCAATCTCAGAAAAGGACGGCACCAAGAAGAGTGTTCCCGTTTGGAAGGATCGCAACCTCATCAATGGTTTTGGCAAGCTCCTGTCAGAGCAGAAGAGTAGATTTCCCTTCTATATCATCGCCCTCGTCGGTGCCATGGGAGCGGCCTCTGCTATTCCCATTCAAGCTTACCTCTTCGCCCAAGTCGTCGGCGTCTTCCAAGACCCCCTCAATCTGCTGGAAGGAGCCACATTCTGGTCCAAGATGTGGGCTGCCCTCGCTGCCGGCGTGGGCTTCAGCTACTTCCTCACAACCTACGTCTCAACCAGCGTCGAAGGCTTCATCTCGGCTGCCTACAAGCAAGAGTACTTTGAATCAATCCTCTTCCAACCCACATCCTACTTTGACAAAGACGACAATGCCACTGGCCAGCTCACCGCCCGGTTATCGTCTGACCCTCAGGCCTTGAAAGAAATGCTCGGCATCAACATCATGATGATGCTCATCGGCGTCTTCTCCCTCATCGGTGCCCTTGCCATCTCCTTCGCCTTTGGCTGGAAACTCGCCCTGGTAGCCACCTGCGTCACCGTCCCTATGGGTTTGCTGGCGGGGTACTACCGCATCCGTTACGAGCTCCAATTCAACGCCATGAACGAAGCCGTCTTCCAGGAGTCGTCCAAGTTTGGCGCCGAGTCCATTTCCGCCTTCCGCACTGTCAGTGCTCTCGTCATGGAAGACAGCATCTGCAACCGGTATTCCAACCTCCTTAACGGGCACGTAACCGGCGCGTACAAAAAGGCTCGCTGGACAACCTTCATCTTTGCCTACGCTGACTCTGTCGGGTTGGGCTGCACCGCTCTCATCCTCTGGTACGGCGGCCGTCTCCTCGCCGCAAGGGAATACGACGTCATCGCCTTTTTGGTTACCTACATGGCCATGATCCAGGGTGCTGAGTCGGCCGGTCAGTGGCTGTCCTTCGGACCCAACGCTGCGCAGGCTGCTGCTGCGGCGAACAGGATTTTGCAGGCGAGGGATAGCAAGATTAAGGATTCCATCTCCGCGGCGGAGCAGATTCCCGACACGGAGGGGGGGATTGCTATTGAGTTGAGGGATGTTTTCTTCAAGTATCCCACGAGAGACGTTTCCATCTTTCGGGGTTTGAATATCACGATTGAGAAGGGCCAGTTTGCCGCTCTTGTTGGTGCGTCTGGGTCGGGGAAGACGTCGATTGTTTCGTTGCTGGAGCGGTTTTATGATGTGGATAAGGGGCAGATTTTGTTTAACGGGAAGGATATCTCCGAGGTTAATGTTTTTGAGTACCGGAAGTTGTTGTCGCTTGTGGCGCAGGAGCCGTCGCTTTTCCACGGGACGATTAGGGAGAATATTCTCCTGGGTGTGGACCCGGAACAGGTCAGTGAGGAGGAGCTGCATAATTGCTGCAAGGACGCGAGTATACATGAGTTCATCATGAGTTTGCCTGAGGGGTATAACACGAATATTGGGAGCAGGGGTGTTAGTCTGTCGGGGGGGCAGAAGCAGAGGTTGAGTATCGCGAGGGCGTTGATTAGGAATCCGAGGGTGTTGTTGTTGGATGAGGCGACTAGTTCGTTGGATTCGGAGAGCGAGAAGTTGGTCCAGAAGGCGTTTGAGAGGGTTGCCAAGGGGAGGACGACGGTGGCGGTGGCGCATCGGTTGGCGACGATTCAGGGGGCGGATGTGATTTATGTGTTGGGAGAGGGGAAGGTGTTGGAGAAGGGGAATCACAATGAGTTGTTGAGGAAGAAGGGGGTTTATTGGCATATGGTGAGTCTACCTTGCTTCTGAAGACATGTGTTTGGGGTATGCTAACACGATGAACAGTGCCATAATCAGGCTTTAGACCGTTAGAGATTTCGATTCTTGTTCATGACTTGACAATATGGGGGGGGTTTGAGGTGGTTTTTTCTTGGATATACTTTTTTTCTTCTTTTTCTTTTTTTTTTTTTTTTTTTTTTTTTTTTGGATTCGGGCTTTGAGGTCGACATACATCCAACTCATTCTTATATAACAAGCGAGCGAGCGCGCACCTTGTTTTTATAAATATTCCACACATATAATAGATATTCTTTTGGTCAAGATGATGTGCCACTTTCATGCCAAGTGCTTCCATTGACGTTTGCTTGTCGGTATTGAAAGTTCATGAAGAATTAACCATCCTGATCAACTAATTAGATTCAACAACTTTCTTCATGTCAGTCTTCAATGTAAGTTTACTACTTTAGTCCATCAACTGCCAAACGTTCATTTACGTCACTTTTCGCACCGGTATAGTCGCGGCAACCCCCCACCTTAAGCTCAAACAAGCTCTTATCTCTCGCCAGCTTCCCCTCCATGGCGTCCTCGGAGAAAGCGATATCCTGCCGGGAAAGATCGCTACCACAACCGACAGGTCTCATTGGACCCTGGTGTAAGTGCTGAAGATAAAGGCAGAGGAGCAGAACAGGATTGCTGCATTTCCGCTGAGGGTTATAAGGCCTGGAACCTTTTTACCCGAGTTATATACAAACTGCCTCTCCCAGGTTCTTCTATCTCCAATTGCCTTCTTGATTTGTTTTTGTCTTTGTTTGTAAAGTTTACATCAGCGCCATGGACTCGACAGACGAATTCAGCCCTTATCGTGAGGATGGAAAGCTTGTATGTTCCTCCTCCCTTTCTTTTGTTCATTGAACATGAAATATGACCTCGGAAACTAATCAGATCACCAACAAAAGTACGGCTTCGTCTGCGTAGTAACCGGCGCCTCCCACCCCATAGGACAAGCCATCATCCAAGAGTTAGCCGGTAAGCAAAATATCCCTCTCAATATCCCTATCAGATAATCCACAACCATATACTAACCACTCTTTCTCCATCCCCAGCCCACGGAGCGGCAGCCATCTACGGTAACTCCCCCCTTTCCCCCCCTTTTCCCCGATAACTAACCCCCGTACCTAGCATGCGACCACCCCCCCTCCTCTAACACCACCACAACCGCCCAATCCACCTCCCTCCCCTCCCCCTCCCCCTCCCACCACCTCACAAAAATAATCCCTTACCCCACTTCCCCCCCCTCCCCAGCAATAGAACACGAAACCCTCGCCCTAATCGACGAGATCCTCGCCTCTTTCGGCCGCCTAGACATCTGGATCTGCTCCCCCATCCCCCTTCCCTCCTCCCCCCCGCCCTCAATCTTTTCCACCACAACCCCCATTCTACACTCCCTCTTCGAAACCCACGCCCTCGGCCCATTCTTCGCGTTGAAGCACGCCCCCGCAGCAATGGGCAAGTTATCACCCCAAAAGGGGGGCTACCCAAACGCTGTGAGGAAAACGCAAAAATACGGGAGTATCATCACTGTTATTGGTGGTGAAGGGGAAAAGGGAGGCGGGGTGGGGTACGAGATGGTACGGGGTGCGGTTTTGGGGGTTGTGAAAGGGGGGGTTGGGGTGTTGAAGGGGACGGGGGTGAGGGGGAACGCGGTTTGCGTTGGTTTTGTCGGGGAAGGGGGGGAGGAGAGGGATGATGTGCCGCTTGGGAGGGCTGCGAAACCTAGGGAGATCGCGAGGGTGGTTGGGTTTCTCGCGAGTGGGTTTTCGAGTTATGTCACGGGGGCGAGTTTGGTTGTGGATGGGGGGGTTAGGTGGGTTGCTCTCTTTGATGTTGTTGTGGTAGTGAGCGTGACTGGGGTGGCTAACAAGTGAGATATAGTGCTATGGGTCCGAATATTGTTCCCATTTAAGGTCTGGGCGGTTTACTGGCGAAAGAGATGCTGGGGCAAGGGAACCTATTCATTACCTAGCTTTTGGGGGATAGTTCAAGAGAATCTATGTTTGGGATCAGGATGAAGAGCAATAACCTTGGAGGTGTGTCAGACAACACAAATATACTGGTTTTGTTGATCGTTCTTGTTTGTTATCACGTAAGTTTCAGAGCAAGCAAGTCCATGGATGGTGCTCCAGATCAAGTTTACGCTTGGCCCATGCACACCTAGAAAAGGGGCAACAGGTAGCAGTACTTATCAGGGACTATACTATTCTTCCCCAAGTGGTAGGCTCTTGGAAGACTTATAGACGGCACACAACAACAGCGCAAGCGGGCGATAAAGCCCAGCTGACACACAGCAAAAGACTACGTTTTAGGGGTGGATTGTTGGTTGGTACACAGGAGGCCAGCGGCAGTGCTCGCACGATGCGATACGTCAAGTGAGACTCTCTCAGAACTAGTTTATACAAAGGGAATACAACTGCCTTCCCTTGCCCCACATCTCTTTTTCCTGCTCACTCTCAGTGTATGGTTGATGATGGGAAGAAAAAGGCGAGCTTCTATCACGCAAAGAACCGCTTTTTTGACACTAAACGGCAATTTACATGTCCGCAGAGGCGGTGGCACCAGTGATAATCTCAACCAACTCGCCGGTAATGACGGCCTGGCGGGTGCGGTTGAAGAGAATCTGGTACTTGCTGATCATCTCACCAGCGTTCTTGGAAGCGTTCTGTGACGGGTGGGTCAGATACCAGTTCATGAAACTCGTATGAGTAAAACAAAAACTTACATCCATGGCGTTGCGGCGGGCAGAGATCTCGCAAGCGTGACCCTCAGCAAGAGCCCAGTAGAGCGAGTTGGCAAGGGTGTACTCGCGGAGGTTGGGAAGGACACCCTCCTCGACCTCGAAAGCGGCAAAGTTGGCTATTACAGCAAAAATTAGCCAGAGGTTCATCAAGACATTCATGCATCGAGACAAGGTCTACGCACGGGAGTTGGCAAAGGCCTCCTCGGAAAATCCCTCAATGATGGTGGGCTCGTAGCTGGTGGCGTTGATGAACTTGTTGTAGAGAATCTCAACCTCGGAGTAGTCGCCCTGGAGCTGGACGATCTGGTCGACGATGGACTGAGCCTCGGTGAAGGTGGGGACGTCCTTGCCAACGCCAGAGAAGTTCAGGACGATGTTCTTAGCATGCGTACGGGAGAGCTGGGCCTTGGCCTTCTCGCCGAGGATGACGAGGTCGAAGTTGTCCCCCTCGGTGGCAGCCCTTCGGCGGATGAAGCGGGCAAGACCAGAGTGAACACCACCGCAAAGACCCTTGTCGGAGCTGCAGACGACGACGAGCTTCTTCTTGCCCTCGCCCTCGAGGGGCTTTGTCTCGGCCGACTGGTAGACCTTGTTGCTGGTCTCGCCGTAGCTGCGCGACTCGGTCATGGCACGCTGGGCACGGTTGAGCTTGGTCGAGGCAACGATCTTCATCGTCTTGGTGATCTTCTCGATGTTGCGAATCGACTTGAGGCGGCCCTCGATTTCACGGAGGGTAGCGAAGGTGGCGGCCGGAGCAGCAGCCCTGCATGTCGCAACCGTGGGTTAGTATTTTGTGTTCTTGCTGCATTGTCCTCTTTTCTTTCCGTCTTCATCTATGCCATCTTCCCCAACCGAGAGATGCTCTCTCTCCACCAGACCGAAATATATCGTGTGTTGTTGTGCTGTCGGTGCTGCTCGGGCCTCTCGACGGCTTTTGCTAGGGAGCTCGGGGCATGACGAAAAAGTCCAGGGAAAGGCATTTGCAACATACCGGGAGGAGGCGGCAGCGCCGGCTCTCAAAGCCGGACGGGCAGCTCTTGACAGCATGGCGAAAGGATCTGGGGATAGTTCTCTGCTGGCTGGCTGTGGCCCCGGTTGACCACGATAAATGTGCTGGCGTCAATTGAGCAGCAGCAGCGGGAGGTTGTGGCTCAATCGATCAGAGGTGCAATTGGCGTGAGAGGTTTGCTGAGCTTCGGCTCCACACGGACCACACCCCATCCCGCTTCCTGCTCGTGCCTCCCGTCCGCCCTCTCAGCCTGTTGTGGCTTTGTCTTTCCGTGTTTCCAGGGTTCCCGGCAGTGGGCGGGGCACCTCAGAGGCTGACTTGCCAGTGTCTGACAGCTGGCAGAGACCGGAATTCCAGTGTTGGATGCTCTCTTCAGGGCCCCACCAGAAAAGATGGTACTAGCTTAGTCATGGCTTGCTTTTCTCTTCACGCTACGAAACTTGAGCTGCGTGTCTGCGAAGAAGGCTACCTTACCAAGGCTGGCCAAGTGTGGATCCCCCCGTGGCCCATAATTATCTTTAACCTCGTCCTGTCGCTGCTTGGATTCGTGGAATCCCTCTTTTTTCCCCTGCCTGGTTCTTCCTTCTCACCTCACACGTTCTCTGTCTCACGCATTGCCTTGCCCTATAGACCAGAGGCCGTCGACTGCGCGTCTTTCCCTCATCCAAAAACCCCCGACTTTCCCTTCAGGAGCCGAGCAACATTCCTTCCCCTTCCGAGAGCCGGCCTTTCTTACAGGACTCGGCCAGTTTTGCTTTTTGCGAATCGCCCATTTTCCAGACTACGCCGACCGTCTTCGACGACTGCGCCGCTTCGCACCTTCCTCGCCAGCCAACTCCGCTTCGTCTTCGTTGACCGATCGATTTTAATATCAATTAAAACTCTGCAATCAAACTTGATCATGGCTTCCGACAGTTCTGACGATGACAGGCCTTTGGCAGGCACGAACGGTCACAGTAAGTTTAACTACTCGGTGCCAGAGAACAGATATTCTCTCGCTCTGCAACACCAATTTCTCGCCCCTTCACGGTATGCACTGTGACACGCCCTGGTATTCGTGCCAGGTTGACGTGGTACAGTCCTCACCGCGAGCTTTCGACTGCTTGCACTCGCCTGCCTTCTTGCAGGCCTCGTGCAGTTGAATGCTATTGTTGCTTGACGCGCAGTCGAAGCACAACCACGGCAAGAAAGCAACCTCACTGACATTCTCACCATCAGAGTCCGCTCCCAAGATCTCACCAGCCACCGACCGCAAGATGGATAAACTCGCTTCCAGGGCCCGTCCGGCGCCCCCAAACGTCTCGATTCGCAACGGCCCTGTGGAAGACAACGCGATGGACATCGACACCACACCCAACGGAGGCCCCAAGCGGAAAGCGCGCAGCTCTGTTGGTCAGACGGTCAGTTACAAGGACGAGTCGGACAGTGACGATGGCGCACCACTGGTAGGTCATCTCGGTTATCATGTGTACAACTCCTTTAGCTTACCATCTCCCAGGCCAAGCGTCAAAAGTCCAAACACAAGCAAGAAGACTCCGATAGTGACGATGAGCCAATTGCGAGAAAGAAGAATGGCGCCAGGTTGCCTCCTTCCATCAAGAACACCGCCATGGTTGATTCCTCCGATGATGACCAGCCTCTAGGAACCAAGATCGCTCAGAGGAAGGCGGCGATTGAGAAGTCTGCTGGCAAGAAGAAGCCGGCTGCGAAGAAGGCGATCAAAGACGAGTCGGATGACGAGCCGCTGGCTAAGCCCAAGAAGCGTCAATCAAATGGTGTCTCGGCCGCGAAAAAGACCAACGGCGTCAAGAAAGAGGAGTCGGATTCGGATTCGGATGCCCCCATCGCCAAGAAGGTGAAGAAGGAGGCTCCTGCCAAAGCCAAGGTCAAGGCCACTGCTGCTCCTGCCAAAAAGGGCAGGTTGGTCAAGGAGGAATCGGTGGCCAACAGTGCTGCTGACGAAGAGGAAGAGGAGGAGTATCGGTGGTGGGACGCGCCAAAGAAGGAGGACGATTCCATCAAGTGGACCACCTTGGAGCACAATGGTGTCCTCTTCCCGCCCGCCTACGAGCCTCTCCCCAAGGATGTCAAGCTCATATACGACGGCACGCCGGTCAATTTGCATGTGGATGCCGAGGAGGTGGCGACATTTTTCGGTGCGATGCTTCATTCCACCCAGAACGTCGAGAATCCCACCTTCCAGAAGAACTTCTTTAAAGATTTCAGGGATGTTCTCAAGGAGACCGGTGGTGCCAAAGACCAGAATGGCAAGCCTGTTGACATCAAAGAGTTCGCCAAGCTCGACTTCACCAAGATCTTTGAGTACTACAAGGGTCTCAGCGACGCGAAAAAGGCTCGCCCGGCTGCTGAGAAGAAGGCGGAAAAAGCTGAGAAGGACAAGTTCGAGGCGCCCTACATGTACTGCAAGTGGGATGGCCGGAAAGAAAAGGTGGGCAACTTCCGCGTCGAACCGCCTGGACTTTTCCGTGGCCGTGGTGAGCATCCCAAAACCGGCACTGTCAAGAAGCGTGTCATGCCTGAGCAAGTCACGATCAACATCGGCAAGGAGGCCAAGGTCCCAGATCCGCCGGCCGGACACAAGTGGAAGGCTGTGCAACACGATAACAAGGCGACATGGCTCGCCATGTGGCAGGAGAACGTCAACGGCAATTACAAGTATGTGATGCTGGCTGCCAACAGTACCGTCAAGGGCCAAGCCGACTACAAGAAGTTTGAGAAGGCTCGCGAGCTCAACAAGCATATTGCGAGGATCCGAGCCGACTATACCGCTGAGCTCAAGTCCGAGATTATGGCTGAACGACAACGCGCCACCGCCATGTATCTCATTGACAAGTTTGCGCTCAGAGCTGGCAATGAGAAGGACACCGAGAACGAGGCCGAGACGGTAGGCTGCTGTTCGCTCAAGTTCGAACACGTTACGCTCAGGGAACCCAACACGGTTATTTTTGACTTCCTGGGCAAAGACAGTATCCGCTTCTACAACGAGTTCACGGTGGAACGGCAAGTCTTCAAGAACTTGAAGCTGTTCAAGAAGCCTCCAAAGGCGGATGGTGATGACATTTTTGACAGGCTCACGGTAAGTTTTGATCGCTTTTGAGAAGGGCCCGCAGCTAGTCTAACGCATCTGGCAGACCTCTCAACTCAACAAGCATCTCTCCAACTACATGCCCGGCCTCACAGCAAAGGTGTTCCGTACCTACAATGCCTCCCACACGATGTCAACACTTCTTCAATCTCTCTCGGTCGAAAACAGGACCATGGCTGAGAAGATCAAGCTGTACAACGATTGCAACCGTGAGGTGGCCGTGATTTGCAATCACAAGCGTACGGTTGGCGCAGCTCACGAGGCGCAAATGGAGAAGCTTGCAGACCGCATCAAGGGCCTCAAGTATCAGAAGTGGCGCACCAAGATGATGATGCTTGATCTCGATCCCAAGCTTAAGAAGAAGAAGGGCGCCGAGTACTTTGCACTCGACGAGGACATTACCCAAGAGTGGCTCTTGGAACACCAGAAGTTCCTTGTGGAGGAGCAGAGGACCAAGATCCAGAAGAAGTTTGAGAAGGACAACGAGAAGCGCGTTGCCGATGGCGAAGCTGAGTTGGACGAAAAGGAGCTCAAGGAGCGCCTCAAGGTGGCTGCGGAGCTCGAAGCCAAGTACAAGAAGGAGAACAAGACCAAGAAGGTGGAGGCCGAGGGCAAGGGCCCCGCCGTCGAGAAGCTTGAGGCGGCCGTCAGCAAGTTTGATGACCGCATCAAGACGCTCGAACTGCAATGTGCCGATCGTGAGGGCAACAAAGAGGTGGCCCTGGGCACATCCAAGATCGTGAGTTTTGTCGCAATGAAGTCTTGTTTTCGATGTTTCGTACTAACCTGGTCCCTTCCAGAACTACATCGACCCCCGTCTCACAGTCGTTTTCGCCAAGAAGTTCAACGTTCCTATTGAGAAGTTCTTCTCCAAGACGCTACGCGACAAGTTCAAGTGGGCGATTGAGTCGGTCGGCGACGACGACACGTGGGAGTTCTGAGCACACGTACAAGATCAGCTCCTTTTATCTATCTATTCTAATCCTGTATACTATATATCTTGGCCAACCTTCGCTACAAGCCACCTTTTACGATATTCACGCATTGCATTCCAGACGACCACGGTCCGGCCACCCACATATTGGCCCCTTTGCTACACGGCGGGCTTCCGCCAATTGAGGCGAGGCGCAGTTTCGATGTTTCCCACTTTGCAATCTGGTCTGGGGCGACTGGCGTTGGTTTATGGGGCCAAAATGGAGTTCAGGGGAAAGAGGTGAAAAAAGAGAGAAAGGGGATGGATGCCCTATAAGGATCCCAAAGGAGTAAAACACCACAGACAGTTAGCATGAAGAAGCGTTGAATTATATCATGATGCGATGCAGCGGTTTCTTGCTTGAACATCAGGAATTCAGTGAAGTCATTGTTTCATTCTCTGCCAAGGATTCCATGCCTGATGACAGCAGAACAGATTCCAGTCGTGCTTGGGTTGCTCGTACCGAGATCTTGCTTATTTGACCGTTGGCGATTGCATAAGGTGGGTTTCGCCAAGACCTCGCCCACACCAGCCACCCAATGAATGGCTTGGCGGGCACGGCGGGCGATTCTGTGCCCGGCGCCGGGGCACCCGCCAACTTTCTCGCCGAGTTTCGATCCACATTCCCAACCTCCTCTGAAAACTAGACGAGCGGACGCGCCGCAATCCCTGCTGAGCTGGACCCTATCTTTTTGGTGCTGGGACGAGACTGATGACGACAATTGGAGGGTGGTTGGGATGATGTGTTTCTTTCCTTGGGAGGTTGTTGGTGGGGGTGATGGATAAAACCGAGGGAGTGGCCTGGTTTTGGGGGGAGCTGCAGGTTGCTCTCTTCCCGCCTTTTTTTGTTGATGTTCACTATAAGAGGATAATTTCTATAATTTCATGGTTGGGGAGAAGACAGCAAGAAATACTTTTTACGGGACTCGACTACCTTATTCTTTTCTGGTTGCTCCCAGTGGATTGTTATCCCTTACATTTTGACGACATCTTTGACGGGGTGATCCGGCTGAGACCGGCAGATAAGAACACAAGATGATGTTCTCCAAACGATGGAAGACAGCGCTTACAGCCTCCGCCGCGCTGGTGACTGGGGTTTTGGCACAGACATGGAGTGATTGTAACCCATTACACAGCAAGTCTCTTCCCACTATGATCTCCTCCAAAACAACCTCATTAACAACCCTTTAGCAACCTGCCCCGCCAACACAGCCCTCGGCATGACAATCAACGTCGACTTCCGCCGCGGCTCGGTCGACTCCTTCATCGCCTCCGGCGGCGCCCCCTCCTACTCCTCCGACGGCGTGACCTTCTCCGTCTCCCGCCCCGGCGAAGCCCCCCAGCTCTCCTCGCTGTTCTACATCATGTTTGGCAGGGTGGAGGTAACGATGAAAGCCGCCCCCGGAGCCGGGATTGTCTCCTCGCTAGTCTTGCTGTCGGACACGCTAGACGAGATTGATTTCGAATGGCTAGGCGCAGACGACAGTGAAGTGCAGACGAATTACTTCTCAAAGGGGCAGACGACGACGTATAACAGGGGGCAGTTCAACCCTGCGCCGAATAATCAGGGGGAGTTTATCACTTATATTATTGACTGGACGCCGCAGAGGATTCAATGGTATGTTGGGGGAACGTTGGTCAGGACGTTGGGGTATGATGAGGCGGAGGGGCAGTTTCCTCAGACGCCGATGCAGGTTAAGTTTGGGGCTTGGTCTGGGGGGGACAGCGCGACGAATCCTCCTGGGACGGTGGAGTGGGCTAGGGGCCCGACGGATTACTCTCGAGGGCCGTTTAGTATGGTTGTGAGGAGTGCGGTGGTGACGGATTATAGCACGGGGAAGAGTTATACTTATGGGGATAATAGTGGGACGTGGCAGAGTATTAGGTCGGAGGGGGGGAAGGTTTATGGGAATAGTGGTGGGGCGGGGGGGATTACGGTTACGGCGAGCGCGGCGCCGGTGGCGACGGATGTGAGTCCTACTGTCCCGGTTGGGGGGATTGGGCAGGGGGATACGGCTACGCAGACGGGGTGGCCTTGGGAGCCTACCGGGACGGATGGGGGGAGGGGGGGGCAGGGGGCGATTCCGGAGGGGTGGAGGATTACGCCGGATGGGAAGTTGAGGCCGGTTGGGGGTAGCACTGTGAGTGAGTAACGTTCTTTGTCCCCTGATAGAAGAGCTGAGCGCACTCGGGAAGAGTGGTTTCACTTCTCGGTGTCTTGGAGTGGAAGGCTAACTTTGTGATGGTAGACACCCCCAATCCCGTGCTCTTGCTTGGGCCATTCTTCCTCTTCGTCGCCACCATCGGTTGTGGACGGTGGAATTTCTTCTCGGTCTGAGAGTATTTTGACGACGACGACCTTTACGACTTTTGTTACGGAGACAACTCCTACAGTTTCTGGTCCTGGAGGTGGCTCAAGTTCAGCGGACACACCGAACTCTGGAGAAGTGCCGCCTCCAGAACCACTTGGGGCACCGCCGCAGAACGAGGCAGGGGGGAAGTTGATGCCTTTGATGATGGCACCGTTGGTGCTGGGTGCTGGTGTTTTGTTGCTTTGAGTATAAGCGGGTTTGGCTTTTTGCATTTTGGGCATGGCGTTCGGGAAGGAGAAACATACCATGGGTTTGGGGCTTTAACATGATTGAAGGGATAGACAGTATGAAGGATTGTAGATGAGTAGACATTTCACTCGGGTGAAGGACATAAATATGCATAATTATTGACCAGTTTCATAACATAGTGCCAGTGGCAGTGATGTGATGACGTTTGTAAGGTAGCGTTGCTCCTGCCTCGAGGGCATGGTTTACTCCTTACTGGGGAGTGCAGCCGTCAGGTGACTGTGGGCAGATTCTGCACCATCTGTTTCTCAAGAGGATCGAATATTGGAATCACGGCAACTTTGCAACAAGCCTCCGGCTGACAACTGATCGAGACATACAACGCACCCCGGATCATGCCACCGGCTTATCCTACAGGAAAGTCCAATTCCAAACCCGTGCAATCTCTCCTTGCCAGACTTGGACTCACACCTTTGTTGTTTACGTTTATTGAATTCTTTTCTGTCCCCATCCACCAACCTCCCGCTGGGGCGACGGCTATGTATGCTATATCCAACGGCAGCCTCAAGGGCGCGCGTTGTAACTGACTGATATACAAGACAGCTCGGGAAACCCGTAGCTCAAGGTACTATCTTTAACAAAGTTCATAAGTCATAATAAGCTAACCGGTGCGTCCATCTAGGTGATTACTGGGCTGATGAGGTTGGCGTTGTGAAACGTAAATGGGGGCAGGTGTGCGGTAAGCTCTGCTGCCATGGCTGGAACGTAAACCGGCGACGATGCCTTCAAATTGGCAAAGTCGAATTCCTCCGTCAAAAAACAATATGTTGTCGAGTCAACCGTTGATAGCAATCCGGGCTATAACAAACAGTCACGCAAAACGTTGTGGCGGCAGTTCAACCACCGAGAAGTTGGGCCTTTTCTTCGTCCTTGGTCGCTCCAGAACCAGTCTTGAGCAGCCTGTACAGACTATGTCCTGAGATGCTTAGGGTCATAGCCGCGCATGTGGCCGAGGGTAAGTACCCCAGGAGGATCAGGTGGGCGCTCTCTCGACGTGCATATCCAACAAGAGCTGCAGCACCGAGAAGCGTGGTGTACACAAATAGTTGAAGAGGATCTTGGCTCTGTCGTCGCTGGGTAAACGAAGACACGACGCAACCAAATACCAGGCATGAGAAGAGCATCAGCCCCGGGGATGGATGAAAAAGGAAGCCATCGGTGGTGGTGGTGGGTTGGTCTGCATGCTGCTGCTGCCCTCGGTCAATCTGGACGTCGATTAGCTGGGGATCAAGAGGCTGGGCTTGGCGATGACTTGGACTGACTCTGCTGTATCCTCGATTGATATCGTTTTGAACGGTGTATTCCCAGGTGACAACACTACAGAGAGTGCCTAAGCAGATCTCGACAGTGTCAATCGCCCAGGGCCAACACCCAGGGTTCCGAAGTAAGACTGTGGGTGTTTGCGGTAGGTGGAGAGGGCAGCATGCTTCTGAACTCATGGAGACAGCAATTGGCTAACTTGGGAATAGAATGAACTCTGAGATCGGTAAGTGCCGAGGACTTTGATGGGTCTTGTTCTTGGAATTGGCACGAGGTCTCCCAGAACAAAACCCCAAAATCAACCTCAAATGCCTGGGTTCTTCTTGACTATTATACCGGAGGTTTCTCCATCATTGATACCTTGCTACAAGGCTTGGACCTCGTCAAACAAATGCTGAAGCGCCGTACGGGCTACCTGAAATCCAGTTCCCTGCCTTTCCGGTATTGATGCTTCGCATCCATCGGATATCACCACACCAAGTGCGGCTCACCAGACTCATGCACCAACATCCACGCCCGAGTGGTTGCATTCTTGTCCCTCAACCTTATTCCAATCCAGTAACGATAGGCGAGAAGTGCGCGGGCTCTGATTCAGAGGCCTCTTCGTGATGCCGCGTGTGCATGAGCAGCAAGGCGACCACATGCTGCAGGAAGAGATGCCTCACCATGGCGAGGCTGACATCCAGGCAGACAGCTCTCACCGAGACTACGGGCCAATCGCCCCCCACCATTATTTTGAGCCTCACCAGGCGAACCACCCCGCGCACCATCTCAAGCATGCGAACCGAATTATCTGACGCTTCAGAGAAGCTCAAAGAGGTACCGAAACGCTCCCTTTTTGTGTGCCCGCGTGGGTTTCGTCTTCATATCAAGGAAGTTGAGCGAGGTTGCATGTAAGTGCATCCATACATTCTTGTCGGATTTGTTGCCATTGGCCCCCCCCCCCCACCCACGAATCTTTTGGCGGCCTTACTTATCTGCAACGTTCACTTCGACTACGTGGTGAGGCGAAGCTGCGCCATCTACAGGTAGAGCTAGCTATCAGAGCTTGGTATTTGGAATACGCTACTAAGCTCCCCTCGTGGGTGGGCGGTAAAAAGTCCAGGCCCTCCCCTTCAGGCCGTCAAGCATTTTTCCCCCCTTCTCGTCTCTGGATTCTATTCCTTCGTATACACTGCAACCAACTCGCCCCAACATCGCCCCTTTTCTTTCTACACCACCTCGCGATCTCGCCAGACATTAGGCAGCAAAGGCCATAGGAGCTTTCAACCCTCATCCTATTGCCACTTCTGCACGATGGAGCGCCCCGGTTTTCCCCATGGGCAGCTGCCTCCGCGAGCGCGAGATCAAGATGTTCATAGTAAGGCCAAAATCTTGTCCTGCGGTGGCATGATTGGCACATCTATTCTTTTCCCGTTGGCCAACGGCGAAGGGAACTCCTTCCGTACCATGTGAGTAAAACTGTGTAGGCCATACGATAGAAGATACTAATAGAGTCACAGCACCCTCATTCTGTTCATCATCACGGCTATTGCGTTCCACGCAATCTATACAGAGCCGTTCATTAGGTACTTTTGTCCACGACTGTTACGCCGCACGTGTTTTTTCTCTAACAGTCATCTAGATCTGGACCTTCCACGGCCCCAGTTGCCTTGGTCCTATTATTGCTTGTTGTCATTGCCGCAGGCCCTACTAAGAAGGACCTGGTGCCTTGGCTTCCGCTCTTCGTAACAGCCTGGAGTCTTGTCACTCTTATGATTAACAAGCACATGGCAACCGCGTCACCACACCTGTCAATATCAGCCGACTATCCCTTTACAGGCGTCACAATTGGAGCTGCAACGGAGCGGTCCTTCCGGTCCATGTCCAGTCAGGACAGGCGCCAGCCCCAGTTTGAATCCAACCGCCAAAACCCATTGTACTTTGGACGACATGGTCCACCCTCCAGGTATTCCCAGAGGACAAGCACAATGAGTTCAGACATTTCTCTTTCCAGCATGCCAGCGCAACGCCAGGAGCACTGGGATCCTCACACCCAGGCCTTTTTTGACAACCAGGAGATGCAGGAACTTGCCCGGGATTTGCCAGAGCCCACTCTTCCCAGGACTCAGCATGACCAAGAGAGTGACTTGAACACAGAAACTGAGACCCAGGCGTCAGAGACGGCCCGCTTCTTGCTTGGTCGTCAATAAACAGCCGCGTGCTCTGTTTAGTCACAGCTTGTTTATCTCTTTGGTTCCCTTCTTTGCTTCTTCTCCGTTTCTACATTCTTCACGCCAGGTCCGGGCCGGTTTTACCTACCCTGGCAATCCACACCGTCCGCTGGAATCAACCGGATGGATATACACTAATAATACCTTGAACACAAGGCCAGGGACACAGCAACACTTTCGTCCCCGAGGCCTATCATCCCTTTCATATCACGGACGGCACGATCATCGACATATTTGTGGGATGTACCAAAAGCTGTCCCACCAACCCACACCTTCTGAAGTTTGCCGGGTCTTTTACTGTACTCGGGCTCTTCCTTGCACGATCGATCGGGTGGCTTTGTCATATCCCTCCTCTCTCGCCGTCTCAACCATCACCATCCCGCACACGTACATGCACATGGCACATAAGGTCCGACACCCGAACATATCACCATATTGCCTATACAACTGGTTCCGGTGTTAGAGTACGACGACGAGCATTTTTCTGTCGCATAAGAGGTAGCCATGATTTCTTGTCCCTTGAGCGATATCATTCCCCCCATTTTTTTCATTTACGGTGTTGCCTCTACATAGAGAGCATGGGCGGGAACCACAGCCATGCGGGATCATTTATTATACGTTTTGAGGGAAAGGGAACAGTTCAGTTTTTCTATTCATCAACATCATCAACATCATCAACTTCATCCACATCATCAATATTATCATCAACAGCGAGCGGCATCCAAACAAACAACAACAACAAAAGTTTTTCAGTGGACGTCTTGTCAAAAACATGAGACGCAATCCACGTTTCGACCGATCGACACCAATTATCTCGGACACGAAGAACAACATGGCATGGCATGAAATGACACCAACCCTAATGAAAGGGACAAATCGTTCCCAAATAATTTTATCATGATGAAAATCTCAAGAAGAAATCTTGTATATAGAACATGCCATGAACGGAAACAGAACCTTGTATATAGCTTACAGACATCAGCGGGGGTACATCAACACACACACACATAAAGGCAACACAGAAAAGAAGTGTGTGTGTAGATGGTTCTCTTTTTGTCAGGGGAAAGGGAGAAACCCACCGCCTCGGTTCTTGTTTTCTATCTAGAGTTAACGACTTTGATCGGCTCAGGATTGTTTAAATCCTCCCTATTGGAGGTGGTGATTCAACAGAAGGAACTCACCTATACGACGAGCCCTGCCTGGTGCGATCATTTCGCCCATAAAAGGAAGCCATCCTATTGATGGATCAAAAGGCAGAGAACCACAGATGATATCATTTGCCACAACCCCGTTTCCTGATACAATCAATCCCTCGCTGGTGCCGGGGAAGGGAAAAAAATGGGGGGAATGTATATAGCTCGGTCGGTGTATTGAATACAATACAATAAAGCAATAAAACGTACTCTAAAAATTCACGACATTGAACTTGGTTGCAATTCTTTTTGGTAGATTTGATTTGGGGGATAGATAGCCCCAAGACAGGACAGTCAGGTGGTGATGATGAACTCCCATAACCTAAGATGTTTTTCTTCACCAAGGTGGAGTGACTTTAAGCCTCCCATGGGTTTTGCTTGAAGAGAGGATTGGATTATATTTCTTTAGACAAGCCAATGAGGCGGCTTAATATCCAGCCAGCTTAAGAACAGAAAAAAACCATCTTGGATCTTTAGGGGAACCATCACCAACACTTTTTTTTTTTTTTTTTTTTTTTTTTTTTTTTTTTTTTGAGCAAGACTAAATAAAAACTAGAGCCTGAAACTCTCCCTCACCGCCCCGCCCAACCGCCTAATAGCCTCAGTCATATTCCCCGGCGTAGCAGCCGCAAACGTAGCCCTGAAGAACAGCCCCGTCGGCGCCAGCTCCTGCTGGGCACGAAACCAACTCCCCCTTGCGATGAGCACTCCCTTGTCGATACAAGACTCGAAAATCTCTTCTTCAATCTCGAGAATGGATTTTGTTCTCGAGTCCGGGTGGAGGGTGTGGTCTAGGTGGAGCCATTGCTGTCATATATCAGCGACTATACCAAGGGTAAAGGGGGGTAAAAAAAAAAAAAAAAAAAAAAAACTCACAAACATGCCCGCCCTCACAACACCCCAACTCACCACCTCTTTGGGTAGATACTCCTCGCACGCCTTGAGAAGCGTGTTCCTTCTTTCGGTGTACTCTCTCTGCAGCACCATCAACCACTTTAGATACCCCTCGTGACCCCACGTCTCGTCGAGTAGTTTATGTAAAATGACCTGCGAGAACCCGCTGGGTCCCTGGTTGGCGACTTCGGCGTGTCGGAGGAAGCGCTCGACGAGTTGGTCTGAGGCGGTGAGCCAGCCCAGTCTTGAGCCGGGGACTAGGACTTTGGAGAAGGAGTCCATCCTGATGACTCGCCCGTCCGTGTCCATGCTCAACAAAGTTGGGAGGAGGGAGTCGAGGAAGTCGGTTGTGTTGGAAGGGGCAGTGGTAGGGGTTGGGGTGATGGTGGGCGGGAGTTGGAGGTAGTAATATGGTTCGTCTTCGATGATCACAAGATCGTGCTTGGAGCAGATGTCGTAGATTTGCCTTCTTCGCTCTGGGCCTTGGGTTGCTCCTGTTGGGTTCTGACCGGATGGCACCGTGTATAAGACGTGTGGTTTTCGCTTGTTGTCCCGTTCGGAAGGGCTCCATGTTGAGAGGATGTGGTCTAGTTCGGAGGGGATAAGGCCTTGCTCGTCGATGGGGACGCCAAAGGTGGGGATGCCCAAGGGGTGGGCTGTTTCCAAGGCCGTGGCAAAAGAGAATTCTTCTGTGAGGATGGAGTCGTTTCTGGAGGAGTCGCAGAGCATGCGGAGGGTTTGCTCTAAAGCACCGGTCGAGCCGACGGTGAGGCAGGTTTTCCAGTCGGCGTAGGGGGGGTTGGAGACGAGTTCCGTGTGTTCGGTTACGAAGCGGATGAGTTGGGCCGAGCCATGTGCTTGAGCGTAGTTGAGTGAGATGGAAAGGTCGTATTCTTTTTGGACTGGGGCTGAGGGATGGGTGTCGTATTTGCCGATGGTGATGTCTTGGAAGGTGGGGTGGACCTCTGGGGGCGAGAGAGTTGGGTTGTGAAGGTAATCTGGGACGGAGAGGGAGATGGAGTTGATGGGGAAGTACTCTGGGCACGGAAGGCCACCGCCGAGTGAGATGATGCCAGGGGTTTTGAGGTGGCGGGCAGCTTGTTTGAGCTTGCATGGTTCGCGGATAGAAGCTTCGTAGGAGAGATGATCTGTTTCACGTTAATAAATGTTCCAAAGTTGGTGATGGGGGGGAGACATACGGCTCATATCCTTTGCCATGGGCTTTCCTGATGACTGTTGAAGCTATGTCAGCTTGACAATAAATAACGGTTCATGAGTGGCACTTACATCCCCCTTGAAAACCCCTGAATCACACCCCGCCGCTGTCGGGGCCACCAACCTCCCCGCCCTCCTCCTCCTCTCCAAAATCTCGCCAATAGTCACCCTTTTATTCTTCGTCGGTGTCTCTGGGATATCTGGCAACTCAACCTCGGGCAGAGGTGAAGGGCCACCAATCACCGTCGCCTCGGCAGCCGAATCTAACTTTGGTCTGCTGTGAAATGATGCCTGTTGGCCATTGTTGCTTTGAGCTTTCTTATAATTTTTGATGAAACCCGGCCGAGACGTCAAACCCCAACTCCGAGACCGGGGCACCACAGCAGCGGCCCCGGAGCCGAGACGGGCAGCTCTCCGCATATTTGTGTTCCGTCCCGGTTGCCGTGCCAAGGACCGGGATTGTGTGTGTGTGTGTGTGTAAGTGAGAGTACCAGGGTTGACGATGCAGAACAAAAAACAAAAGAGAGCTTCCAATACAAAACCAATATCACTATTTATTTGAGAATGGTATCAACAGAAGATAAGAAAGAGATATATCTTGATGGAGCACGACTGTGCAACGTGTATGTAGCGTCAGTGATAAGCACCACCGGGACACGGCGGGGTCGAACTAACAACGGCTACCTTCGGGTCGAGTCACCCATCCCGGCCCGCAACAAAGCTTACCTGGCCGTTCCGTTGTCCACAAAACTAACAAAAAAGGGAGGATAAGGATGGCTCACTGACCGCTCCTTGTGACCTGTCTGTACGTAATTAGCTTTAGTCGGGAGAGTCCTCATCGGATGCCGTTCTCCAGAGGTATGCAAGATATGCATATAACAGTCGAGATGGGATGAGATGGCACGGATGGGATGAAATGGAAAGACACATCATAGATGAGTAAAATCTCATAAATCATATTCATACAAATCCCTGTAGAGGAAGAAAGCATGCCGCTGAGTGAGACAGTCTGATATATACCATAACCCAAAATCAAAACCCCGATCCTCATACCTGATATCAAGCCTTCTTGGCCTCCCAGAACCCAACCTTTACACCATCACCCGGTTGCAGCACAATCTCGGCCCTCAGGCACGGGTTGCCACCATCAATCTTACCCATGTAGTTGTCCAGCCTCTCGTACTTTTGAAATAACCTGGTCAACACGTATGCCATCTCGGTCAGCGCAAACTGCTGCCCGATGCAGATTCTCGGACCGCCGTTGAAGGGGATGTACTGCCATGGCTTGGGTTGCCAGACGGACCATCGATCTGGGCTGAAGACATCGACTGGGGCGAAGTTGGCGGATACGGGGGGATAGAGGTCTTCACGGCGTTGCATGACGAGAGTGGAGTAGGCGATGGGTGTATCCTTAAGGACCTTGACTGGAAGGGAGCCATCGGGACCGCCTCCACGGGGGAGGGTGGTATCTTTGAGCGCGAGACGGACACTGAGTATGAATTGTCAATATAATGTTCAGGTATAGAATAGGGGGGGCGGGGGGTTTACTAACTTGAAGGGCACAACAGGATATAACCTCAGTGTCTCGTTCATGACATTCTGAAGGTACTTCATCCCCTTGAGATCCTCATAAGTAGGCGCACGAGTAGGACCAACCACACGCAAGATTTCCTCTCTCAACTTCTTGAGAGCTTCAGGGTGGCGAGCGAGTTCGTAGATGGTCCAGGACAAGGTGCAAGCGGTGGTGTCTCTTCCGGCCAACAGGACAGCAATAAGTTGGTCCCTGAGAACTTGACGATCACGAGTGAACCCAGCCAGGGCATGCAGGAAGGTATAACCGGCGTCAGACTTGCTGGCGAGGTCGTTAGGGTCAAGACGGAGGGTCTGCTCGATGTACTGGTTGATGAAGGCGTTGATGATTTTCATGCCCTTGCGGAAGGAGCCACGGGGGACGAAGACGTTGAGGGGCCCAGCACGGCTAATGATGGACTGAACTCTTTGGACTTCGGCGAAGGCTTCGGCGAATTCTTGGCGAGGGTTGCTACATTTCCATCATATATCAGCCCCCTGTCCAAATGGAAAGGCTTAAGCTGTTAAAGCATACCTGAGAGACTTGACATCCTTGCCCAACAGGAAATCTGTCGCCGAGTCAAGTGTAAACCGGAAGAACAAATCGCTGATATCAACTGGCTTCCCATTGCCAGCCTCAAGATCCACATGCTGTCCCTCGCCATTGAGAGCTCCTCCGTTCGCAATAGCCCGGAAGAGAGTCTGCATGTGCTTCTCAAACACGTGCAGGTCGCTGACACGGTCTTTGATGAACTGAGGTCTGATCAACTGTCGGCTGCCATGCCACAAATCTCCATCGGTGGTGAAAATGCTGTCGCCCAAAAAGGCCTTCCACTCCCTGTGGAAGGGCTCGCCCTTGCCATAATCACCGAACTGGGTTGCCAGGATAGCTTTGATGTTCTCGGGGTCGCAGGTCATGACCACGCGGCGGCCAGCAATACGGTTCTCGACGGTTGATGAGTTGGCTTGTACAAAGAGGGATTTCCACATGGGAAGGTTCTGGTAGTTCATTGAAGCCTTGACGCTGCGGTAAATAAAATCGATACCTGTGTTGGTTAGACATGACATACACAGTACCTGGGACCGAGGAGACATCTTACTGAACGGCAACTTGGAGGGAATCCTTGGTGGCCTTGCGCCAGTCATCCGGGCAAGCTTGATTTCCTGCCATGCAGGCCTCAAAACTAGCCACCAAGCCAGATGTGCCAGAAGCAGTGCTGGTCCGAGGATCAACACTGATTTAACCGAGACATGCTCGATAGCTGTTTCAACGAGTCCCATCTTGGTGTTGAAGAAAACACAGAAGCCAACGAAGAAACGATACCCCGAACTAGCGGGTAGAGCAGATAACTCCCCTCAGTATCTGCGTCCTCTCAGAGAAGACGAGTAGAGGGAAGTAAAAGCAAACAGCCGCCCGCGACCAAGAACGGCTCACCGGTTGGACTCGGCTGCCGCCGTATATAGAGCCAGGTTTTCGCCGCAGGGGTCAACAGCTGTTGAGCAACCAAAGCAGCAGATCACCACGGTCCCTAGAGGGTACAACCGTATGCTGGCCGTATGATATGCGTCCGGTACGAGCGTGTCTGTGGTGATATATGACAATGACGGCAGAGACAAGAGTGTAAGCAAGTAGTGTGGGACACCAGGAGAAGTGCAGCTCCCTTGCTCTTTATTCCATCTGATTTTCCAACAGACAGAAAAAATCCTACCTCCCCAGGGAAGCAGGCGCGGGGGGCGGGCATAATTTCCATCCGTTGTTCCGAAATCCGTACGTAGGCGAGCCTCTGAGGGGTTCAGAAGAAGTTGGGAAAGAGCCAAGTTCAGTTGGCATTCATTGTCTGTGACACACCTAGCTCCACCCCAAGCAATGCCTACAGTAGCATCCTGGCGTCTGCGCACAGAAAGGGTCGGAATCAAGCCGACCAGCAGACCTCTCTCTCTGCTTTCTGCGGCCAGCATTGCGATGGCGGCACAGCATCGACCTTTGCGCACGTGTGGCCCGTATCCTGACCTCTCTTCTTCTTTGAGTCCAAACAAAGAAGCCATATCCCAAGCCTCGGCTAGCTGAAGAGAAGTTCCAAAAAGCTCTCCGATCCCGTGTTTTCCGCCTTTCTCGAGACAGAGCAAAAAGACTCCGTTCCTGGCAGGCGGGTCGGGGCCAACCCGCGCGTCATCTGTTGGGGGGGTGTTCGGGGGACTAATCCCAAGGCAGACAGGGCCGAGGCTCCTTTCTCTTGACAAGACCTGCTAAAAGGCGGGGGAAACGGCCAGTTGTGGGGTTGCAATTGCATCTTGGGACGTTGCGGATCGTGCGCGATGCATCAAGTGGCGTGGTTTTTTTCCTGTCGAAAGTGCATATCGAAACATACACTTCGTCGTCTGGATCTTTGTGGCAGACGTGAGTGGTACGGGCGGAATACAACCTACGGCAGTTAAGCTCACGGGAGACGAGCTCTCGGGAGCAACCCAGGAGGTGTAAGATGGCACGAGAAATCGCGTGGCTCGGATCCGGTGCGTGATTGGGGCGGTGTGGTCCATGTACACTGTATATAGTGTAACGGTGAGACCAGTTGTGCATAACACGAGCGAACTGTCGGTTCTTGTGGTTGTTGAAGATTTCCAAAATGTTCTTCTGTTCGGTCGTAACAAGGTGCTGACGTGAAGATGGGTTCCACCCCCGCAAACTGCCAAACAGCGCTAACCTTGTCACTATCGACCCCAGAAAACCCACTGATTCCGGCAAAGGCTAACCCTATTAGGGACCGTTGTTGGCCGCATGTAAGTGACTTCTTGCAAAACTGCCGTCACTGCAATCAACCTCACTCGGCCGAGTGTTCAAGATTGGATTTCATAACGGAGACTTCGCTATAACTGAATTGTCTAATTGCATTTGCAAACTCCGCATTGTTTCTGAGCTATCTCCAGCCAAACTCAGGGGCACTCAAACATTCCGATTCCCAGTGTCACTCTGACATTCCCATAGCCAACAAAGCTCACCAAATTTGGAGAAGCTCTCTCAAGAAATTCACATGAAAGTACCTTATACCCTTCCTCGGTCTGCCCTGCATTTTCCCCGCAGCCAATATACGGCTGAGCACTCCAAATCCAATCACAGCTTTGGCTCTGCATCAGGTAAAGACCAACAGACACAAGCTCTTGGGAGGACCAAATTGGCGTCAGATGATGATTTTATACTTGTAAACTAGCTGCAGCTATCCAGCTGGGCAAACAAACAGACGATCCCTCGGGGTTGAGCCTGCAAGCTGAACCGTAGTCCGTCTTGGAATGTTGAGTTGTACTACACAGAGAAGTCTGAAGGGATCTTATCTTGGACCTTTATTCCACACCAGTAACAACTAACACCCTCGAAAGACGCAAGGATGCCCCTCGGCTTCCGTTCGGCGCAGTCGTTACTTCTTGACACCTTGACAACACGGTTCCCATTTACATAACAATACTCGCAATAGTAAAGTATATACACTACTACTTCACCGGGCAAGATCATCCCATATGGCCGAGATGGAACTTGCGGAACAATCCCGACTTATACGGATCTGTCCCGACTAACACCACCACCACCACCACCACCACAGCACCAACATAGCCAAGCCACAACTCCAACCGCACTAAACTCGAAACTCCCTAGCAGACACACCTCACCTCAGCCTCACATAGCAAACTCACACTCCCACGGCTCACCCTGCACGCAAAACTCCTGCGAAATCGGGCTCGCCCTCACCCCCCTCCTGACCAATCTCTCCCTAAACTCAGTAAGTCTAGGAAAAGCCTCAATCTGGCTCCTGTTCTGCCCGGTATTATCATCAACCCTCCCGGACCAAAGCACCTCCCCCGCCACGCTCGCCCTAGGCCAGACAATACCATCCAGATTCATCGGATCAATCGTCTCACTCCAAACCGCCACCTCCCCCCCAAGCACAAGCTTCGCCTCCTCCTCTGTAAGGTTGGCAGTAGGATCATGAGAGTAAATCAGCCCCCAAGACTTTGTCGGTCCGCACCAGTCATTAAACGGATACCCCGTCTTGAAAGGCAGCCCATTCTCCCAGGTGATCCACTGCCCTCTTCCACAGTCGAGGTACTACATCATCATGTCAGCCTTCACTCTCCCCCCCCCTTTTTTTTTCTCTCTCCCTAATCAATAAGAAAGAAAAACTCACCCAAAAATTATAATTACTATCAATAACCCTATGCCCCATCCCAACCAACTCCTTCACGGCCCCCGCCCCAAGCCAGCTCTGCACCACCGTCCCTTCTCCAAGTGTAACATTCCACTCCAAAGGAATCTCCTCCCACACCACCGGCGTCAGCCCCTTTTCCCTAACCCTCTCATGCTGCTTATCAATGAACTTTTGCAGTAACGGCTGCAAAACCTCCGAACTATTCGACCTAATCCCCTCATCAAGCATAGAATCATTCCTATTCAACTCATCCCCCCCCGTGTGAAAATAAGCCGCGTACCTCTCCACCCTGGGCAAAAGATCATCAAACAACCTCCCCAAAAACTCGTCAACAGCCGTGTTGTTGAGCTTGAACGCCCCGCACGGCGGCTGGGCGCACCACCAGTGATACGGCTGCTCATTATACGCGACAATCAGCTCCGGATGCGACAGCGAGACGGAACCAATATGCCCCGGCATGTCAATCTCGAAATAGACCTCCACCCCGCGGACGGCGCCGTATTTCTGGATTGATTCCACGTCGGAAGGGGAGTAAGTCTCGCTGGGGTGGTGTGCGCCTTTCTCGGAAAGTTCTGGCATCGATGGGATGACAAGAGGCCAGGATTGGGAGTCTGTGACGTGGATGTGGAGGCGGTTGAGTTTACTCCAGGCCATGGCGTCGATTGTCCTGAGGATGTCCTCCACTGGGAAGAAATGGCGGGCCGTGTCGAGGAGGATGCCCCGGTGGGGGAACTTGGGGGAGTCGGTTATTGAGACGGGGGCGTAGGGGGTGTACCAGAATGTGCCTGACGAGTGCTGGTAGAAGAGCTGGGAAAAGGTTTCCAGGCCGCGGAGGATGCCGATTGAGGAGACGGCTGTGAGTTTGGCGTGGCCGGATTTGCTTAGGGTCAGGTTGTAGGACTCGTCGACTTCGCCTGCTAGTGGCTTGAAGGCGGAGCGGTCGTCCGAGGCGGTCTGGATGATTTCGAGAGTTTGGAGCCATTCTAATTTGTCGAGGTCGGGTTCGTACTTCGTGTTTGGCTTGTGGAGGATCCAGGGGACAAACTTGCTGTTGAATATCCCGGTGAGGGCTCTGGAGACGCCGGCTTGGACGATTTCCTTGCTGGTGAAGCCGGAGGGCGTGTAGCCGTAAGTGTAGGGGATCTGTTGGAAGGCGAGGTTTTCAGTTAATACTTCCTCCTCTTGGCCATCATCATTTATGTCATCTGAGCAGTGAGCAGGGCATTCATGGGGCTGTGGCTCAGAGGAAGGAATGGAAGAGGAAGACCAGCGTACAAATGCACCGTTGTATGTGACTTCAATGTTCTGATTCAGAAACTGGACGCCATCTCCTTTGGTGAATTTTTGAGGGGCAGGCCATACAGCTGCTACAGGGTTGGGGAAGAGGGGGTATAGCAAGCAGAGAGCCGTCACGAGCGACGGCAAACGAGAAAACATGTTGGGTTGTATTTGAGGTGGGAATACCGCAGAGATCGGGAATATTTGGGGGGGAAAGCAGGAGAAGGTGACCTTGAAGCTGCCTGTGGTGTTTTCAACCCCAAGGCAAACCAAGGGCAGGCGGGTGAAAGCAGGGACAGGGCAGGGCAGGCCAAGGCTGGAGAACAGAGGGAGCAGCAGGCTTTGGATGATGTTTATATAAATCAGAAATGGGCATTCAA
This sequence comes from Podospora pseudopauciseta, assembly GCF_035222475.1. Taxonomy (NCBI): domain Eukaryota; kingdom Fungi; phylum Ascomycota; class Sordariomycetes; order Sordariales; family Podosporaceae; genus Podospora; species Podospora pseudopauciseta. The sequence goes on from NC_085892.1 coordinate 3,427,872, forward strand.
GGGCTGGTCTTCCAATTCATGCATTCAATCGGTGTACCGCGAACGGGTATTCTGCCACACAGCCCGCGCCCGGATGGAGCTCCCGCATCCAATCAAGACTTGGTAGCACGGGATGATGGCACGGTGCAGGGCACCACAAGACCGACCCAGGTGTGCCAGTTGGTGTTGCTTCAGGTCTCAGCGGAATTTTGTGGCGTCGATGCTACCTGGTTGTTAGAGTCCAGATGATGAAGAGTTGTGTTGATCCAAATCTTTGAAGCTGCTGTGAGGGGGCGCAACGTTACGTCTAAACCAGGTAGCTGCTCTCTTGTTGGGCAATAGGCCATGTAAGTGCCGAAGGCCAAGTCTCAGCCGAAGCCACGTTAAGCAGCTTGCATGTGTTTTTCCCAATGTCGAGATAACCTCAGGAAGAGGAAGAAGAAGATGGCATGTAGAATGTTTGTTTGCGGTACCCTGATTGCCTTGATGTACAGATGCGGGTCCCAACCGAGACCTGCGGGGATCCTGATGACGATGATCACTTCCGGAGGGAGCTCTTCTCTGCCGGCCGAGATAGCTCCCATAGCCTACTTGATCAGTTGCTTACAACTGAACCCTGACAGCTATGGGGGCACAGTTTATGCGCAGGCAGTTGACGGAAGTTGTTCCAGCCCCGTTCTATTTCAAGCAGGTGGTGGTGGCTGGGAAGACAGTGTGTAACTGACAGGAGGGAGAGCTCGTCGAGATGCAGAAACGATAAGATAAGCTCACTGCTGAATAAGCACTACGAGTGAACTGGCACTTGCTCCCACTTTCTTCAATGACGCCATGGTCCGTGCCCTTCTTATTCTTCCTCACCAGCCCAAGTCACGTGAAAGCCGCCACTGCGCAAAACACTCACCAGCCACACAACTTGGAGAACTCATTCAGCCTGGTCGCGCAAGGTTCGGCTCACACAGTTGAATGATATTCGTAAAACTTTCCACCACATCCCCAACCACAAACGAACGCTTCTTCCTGCGATTCAACTCCCTCGGACCCTCTTATTCATCAGCCGAATAAATCCCCTCCTTCGCAAGCCTCGAAGGTTCTGCCCCGTATCAATCAGCCCGCGCACCGAGCGGTCGCGTCTCGAAGCTCCGCTGTCTTTCAAAGGACTTCGCCGCTTCTATATTCACAGCGCCCACCCTCGACTTGGGCCCGAACCAACAACAAAAAGCGATTTCATCTCTTCGCAACAACTGAACACCCCCGCCAGGGCAACTCTTGTCTTTCTTTGCGACAGCCCGAACCATCGGTCCTTCATCACCGAATTCCTCCTCTGCTAGCCTAACAGCAACACCACGCGACCATGTCTATCGAAGTCGCGATCGGCACGCCTTTGGCGGATGCCCTTAACATGGCCATCCAGACAAAGATTGCTGAACTTGGATGGGCCGGTCCCGGCAACGAGGGCGCTTCCATGGCCGAGTATTTCGTTCTCATGCTCGCCAACGGCAAGTCAGAAGCCGAGGTTGCCAGCGAGATCTCCGGCGATCTACTAGGCTTGGGTCCTGAGGACCAGAGTGTGCCTGAGTTTTCAAGGTGGTTATTCGAGCAGGTCGCCGCTCTCAACAGCCAACTAGGTGCCCAGTCTGCGCAGCCTGCCACTGGAAACAACGAAATGGACACAGCCGGGGATGACACAATGGAGGGAGCTTTTGATCTCAACATGGATACAGATGCGCCTGCCATCAATGCGTATGTTATTGTCCCTCTAACCAGCTCTAGAAATGGTTTGGTGACAGCTGCTAACAAAAGAGACAGACCTACCGGGCCAAAAGCAATGCGCGCTGGCGCTCCCCTCCGCGGCGGCCGTGAGAAGCGTATGGTGGGCCACATCAACCGTGCGCTTGATCGATCAGGACAGGATGTTCTCCATCGTGTGCGCGGTCAGTCCGGAAGTGAGCGGATTGGGAGAGGCCCCCCGCACGGACCGAGGATGGGAGTTGGGAGACAGCCAAGGACGGCAAACGCTCGCGCCACCAATATCGCCGCCGGGTTAGCCAACATGAACGGCATGCCTGGGCCCCCCGGGCCTATGGGACCGATGAACGGAATGAATCCCATGAACGGCGCTGGTAGCTTTGTGCCACCCGACCTGTACGCGATAATGGAACAGCAAAACCGCATGCTCCAGCAAATGCAGAACCAGCTCATGTTGCAGCAACAGCAGAATGGCAATGGGCGTGGCAAACCTTTCGACCGCAACAACCGAGGGAACCAGTTCCGCCGTGGCGGCGGCCACTTCAACGGCCACAACACACACCATCATCAACAACAACAGCAGCAGCAGCAGTCCTCGGAAGGGGCTCAGGGCGAGACAGCACAGCAAGGCGAAGACGTTGAGATGGGCGGGGCCAAGCGTGAGGCTCCCAACCCCGAAGAGACAGTATGCCGTTACAACCTGCGGTGCGGCAATAAGGATTGCAAGTTCGCCCATCAGTCTCCGGCAGCACCTCCCAACACCACGGTGGACGTCACGGATACTTGCAGCTTTGGGGTAGCGTGCAAGAACTGGAAGTGCACTGGTCGACATCCCTCGCCAGCCAGCAAGATGGCACACCAGAGCGAACAAGACTGCAAATTCTTCCCCAACTGCTCCAACCCCCATTGCACCTTCCGCCACCCAGCCTTCCCCGCGTGTCGCAACGGCGGCGAGTGCAAGATTCCAAATTGCAAGTTTACGCACGTCAAGACAGCCTGCAAATTCCACCCCTGCACCAACCGGAACTGCCCCTTCCTGCACGAGGAAGGACAGCGGGGGACTTTCCAGGACAAGGTCTGGACGGCGGACGGGTCAAAAGAACATGTCAGCGATCGCAAGTTTGTGGAGGAGAACAGACCGGAGGACCTCGTGCTTCCCGGGTCAGAACATCCAGACGATGCTGCTTCTCCAGAGGTGGTAGTCTAAGAGTTTGGGAGAGAGGAGGAAGGGGAGGAATACGGGGTATGGCAGACGGGCAAGAACGGAGGAATACCCCTGGGAATGTGTGGGTGGGGGGGAAACCTGTTCGTATTGTACTTGTATTATAGGAAACCACACCGGCGTTTAAGGGCAGCATGTTTGGAATCCGTAGAAGAGCGGTTTATACAGGATGAAACATAATGATAGGATTGTGAAGCGGGCAAAACATGGTTTCTCATCGAGTGATTTGCTTAATTCCAGTGAATACCGAAATTTCAATTTGATGTCCCAAAATGACGGAGAGCTCCATTTTTTTTTAATTAATCCGGTAACCCACACGCCACCTTCCTCTCACGTATCCGAATGGTGATTTGATGTTCACTTTAAGCCTTTCCACCATTGCCGACCACGCCCGCCGATATCTCTCTCTTGAAAGCTTGTTTCGTCAGGACGCCTGGTATGTGAGATGCAGTCGTCGAGTAACTCATCATCATGCTCGCCACTAGCCAGCGCTGCTTGGCGCGAAGCCAACGCTTGATCACATCCTCTCATCTCTCAAGCTCACTGCGCTCATCATCGCCACCGAGATACAGCTGCCTTTTGTCTACCACCTCGGTCAGGAGGCAATCGAACCATGGTGACGTCGATGGGTTGCCGACCATATTCGACAGGCCGCCCGCGTCAGTTGCGGTTCTGGGAGGCGGGCTGACGGGTCTGGCGACTGCGTTTTGGTTGGCGTGGTGGCATCCGCAGATGAAGATCACGATATACGAGGCGAGCAACCGGCTTGGTGGGTGGATCGATTCGGAGGAGGTCAAGGTGAAGGGGCTGACTGGGGAGAAGGGGAGTGTGTGGTTTCAGAGGGGGGCGAGGATGGTCAACCCGCAGCATTCGAGGGGGCCGTTGTATCGGTACGATGATTTGGCGTTTTATCTCCTGGTGCGTAAGAATATCTTTGTGTGGAAGTTGTTTGGGTGGGGATGGGATGGGAAACTGATGATGGAGTGAGTGTGTTGTAGGTTACCCAACTGGGGTTATCTGAGCAGCTCCAGAACGCGCCTGAGACGGAGGTTATGGGAAAGTATATTTACTACCCTGATCATTTGGTTCAGCTCCCGGACAAGTCCATGACCCTGCTGGAAGTATGGCAGACTTTGAGAAAGGAACCGCTTTTCGAGGGGTTGTTTCCGTCGCTCTGGAGCTTTGGGAAGACGAGGTTACGGCAACTTTTTACCAGCACTCTCAAGCCTCCTACACAGGATGCTCACTCGAAGAACGAACTCTCGGTGGGGGAACACTTTACGAAAATGTTTGGACGCTCCGACTTGGTCGAGAATGTCCTTTCGGCGGTCATGCACGGCATCTATGGTGGTGACGTCTGGAAGCTGAGCGTGCAGAGGACGCCGTTTTGGGATGTCCTCAAGGACGGGAGATACCCCCGGTTACCTCCAGCGTACACCTGGCTCGATACCCCAGATGCCGAGCTGCTGAACTGGGTACGGGGAGATGCATGCAGGGAACTGGCCGAGGACCATCTCACCACTTCGGCGCATTGGTTCCCTTCTGGCCTCAACGAGCTGACGGACGCGCTGGTGGAGTTTTTGAAGAAGCGGGGAAATGTCACGATTAGGTTGGGCCATCGGGTTACGTCCATGACATATGCCGCCAAGGCGGACCGTGTCGCTATCAGGACGTCCAAACAGCCGACCCCGATCACGTACGAAAAGGTCATCTCGACGCTCTACGCCAAAACACTCGCGGATATCTGCTCCCCTGGCACCCTCCCCTCGTTGGAGAAATCAACCGCGACTACCATCCGGGTGGTGAACCTGTGGTATCCAGAACCAGGCCTCAACCACCCACACAAGGGCTTTGGATATCTCATCCCGCAATCTGTCCCCTTTCAAGAAAACAGACATTTCATCCTTGGGGTGATGTTCGACTCGGACAGGGAATGGGTTCCAAACCCCCACCGGCCGGGGCAGTACATCAACCGAGGCAAGGACACGATCAGGGGAACGAAACTTACCGTCATGATGGGGGGCCACTACTGGGACCACCTCCCCCCGCATGAAATTCCCGACGAGCAAACTGCCATTAGATACGCGAAGAATGCTGTGGCGAGACACCTCGGCTTTTCGAGAGCGACGAATGACACTGCTGTTGTCAGCACGAAGCTCTGTAAGGATTGCATCCCTCAGCAGCTTGTCGGTCACCGGGAGCGGATGAAGGCTGCGCATGAGGAGTTGCTGGCGGCGTTTAGGGGACGGGTTGCTGTCGCGGGGGGGTCATATCAGGTGCCGGGGGTGCTGCCGTCTATTAGGGCGGCGCTGGATATTGCTAGGCAGATTAGGGGGAGCTTTCACTGGCAGGCTGCGACTAGAGCGGTGGAGACAAAGTCAATTACGGTGGGGGATACGGGGTTGTGGAGGTTTGCGGCGCCGGTGAGGTCGATGGTTAGGGTTGATAAATCGGGGTTTACGGCGTTGAGGGGGCATGATAGGAGGCTGGCGATTATAAGGAGGAAGCGTGCGGAGTCTGAGAGGGAGAGGGAGGTGTGAGTGAGTGGGTGGGTGGTGGTGGGTTTAAAAAAGGAGGGTGGAAAATTAGGTGGGGAGCGAGCGAGGCGGGTTGGGAAAATGGGAATGTGTATTGATAGGTTATGGGATAAATATATATAGATTTTGTTAATTTCTTTTGCTCTTTGGGTGGTTATTGGGAAGGTGTCTTGATATGAACAAGGAGGTTGGTCGTGTCAAGATGGGAGAAAAACAAGAGGGAACCATTATGGTGCCCCCTGTTTATCTTACCAGCGCCTCCCTCCCTGTCTACCGATTTACTTACCCTTCTTATAATATAGTAAAAGGCCTTTGAATTATCTTGTAAAGCCTTTTAACTATCTTTTAAGGCTTATTACATACACTTTAAAACTTAATAACTATCCTTGACAATATAATTATATCCTATATTAATGGTTGAGGGGGAAGGGAGAGGGGGCATTGGTTAGATTAACAGGGGCCTCCGTAAAGGTTCTCCCAAAAACAAAGAGAAAAAGGAGCAAAAGGTGAAGATCACTTAAATTACATAGGTGTCAATATCCATTACAGCTCAAGCGAAATACCTCCCAGAACTAGGGCTCAATCATGGGGAAAAAAAATACCAAGAGACAGACGAGCGTCTAGAAAACAAAATACTTTTCTTTCGCCCTCATCTTCACACTCACAACCACACAAACACCGATAAATCTCACATCGCTCATCATCACATAACAACCACACCCATCCCACAGGCATGTATAAAATAAAATCTCCCATAAAAACTCCGGTTTGGTATCATGTTCTAATTTTACCAAACGTCATCATCAAACAACATCAACCCTCGCCAATGACCAAACTCATGTTATGAATCTCCTTTATTCGTCTTCTCTCTTGATCGCCCCCAATGGCGATGCCATACCATGCCACACGTTTGCAATGAATGCATATACCTTCCCTCCAAAACTTTCTTCGGGGGTGTCAAAAAAAAAAGTCTTTATAAACACAAAACCAAAACATGCCACCACCCTCAAAAGCATAAAAAGATGTTTGTTCCCGCGGTTTATTCATCTCCGCTTTTTTGCTATGCCCCCCACCCCCAAACCCCCTTAACAGCAACGTATTCGCTTTTTTGCTACTTATCGCTGATGCCAGTTATTTCAAGTCCTAACCCCATCCCAACCTCCCCCGCGTGCCAACATCTAATCCAACACGAGCGCATTGGCCATACTACTCCCATAACCACCCTGTTGATTATTTCCCCCTTGCCTCCCTTGCTGACCCTGCCCCGACGCTCCCCGATTCATCATATTCGCCTGTGGAATCACCGGTTGCGGAGGAGGAGGACCACCAGTCATATTCGCCGCCGGTTGCATCTGCTGCTGCTGCCTCTGCTGCATCTGCTGCTGAAACCTCGCCGCCTGCGCCTGCTGGAACTGCTGCTGCGGTGTCGGTTGCGGAGGAGCGCCCTGGTGGTGCGGCAGCTGTTGCTGAGGTCCCCCAACAGCAACACCCCTAACAACCTCATCCACCAACCCAACAATCTCCTCCACCCCCCCCTCCAAGCTCGCCGCCGCCCCCGTCGTCAACCCCTTCCACCCGTTCCCCTTTTCGTTCCAAACCTTCTCCGCCAGCACCTTCTGAAACTCGTCATTTTGTTCAGGCGGAGGTGGTTTGGAAGAAGAAGAATCCGGGGAATCAACCACCCTCGACAAACTCCACATCAACGTCCCCTGCCTCCTCCTCGGCTTCACCTCCACGTTCACCTTCCTCCCTTGCACCACCCACCGAATCGTCACCCAGTTCAGCCCCCTGTGCAGCACCGTGACCACCACCCCCGGTTGCTCTACACCACCCAACTTCTCCAGCGCCCGATAGAGCGGTAGACTCAGCACCAGCCACGACGGTAGATTCTCAAAGTCAGGCGAGTTGGCCATTTCCCTAATGTAGTCAATAACCGGGTAGTGGGGATTGCCCCTTTCGAGATCAACCTTCACCCCCCGTTCTTTTGTCAGGTCGAGGCGGACTCTCCACGGTCGATGTTGTTGTTGTCGGGTATTGTTTGGTGCTTGCTGTTCAGGATTTCCGGTCGGGACACTATCAGTATAAGTAAACACGACCTCCCTCAGCGTCACACTCTGGTGAACCACCGCCTTCCCAGCCCTCCCAATCGCCTCAACAAGCTCAATGAGTTTATCCAGCGCTTGGATCCGGGATGTAAGCAGCGTTATGACCGTCGCCCCCATCTCCCCTCTCAGCCTCAACGAAAACTGCCCTATATTCGGGTTATAGTTGACGTCATGGTCGACATTCCCCTTCAAAAACTGAAACCTTTTCCGGTTGGTCACTGTGAGTTTCGCCTCGGCGATTATCTTCATCGGGCTATCCGCCTGGACACCCTTGAAGACGATAGGGATGTACTCCTGCGCCCAGCACAGCCCACGACCACCACCCTTGGGGCCTAGCATGTCTGACAACCGGACATACACCGTCGGCATCTTGATCTGCGCAGGAAGACTGTAGTTGACAGCCTCGCGAGTGGTGTGAGCCATGCGCTTACTATGGAGCTCACGGAGATCGGTGATTTGCGCAATCATGCCGGTCGCATAAAGGGTAAGGTTCTCAAAAAACTGATCCGAAAGGCGGAGCTGCTCGGTGGCCATGGGCATCTTGGTGTACATCTTGACCCGGGTGCCGGTTGCGCCTGGCCGTTGTTGTTGTTGGGGGTTAGGACTTTGATCATGTTAGTATAACGCTCGCACTGTCAGAGACGAACGGCCCGAAGAAAACTCACATTTCAACCAGCCACCACTGGTCCCCGCCAAGGCTCATGCTCATAAAAATGAACCATTGCGGGTTCCAGCCCACCTTCTTCATCCACACCGTCTGGAACGGCTCCCTCGTCGACGGAGGACCAGAGTAGACAATGGATTTCATCTCATCCATACTGAGCGGCGACCCTCTCGACACCATCCACCGAATGCTCTTAGCCCTGCTCATCAAGGCAGTGGTCGCATAGTGGCAGCGCAACAACTCCAACAGATTCGCACCCTCCTCGGCCGGGTTCGCAAACGTGTTCAGCCTCCTCTGTACGTCCGCCGCCATCGGCGACTGAGCCTGCAGGGTGAACGCCCCTGTGTAAAGATCCATGCCCACGGTAACATCCTTGTCATCGAGGACCTGCATCCTAAGCGTAAAGTCCCCGGGTGTCTTCCTGGACCCGCACAGCGTAAGCCTCCCCTGCTTATGAGTAAACCGAGGCTTGCTCGCAAGCTTGTTGTACATGGACGACAGCATGTGCTCAATGTGCCTCGAGATGACAGCCTCCAAGAGACTATCCATGCTGATATTGTCCACGTCAAAGCTAATATCAAAGTCCTTGACCTCGACACCGTCACGGAACCAACGAAGGGTGATGTAACTCGGGTGTTTCGGATCTGGCCTTCCATCCTCGCCTTTACTGCTATTCACCCCGAGAATAATCCAACTCTTGTTGCCCTTGGAATGAGGACGGTTGGCCCAGTAGTGGACGGCCACAGCACGATTCAGCCGCTCGACTTGCAAGCAGTCAGCCCACCTGCCCGCTCGCAATTGCCAAGCCTGCCGGGTGAACTCCCCGATTTTGGCGGTCAAGGTGAGGCCGTGAAGGTAGTGGTAAGCGCCCAGCAACCCATCGGTCCCCAAGGCGTTGTTTATTTTCGTTTCGGCAGCCAACCGGGCTTGCTCCGAGAGTGGCGGTGGTGTTGGTTGATAAGTCATTCTCAAATCGATGAACCAGAACTGCTTCTCAAAGTCATCGTCCCCAATCGTCAAGTCAACCTCGAATTCACCCGGGATAGAGAACGTGGCGACACCAGAGTCGATTTTGTAATCGGCAAATGGCGCTGGTATCCTTTCAAATTCTTCAAGGCTGAGTCTGGCGCTCAAGAGGGTGTTGACCTCCTCAATCCAGGCATCCGATTCCTCGGGTGTGATTTCTGGAAGTGGCAGATAGTCAAACTGCAGCAAGGTCATGTTAACATCGCCAGAATACGCTTCATCTCAACATAACAATACTTACGTCAGGCATCCAATGGATTTTCGGGCGGGCAAGAACCTCAAGCGCAGTCTTGAGATCTGGACTCGGAATCTTGGCCCACAACATATCCTGCTTCGTCTTGATCATTTCCCAGATCGTCACGCTAAACAACTCGAGCTTGCTCGCCAGATGAGTCCTGATGTCGATGAGCTTCCCAACCTGGTCCGCCTTTTTACTCCATTCCGTCAGAACCAGAGCTTTAACCCATCGCGTGTGCAGATCCTGTATGAAATTGAGAAGCATCCTCTTCTTCTCCAAACTTTCCGGCGAAGTATCCTCCTGTGTGGTGGGGTGGTAGTTGCCGTTTCCATTGGACAGGTTCTGCGGTAATGGCATCGACTCAAGCCGTAAGATCTGGTCTTGAAGGGCCCCGTGCGAGTATTGCGCCAGCCGTGAAAGCAGCATGTTGAGCGGTATTATCTCGGCCGTGATGTGCTGGAGCTCGTCCGGTAGTTCCTCCAGCTTCACCTGTGGCCCATTGCCAGCATACCCAGCCTCCATCCCCGAACCGCCAGCAACCCCCTTGCCCTTTTCCGAACGGTGCTCCTGCTTGATATTGTCCCCATTCACGCCGTTCGTCCACCCCTCTCTGTCGTGATTGCTGCGCACGCCATTCTGTGTACCGTTTTCCATCCTGAACGCGCCCGCCATCTTTTGCTGGAGCGGCTCTTTCCCGCACTGCTGTCGGCGGCTGCCGTCAACACACCCGTCGTCCAAACTGCTCAAATGTCCTCGAAAAGGGCCAGTAAACAGTATGGCACTTTCGCAATGACGTCTGCCGAATCCGACTGCCTGTAAAGTAATCCTAACAGGCAACACGCGACGTTGAACGCGTAGGTCCGGTAGGCCAGCGGGTTAATCGGTCACCTAGGAAGTCGTCACCATGGGGTAAAATGGCCGGTGCCAGTCACTCCAATTTCAGATTTCAATCGCAGTGACCGCGCGCACACACTTGGCAACTGTCGGCCGCTCGCTCGTTGTTGTTCGTGTCGGTCGTTCGTATCATCAAAGGTTCGCCGCACACGGTCGCGGAGCGCATGCGCCAACAACAGCCGACTAAAAGAAGAAAAGCGGTCCGGCAGTAGGGCGAAAATTCATGTACCGGCTGGGGGATTCGTCCTGCGACACGGAGGGGGGGTAAATCTTCGTATGGTCGTGGAAAAATCGTCAATCGGTCGGCTCCACCGAGAAAAGGTCGAAGGAGAAAGGAAAGGACTAGGTCGTTGCTCGTCGCTACGAGGGACCGCCCTTGCTCAAAAGCAAAAAGGCAGCCGAAAGCCAAAACGCCAAAAGAATCGGATGCTCGATGCGACAGGCGTACTCAGGGCAGCGGACGCGCAGAAGCCGGGTCGTTATCGACGTGGAAAGATCAACGGAACAATGTGCTCCTGGACGTCGTTGAGGTGCGAACTGCTTCTGTTGCGCAGTCGCGGTCGTGGGGTGCCGAGTTTCGTGGTGATGGGGCAGTTTCAATGTTCCAGTTCAAAGAGAGTTGCAGCTGGGGTTGAGGCTGGTTCGCTCTGAGCCGGCTGGGTGCCGTTTTTGCCTAAGATCCAGGGCATCCACTGTTTTCACCCCCACTTATTGTGCATGTTTTCAAGCCACCGGTATTTTCCAGGTAAACCGCCGGTAATTTCCACATATTTACATGTATCCGTAATCAGCTTTTAATCGACGTCAGTTAACCTACCTATAGAGAACTAAGTATTGCTGGTTATATATATTCACTTCTTAAATCAATGGTTGACGCTTCAGAGTCAAATCGGAACAATATTTTCATAATAATAACACAGACTTCGTTATTTAAGCCATTCCTCTCTTCCCACGAATGTTGGCTGGCTACCTATACCCGATCATCAAGAACACAAACAACCTTTGCCCAGCCCGTATGAAGGGGGAAAAAGACGGTTCCTCTGGCGTCATTCGTCGTTGTCCCTGTTCCCGCCCATTCCGGCTCGGCTTCCTGCCCTGAAAAGTCTAACCGAGACGTTTCTTTCCCATACAAAAACACCGGTCGTTTCTAATAACTGATATCCCCATTTGCTAAAAAATTGTCGCCATCAAGTTCGAGATGCGCTCAACTGTGTTGAAAGCCAGAGTTTAACGGGTGCTCAACCGTACTGTAGCAGAAACCTCGCCCCAGAAATAAAACGCCATGCAGTATGTGACAAGCTACTCACAACTTGTTTCCAGGTCCTAGAGCCGACGTGGTCGGCCACTGGTACCCAGCAGCGTCGCTGAACTTGTATCCGTACGACGATGTGAAGTCGTCGAGAACGGCAGGGCCACGCGAGCCTGAACATCACCAATTAGTATCTGAACTCAGTCATGCTGTGTATCGTCTCAAACGTACCATATGGGTATTCCATGGGGATGATCTCCTTGTTATCGTCCAGGTAGTGGAGGAGAGGAGTAAAGATGCGCCAGCTGGCGTCGAGTTCGTCGTCACGAACAAAGTTGGAGTGGTCACCCTTCAAGCAGTCCAGGATAAGCGACTCGTAGGCCTCGGGGATCTTGAGATCCGAGAAGCGTCTGCGGTAGGTAAGATCCAACTCGGTGACGACCGTCTGCATGGTCAGACCGGGGAGCTTTGAGTTCATCTTGATGTAGACACTCTCGTTCGGTTGAATGCGCATAACCAATTCGTTGCGTGGAATGTCCTTGAAGATTCCCGAGGTAACATCCTTGAACTGAACACGAATCTCGGTCTTTTGCTCATTAAGCGCCTTGCCCGCCTTCATGATGAACGGTACGCCATCCCACCTCTCGTTCTTGATGTAGGCAACGAGCGCGCAGAATGTTGGGCAGCGCGAATCCTTGGGCACTGTGTCATCCTCCTTGTACGAGGGCTTGCTGCCGTCCAGCGACTTGCCATACTGTCCAATGATGACGTTCTTGGGCTCGATGGCGGGGATGGCGCGGAGTACCCGCACCTTCTCATCTCTGATATCCTCGGACGAAAAGGAGATGGGTCTTTCCATGGCGAGGAGTGTAAGGACCTGGAGAAGATGGTTTTGCATAACGTCACGGATGATGCCAAACTCGTCAAAGTAACCGCCGCGGCCTTCGGTGCCGAATGGCTCCTTGAAGGTGATCTGGACATTGTCGATGTGGTGCCTGTTCCAGGTGGCACCGAGGAACGAGTTACCGAATCGAAGGATGAGAATGTTCTTGACCATTTCTTTGCCCAAGTAGTGGTCGATACGGAAGAGCTCCTCCTCCTTCCAGTCGGGCTCCAGAGACTTTTGCAGTTCCCGGGAGCTGGCAAGGTCCTTGCCGAATGGCTTCTCGACCTAGTTGTCAGGTTGGTTAGCAGGGTGTTGAGCTAGCTGAATTAGAGTCAACCCACAATGACACGGGCAACGCCCCTTGATGGGTAGCAGCACTTCTTCAAATGTTGCGACACGATGGTGAAAACACTGGGAGGCAGGGCCATGTAGAAGAGTCTGTTGGCCTCCTTCTTGTCGGACTCGAGCTTCTCGAGGTGCTGGTTGAGCTGTTGGAAGGACTCGTCACGGTCATATTGACCAGAGACATATGAGCAAATGTTGAGGAACTCCTCCAGCTGCTGTTCCGTATCCTTCGTGGGAGTTTTTATGTATGTCTTGATTCGGCGGATGTATTCGTCATGGTCCATCTTTGTCCGGGCATATCCGACGATCTTGATGTCCTTGGGCAGGAACTGGTTCCGGTACTATCGCGGGGGTCGAAGTTTAGTAATCTAATCTCGAGGCCCTCGGGAGAGGACTTTGCTAACTTACGAGGCCGAAAAGGGCTGGATACTGTGATGACAAAGTTAGCTCAATGGCTCTGGCACACACTCTAGAATTTCCTCTCTCTATGACACATACAGTCTTCTTCTTTGCGAGATCGCCGGACGCGCCAAGGACAACAATGACAGTGTTCTCCTTGAGCTCGACGGCCCTGTTCGGATCGTTAGCATAATGTCTATGCGCTCTCCCTCCTGTGACTGTTTCCGCCAGAAACTGGCCCAATCTCGTATGCTGCCATCGCCGTCTTGGGGCAAACCACCACAGAATGCAGTCACCGTCGAGATCGCGAGCGCGCAAGGCTCGAACAAAGCTATCCTGGTCGTCCTGAGCTCCACAGGAAGCAGAGCGATGATTCAATGGCGGGGTCCGGGACGGACTTACCCAGCAGTGTGCAGGTCAGCGGCCATCTTGTCGGTTGGTTCTGTCCAGCAGGGTCTTGTGTTCAAAAAGGCAGGGAAACGGAGCTGAGGGGATTTAGGGAAGCCGGCAGCAAAGAGGACAGAAAGTTTTTTTTGTTGACAGGAGGAAGGATGGGAAAACTAATCGGAGTCCGACCAAGTTTCGGGGATAATGGTATTTCTACCGCCCTGGGAGAGAGGGGGGTTGAGTGATGCGCAGACTGGAGCTAGAGCGCAGGGCACCTTGACGAGGGGGTAGCTTACTCAGGGTCCCCGCAGGCCTTTACGTACTTGGTTGCCCTGGGCCTTGAAGGGGGAGCTTGGACTGGGTCCGTGTTAGGACCCCTAACATGACATATCGTCATAACAATCGAGGAGTCCGGATGGCAGAAACAGTCAGCTGCTTGCAGGCCTACATGAAATATCTACGTGCCTCGGGACACCCCCGAAACGGGGCATCGCAAAGTGAAGTTTTGCGCGGTTGCCGCTCCCAGGACAGTCACCCCCTCTGGCAAGGCATACCCGGCGGGCGGTGTGGGAAAGACCATGAGCAGAGTTGGGTCGGTCTGATTCCCGGCCACAAAAGCTTTGATTCTCAGATACACTAACACTAACCGGTCCCGGCGCTTTGGAAGCTTGCGTCTTGCAAAGGCAGTGACCCAGAATCCCCAACGCGGTAATACACACCCTTTTCCCAAATTCTGAGGCCGGCGAGGTGCGGCACATGCCACGCCTATCTCAACCAATTAGACGGGACGCTGCAAAAGAGCGGGCAAGCATAAAGTAGAGGGCAGTTCCATGTTGACGAGATGCAGTTATGTCTGCCCCGAGATTCAGTTGCACAATATGTAGCATCAGTGTTTTGGCGGATGAAGGTAAGGTAGGGCTGCTCGTGGAGGCACCGCTTGCGACTTGTTGAGCTAGGTGGGGTATCCGAATCTTGTCGAGCTCCCCCCTGGCTGAATTTGAGCTCTGGCCACATCAAAGGGGGGGGGCCGCCCTCAACCCTCCCCCTCGTCACCCTCCTCCGCCTCCACGCCGCCTACATGTTGTCCGCTACCCACTTCTGTAGGCGAAGGAAATAACGCAGTCACAGTGGAGGACGCTGGCTTCGCCAAAGGCCGAGCTGCCAGTCAAATAAAACAGGCAAAATGGGCACGTTGTGGTGCGGAGGTCCCGGAATAGTTTTGTTGGTCAAGGGTTCGCTCGCCGGCAGAATGCGTCAAGTTTGACTCCCCCCACGTTGACACTTGCTAGCTCCGGTGAGCAAGCACCGAGAGACCAAAGAGAAAATCGATTCCATAATAAAAAGTTCCCACCCGGGAGAAGCTTCTTCACATCTGGTGACAAGTATATCCTCTCTTGTCAAGTCCGCGGGCCAGAGAATTATCCAAAGTCTCTGGACACAGCTGACGCACTTCTCCGCGGGGTTGAGGGTCTCCGGAGCCGACGCCCAGAGTCCGTGGTGGTCTCAGGAGTTCGGACATCCCACATCTGCAACCAACCCTTGGTCGGGCGGGCCAAGACTGACAATTTGGATGTTTTGGCCACTTCAGAATATCGAAAAGAATGGCCAAGCATACCTCCGACTTCCGGGCCGGCTTCGCATGTCGTGATGCTGGTGGAGTGCTTCCTAAAAAGAGTCTTGAGCATCTTCCCTGTACGGCTTATATTACCCGCCCGCCCTGCAACCGCTTATTTCCCTCAGAAATGCTTATCAGATCTTGAGAACGCGGCTTTGATTTTCAGCTTGAATTCCCGGACATCTCTTGACATGTTTCGAGCTAGACGGTCGGCAGAGAGGTCGTGTTCGGGGTGGAGGGTATGTTGAATGCTGTTCACAGCTGGTTGGTTGTTCTGAAGGTTGGATACAAACCATGCCCATGAGAGGGAAATAATGGCTCTAACAGGCGACTGGGGCCGACCAAATTGTCTGATTCGAGATTACAAAGCTGAAGCCGCGCTGAACCGAGAAGCTCAAGAGGGTGACGTACGGGGGCTAGCAGCGGCATGAGGATTGTCAGAGGTCCGGTGCTGTAATCTGATGAATCATCACTTCAGGTCCTCCTCGGTCGTCGGTCGTCGGTTGCAGGAAGTCCACAGCCGTTGTGCTCATCGCAGATTTTCTCTTGGCATCGAGCCAACTGGACAGGGATCAGGGGGAGACAGCACTGACAATTTTTGCGATTGCATCACTCGTGGCTGAGGACCCACCAGCCACACCTCGCTGAGTGCAGGGGCCAGGCGGGAGTGCCCCACAGAACTTCAGAGGTCGCTCCTGCCTGCCGAACTCGGCGCCACAGATAATCCGCCCCGCTAAACTGGCCCAAGCCCTACCAAATCCCACCATGCGAATTTTCGAATTCATTTGGCGTGCCGAAGGTAAGTGCAGAGCCACATTCACGTCGCCAAACGCCGGACCTCTAATCAGCACGACATTTTGCTGATTGCCCTTGACCGTGGCAAGGAAGAATCTCAGAGGGAAATCACCAAGCCATCAAAATGCCTACCGAAGCTGGTCATAGACGTGAGTCTGCCCGAGTATCCGCAGCAACAACAGCAGCGACATCGTCAACGCGAAATCTGGGCACCTTCATGGCCGCCGTCACGACAAAGTTGGCGATGGTCGCTGCTGGATTGCCAATCGAGTGAAAGACCATGGGCTAACATGTCTGATCTAGTATATGTCAAGTGAGTGAAACCCCACCGGCAATTCGACCCGCTGCGAATCGAACCGAACACCACGACGCAACATTGCGATTCAGAATTTCGAAATGCCCGATTCGACTCGATAAGAAGCGCGAGACTGACCAGATTCCTTCCATAGGGGTCGCCACCTGAGCTACCAACGCTCCAGGCACGCCGTCCACTCCAAGACCTCTCTCATCAAGATTGAGGGCGTTGACGACACAAACGCTGCCAAGTAGGTTGCGAATCGACTATGGGGACTACAGAAGGACAGGAGTTAACAATGGGCACAGCTTCTACCTTGGCAAGAAGGTTGCGTACGTCTACCGTGGTCAGAAGGAGGTTCGCGGCACCAAGATCCGCGTTATCTGGGGCAAGGTCACCAGACCACATGGTACGATATATCGGGAGCTCTCTTCGCAGCGGCTTTTTCTTGGAAATTGTCTCTTTGTGCTGACACTCTTGATACAGGCAACTCCGGCGTCGTCCGCGCCAAGTTCCAGACCCCTCTCCCCGCTAAGTCTTTCGGCGCCTCGGTTCGCATCATGCTCTACCCCTCCACCATCTAAATAGAGATGGGGGAGAATGGGCTGGGCAGGAGTTGGTCGGTAACGGGTGGTTCATGATTTCGGTGCATATGGAATTAGACAGGGACTTGACGAAATCAACAACGGACGGCCTTGCTTTCTAGCATTAAAAATCAGGGCAATCGCAAAAAATGACAAAATGCCATTTGAGGATCCGCAACATCTGGGGTGCAAAGGGATTTCAGTGCTTTGGGTGCGTTGCGGGATGGGACACAAAATCGGCAGTTCAGGGGCGGCACTTGACAAGAGTCTTGCCATGTCAAAAATACAACATTAATGGCCAGCCTGGGGCTGAGAAGAATCAACAGGTCTTTCCAGACGACGACAATTGTGGCTTGGATGCTCGGTTGGTTGTGAGCTGGGAATGGGGGGGGCTATTCTTGCCTGGGAGCTGGCCACGAGGTTGTGTTTTTATTTTTTTGAGAAGGGCCTTGGGTCAGACAGCACTTATCAGAACCACTCAGTCTTCCATTTTCTCAATTCGTTCTCAATATGGATTCTTGATTCTTGTGTGTTGTGGCGTGTTGCTAACCAGTGTTGGACAGAGCTTATCCAAGGGACAGAGCTTATCCAAGGGGCAGAACCCATCCAGGTTTCACCTGTGTGCAGTATGGTCGTCGCCCTACCCATCATCATCCAAGATGTTGATTAGACCAGTTTCCAGAAACGCCCATCATTAGTAACAAGATTGCCAGCCGTCAGCCTACTACCAACAACCCATATCTCAACTACCGTATCTCAAATCCCATATCTCAACAGCCCATATCCTAACAGCCCATAGCTCAGCTACCATATCTCAACCATCATATCTCAACCGCCATATCTCAACCACCATATCTCAACAGCCCATATCCTACAAATTCCGCATCCATAACCTCACAACCCCCATATACCATTCCCGGCGGAATCTTGCAATCGATCTTATATCCTTGCCTAGGTCTCCCCCATCTCACCTGACCACAACGAAACTCGCAGGCGGGTTGCTGGTCTTTGAGGCTTGTTGCTCACATGTTACAGACTCTTTTGTTTCTCCCACCACCGCCAACGTTGGTGGAGTGAGGAGGGTCTTCTTGGCTTCTTCGTTTTCTTGTTTACAGGGGGGCAATATCATTTCATTTAGGTAGGTACCTAGGCTGACTTGATGATTGATGTATACTGACAGTCCTGTAATATATATATATATATATATTCATACATACATGATCTTGCAATATCAAGTCTCTTCTCTCTGTCCGCTTCAATACTTACCCTTATTAGCTGGCGAGGGGGATATGTTTTGAAATGCCACAGGCCGTTTTTACGTGCGTTCTTCCTGTGAGATTGGGTTGAGATACAAGGGCGGGGCAAGGCGGTGGAGGCGTGGTGCAACGGGTGGTTTTGCTGTGGGAGGGGAGGGGAGGGGAGGGGAGGGTAGGTGGGTGTTTGTGTTGCGGTGGGATGAGGCTCTGATGGTTGTTATTGTTGAGGTGGTCGAGTTCCTACCTACCTAGGTGTTTATGCGGAATATTGTGCATGCTGTCTGGGGCAGGCTGGTGGGCAGTGAAATTGAGGCAGTGCTGTCCTGTGATTCTTCAGCGAGAAAAGAGGTGGCAAAGAAAACAAGATGTGAAGGGTCAGTCAAAGTTGATCAATCATATCGCTTTTTCCGTTCGTGCTGGAATGTACCTACCTATCCCTGTGCTACACAGTTCATCTCAGCGTGAAGTGGTTACAGCGCCTAATATCAGGGTGGACTTGAGGAAACGAAACACAGGTACAGCAGGTGGATGGGCTGAGAGGTAAAGGTTTTTTATTCCCCGATCTCACCTTTCTTTCGGCATCTCTGTTTGTTTGTTTGCGTTTAGGTTGGTGTTTTTTGTCATTTGGTCTGATGCTGGTTCTCGGTCGAAATGGAGATTCAGATCTTGTGTCATTTACCCCCTCCCCCTCCCCTTGTGTCTATGTCTCTGTGTCGTCCAGAGTCAAAAAGTCCAAAGTGTCACTTTGGAACATGCGACAGGTGGTCTCGTCTCAAAGCAAGACGACATCGGCCTTTCTCAGCCCACCCATGGAAGCTGAGATGGAAGACGACAGACCCTTTGTGTTACTTACTTGATATGAGCAGCGCCACGGGCGCCTCATTTGTTTTGGATCAGTTCCCGAACAGCTGGGATGGGATCGACAATCAGGCTGGCTAGCTTCGGCAGATAGGTTTCTCAACAGTCGGCCGGGGTTCACGGCCCTGGTCACGGTCACGGACCTGGTGTTCATCATGGGTGTGGCTTGCTTGAGATGATGCGTCTGAGACTAGGGTTAGACACTGAGAGGGGGGTTGGCGAAAGACGAAAGCAGAGGTGTCTCGGTTTACGATAACGACATTTTGGTCTTCTCGAACGATCTATGTGATGGCCGGGCCGAGGTGGAGGGTGATGGCGGCATGGTGTGCGGCCGGGGATGCAGCCAGGAGCACATAATACGGCGCCACGACGCCACAGTGAAAGATGTAAAAGTCCAAGTAGCTGACTTTATATCTTCAGTTTCTCCAGCTCTTTTTGCTGGATGGGTTTCGCTGAAGCCTTATGCCCATGCTGGAGAGTAAAACTTGACTTGAAAAAGCACCAGCGGGCTGGAACAATATCCAGCGTGTCGGCCTTGCGGTTAAGCTCTCTGCATCAAGCCCACCCAGGCCATCCCGCTAGTTCCCGGGCCTGGGGTTCCCACGTTGCCAAACAACTGGATACGCATTGGTCGTCCCCATTCGATCGAAGACAACCACGTTCTCGTGTTGATCCGACTGGGGAAGAGTGGGGTCATGATTGACAGATTGACAGGAGCTAGAAGCAAGATCATCGCCCTGTGAAGCCTGCTTCTTGTGCTTCCATCCTCTCAGGGCCTGGTTGGTTCGATCGACTCTGGGAAACGACGTGTATGATAACTTGTCTCAAAAAGACTAGGAAAAACCTGCTTTCTGGGAAACAGGCTCAAGTCAAGGAAGCATATTGCTACTTTACCCCTTTTCTTTACGTACCAAGAAACTAAATGGGTACACCGGAAATTTGAAAGGTTGGAAAGAGGCAAAAGGTGGTGATATATGCGGGCGGTGTTTTGTTGTGACTTGATGTCCGGCTCCGTGCCAGACTCTATGGTTATTCTGGCCCACCGTTGTTGACTTTGTTGTTGTTACCTTTCAAACCTTGGTTACGTGTAAAGCGTGTACTACCTACCTTTATGCAGCGATAAGGCAATGAGTAGGGAGGGAGGGTGGCTTCACAACCAGAAAACCTGAAGCTGCAATGCTACCCTCTCCCGCCCCCCCACCGTTGAAAGATGGCTCTTGTATCCACGAGTCGGGTAGTTTGGTATGGTGCCGAAGTTGAAAAGGGATAAGCCCAATCCTTTTCCAGAAATGCGTACCAACTTAGATCGGGATTCGAGTGTGCCAACACAGCAGTTGTGGCATGGACGTTGGAATATATTTCTTGGCTGGCCGTGAATCAGTCGTTTACCCCTCATGTTGAAGATCGAACGTCATCGTCATAATCCTGTCAGCGCTCCATCCAACATCCAGGAGAAAACTCTCGGCTCGGGATGCTCGTCCGGGCGCACGCTCTAGGCTGGCAGCATCCCCCTTTTCGCGCCGCAGGAAACAAGAGGGAGCTAGTTGTGCTGACACCACAGCGGTGGCTACCTCGTCGAGGACCTGCAGCTTGAACCTGTCGTGCAGTTCTGGTCCGTACCGTGTCGGACGGATTCTAAATTTCTGTGGGACGCAGGGTACCCTAAGATAGCTCCCGTCCACCGTCCACAACCGTCCAAAATGCCCAACTTGCAGCTGGCTCTCCCAAAAGTTGAAACTTCCGAGGGATGATCACCAGCTCAGGATTTGCATATTGATACAATGCCAAGGGCTGTATATAACGCTGGCATTTCTCACATGTCGAATTCTGCATCTGAGCCGCATGAGTGGGCTCGGTGGGATGGCAATCGTATTGTAGCATAGGTATCGGATATCCATTCAAGGAAAAAAAGGGGCACATCCCACGCTGTCGCTCGGTAACACGGGCGCCGTGTGTTCCTCTCTGGCTGGCCGCGTAGTTGTCTGAGGCGCAGCGAGTCCGTATTCTTTCCCCCATGGCGCCTGGAACGGGATGGGGTGAATAGCGGCCAGTCGTTGCCAGTCTGGAGATTGTCAGCGATGGCCGGCGATTGAGCTGTTGCAATTGAGTTGGAGATGATCTGTGACAGCACGACGCGCGGGGTTTGGGAGCGGATCATCCGGGTGACACACGAGTCTCCTGGTGTTCAGTGGATTGCGACGGTGAAAAACGGGGTTGAAATGGTGAGCTTGCAGAATGCAGACAGCAACCGCAAGCGGCAAATCATAAGCTGGAAGAGACCCGAGAGAAACACCATTGCCCGCCCTACCACGCGGCCATCCTCAGGTGCTTCTGGGGTCGAACTGCATTCGGAATCCAGCGAATCCATTCTTAAAGATATGGCCCTTCCCGCCACGCGATTTTCATCCCTCCTTTCACATTATTTGGAAACCTTTGGGCAACCAGTCCAGATTCTTATACCGTGGACTCCGTATTTACTTTCAAACCAGGCCGTTTCATCCAAACACTCTTTTGTGTCTCCCGTCTTTTAGCATTGAGCATTGAACCGTTCGACTTCTCCGTCTCTCTCTCGTTGTCCGATATCTGTCCGATAGTCCGTATCGATATCTCAGCAAAACGAGTTCAGCCTCCTCAATTGCTCTTTTGCCCCGTCTAAGTTCACAAACCCTAGGACGGCCCAGGCTTGGCACGAGCCACCTGGCACCTGAATCGGTACATTTTGCGCGTCAACGACTCCTGCATCGGTTTAGCGCCGATTCTTGTTGCTGCACTGTTCGACGCATGCAAGTCGAAAACTGGCACTGAAAGTGTCTAGTGCATTCTCCAAGGCTCGTATTTCAGCAGTCGTCCATTCGTTCCCCCCCAGTCTCACGCGTCGAAAAGACTTGTCAAAAAAAAAAAAAGAAATACATAAAAGAAGAGAAGCCACAACGCACGTGGAACAATCGCGAAGCGGCCCCCTGTTGCTTTTTTTTTTCTTTGAGAAGACCGAGCCAGAGCCACGCGAAGATCAAGCGCCATCCCAGCCCAGTCTCTCTTGGATTGACGTCAGCCAGTGGAGCCCAGTGTCAAAACGCCATCCGCTCCGCTGTCACCTCTCGGCACCTAGCGCCATTTACTCCACCAAGAGAGCTCTTTCTGGGACCAAGGCCAGCAGCACAGCCCGATCGATTTTTCCCATTTGCTGCAAGAGGTCGCCGACAATTGGCAGGCGGGAGTCGGGTTGTTATCTTTGGAGTCGATTCATAAAAAGGGTGGCAGGGTCGTCAGAAGTTCCAATAGTTGTTTGCCCTTACGCCCGGATATCCGGCCTTATCACTACTCCGTACACTACCACTTACTACCATTACTTTACCGCCCGCAACGCTACGCTACGCTGCCCACGCATTTCTCTACTATTCCTTGTCAGACCGCCTGACTGTTTGCTCCGTGAGGTTGGATTTGTTTGGACACCAGCATCCCACGCACAACACGGTTCCTTGATTTCAGCAGGAACCTGCGACAGGTTTTTCGTGGGTCCGTCTCTCGGAAAAGCTCCTGCACAATCAGGCACCCCAGTCCCCCGGCCCACTTCGGCGCGACAGGATCCATCAACATCACCAGAGCTACGCCTGCCCCCAGCATCTTTTTGTCGTCCTTGACCTTGCAAACTGCGATCACGACCCTGTCACCTTGCGGGCCCGTTGCAGATCCTTCTCATTTCCCATCTTCTTTCCTCATCAGCACGTACCACAGCGAAGCAATAAAGTTATCGCACCCCCCGCAGCGCCCGACAAGATGGCGACCGCAACATCCCAGAACAGGAACCTCCCCCCTGCGCCTGCTTATCAGTACCCTCAGGCCCCGCCGCAGCAGCAGCAGCAACAGCATCCACAGTACCAGCAGTCATATCAGCAGTCTTACCAGCAGCCCCAGCAGCATCCTTCCCAACAACAACAACATCAGCTTCATTCGACTCAGCAGCGCCCTGCGAACCCAACCAGGAAATCTAGAAGCTTCAGTCTCAGGTCGGACAAATCCCAGGGTTCTAGCAGCAATCAGAAAGCCGACAAGGTAGACTTGCACGAGACATCAGCCGAGAAGGAAGCCAAAAGACTTCACAGCAAAGCCGATCCCACCCTCGCAATGCAAGAGGCGGAACCTGGTATGTTTTGGTGTCTCCCTTGAGATGAGGAATTTTTAAACTGACAGACTCGTGTAGCACAGGTTGCCGCAAACGAAGCATCGTCGCTCGCGCCTTTGAGGAGCATACAACACAAGGATCTCTATGGCAACCCAATCAGTATGAGGCGCAAACCTGGGGAATTGTGACACAAAGTACTAACCATAATTTCTGGCGCAGCCGAACCTGACCGCTCTAATCCCACCAGAAGCCGCTGGGAACGACCATTAGACACAATTCGGAGTTTCGAGGCAGCAATTGATGGCGGATACAGCAACAGGAGGTCCATGATCCGGCCCGGTATGCACCCTGCACCCTTGGACATCTCGGGTGGCGGGATATTGACTAACGCATGCAATGCAGACCCGGATGCCAGAGCCAACCGACGAGCTAGCTATTATGGCAGTAAGTAATGCAATGCCGTGTAGGATTGATTTGCATGAGGCTGACATGTGGACTCTCAGATGGCAATGGTGGTAGATTCTCGCACGACAGCTACTATGGCAGCCGGCCGCCATCAATGATGTACCATGATCGTGTCGGTGGGAGCCAACAGGACCTCAGACAACATCACTACGACCAAGGGTACAACGGTCACCCGGCAGCTGGACGGCAAAGGTGGAACCGAATGCAGTCCGACCCGCATGGTAACAGGCCGGGTCCCAACGAATACGTGCTCCCCAGCAACCATCGGTCCTATGAGACAGTCACAACGGCTTCAGGGAGTGGTACGTCAGGAGAGCCAGCCGGGTATCAGACGGACCCAACAAGCAGCGATAATAGCTCCATCGAGCGGGTTCAGTCGGCGCCGAAGAGGAAACCAGCACCGCAACAACAGCAGATGAACGACTACGGCATTGGGTTCAGCAACAACTCGGTGTACCCACCACCATCGTTTGCAGTGGGAGCTCAAAGCAGCAGTTCAAGCTCGGGAGATTTGCCCAACTTTCAGCAACAGGCATCCCCTCCAGCGGTTCCCCAGAAGGGTTCGACGTTGAGGAAAACCACGACTGCGTCGCCACCTCAGGTGCAGGATAGACCCTCGCCACCGGAGAAGAGGAAGAGTTGGTTTTCGAGGAGGTTTAGCAAGAACAACTAAGAGGGGTCGACATTTTTGACGATTGCTTTTTTCGATGATATTTCGACAGTTTGTTTAAGTTGCCGCCGCCGATAATGTCGACTTTTTTGATACCCGATGGTTCTTCTCACTCTCGCCTTTTAAAAAAACGTCTGGTATGGATGTAGGTCTTTTGGTGGGGGTTTGCTACCGTTCAGATGTTTTTGTTGCATGGGGGCGTTGCGTTTTGTCAGGCTGTTGTGGACAGGCATATTGGCAGAGAGGAGAAGAATAAGGAGATTGGACATTTAGAAGATGTAGGATGTTCGACTAGTTGCGGATGGTTTGGCGTCTTGTCGTTTCTCTCAGCGAAATACTCGACTGGAGGTGGTTTTCTAGGACGGGATTGTGATTTTGATGATGAATGGGTTGGTTTGTGTTGAAGTACACATATACGCACACACACGGTTGGGATGGGAAAGGCAAAGGGAAAGGGAAGCACGTTAGGAAATGGGAATTTCTACTACTGCTGTACAAGGGCGTTTTTCTGTCGAGTCCTTTGTTCTGATTTGGTACATGAGAGAAAGAAAAATAATGAGAGGGATTCTTTTTTTGATTTTTAACATTTTGGTGTGTTCTTGCTGGTGTTTTCTTGTGTGTGTGTGTGGGTGTGATTTGGGGGGTTGAGAGATGAGATATGGTTGGATATATATATGCTGGAAAGCGCAAGGAAAGGGGGAGGGGGACTATTATGATCCAGTAGTAATGGTGAATTGAGGTGGTAAGACTTTCGGCAGAGATCCCTTGCTGTCGAAGTTGGTATCAATTTGTTGGTTCATGTGATTGAAACTAGAGACAAATATAGTTTACAGTTTGGACATTTGATCCCATGATTGATGCATTAATGCCACACGGGCTATCTAGTCCTCTCTGCCTCAATACTGGTACTCAATAGCCACATCCATTCCATAACTTTGCCACTCAATCCCCTCTTAAAGACCATATCGTAGGTAGTAAGTAGCAGGAACCATGTCCCATCTGTGTGTATGGGGGTAAAATATGGACAAGATAATTTTTAGTTGAGACGAGAAGAAGTGAAAAAGACAGTGGTCAACGATCCTTCTTCCCCTCTTGCTTTTGCTTCTTCTCCTCTTCTAGACGGTCGGACTGGTCCTCTGCCATGGCTACGAGGACGTAGCCTATGAGGACTACGTTTGCCATTATGGCTGCGAGGCCGCCGGCGTAGGTTGAGTTGCCTGGGGGGAATTAGCCGTATGTTTAATGAATGTGTCATGGGAGAGAATACGAAAGGGCGTTGTGAGAATGGGTATGAACAAGGAAGTTATGAGGGGATACGAAAGGGGATATGAGCCATAAGATATGGGAGGCATGGGAGAGGGCACACAGAGGGTGGTGTATGTGAGTGAGTGAGTGACAGAGCAAGGCTGAGCAGAAGATTTATAAGCCGTGTTAGTTACCTTTGAACAGAGTGTTGACGGTGGCAAAGTAAGACCCGATAGGTACGACCATCATGGCGAGTGTGAAGGCGAGGAGCTTGAAGATGACGGCTGAGGGGACGGCGGGGGTGATGTTGGACTTTTGAGCTGGGGAGGAGGATGAGAGGGAGTTTGGGTCGGGCTGGTCGAGGAGGGTTTTTTCTTGGGAGATGATACGGCGGGTAGCCATTTTGGGCGATCTTTGAGATTTGGATTGTAGTATGTGATGATATGGTATGGTCAACGGTGAGGCTTGCTTGATGATGTTGGTTCTGAGTGTGAGAGAGGTACGTATTGGGTAGGTGAGTCCGTGCTTAATTGGCATGGGAACATCGCTCGCAGCTCACGTGTCGACGTGCAGCAAGTACAAGCGCGTCCGGCCCACTGAAATTCCCGATTGACGCGCTCTCGTTTGCTTTTGCTGGCAGAGGTTTGTGGGGCCGGGTTTTTGATGGTTGAATTCTGAGAAAGATAGGGCTGTTTCTTCTTCCCTTTCTCTCCCTCTCTTTTGTTAAAAATTCTGGTTTCGGCTCGAGTACTGCCCAATCGACCGGTTACCACACCCAAAGAGGAGGCAAACGAAGGAGACATTGTGGCAATTGTTCGGCGTCCACTTTCAGCAAAGTCTCTTTTACTTGTTGACTTTTCATTGACTTTGATAACGGGGCGGTATCGGTCTAACGGCAGAAATCCCAACAGTCGCTACTACGAATGATCTGAAATTTACCAATTCAGGGGTGGGACATCATCAAGGACCCCGACTTTTCGTCCGACTTTCTCTTTCGGCGCCTTTGACTTCGGAGCACTCTACACATTGCTCCGTTGTCTTCTTTGTTCTTTTCTTTTTTTTTTTTTTTTTTGTTTTTTGAAAGATAACGATTGCTCCGAAGTTTACTCCACCTTTACCACCCTCAGTCGAAACCCAACCAGTCGAGACACAACAAAAAATGGAGTTTTCATCTTCACCGCCAACCACCACCCGACGCAGAGGTTTGGCATTCGACGACATCGAAGACGACGACATTGTGAGCGAGTCGCCCTATTTTACACAACCAACACAGATCATGGACAAACCTTCCATACGCCCCATGTCTGTCGTACCTTCCTCGCCCCGATCAATCATTGAGGTTCCTGCCTCTTCCCCATTTCGACCACAACCAGTTGCCCCGCGAATTGGCGGTCGATTGGCAAGCGCGATGGCTCCACCAGGCACCAGCTTCAAACCCCCAGCGAGTCGAACTGTGTCTACTGCTTCGAAGAAGCGAGATTTTGTACAGATATCAGACGGCGAGTTGGATGCGCCGATCTATGTCGGAGGAGACTCTTCCGACGAGGATGCCGAGCGAACACGGGGAGACATTCGACCTTCGTCTTTCCAGCGAAAGGAGCCGAGTATCAGTGTATCGACGTCATCCACTTCACTAGCCTTGAAGGTGCAGGTAGCTGCCAAGTCGGTATGTTTAACGTTTCGGTCTACAAGTCAAGTTACTAATACGGTGTGCGGGACAGAAACAAAATACACAAGAATCAAATGGCAGCACATCAAACCGCCACGGCCTACAAAAAGACTGGGCTTCGCTGTCTCCTTCGTCTCCCTCCTCGGTTGAGAGTCTCGAGTCGCTCCGGAAACCGTCCCCACCTAAACAGCCTGCACGACGGAGGCTCGTCCAAGGTCGCCGCCCTGGCCGGCAAGCAAGTCCCGAAAGTTCTCCGGTCAAGCCGGTCGAGAAGCCAAGAAAACAAGCTAAGGTCATTGATCTTGTTAGCGACGATGACGATGGAGACGAGGACTTTGATAGTAAAAAGGCCAAGGGGCGTCGATCTTCCCCGCAAGATGCCGAGGACGACGAAGATGAGGAGGCTTCAAGCGAGTTTGATGCCCGAGTCCTCCAGTATCTCAACACTTGCGACGTAGTGCAACTGGTCGCCATCGCTGGCGTCAAAGAAGACACTGCGAAAGTCATGGTTTCCCACCAACCATTCAAGGATCTAGAGCATGCTCGCCGAGTCACCCTTGCTCACAAGAAAAAGGGCAAGAAATCTGCCAAACTCTCTGTGGGAGATGACATTGTGTCAGCGGTCAAGTCTTACGCCAAGTCGTTGGATGCGATTGACTATGTTATCCAGGCCTGTGAGAAACAGGCCCGTGCAATTAAAGCATCGACTACTAAGTGGACGATGGATGAAACGGGCCAGATGAAAAACGATTCTCAGGCGGATGATGGAAAGCCCTTGACACCCATCAGCATGGAAGACCCAAAATTGGTCGACCTGCCCCACCGCCAGCCCAAGTATATGGAAGGTCATTGTACCATGAAGCCCTTCCAACGGTATGGGCTGAACTGGATGCGTCTGTTACACAAATTGGACTGCGGTGGAATTTTGGCAGACGACATGGGCTTGGGAAAGACATGCCAAGTCATCTCACTCATGTGCTCCGTTGTCGAGGATTACGAGAAGGGGAAAATGAAAGGCGACCGGCCATGGCCCAACCTCATCTTCGTGCCGCCCTCGACTTTGGCCAACTGGGCTGCGGAGTTCAGAAGATTCGCCCCGGACATCCATGTCATCACATACCAAGGCCCCCAAGCCACCCGTGATGACATTGCGGAGGAGATCCAAGATGATCCGGAAGCATATCACGTTGTTCTAACGAGCTACTCGCAGCTCTCGCGGCCAGACGACATTTCCAATCTTCGACGCATCCAGCCAAAGATTGCCGTCTTTGACGAAGGTCACAAGATGAAGAATCCCAAGACGAAGCTCTACAGGGATCTGCTACGCATCACGGCCGACTGGCGGTTGATTCTGTCGGGCACGCCTGTTCAAAACAACCTCATGGAAATGATTGCCCTCCTGCGCTTTGTGGAACCTAAGCTGTTTTCAGAGCACTTTGAAACACTGGAGGCGTTGTTCAGCCAAAAGTTCTCTCTGGCGGACGTCTCCAAGGGCGCAATCTTGGCCAGCGAGCGGGTACCCCGTGCCAGGACCATTCTCGAGCCATTTATCCTCCAACGCCGAAAGGAGCAGGTGCTCCAAGACATGCCCCAGAAGACGACAAGGGTCGAGTATTGCAAGATGGACAAGACACAGGCCAGTATCTATGAGGACTATGCGAGAAGATTTAGGAAGTCGGCAACATCTCAATCTTCTCAGACCGTCGTTGCGGAAAAGGGCAGGGACAATGATACCAACAACGTTTGGATCCAGTTGAGAAAGTCGGCTATCCATCCGCAGCTGTTCAGACGCTACTTCAAGGACAAGGATGTGGAGGAAATGGCCAAGGTGCTGATGAAGAGGATACCACAGTCGGAGCTCAAGCAGCCTAATCTCGGGCACCTGACGAATGAACTCAAGGCGCTGTCGGATTTTGAGCTTCATTTGTGGTGCAGAGATTACAAGTGCATCAGGTCGTTTGACTTGCCAGATGGGTCCTGGGGAGAGTGTGCCAAGGTGAAGAGCTTGTTGAAGTTGATTAGGGGGTATCAGAAGAACGGAGACCGGGCCTTGGTTTTCACGAGGTTTGCCAAGGTTATTGAGATTCTGGGAGAATGCCTGGCTAGCGAAGGGGTGGAGTACCTCAGTCTTCAAGGAAACACTGATGTCAGCGAGCGACAGGAACTGATCAACCAGTTCAATGCCGACCCGACGATCCCGGTGTTCCTGCTAACGACGGGATCGGGAGGTACCGGTATCAACCTGACGGCGGCCAACAAGGTCATCATTTTTGATCAGAGCGACAATCCGCAAGACGATATTCAGGCGGAGAATCGGGCGCATCGTTTGGGTCAGACAAGGCCGGTTGAGATTGTCAGGTTGATTAGCGAGGGGACGGTGGAGGAGCTGGTTTACAAGGCGTGCCAGAAGAAGCTGGAGCTCGCGAATAAGGTGACGGGCTGGAGCGCTGGACTGGATGCGGCGGCTGGATTGGAGATGACTTCTGGACAGATGGAGGCAGAGGTGAAGGAGATGATGAAGAACGGGGGGACGCCGCCGGATAGTGATTAGGGGGGGGTGGGGGGTGGGGAATGGTCAACATTAGCCTGGTGTTTTGTGATTCTATTAGAGGAATGGGGCGGCTGCGTCTTTAGAGGGGGGTCTATACAGGTGGTTTTTGTCGTTGGTGTTCTGGCGATGATGGG
Source organism: Podospora pseudopauciseta (assembly GCF_035222475.1). Classification (NCBI taxonomy): domain Eukaryota; kingdom Fungi; phylum Ascomycota; class Sordariomycetes; order Sordariales; family Podosporaceae; genus Podospora; species Podospora pseudopauciseta. The sequence continues at coordinate 3,457,809 of NC_085892.1, forward strand.
GACAGAAAACAAAACGTCGTCGTTATATGTGGGCATGGGAACGGTAGCATGTTGAGGTATTGTGCGAATAATGGGGTGTCATACATGGGGCGATTACCATAAAATATAGGTTATTGAGGGCCCGAACCAATCAAGACATTGATTAATCAACTGAGAGTTACACCATGACAACATCTTCATGTTTTTAGATCATGATTTGAGATGGAGATTCCTTCGGCTGCAGGAACCGAGAACTGGTGATGGGGTGACCCTTGTACAAGACCAATCGGGAATCGGGAATCGGGAATTGGGAACTTGGGGAAGCGGGGATAAGCGACAACTGCAAGCACTTGTGCGGAAAAGTGGGGTTTGTGGCTTTCACATGCTTGATTCAACGTTGTCTGACGACAAGGGATGGGAAAATGTGATTGTGGGGATATTAGTTCCTGTTCGCCTCAGGGCGGCCGAGTTGGGTGACCGTCACGAGCTAGGTTTTCCGGCGTGGTTTCGGTTTTGGGAACTTGGTTTTTATTTCTTGACAGGTTAACGCTCCTCCCTCGCCCTTTTTTTTTTTTTTTTTTTTTTGTTTTTTTGTTTGTTATTTTGTTGGATTGGTGTTTTTTCCCCCATGGTAACTTGAACGTGCACGTGCCACAAAAGACTGATTAAGTACTCCGTGTATGGCGTAGGAAAGGGTTGTTGGGATTTGGGAGACTTCGCAAGAAAAAGAAGGGAAATGGCGTTTCAGTGGTTCGTCGGTTTGTTGGGGGCGGTGTACACCATTTTGTTGTCGTCTCTGTTTGGGACTGGGAGTGCCGATTCTGGTCCGGATACGAGGATACGGTTTGAAGAGGTTGAGCAGCAGCAACAGCAGCAGCAGCAGCAGCAGCAGCAGGAGCCAACAGGCACGGCTGGTGGTGGTAAACGTCCCAACAACACCCGTCATCATCATCAACACCACGGAAGGGGGCCAAAGCTGTTTTTGTTGTCGGCGTGGGACATGCTGCTTGACGTGCTCTCTTTTTGGCGGCAGGTATGTCTCCCCCGACGCTCACCCTATCTATTATTTTCAGATCTAACCAACTGTTGATGATGTATAGAAAATCATAACCCACTACACCAACCCCACCCCCTTGACCCTCTACCTCTCCGCCCTCCACTCCGCCAGAACGTTTGAACAGTGGGAGGAGGCGGCGCTCAATCTGGATACGTTGCTCGGGCTGGACCTCTGGAGGAACAACCCTGTCTCTTCGCACTACGACTTCAAGCTGATCAATGAGCGGCTGGTGAGTATTGAGATTGCGAGGGAGACGGGGGACGTGCACTCGCTGGTTAACCTGCTGAGGAGTGGCTTGGTGAGGAACTTGGGGAATATCACCGCCACGAAGTTGTACAATCGGGCGTTTGCGGGGACAAAGTTTTTGATTGAGGAGTATGTTAGGGCTGTGGCGGAGGGGGTGGAGGATATTAAGAGCTTGCCTTCGCCGGGGGAGACGTCGGCGGTGGGGTATGTTGTTGATGGTGGTAGGGGAGTTCCAAGGGGTGGTGGTGTCGCGAGGCAGGGGCATCATGTTAGTTTTGAGGATAATAATGGGGAGAGTAGCACCGGTGGGGAGGGGAGCAGTAGCGGTAAGGAGAGGAGGCAGACGCTTAGTGTGATGACGACAAGGGGGGAGAGTACTGCCGCTGGAGGGGGGAATGGGACGCCAAAGGTGGACTGGGGGGGTCTGAGTGTTGCTAGCCCCCCCGGCGGTAGTCATTTGCCTGAGGGGGGGAGGATGGTTGCTACCATGTCTACGCAGGCGAAGCTGGATTTTATACATGATACGAGACAGGCTTTTGGGAGGACGGCGTTGGTTTTGCAGGGGGGGGCGATTTTCGGTTTGTGTCACTTGGGGGTGGTGAAAGCTTTATTTTTGAGGGGGCTGTTGCCGAGGATTATTGTGGGCACGGCGACGGGGGCGTTGATTGCTGCGTTGGTGGCGGTTCATTCCGAGGAGGAGCTGCCGAGGGTGCTGAAGGGGGATGGGATTGACCTGAGCGCGTTTGCGAAGCAGGGGCAGGATCCGGTCAAGCATAACCAGGGGTTAAGGGAGTCGATGTGGTCGAGGTGGGCTACGCTGGTGAGGAGGGTGCGGAGGTTTAGGAGGGAGGGCTATTTTCTGGATGTGAAGGTGTTGGAGGAGTGTATCAAGAGTAACATTGGGGATTTGACCTTTGAGGAGGCGTATCATCGGAGCAAGAGGGTGTTGAACATCACGGTTGCTACGGCTGGGCATGGGGGTGTGCCGACGTTGTTGAATTACTTGACGGCTCCTAACGTGGTATGTACCGCCCTTTTCACCCAAAGGCATGAGCATGGCTAACATCCACAGCTAATCTGGACCGCCGCCGTCGCCTCCAACGCCTCCACACCCACCTTCTACGGCCATCGTCAAACCAAGATCCTCTGCAAAGACTCCCAAGGCAACATCGTCCCCTGGAAGCCCGCCAACGAAGTCGACTTCAACCACTGGACCAACGCCTCCTACACCGAGCAAGAATCCCCCCTCCTCCGCATCGCCGAGCTCTTCAACGTGAACCACTTCATCGTCAGCCAAGCCCGCCCCTACCTCATCCCCTTCCTCCAAAGCGACATGCACGGCCCCTCCATGGTCGAAACCCGCAACAAGACCATGTCTGGCATGGCCTTCATCATGCGCATGGTCGGCCTCGAGCTCCGACACCGCCTCCGCCAGCTCGACACGCTCCAGCTGCTCCCGGCGGGTATCCGTCGGTTCCTTGTGGACGAGCGGGTGCCGGGCGCGAGCATGATGCTTGTTCCCGAGGTGACGGCTGGTGACTTTGTCCGGCTGATGGAAACCCCCACCAAGGAAACGCTGGAGTATTGGATCCTGAGGGGTGAGCGTAGTGTCTGGCCGGCTGTGGCGGCGCTCAAGATTCGCTGTGCGGTGGAGGAGGAGCTGGATAGGGCTTACCAGGTTGCCAGACGGCTCAAGGCTGGGGGGTTAAGGAGGAAGACGAGTCATATGCAGACGCCCATGTTGGGCGCTTTAGAGAACCCGGAATTGGGGGTTGAGCAGGAGAGGAAGGAAAGGTTCAGGGCTCATAGCGCCAGTGCGAGAGGTTCACCTACTGCATGAGAAAGTTCGTGGGAGTACTTGGGATAGGAGTTATCGAATGGGTTTTTTTCTTTTTTTCTTTTAGATGGTCAAGAGACGGGACGGCGGGGTACACCGTCAATGTATTTTAACGCACAAAAGGTGTTTGTTGTCTTCATTCCCGTTGTCGTCAACTAATACCATCAAGCTCCCCTGGTGTAGGGACTTATTCTAAACCTTGTCCCTGAAGCTATGGATGCTCGACTCTCCCTTTGCGATGTAGTACACCATAATCACACCGCCAACCTGGGAGGCAGCCAGGAAAGTGTTGGGATCCGAAACCGCCTTATCCCCTGCGGCGGCAGAGTCTCCCCAAGTTCCGTCCTCGTTGCGAACCACGCGCTGGAGCTTTCCACCCTTCTGCATGAAGTAGTAGAGATACAGCTTGGTGCCCTTGTCCGTGCTTACGGGAATCAGAGCAAGACCGGTGCAATCACGGGAGTCGTCTGTGTTCGGAATCACGGTATCTTGTTACAGAGAGGCTACACGTCAGCTTTTCGCTCATAGAAGAAAGAAAGGCGGGCATGGTGGTTCAAAAGACGGGGAGTTTTTTTAATCTCTTTATTTCTTTACCATTTTCGCTGGTCGACTCGACGATGCGGAGGTTGTCTTCGTTTTGGTAGACCATGAGCTTCTTTCTCGGCGGCTGGATCGTAGACGGCTGCGAGGTTGCTGGCACCCAGGGGTGGCTTGGTGTCGAGGGGCTTGGTGATGATGTCCTCGCCTCTTAAGCTGGACGACCAACCGATTGAGAACTCGGTGATGCGTGGCTTTTCTTCGGTCCCGCTGTGTTTTGTTCAGAGAGAGCAGTTGTTGTCAGTTCTCGACTTGATTCTTGGGACGAAAACATGGGAAGGGGATGGGTGGATGGATGTGGTCGTACGTCATGCAGTACATATATCCTTGGCCCTCGGCGACAGTTGTGGTCATGGCAACTCCGATCACGGTGTTGGTCGGGCCATCCGGTAGGAGGAGCTTATAGACAGGGCTCAGTTGGGCCAGACGCTTGGGTGCAATGGCATCGACGGCAGCGGTGCCCTTTTGAGGTGCGCTCTGGACGAGACCGTAGAGGCTGAGCTACGTTCTGTTAGGACAGAGCCATGAGCGGGGGCTTCTGAGGAATTCCCCCTCGCCAATTTCTCGTTGTATAAAGCGCTTAAGGAGCCCGGGTTCACGATCTTGGAGTCGACAGGGGCCGAGAGGTTGTCTGCGAACGCAGTGGCCGTGGTCTTCTCTGCGCCAACATGGTGGAGCTCGAGGGCAGGGGTCTGGTTGCTGGACAGATAGTAGAGGAAGACCTACTCTTTGTCGAGGGGGTTGACGAGACTGGAAAGCGGGCAAGACATGGTGATGATGATGTGTGGCAAAATGATTTGGGGAGCCCTGCGTCTCCCATACCATAAGGATCGCGGTCCAACTCTTATATACAACTAGCTGTCTTGCTGCCTCCAGCTCTTCTTTGTCGAACTTCACATTGTCACTGGAGCCCTCCTCAGCCACCCACAGGTGGTTCCAGGGCGGTATTCCGATTACCTTATTGGCTTTGCTTGCACCTAACCATGACGGGTATGAACTTGCTGAGGCCACAAGTATTGTTCCCTTCCAGTACAATCTCTCCGGCGATGAGCTCATGGCGGAATCTAGAACCGGTTCTTAGGTGTAATCCGACTCGGAGGCGACTGGTCACTCTACAATACTGAATGCAATTAGGTCTAGTGTCCACAAAAGCACACTCTACAGTCAGCTCCAGGAATCCAGCTCTGCTTTTGGGGAACTTTTCAGCCAGCCATTCCTTCATAGCCACCGTTCTGGGCTAGAAAATTCACCACAATGTCAAGATCCATTGGGGACATCTTCGTCACTTGCGGGTTAGGTACCTTTACGGGGGTCAAGTCATGGGTAGGAGACGAGAACACGAGCCAATGGCTTCGTGTTTGTCTTATCTATCTGGTTAGATGTTCCAATCGGTCTCCCGGCAGCTTGCTTGTCTGGAGCTTGTCCGGAGGTTGTCTGGAGGTTCTGGACTCAATGTCCGACAACACGCATAATTCACAACTCCCTCACAACTCCTCCACCCACGTCTAGCCAAGCGGCCAATCTCAACACTAAGGTTGGATACCTACCTAACATGGGTATCCGCGGGCCGGTGTGTTCCAGACTTTGGCACAATCTATCATCGACAAACAAACAGCTCAAGCTCCGTATTTGCAGCCATGTCAGGTGCCGCAGCGTCACCAAGAAACCTCATTCTGCGAAATGGGACCCAGGCGCAGAAATCAGTGACTCCGGTTGACCTCGACCCAAACCGGACATTGACGAGGGCAACCAGCGGCTGCATTCATTCTACCGTCCCGGGCTTGTTGCAGGCACCTATAACACTGATGTCGAACAGGATATCGCCAAGTACAGTCCATCTCCAGGCGAACGCTTTGCAGACATCCCGGCCCAAGACCAATTAGATTCGAAAAAGAGCAGCAAGAGCTTCACAGTCATCGCTCCCCAGTATCCCTTCCCCCCCGGTTCCCTGAACACGACATATTCAGCCCCAGCACATCAAACGCCTCACACCACCCTTCCGCATGTGGTCTTGAACGATCCCCAGCTGCCCTGGGAGAGGGTCGGCAGTGAGAGCGAGTTGTCAACGGATTCCCCAGAGCATCAAGATGCTCTTTCCAAAACAAAGACGCCTTGGTTGGCTGTCATTGTCTTCACGCAGGATGAGATCATGCTTCCTCCTGAGGCAGAGGCAAGCCTGGAGAGTCTCTTGAAACTGCCCAAATCTCCCAAACCTTTTGCGCCATCACCCACCTTCACTTATAACGTCAACATGTCGGACTTCATCCATAATATGGGGGAAAATAAGGCGCTCAGTACACCATTAACCTCCTTCGACGCGAGTGTTCATGATCCAATCTCAACAAAAGGCAACATCGTCTGTGTGAAAGCTGAGGTGTTGCAAGGGCTGGTACGGAGGTTTGATGACAAGGACCAACAACCAAACACCTCTCAAGCGCATCCCGATGCCTCTCAGTATCGATGGCTGGCCCATGTACGACAAGTTGATACGGCAGGTATGGCGCTGGCAGGCTCGACGACTGGACTCCTTGGGGAGAGGGACAGTCTGTTTTCTGTGGTGCTCTCACATCGCACTGGACCTCTTGGCCGCACTCAGCCTACCTTGGTTGTCGCCCACTTGATATCGATCGAGAGCCTGGAAGCCATGCCGTTTCCTTTCAAGACCCCTTATGTGGCTTTGACGTCCCTCTACAGCTGGTCTTACATGGGCCTGCCCCCAAATTCGGTCAGCCCTCACGATGCATTTCGACATGTGGGCGAATTCAACAACCGCGATGGCGTCCAGAACCAGCTCTTACGTGCGCCCCGTTGCCAAGGCAGAGCTGGATTCGTTGAGGTCTCAGGGTGACGCTGGGAAAAACGTGGCTAGCAGGCTAGAGAACGGGTACTCTCTGGCCAGATATCGCCTCCAGACTGGGGAGCAGACGATGTCCTTTTTCAGGGGACCGCTTGTCCCAACGAGTGTCGAGTATCCTCTGCAACCTGGCTGGGATCTACCATCCGCGCATGGCACCAACCGCCAGATATTTGACCGGCAGGTCGGTATCATGGATCTCTCTTACTATTCAGCCTGGCAGTTTGGCAGGACATTGGCTCTTGCAGACCGGTCCTTCACCGTAGCCTTGGCCCGCGTGCGCAGGCAGATCCAAGAAGCCGGCGTACAAGTCGCCAAAAAGGAAGAGATGGAAAAAAAAAGACTCTTCTCCGCACCAAATTGTCCACCATCAAGTCTCTGGCTGCCAGCATGAACCTCCTGGAAAGACTTCCTGCGAACGACACCTTGTTGACAGGCGATGTGTCCAACAGGTGGCAGGCAAAGACCGTACGCCGGGTAGATGTTTCCTTTAGCGCCATGGGTGAAGATGGGAGTGAGTCTCAGAAGGATAAACTGCAGCGCCAGCTCAACAAGGCAGCTGAAGAGGTCTCGGGTTCTTTGCAGGATGCGGATGCGCCCTCTGACGAGTTCAACACGCCGTCCTCTACCGACTGAATGGCGGTGCTCAAGTGGGTGCTGGACAGGAAGTACTTGGCAAGCATACCCGCCAATTACTTGATCAGTGATCCATCCCATCTCCCTCTCGAGACTGTCCGATTTTTTGAGGTGGACCGCAACTGGACGGGTAGAACTGATAGACGGCGAGCTCAGTCTGGCGAACCATCTCGAGAGGAGTGACGACATGGTTCGAAGAGCCATGCAGCACGCCCTCAAGCGATGTCTTACCACGGAGAGTCAAGGTCTTGGTCGGCCACGCCCTGTGCCGCTGTATGGGTTTCTTCTCCGATCCGAACTTGTCACAGCGTTTCCAGACATGGTTGTCAAAACAGAGCCGACTCCGCCAGCTTCGCAGCCTGTGCTGATCCGCCACGAGTTGCTCGACACGAATGTAATGCTATGTCTCTTCGACAGACCACCAACCAAGGGCTCGTTTGAGTCGATCACCCTAAGCCGGCCACCTCACCAGCCTTGCTTCTCAGTAGCCTCCGTACTCACCAACCAAGAAGATCGATATTACGCTCAAGTCAGTGTATAGCGGCGCGATCAAGGACCAGCCACGCGGCGGTGACAGAGTGAACGACCTCAAAGATGGGCAGGCTGCGTGGCAGGGAGGAGAAACACCAACAGATGCCAAACCTGTGGTTTTCCTTTGGAATGTGGACGATCAAACGCGAAAGGCACCGTATGGGAATAAGCCAGCTTTGAAGTTCCTCAACGCAAACTCTTTTGCCACATGGGCGCATGGCAAAGTGGTGGCGGGGATGAAGGGCTCCGATGGCCAGAGCAGGTACACGGAGGCTCAACTAACATCAAGCCTGATAGCGTACGAGCTGAACGGTCCAAGCTGGCAGTTGAAGATCCAGCTTGACCAGCGGCAGATCTCGACCGAGAAGAGCTCGAATCACCCCGACAGCGCTGCAACCTCTATGCCATTGGTAGTGCCAGACCTGTCGCTCGCAACACCCATCAGCAACACCCCCAAGACAACCTTGCGATCGATAGGAGGAGGCTTGCAAAGATCAGAACCTTTACTGTTCCCCCACCCCCCTCCCAACTCCTCCACCATAGCAACAAAGCTGGTGGCCCCCGCGGCGGAATCGTCCCCCTCGTCGAAAACCTTCGCTTTGAACGTACCACAAGCCGGAGGAGGTGGTTCCGGCCCCGCATCAGCACCTTCGTTCAGCTTCCGCGTCTTCTCCATCGACCAGTCCACCAGCGACGACATCCTCACCCCTTCTGACCAAGCCCAGGATCTCATCTTCTCCATCACCCTGAAAGACGCCGGAACCGTCTCCAAATTCCATCTTCAAAAGATCATCTTCAAAAGATCACAGTCTTTATCCCCTTCAACCGCACCCCAGAGGTGCTGATGACCGGATTATCAAGGCTCGGGCGGCTTCATGATCACCAACTTGCGATTCAACGTCGTCTGCAGCTTCATCAAGGAGGGCCCGCTCCAGTCGGGCAAGAGGCCGCTGAAGGTTGAGCTGCTGCCGAGGACGCATCTCAGGTCTGTGTTTGCGTGGGAGTGCCTGGACTTGACGTTCTTGCTGGCTGGTGTGATGGTGGCAGAGGTGAATAAGAAGCAGAGGCTGTCGTTGGATGCCAAGGTTAGGTTTGCTGAGAGGGAGGACATTGATGTCAAGATTGACATAGATAGGCCGCCGAAGGCACAGCAGGTAGGTAGCTGTCATATGGGTTGGGGGGCTCGACTGGATACATTTCTGCACATCATGCCACAAGGTGGATAGATACACGGGTCAGGAAGAAAAAATGAAAAATCTTCATGTTGATATATTTTGACACAGTGGCCTTGGATAGGTAGGTAGGTAGGTAGGTAGGTAGGTAGGTAGATTGGGCCAAATGAGTGTGGTGAAAGAAGCTGTGAAAGATCAAGCTTGAAAATGGCGGGTTTGTTGCGGATGTCTGAAAGTTTGAAGAGACAGGAGATAAGAAAGATGGATAAAATGAGATTGCTGTCAATGCCCACTTTGGATCTCCATTGGCTGATGGTTACCGTCAATTTCCTACCCAGACCTCTCCAGGCGTTGACCTCGGTTGGAGCTGCCGCTGTCAGCCATGGCATATTCAGATATAAATCGTCAAACCTCTTTATCGTCTCAGAGGGCGCCGTAGCCTGGAGAGGACTCGCAGTAGTATCCCACTGACTGAACGCCGCTATCGACTCGGTCCACGTGGCCAAAACATTCTGAGCAACACCCTCTTTGTCCTTCCAGTCCGTCTTGATGCTCTTCGAGTCATCCTCCCAGTATGGACCCGGCGGTACAGGAAGAAGAAGCTTGCTATCTTCAGGTGTGACAATGTCCGGAACTGTCGGGATGGAATGGGGCAGGCTTGCATTCATGCCCATGGCTTCGGCGACGTTAAACTCGATGGGTGATTCACTGCTCAGCTTGGCATCCGGGCCGTGAATGTCCACGCCCGTCATCAGATTCACTGTTCCATCTGCGGTGGACAACATGGATTTCTGATCGGCATCGTGACGAGAAGGATCAGTCGAAGCATCGTCTAGAGAAGATGTCAATATCAACGCGGCTCGGGTGGGGTTACATATACAGAACTTACAACACCCCCAGATCGCGCTTGAAAGGGGTCTGATCACCCTCTGGACTTTTCCCCATCCATCAAAGTCGTCCTCTTGCGCACTGAGACTCGCGAGGGAAGCTTCGGCTGTTGCTGGAGCCTGACGGTAGATTCTGATCTCGACATCGGACATGAGCGGCACCGTTCTCTTCATGGGCTTTGGATATGGACTCGGTTGCTGCCTCTCATTGGCCCAGGACCATTTCTTCGAGTTCTTGTCCGTTGCAGCGTCATCCTTCTTCACAGCGGTTACGACGGTGCAGTTGATGATGGCAAACAAACAGGACACGTTAAACGGGAATGCTGCTCCTCGAGCCACCCAAGGAGCGTCCGGGTGAGTCTCCTGCTTGCCGGTGGACACGAGTCCCGATTGGCAGGAGAAGACGCGTAGTTCTGCTCCGGGTTTCCCGTCTGTGGTATTGCCACCGGTCGCCCCCGGCATACCCTGCGTCTGACCGCCCTGGAACACCAGCTGGAAGAACTCGCCCAGGCTCAACTCGGGAGCAGGGTCTGGCGAGCTTCCAAAGTTGACATCGAACGTCGTCACCCAAAAGTCGACTGTGATGCGGCCGCTCAGCGGAGGACCTTCAAGATACAAGGTTGCCCCCAGCGTGGCCCCGACGGTGATGGAAGCAATGCAGAAGTCGATGACGCACTCCACCTTGACGGAAACAAACCCCCCTCGGCGGTGAAGTGAAAGGGCTTGTAGTTGATCAAGAAGTTGGCATAGGCGTTGAACCAGGCCCGCAATGGCCCGGCTCGCAGAGTGACATCAAGACGGCCGCCTCCCATGCACATCTTGGAGGTGACGGCGAAGTAGGCCTCTCCCGTGATGCTGATGTGGCTGCTGAAAGACCAGCTTATGCCTAGCCGTGGGGGCACGGGATAGTGGGCAGGCGGCTTGAAGGAGCGGTGGTAGCCGCCAATGGTGAAGACTTAGTCCCCTCTGAGGTCTGGGTCAGGACTGTCGAACCAGGAGTACATGGCGAACCCGCCAGTGAGGTGACAGTTGGGGTCCAAGACACAGGAAGCGGGCGTCAGTTGTCCTTCGATCTTCATGACCCCCAGGGCAACATCCACCGTGGCGGACAAGCCCAGCTCAACACGCACAAACTTCCCAGGGCTGGAGCTTCCCGGTGGTGGAGGAGGTAGATCGGCAACCGCCAAGCCAAAAATACCAATCTTGACCGAGGGATCAAAGGAGAGAACCAGCACGGCGTCCACCTTGAGCACCTGGAAGGCGGTGACTTTGGCACCGGCTGCTACCCAGAATGAGTCCACCTTGGACGTGATCACACCGCCGCTCTTGGGGTCCATCAGATCCTTGAGGCTGTCCATAGGATCAGACGATTGCGGGGGCGCGATCAAGGGGAAGGTTGGAATCTCGGCAGCGCTGGGCATCCGTATACTGGAGTTGTAGCCAAGTCCTGCCACCAGGCCTGACAGTTCGGCCCGGCCAACGGACATGAGAGGCCCGTTGACTCGACAGAACATGAATGCGGACTTGAACCTCCTGTCGGTGGCGGGATCAGTCATTTCGCCGTAGAAGCCAGCCGCTTGGAAGAGGTAGACATTGTAGCCGATGAGGAGAGCTCCGCGTACATGTCGTTGCCCTCGACGACCTTGTGCATGAAAGCACCGGAGATGGTCAAAGGAGGCTTGCTGAAGGAAGCTGCGAGGCCGCCGACGGTTACTTTGGGGGCTAGAAGGTTCTGGAGGCTGGTCATTTCGGTGATGGGGAATTCCAGCTTGAACCCTAGAAGCGCAAACCCGATGGGTCCGACGAGGACGGAAGCTTCGAATACAATGGACAGAGCGCCATCTTTCAGAGTGCCTTTCCAGCCGAAGCCAATGTAGGAAATGGACAGGGGGCCGGCTGACTTCTTGTAAGGGGCCAGGCCAGGAGGTTTGGCGTTTGCGTCGTCGTTGACAGCAGGTGTTGATGGCACAGGGGTATCTGAATCCTTTCCAGAAACTGGCTTCTGCGGGGAGGCTGGCGATGAGGTGCTGCCGAAGACATAGTCAAGGATGACGGTTGTGTTGCCCAGTGCGTCCTTGCCTGTCATCAGGAAATGGTGACCAGCTGCCAGGACGACGGTGCTGTCCTCCAGTTTCCCCTGCTGTGTTTTCTTGAAAACGAGGGGTGCGGCCTTGGACCCACGAACCTTGTTGATGACTTGAACCTCTCCATATGTCAAGCCCTTGAGCGTAGCCTTCTGGTTTTTGTCATCTGTGGCTTTCGGCTCAGTTGTTTCGCCGGTGTCTTGAACCCAGAGATACAGAATCTGATCGACTGGTTTCGGCACAGCCCCGATAAGAGGAATATCTATGTCTGGGATGTCGTTGAGGGAAGCTGACACGATTCGCTTGGTTGGCTTGGGAGCTGGCTTCGCTTTCTCAGAAGATGAAGCGGTGGCGACAGAGCTTTCTTGGCATTGGGTGTAAGAAAAGGAGAAGCCAAAGACGTTGAGGATCATAGAGAAGACAAAATGTGCGGGCAAGGGGGCCTGGTCTTTCCCAGCTGCCGAATCCGCTGCATCCTTTTGTTCTGGGAGAAGCTTTTCGAAGATCACGGATAGCTGATTTTGCGACCTGGGTCTTTTGAACTGAATGTTGTTCACGGAAGGTGGCAGCAAGTCTTTGGAGTCATTGCCCATGACGCCTCCAATCAGGTCTCCGAGGGTCACTGCATCTGGAGGTGCAGGAGTAGTCGTTGATCCAGGAATCATAAGCTGAGCGTCGAAAGACCATGTTTGCTGATTCGCAACTTCTTGGCCTGCGGGCTTCTTGTCCTCTGTCGTCTTGTCATCTTTCCTGGGCGGAGGCTTCTTATTACCATTCGTGAAGTTGAGCGAGAGATCTACCGGCCCCAGCCCAAGGACACCCTTCAAGGCGAAAGAGGATCCATCGCCGTCTTAACTGTTTTCTTTCCCACTTCCGGGCATGGGGGCTTGGAGGCGAGCTTGAGGTCATTGAAACACCGCCGATGGGAGATCTTCTCGCTGTGGTTTAAGCATTTCAGTACGGCTGATACATCGATCCAAGCGAGCCCCGAAGATGTCCAGGATGCGCAGGACCGGCACGATGCCCTCGTCAGCATCGTGACGCAGCAGACAGCTGCGGTGGAGGAAGCCAAGAAGAAATTCACAGAGGCTGTCGATAAAGGCCCGAATCCCATGTTCCCAAAAGATCGGATATCCATCATGGGGCTTGAACTGGACCCGACTCCTTACGGCGCCCAGATCCATGTCGCCGCTGTTGATAGCAGCCCTTCCCCATTCAAGCCCGTCACTCACAGACAGCTCCGGTTCACCAAGCTGAATGTGATTGATAAGTTTGGACAGGCCATCCAAGCGTTACAGCCACGCACGCCAGCAGTTACTGGCCCAATCGACGGTGTCGCCCCCTGCGTTGGCGAGTTTTACGAAGTCTCCAACAAGACACCGTCAGCAAACCCCACCGATGTCGGCGTCTCAACAACGGCAGCACCAGTAGAAGCGCACACGGCCGGGAAGGACGACGTCAATGGACTCTCAGAGTTCGTCCAGCTCCCTCCAAGCATGAACCAGCCCGCGCGACTGAACGCTCACTTTGTCACACGCGAGTCCACGACAGATCCCTAGTCTGACTGGCGTCCCACGGCCGAGTGGGAGGATCCCATATGGGGATGGATCATCGTCAACTACAGCTCTTCACTGCCAAAAGCGTCTTCTACCGCGAGGTGAGGCTGCCCGGAAGCGGAGCCAACGGCCGAACAGGAGCCGTTGCCAGTGTGAGGTGGCTGCCCTTCAAGAAAACAGACCAAGCGCAGCAACCAGGGGCAGCAGCAACAGCCCAGCTGGACAGACTGATCGAACAGCTCACCGCCAAAGACGGCATTTACGTCCAGGCGTTCACGCACATGATCAACGGAGCCCTCAAGCAGTCAGGTCTGGCCCCGGGAGAGTACGCAGAGGCGTTGAACTGCACAGTCAGAAAACCGCTCGCTCTGGTCAACATGGGCTGGTCCCTCGAGCTGGCTATGCCACCCACCAAGAACCAAATCCACCATCAACGCCAAGGACCCAGAACGACACCTCCTAGATCCGAACAACCCCCAAGCAGGTGGCACGTACCGATTCCTCATCAAGCTCGGCGACTCCCACAGGGAATACGACGGTTTGGTAGGTTACTTCCCCATGAGGCCGCGGTCCACCGACCCAAGAAACGTCGGATACCTCCCCCTAAACGACGAATTTGACCTCACCAAGTTGTACACCTACTCTGGCCACGAGGAGAAGAAGCCAAAAGACCCGGGCGGGACAGCATACCCCCTCCTCAAACTCAACAACGCCTCCTACCCCCGCCTACCAGCATACTGGCTCGACTCGGCAAAATACTACCAACCCCCCAACCATCGCCAACACCAACACCAAATACACCCTCGACAGCAACACCAAAGCTGCAAGTCCTCACCGCCATCCTAGACCCCTTCCAACCCATCCACGCCTACTCCGGCTTCTTACCCATCAAGGAACTCAAACTGCCCGACTGAACCTGGCAAAAAGCCCTCAACCGCATGACTGCCTTTTTCCACGTGGGGCCGTTGATGGTGACGAGGGACGTTCCCGCGTTTGAGACAACTTACGAGCTCAGGGCGGATTACTCGCTGAGCAGAGGAAAGGAGCAACAAGTGTGTGAAAAACAATCGGTTGACGTACTTCTTACCGGGGTGCCGGAATGGAATTGGCTGCAGCCGTATTACATAAACAGTAGAGATGAGCAGGGAAAAACAACAACGGGGGAGCCAAAGAAGGAGGACCGAGGTGGTGGTGGTGATGATGATGATGATGAAGTGGAGGAAAAGACAAAGTTTATGCATATCAAGGTCGGGAGGATGGATACGAGGCCGAGGTTTGAAAAGGGGCCGTGTACGGCTGTTGACGGGTGTTTGCAGATGAGGAGAGGTGTTATTCATGATGAAGGGAAGGAGAAGTAACGTTTGGGGTGGTGGTGGATTTTGGTGGTGGGTGGGTGGGAGGTTTGGCAAGCAAAAGAAGAGATAGTAAGCGTTTTTGCTTGTTTGCCGTGTCAGGCTTTCGGAATTTTTTTTTCACCGTTGCTGTCGGTAGGTATTCTCTCTTCCCCCGGCCCGGCATCGCGAGACAGTAGCGGAGTAGACTGCAGACTCGGGCGGGGATAGTGAAGATTACCTATAATATGCAGCTTTGAACTCGCAGTGCGGGTTGGAGGTCCTTCACTACTCTCATGTAGAGAGGCTCTGGAGGCGGCGAAGGGGGGGGGTGGGAGTAAACGGTTTGGTCTTGTTTAGCCGGGGCCGGAGGGACCGTTCTGCTTGTTTCATTCATCATTGAGTAAGTAGCAGTGTGTTGTTATATTATCCGAGGCCTCTTGCTCAAGGGGCAACTTGACTGCTGTATGTACACAGCAGCATCGGATCCTAAGTGTGCCGGTGGGACATGCCATGCTGCAGATCAGAGTTTTTTTTTGGTGGCTTGTTGACCTGACAAAGCAGCATATCATCAAGACCTTGGGTCAAGCAGCCAAGGGTGTGCGATGAGAAGCCATTCACAGCTGCCTTGAAGCCATTACAGATCAGATTCTTTTTCTGAAGGCTGGAGCTGACAAAGCACAGCTGAGGCCAAGAACCTGTAGTGAGAGCCCATTCAGAGCTGCACGAAAAGATGGCTGCTACATTGGGTGCGTCCTGCAGATCAGAGCTTTCAACAATGCTCAAGATTTTTTGAGCCACACGGCCAGAGCTATTCATGTTCATGGAGAATTGCCTTTTCTGGGAAGCCGACAGGACTTGTGCAACAGGAGGCTGAGGTGGTTACAAAGTCGTTAAGGTGCAGTTCGTGTACGAGGCGTGGTGGTCCATCGAGAAAAGAAATTGCCCCTTTTTCTCAGCGGTTCAGATTTGCAGCGCTGTTTCGGTGTAGGTTGACATGTATCTGCCAGCCGTTCTACAAGCCAATGGTAGCTTTGCCTGTTGTTGAGAGCTACGGGGTTTGTGGCACCCAAGGTGGCTCATGCCCTTCGCTTGTGTCAGGACCAATTTGGCTGTAATCATTGCCCACTCGGAAACTTCCTTTGTACCGGGGAGGTGCTGTCCTCAGTGGCCGCTCGGAAACTTTCTAGTGATGGTCTGTAGTACACGATATGTGCGAGTCTGTGGCATGCTGCTTGTGGACGGAGTGAGTGACGAACAAGCGAGAGCGAGGGAACATGTGGATGGCGGATGGCACGGGCGGCTTGTGGTGTGTTCCACGAGTATGGCCAACTGGCAGGCCAGCTCTCAAAGAGGTGAAAGCGAGGAGAATTTGATGGGGTTGTCCAACAAGAAGGTGTGTGGTGCCCCGGAGCGTGTACCCATTCCATACCTTTCTTCTAGAAGCCTGCTGCTCGTACATATCTCTGAGCTCGTGATTGGACTTGATGAATGTGACATTCCATTTATTCGATGTGACGTTGGGCGAACTCTTGAGGATTTCCCACAAGGGGTCTCAGCGCGAGAGGGTGTTGGCGAGGTAGGTACGGGACCAGGCTCTGGTACGTACGTTTTCTTGCCGATATTGAGGGGCAACGCAATCCTCACCGTGGTAAGATGACGAAGCCCGATAGTTTTTGCCTCTCCACCGTAGACGATCTTTGTTCTGCAGAGTTGAGAATGCGAAATAATAATGGCTTGTTTCTTCGGCCGAAACCATTCCGAACCATGATCTGTGACTTGCCAAGTTCAAGGGCCTAGAAAGTGTAAGAAAGCTAGTTATCACAGGTCTATTATTTCTTCTGGTACCAGCCGTTGTGCTGAAGACCATGACCAGCTGATCACACTCATGACTTGACCACGCACTGTGCAGTTGCCGCATGCATGGCCAAGAAGGGCCAAGGTAGTTCAGGTTGGGAATGGCCAGGACACAGGTGCTGGGGAGTGGAACGATCAACAAGACGGCCGGCAGGCTGGGCGAAAGCGAACGCAAGATGCGAGTCAACATGACCGGGATGCTTGCGGGACCAGGAACAGGACTTGGGTAGGGACTTGACGGGTGTGAAGTCCTGAGGTGCCGTGACAAGGCGTCCCAGGTTGTCAACCTGAATGACTTGCCAAGTGCTACATATGACAGGCGATTAGATATCGCGCTCAACGCGGCAGATGAAGCCGAAGAAATCAAGTCAAGTTTCCAAACCCTGCCTGCCTTTCTACGGACAGAATGGCAGGCAGTTGTTTGTGTAAGAGGTTGCTGAAAGATAGCCCCCAACTGTGCGGGTCTAGGTTCGCTTGAACTAAGACAACGCCCTGTAGGGTACACGCAGTGATCCACACGATGAACTATACAGTTCGTGGCGGTATGGGCTTCTCGGCTTTGTGTCCTCAGCTTTGATGAGCATTCAGACGTCAAGCTCGGCCCCGGACGATTTCCTAAGATGCCACGAGGTGGGAGGGGAAACCGATTGCTCTGTGCCCGAAAGACAGTGTTTGCGAGTTCGCGGAGCCTTGCCCAAGACATGGCGGCGCAATGCTGTGAGCGGCCACGCTAAAAGGAACCTTGGCGGGGAGTCAAGAATGACGAGATATGCCAACGCATCCCTCCTTGATGAGATTTGATTTCACCTTCTGGCATATAGCTATGGAAGCCACCCAAAGACGGGCAATGTGTAGCCCGTTTCAGAAGTGGTCATGTGGGATACAGACTCTGAAAATTGTCCAAAAAAACTACATTGTCCAATCAATGTGTTGCGGAACCGGCCGCCGCTCTTCCATGACATCGGCTCCATACTTCGACATCTGAGACTCGGCGCAATACATACAGAGTACAAGACGTCGGTCGAAGTTTTGATCCATGACCCCTGTAAGGGAAAGACATCGACCTGGTGGGACAGCAGCGATCATTCCGTTTAGTGGATCCGTCAGCCGGCGTTAGTGCAGGGGTGATAGCCAGGAGTGCCCTGTAAATTGCGCGAACCTCCCAAGGGTGCCCCGCCCATTCTCTGCCCACTCCCTCCAACGACACATCATCGACATCTCTACCACGACAACCACAGCGAGCTCAACGGAGCTTTGCGGCTCGGAATGGCTGGCTGACCGTGGTGCTTACTGGCCAATTCCTATGAGCGTCACAAATCAGATTTTGGGCCCAGAGTTGATGCCAACCCCACCAGTCTAGTTCCATGTTGGTGGTACTTCTGCCGCCCGTGGGTGCCAGGCTGTAGACAGGCCATGTTTATTATCTGCACCTGAATAAATCTCGATACAGATTTGCACACATGAGCTAGGCTAAAACCCTTCTTGGACGGCCTTGCAGCTTAGGAATTTTATTTCCCATTGCATTCCCAATCTGGAGCTTCTCAACTTCGCAGAAGCCAGACAGGAAAGCATTGAAGTTTTCTGCAACAAGAGAGTGAAGCAAGTCGGTGTGGTGGTTGAAGATAGCGGCAGTGCGTGTGGCTCGGGAAGGCTTGGATCCGCGGAGTGTTGCCGATAGCACCGCAAAGTAAACCCTCTTCTAACCGAACTCATCAAGAAGATGAGATATCGTCACAACTTCAACCTCTGTCATGATTCCGACAATCGGAGCTCTTTTCGACAGAACGAGCGACTCGGCAGGCAGTTCGCCCTGGTTTTCGTGAATGCCTTCCTGTTCACCTTATTTCTCCATCGGTTACTCGATGCCTGACCGAGCTGGCCAGTTCGTCATACCCGGACACCACACTGAAGAAAACAGCGGCTTCAGTCCGCAGTCATCATACCTCCGGCGATCATCACGGCTCACACCGTTTGTTCATTGAGGTGCCAAGGATGGCTATGTGCCTGCTCTGTACAGTGTTTCCTGGGCTCGCCGTTTACTGTGTCAGAGATGTACACTTCGACATCAAATGTCCCCGGGACAAGAAAGGAGCTTCCTACAGCCAAGACCACTCGTCTCGAAGCCATGGGCTGGCGGCCATCGTGTACCTCGCTGCTTTTACGAGTCCGGCGCAAGGTCAGAGCCCAAGGCATGGTGCCAAAAGTCCCTCCTCCTGAAAGAGTCTCGCGGTATCGTCACGACCAATCTTGAAGAACGGCAAGACCCACAGCGCCCACGAATGTTGGTGAGGGGGAGCTCCAGCCGTGCTGCAGCTCGCCATGATGGTTCGGTCACTGTTGCGGTCATTTATGATTTAGACCAGCCGGGAGACACTCAACCAGCAGGAAGAATTTCACGAGAACCTTCATCTCCCCGCCAATCATGATCGGTCTGTACTCAGCATAAACAACTTTTTCTTGCCCAGTGTCTCCTAGAGCGTATGTCTTGGGATGGCACAGCACATGGTATGTGTCTCGCACCGTGTCACTCCTTCTGCAGAGAGGTGTTCCGTCTGCCCCACCACCAGGCTACGCTACGCCGCCGGGTTTAAGGCCATGGTGGCAGCTGTTTGTACTTCTGAAATCGTAAGGACCGCCCAGCATCTGGATGAAGGTATTTCTGCCCGAATAAGAGACTTTGCCAACTAGCACTGCCAGCCGGCCTGACTGGCACCCCCAGTTTCCCCACAACCAAACATCTCGATGTCTCTGGACCCAGCCGGGGAGGTTGTTGTATCACATACCGCCTGAGCTTGCGGGCATCATGGCCCGGCGGCACGACGAGAGGGGTGACGGGAAGGCGGAGAACAATGATTCTGACTGCGAACTGAAGCGTGTCAACGGGTTCTTGCGTCGATGCGTTCTGGATACCAGCGGCCCGGGGCCGTGACAACCCTCTCTCTGCGATACCGGCACCCGCCTGGTCTTTTCTCTGACCAGCTCCCATCGTGTGACCTCCACCCCCCATCGTGCACTGGTCACTCTGTGTAACCCGAACCCAACCCCCGAACCACACCCCTCTCTCGACTGCCGGTGGGGCGCCATTTTGTCGTCCCCATAAAGCATCCTGCTTCCCCAGCTGTCCCCAGCGGATCCTCCATCCCAACCCCAAGAGCACACACCACCAGCACGCTCGGCTTTTTGTTGAGAAGCATTTCGCCCCACCGTCGTTGTCGTCCCTGGCTGCTGCCCAGTCTCCGGGCTGTTCCCCGTCATCCGTTGCCTCTTCAGATAACGCATTCTCCCCGCGTTCCCTCGCGTGTCAATCCAAGCTTTCTTTCCGTTAAAGTGAGCAATCCTCCCTCCTCTCCTTTCCTTTCAACATCCTCAACCAACACGATGCTGACCAGACATTGGTCAGACGAAGGCTTCCCAGCCTCATCCTCGAGCACTCACATTCACCAGCTCGCCCAGTGCCGCACACACACTGCCATAATGTCCAGCAACGACCGTAAACCCACACCCAGCGAGGATTGGAGCGTTATCTCCAGAGCGGAGGCGAGCGACTTCGTTGACGAGACTCACACTAAGGGGAGAAAACCTCACTTCAATGATGACAATATCCCATCGGGTCGTATCGGTCACGATGCTGCAACCTCGTTCGAAGAGGAGCTCGACGCCGTTGCCCACACCCAACGGGCCATGTCCAACGAGGACTCCACCGAGACCGCCGGGACCGATGACACCCAGATTCGGGTTGATGATGCCGCCGATCAAGCCTTGTCGATGCAAGCAACCTCTTCCAACTTTACCCCCAACGCCACATACCCCTCACAGGCCGTCTCCACCCCTGACAGCTTCACTCTCTCCTTCGCCAACATGGAGCTCCACCAGGGCATCTACTCCCACGATGTCGAGCGCTGGGTGGGCGGTGCTGGTGCTCCCCGTCTCGTCCAGCACCAGGCCCCCGTGAAGAAGGGTTACTCATCCAGCGTGGCAAGCACCAGGAGCGTTGTTAGCAACAGCAGCTGGACCCACATGATGGAACCCATTTCCATGCACGAGCAACTGAGGTTTGCTGGAGCTTGGAGCAACGAGGCTCTCGCTCCCTATGGTGCTCCGCACCCCGCTGGCAATTAGTCGTCGCTTGCCGTCTAGAAAGGTCGGCCGGTAGACTGGTTGGTCTCGCATGCTCGACAAACATCCCTCTCAAGACTTAACCATCAACTTCTGTCGTCGAGTACCATCACTGCCCTTCGCGCTCTGTCGCTTTCCAACCCGACCTCTCACTTGTCAAGCCGCCTTGTCGACCGAAGAGTCAGTCGCCCTCGTTACTAATGACAAACATGTTTCGCTCATCATTGGCGACCGGTTGCCAGCAGTTGCATCTTCTCAGCCGTCCTTCCCGATTGACAAGCGCTCGTCGCTTCGCCAAGTCTCCGGCTTGCCTTCGGTTTGCTTTTACCACTCGGGCAGATTCTGATCGGTAGCAAAGCACCCATCATCCACCGAGCTGCTCTCGTATCATCGTGTCAGCCGGCCGACCTTGTCATGCCAAAAAGTCGATGCTGTCTCGTCCTCGAAAGACTCATCCGTTGCCAGTCTCGGTCCATTATCGCCGCCAACAAGACCCCGGTCCTCGTCGGAATCCTACTCAAGCTGCTGCAAGACATTGGCCTGGTCGATTCCTTCTGTCAGTTTCTTCTTTTATCTTTGCGTTGTTGGATTTTATCGTTGTCGTTCAGTTGTGGCTTTTTGCTTTCGTTGCTTCGATCGAGCTTGTCGTCATGAGGTTATCTTTGGTATTGTTGTCATGGCTTGCATTGTCGTTACGATGTTGCGTTGTTTTATCATCGCCGGGTTGCCTTGTGGTTGGTTGTCGTCTGTCTTCGTCCGGTGGTCAAATTGATGGGTGGCGTCCTTGATACCCTTAGGCTCGGAGATAGGGCTGTGGCGTTCTCCTTTATTTTCATAATCTCGCGAAAAGGATAAAAAAATAGCACACATCCCTGTTTGATTAAGAGAAGGTCGGAAGGGAAGGCCGCGAGGGAAGGGAGGGGAGGGGGGATACGTTATCATTATCATGCCGGCATGAAGATAGGGAGGCAGGTTCTCTCCATCATCGATCGGTTCGCTAACATTGTCGACATGCATTTCGGGAGAAGGGGGAAATGGGTAATAGGAGTGTATAAACTGACTTGGCTTGGCTATCTGGGAGTTGGGTTAGAAAGGAATGAAAAGGAAAGGGGGAAAAGGGTCGGAATAAGCAAGCGTTTGTGTTTTGGAATTCTTTCTTTTTTTTTTTTTTGTTTGTCAAACAGATTGTTTTATCATACCTATATGGGATTTTCTTTTTCGTGTTTTATCTGAGCAATCAAAACAATCGAACTCCGGTTCCTTCTTTTTTCTTTTCTTCCTGTCAGCTCATCCTTTGCCACCCAACGGGCCGGTCCAAGCCGCTCGGCCGGGATCTTCGACGTTCCCGTCCATCTGATCTGTCGGTGCTTGCATGATAAATCCGCTTGGACTTTTTCCATACTTCAGTGTGGGTGTGGTGATGCTGGTGTACGAAGTAATTATAGGTCAACGACTGGTCACCCACTCACGCAACCTTGCCGTTCTCCAATTCCCCCCGGCCCCCCAAAAAAAACACTTGTTTTTTCCACAACTCCAGTTCTCCACCGATGTTCCCGGGTCCCGGGTCGGTTTTGTGGATGCGGGGATGGTAGGATGATGTGGTGATAGGGTAGCATTCGCCAACGGTGTTCTCCCGCGGTGCTCCATCGTGCTAAGACGTTTAAAGCCCATGAAAAAGAAAAGCCAAATTCCGAATGGCAACTCCTTCGGTAAAGCCGGTTTAGCCTGATATATTGCCGTCACGGTCAACTCGTGGTGCCGTCCCGATGGATACTACTGTTGCCGTTCCGATGGGGGTGGTGTTGTTCCTGCATCTTGTTGCTGTAGTGGTGTATAAGTAGATCGGTAAGGTAGGGTAGGTCGGTGTGTCGTCGAGATGGAAGGGTAGGTAGGCTCGCATTTCCTATTCGCCTCGTCGTTGTCGTCAAAATGGCAATTCTCCGGGGTTTCCTCCTCGGCCTCGGCCTCGCTCTCGCCGGTGTTGTTCAGGGCCATGATGATGGCAGTCAGTGGGTCGATCTATGGGCTTCGATGCCTCAGGAGGTAGAACCGCATAATCTGCCGCCTGCGCCGTTTGTAAGTTCCTTTTCCACATCAAACATACCTTTCTTCTTGTATCGAGAGATTCTTGCTGACCCATCCCCTGTTCCAGACCGGCGAGGACTCCATCTACACCAACACCACCATCCGCCAAACCATCCACCTCACCCAACCCGCCCCCCACATCCGCCTCTCCCTCTCCAACGAATTCGGCGGCCCCTCTGCCGATCTCCACATCTCCGCCGTCACCATCGCCCTCCCCCTCAACGGCACGGCCGGCTCCCCCTCCGTCCAGCCCAGAACTCTCCGCCAAGTCACCTTCTCGGGCGGAAGCAAATCCTTCACCATCCCCAACGGTGCCATCGCCATCTCGGACCCCATCAGAAACCTCAACGTCAAAGCCGAGACCAACCTCGCCGTCACAATCTACATCCAGCAAGGCCAGCAAGGCAAGCGAATCTCCGGCCACCCAGGCAGCCGAACAAGCAGCTGGTTCATCAACGGCGACCACACCAAAGCAGCCGACTTGCCATCCGAGGCGGTGAGGGTAGACCGGTGGTTCATCCTCTCCGCGGTCGAAGGCTGGGTAGACAAGAAAAGAACCCTCGGGAGCCTGGTCATCATCGGCGACAGCATCACCGACGGCCGCGGGTCAACCACAAACGGCAACGACCGTTGGCCCGACCAACTCCTCCGCCGGCTCGAATCCCAACGTCGCGGCGGTTCAGGAATGAGCGTCATCAACCAAGCCGCCGGAGGCAACAGGGTCCTAGCCGACGGGCTCGGACCCAACGCGCTGGGCCGGATAGCAAGGGACGTCCTCGCTCACAACGGAGTAAAATACGTTGTCCTTTTCGAGGGCGTCAACGACCTTGGCACCGCTGCCGAAGGCGACCTAGTCAAGACAGGGGATCGTCTCATTCAAGCTTATGAGCAGATCATCACCCGGCTTCACGGGCGTGGGATTGCCGTGTTTGGGGCGACGATCACGCCCATGAGCGGGCCGGGCCAGGCGTATGGGGAACCGAGGAGGGAGGAGCAGAGGGTGAGGGTGAATAGGTGGATTAGGACCAGCGGGAGGTTCGATGCGGTGATTGACTTTGACAAGGCGGTGAGGGATCCGAAGAATGAGACGCGGCTGAGACCAGAGTATGACACGGGGGATTACCTTCACTTAAACCCGACGGGGTACAAGGCCATGGCCGAGGCGGTCGATTTGAGGTTGTTTGAGAGGTTCAGGGATGGGGTGTCGAGTATTGTTTAGGAACCCAGAGAGAGAGAGAGAGAGAGAGAGAGGTCAAGTTAAGGCTGAGGAAGTTAAATTGAATGTCGGTGGAGATGAAGCTATGGGTTAGGGTGGGACAGTAGGGCACACTAAGTGACAAAAGGTAATGAGGGGAGGGAGGCGGAGAAGGACAAACTTACATATGCACCGAAGGTCCGCGAAGATCCGAGGTGTCCGGCTTATATAGCTTTCCAAATACTATTATGCACCGTCGAGGCACACGTCAGACTCAAAGTGGTGTGAAAACGTATGGAGATGGATGCTTACGGTATGCAGTCAAATGTTGACTAGGATGTTTTCGATGCTTCGAAAGTCCAAGACAGGGATCTGTCACCTTATACCCCATACCACCAGCGGCCCAACGATTGACACATGGCCCAACACATGATAAGACCAGATATGCAGGGTCGCATTACAACGCTTTCCTGCCAATGGTAAATACAAATAGATGTAATGGTATTTAACTCTCAAGACCTTTTATAGCCCCAAAAACTCCGCTCCCAGGCAGGCGTGCACTACTTCCGTACAACAAGTGTCTCCTGATTCGCCCCCCTTCCCCAGAACCAATCCAGACTCCCCAGCTACATTACATCCACAACCTTGCCGTTCCATCCGCTCCGGCAGACACACACCACGGTTCTCTCGGGTGCCAGTCGATATCCACGACACCCACTTGGTTGACAACCTTGTGGCCCTTGAGTTGCTTGACTGGCACGATTGTAGGGCTTTCAAGCTGGTCATTGGGCACCTTGCCATAAAAGATCTGCAACGTGCCGTCGTCACTGGCGTCTGCAAACAACGGAAGTCCGCCCTTGTGGAACCGCACGGCGCGGATGGCCTTTGGATGGAATCTCATTGTCTTGTGTGGCCGGTTGGACAAGTCAAGGTCGTGCCAGAGCAACCGCCTATCGTAACTGCCGACAATCAAGTGATCGCCGCCAGAGTGAATGTCAAGTGACGAGATCCTGTAAATTCGTTAGCGAGTCTCCTCTATCAGTTGGACGTTGGGCAGCATACCATTTAGCACCAGGCTGGACAATCTTGACCAACTCCACCTTCTGAAGATCATAGCACCGCACTGTGCGCATCGTCGCAACGAAGAAGAGTGGCTTTAGCGGGTGGAACACCACAGTCTGTGCAAGACCGTGGAGTTTCCGGAAAGGAATCTGGGTAAGGTGCTTGGACAAGGTGTGAATCGCCACAGAGCTGCGCTGGCCCTCGGGGGACACTGTTGCAAAGTGATCGCCTCTTCTGTGCCAGGTAATGACCTTGACAGCGGACCTGACTGTGACCCTGACAAGAACACCTGCGTCTTCAAGCTTGGTGCCAGGTCTGGCCCACTTGCCAGCAGGCTCCTTACCGGGAGCTGTGGCTGGTTGTTGACCGTTGGTTGCGTAGCCGAAGCCAGCAGCGAGAACATCACGGCTTGCCTGGTCAAGTGTAGGCGTGACGCTCGAGTGTGGCGGAACCATCAAGAAGACATCCTCACCCGCAGAAGCAGCAAGGACAAAGGCATCCTTGGTTGGTCTCCAGCGGACGGTATAGACTGGGTCTTCACTGCTCAACTTCACAGACCATACTTGCCGGCCGGTCAACAACTCCCATACACGCACAGTGCCGTCACTGCCGCCTGTAGCCAAAGCCACACCGGTCTGTTGGTGGTCAGCATTTTGTCATCTGTGCCCATGTATAATCAGAGGAAAACTTACAGGGTCAATCGCGACACTTCTCACCGTGCCCTCGTGGCCGCGGAAGATGGTCTGGACAACGGTAGGGAATGGCTTCAACTCAGCAGGCGAAGGAAGCTTGGGAAGAAGCGAGTTGGGGTCAATGTTGAGCCTGTTTTTCCGCACACGGGGAGCAAGATAAAGGTCCATGCACCGTTCGAATCTCTCCTTGACCAAAGTGCCCCACGCAGGTACCTTGCGAAGAGAGTTGAACTTTTGAGGGAGGAACTCCTTCTCGCGGTCCTCGGGGTCAGTTTTCTCCCACTCTTCGCGTTCTTCCTTTGTTCTGTGAAACTATTAGTCTGTTTGCTTGGGAACAACGAATCTGACCGTCACTTACGGCAAGTACTCCTCAGGAGGATTGTAACTCATTTCATAGCCAGGAGGTGGGAGCTTAGGCGCAGGAATGTGCATAGGATTTGGTGCTGCTGGCTCCTCATCTTGCCAAAGATCGAACTGAACCTCCTCCTTCTCTTCCTCCTCTCTTTCACGCTCCTCAGGAGGCTTGTAAGGAAGGATTCTGCCTTCGCGAATGGCGCGGACCAATTTCATCACCTGCTTAGCCTCGTTCTTGGATGGCAAGAAGCGCCTCTTGGGTTCGGGGGCCGCGCTGAGGGCTGTTTTGAGGTTAGCTATGATTCAGTTCCACCAATTGACAGGCGTTTTCTTACGCATCGTTTCTTGCTTGGAAGTAAACCATTCGACGGTATCGGGATATGGGTCATAACCCTCGTCAGGAACAAGACCATGCTGGACACGACGGACCAGCTCCAGCTCCTCCTGTGTAAGATTGAGCGGGTTTCCGGTGTTGACGTCGGTCAAACCAGTCCAGCCCTTGGGGACCTCAATGGTATCGAGAAGACTTTGCAGCGCATCGCCAGTGGCTGGGCGCATAATCTTCTTGCCATTGATGTCGTAGCCGATGTGTGGGTAGCTGTCGTAGAAGCTGAGGGGGATGTTTCCTATCGTGTTAACGGGGCCTTGGGCATCTGAATCGTCGGAATCGTAGACTGGGTCGATTTCACTGTTGACGCCCCCGTATTAGCCCTCCATTTCGCATTCCCTAGGTTGCTACTTTTCTACGTACTCGTAGACATATCTCTCTCCACCATTGGCGTCCTTCACAACTTTGTAATTGCGATCCTCCTCCTCTTGGTGCTTTGGCTTTGGGTCAACGCCCGGTTCCGTAATTTCAAGTTCCTCGGCATCCTTGCTGAGCTTCCCCATTTCATCATCTGACGGAATGTCGTCGCTCAAGAGCGCATCGTCATCCCCCTCTTCCTCCTCCTCCTCGGCGTCCTCGCTACCTTCGCTAACCTCGCTTTCGCTGTCGACATCGTCGATTTCGTCGGACGGAATGTAATCCTCCTCATCTTCGCTGGCCTCCAAAACACCGTCGAAAAGACCATTTGCGAGCTCGTCGTCAGACTCCGAGTCGGATTCCTCGTCCCTCGCCTTGCGCTTCTTTTCTACCGGTTTTGACTTCATTGTGCTGAAATTGACGGGTTAGGATGTCTGGACTGGTTACTGTCGCGCTGCAGCCGATGGCCCCAAAATTTCCATGGACAATCTTTTTTTTTAGCGGATTTCTGCCAATCTTTGGAGTTTTGGCGGGGCCCAGCTCGCTCACCGCTTTTGTGCCGAGAAGCTAACGTGATGCACTAGCCTGTCTGGGACAAGTCTTGAGTGAGCTCTTGAGAAACTCAAACCCCACCTCATCTGAACTTCTCGACTGCATCTCGAAGGGACTCGAATGTTGAACTCGAGATGAAATGTTTTGGCCCCAAGTCATACACCTGGGGCATGTGTCTTCGCGCCCGCGCCAATCACCAAACATGCCAGGCTATGCATTCGAACAAGCAATCAACCGTACTCCCACTGACTACGGACAGTGAAAAAGATCCCAGTTAAAGCAGCGTGAGTAACACATGTGAACCTTGATAGCCAAAAGGCGAGTGCTGACAAATGATACACTCAAAGTGCGGCTCCCTTTATGTATATGACTGCAAGATAGGCCTCCCCTCCAATGACCAGCGGGAGCACGATTGAGCCGTTTTACTTTCACGGAACTTATGAGACGCATTTGGACGATCCTACGTGGGGAGGCTTGTGGTACGAATCCTTTATAGGTACCCCTCGGTTACGTGGATTCGGACAAACAGGCCATGTTGCCCTTCAGCTGATATCCCAACCAACCCGTCCTTTTTGTTTATGCTTGCTTACGTTGACCGCCATCTTAAACCTTGTAACCTACCGTCCGACGGTTCGCGTCTGTCGAGCAAGTTGTCAACTTAATTATCAATCAACCATCTGTCGATACATATCTATAAGCGACACTCTGGGAGCCACAAAAGATGAGCACAAACACTGCCCGCAAGGCCGGCGAACAGCCAAAGCGTCGTGCCTGCGACGAATGCCGTATGCCGCCCTTGATGATCTTGCTTTGAGGATAGTCTTCTAACTCTCTACAGGAGGCCGAAAGCTCGCCTGTTCCAAAGAAATCGATGGATGCGCTCGATGCAAGCGCGAAGGCATCAAATGCGTCTACTCGCCTCAGAAACCCATGGGAAGGCCGAGAAAACGAGCACATGTTAAGATTGACGCCACTGAAAACACTGAAACCAATGCTCAGAAAGACAAGCCAAATGTCGTTACCGCAGAGACTGCACCAGCCCTCCCGGCCCTCCCGGCGAACATCACCCCTATTCCACCTTTCAACCCCGACGACTTTGCACTTCCAGAGTTCGACCCAACCCTCGCCATGGATCTCGACTTCTCCTTCCTCGACATGAGCAACGCCGACCTCAACTTCATAGACATCATCGACCCCTCCACTCAATTCCCACCCAACCAGTACCTCCCCACTGACCCCCTCCCACAACACCTCAACCCATTACCCCCCATCGAGCCCATCAACAAAACCCCCGTATCCGAGCCCCCAGGACAGTTCTTCGCCTTCGGCACCGACCTCGGACAGATCGATTTCAATTCTTCCGTTTGCCAACAACCCCCCACCAGCCAAGCACCCGAGATCTCCCAAGAAGACGTCGCCAAAATCTTCTCCATCCCCAACAACATCCCCACCATCCCCGACGATTGTTCCGTCCCCAGTCTTTCCCCGGGAGGGAGCTCTTCCTCATCCTCCTCCTCCCCCAGCGCCGACCCTCATTCCAACGACCCCCCAACATGCAGCTGCCTAGCCTCGCTGTACCTAGCAATGGAATCAGTAAAAGTCCTCCCCAAATCCATCTCCCGCGCCATGCGCATCACCCGAGCGGCCTCCCGAACAGCCCACGACTCCATCCTCTGCAAAGTCTGCAGCGACGTCCCCTTGTTCAACCCGGATAACCCGGGCACGTTGGCCAAGCCGCCGATGGTGTCGCTTCAGTCGCTCATGATGCTCGGGGCTCTGCTTCCATCCCTCTCGAACGCGTACATGAGGATATTGACAATGGTTGATCAGGAAGCTGCTGCTGCTGACAGGGAAAGGCGGAAGATTGTGTTTACGCTTTCCGAGTATGGGGGTTTGTGGGGGACGTTGGCCGAGCAGGAGCCCTACCAGTGCGGGGCGGCGGAGAAGCTGGAGGGGAGGGTGATGGAGGCGGGGTTGTGGAGGTTGACGGTTAGGGCACTGCTCAAGATTGATGTTTATGGGGTGCAGGATGTGGAATGTAGGGATGTGAGGATATTGGGGTTGAAGGATATTATTGGGATGATGGAGGAGAGATCGAGGAGGAGGCATAGGTTGATGGATGAGTTGGTCGAACGGGGGGTGGTGGGAAGGATGAGGGGGTATGTGAAGTTGGGGGGTGGGGAGGTGGGGGGAGCAGCCGACTTGTTTGAGGATTATTGATATTGCTAAGAGGAGTATGGAGGAGTTGATTATTCCTTAGGTTGGGGGAGGGGTTGATTGATATGGGAAGGAGGGGGAGGCAAGAGGTTAGAGGGCCGCAATGTCGACCGACTATCTCGAAGATGGCTTCAACATGGAGGCAACAGGCTAGGGGATTACTTGGGTGGATCAAGGGTGGAAAAACGAGCCACGAGATGGCAAATACGGTGGACTACAGGACAACGCTGTGTTTACAGTTGGATTCAACATGTTGACATCACAAAGACTGTTTAGGATGGAGGAGTGAGAAGCACGGGAGACATCAAAGCAGGGGGCTCCCTGCTGGGCAGGTGTTGTGGTGTTCAACGAACTTGAAGGCGTTCCGGACAGGATGTTTGCTTTTTACCCATTGGGAGTTACTGTATAATAATATACCGTAAGTCTTTGTTTATCAGATACCAACAGCCACAACTCCATACACACCAGCCAACCACCACTCACTCCTGTCTTTGACCATTCGCCATCCGGCCCTCCACTCTTCCACCCCACCCCATCCATCCCAGCCCCCACCCACCCTTCATAACCCCATTTTCCTTGTTCTCTCTTTCGCACCTCGTCAAGGCAGAACACGGCTCGTCGCAGTCGTTAAGCGCGTCCTTGGCTGACTTAGAGTGTCTGCGGGGGAGAACCTCGCAGGTTTGAACACAGTTTCGAACAAAAGATTTAATCATCTCATCCGCTGCAGATTACGGTTAAAGAAGGGTCTGCTAACGAGTTTCTCATGATTATGAACATTATAAAAATCCCAAGAGGGCGTTTTTTTCGTGGCTGGCCTTTGCAGATAGGTTCTGTGGGCAGCGAGCTTTTTTGTGGTTTTTGCTGCTGGTTGGGGGTCAGCTTCACGCAACCTCGAACCTCGTCAGTTCGAGTCCAGCTTCCAGCAAAGAGAGGATAGGAAAGGTCTCGAAGCAAAATCTCAGTTTGCCTTTTTCCAACTGAAGGAACTGTGAACCGTTCAATGACCTACAACGTTATGACCCCACAGTTTCTTTCAAGAAGTGAGCAAGATATGTATATATATATATATACATATATATATGGCTTTAGCAATCAAAACCGAAGGCGTGGCATGTTTGACATGTCAAACCGAAGGGTCAGCAAACCAGAAAAAAAAAAAAGGTAAAAACTACCAATACCGGTTTTTTTTTTTTTTTTCGTAACCGGCTGTCTATATTGTAGATAGCTGGTGAGCTTTTTATATTTAGAACAAACGGTGTTCTGTTCTTTTCCAACTCTCGATGGCGCTTGTGGCATACCCTCATGAAACCAGTCCAATCCCAAGCACCTTATGCCTCCCTTCTTTTTTAACAGCATCTCCTCACCCCAAACTAACCCCAAAGCAGCCACCCATCACAACAACAACCCCCCACCTCATACCCCAACCAATTCCTAACCCAAAGTACTGGTGATTTGTCCGCAGCGCAACGGTCAAACACGAGCGCACTTTGGGGGGGTCACGGACGTATATTAAGCTGCCAAAAGTTTAGGATTCGAGTCTCTGTTGCAGCACAATTCTTCTTCTTCACCTTGTGAACCGTTTCATGACCCACGAGAACCAAGCGGAGAATATGCGGCAACATGAGGACTATGACACACCAGAGTGTCAAAGAACAGAGTGTTTAAAAACCGACGTAAACAGGTTTTTCGTAACCAGCTACCTGGCCAGTAGTTGGTGAGGTTTTTTATGTGTCGCTCTCTTTTGCATTATTCAGGTGAATAGAAACAATTGAATTTCAACCACGTCAACTAACAACCCAAAATTGACTCCAACATACGAAAACACATGTTTGCTGTTCCTAAAACCATCAAGAATTTTCTACATGTCAACAATTTTCAAATGAGAAGAGAAACCGGATAATAGATAAAAATGATGGATGAAGCTACGCCGGTAACATGATTTGCCTGGCCAATTGCATCTGCCCTAGCTTTGACCAACTTGACGCCCTCCTCTCGGTTCCCTTTGCTTGTCCTTCCCCCCGTCCTTAACACCATCCTTGGGCCAATTCTTCTCTTCCTCTTTTTGGTATCCTGTGTGCGTTGTGTTCTCATAATTTGTTGTTTTGTATGCGGGAGATGCAATGAATCACGCAGTGTAATTCCAATGACAAGACATTTCGCAATGTATCTAGTACACTTTCTTCTTCTCGTCGATGCTGAACTGGCCGGGGCCGCTGTTGACCAGCAGGAGGAGACCACCGACAATGGAGAGAATCTGGAAGAAATCGTACTTGGCGAAGTCCTTGTGGGGGTGGTGCTCGTGAAGCTGTTCAATGGGGTTAGCGACTGGCATCTTTTGCTGACTCGGAGAAAAACTCACAGTCCAGAAGTTGTTCACAATCACGTTGAACACGCTGAGAATGACGACCAACAAGGTGGCGCTGAACTTGGCCTTGAAACCAACAACAACCATCACGCAGGCGGCCAGGCCCAACAAGCTGACAATGATGCGGAGAACGGACCACTCGCCAGAGAAAACAAAGCCGATGAAGAGGAAGATGAGCAGAACACGACCGGCGAGCTGGAAGTACATCTTGCGGTCCTTCTCCTCGAGCTGGGGAAGTCCGGCAAAGGCCTTGGTCTTGCGCACCCACGAGTCGGAGAGAACCATCAGGAGACCACCCATGACCGACAGGTTACGCAGGAAGAAGTTGAGGTCAAAGATGAGACCGTACCCGAGAGCCTGCGTGACAACTACACCCATAAGACCGCAGACGGCGTACTCGGAATGCCGGCGGATGATGACGAGGGTTGAGCAGATGGCCATGACGATAACGTTGGCGATCAGGAAGAGGTGGGTGAGACCGGAGGGAACTAAAAGACAAGGGTGTCAGTTCTATTGTCGCGAAGCGCATTGCACAAGAGTTCCCTAGAGCCACGTACTGTGACGGTAGTCATGGAGGTAAAGAAGCTGGTCGTTCCATTGTGTTATTATTCTGAGAGCGTCTTCGATAAAGGTCACGACGATGAGGAAGCGGCCAATGGCGGGAAGGAAGCTATTCAGGACCGAGGTTAGCGATCAAGCCCAGACCCGACGGGAGAAGCCCTCCATATCCGGAGTAGCAATTGACTGCGACATACGGCTTGATAGGCTCGCTGAGGGTATCCAAAAGATCCTCAATCTTGCTGGTTTGCTGGCGGATGGTGTCCAGAGGACTCTGTTCCACCCTCTGATCGATGTCTCCGCCAAAGGGCGCCGGCGCGCCGATGCCGTAGCTGCCCTGTCCTCGCAATTGCGCCATTGAGACCGTGTCGGCGGGGGTTACTGGGGAAGAATGGTCGGGTCAGGCGATCGCAGTCCTGCTGGTAACAATCCGGTTGTTGCGAAGGTGAAGTTGTGACGGGAACACCTTTGGATTTAAGGAGGGGTCCGCTGGGATTAGCTTTCGTGTGCAGCTTCGGGTGGATGTCGGCTTGGGCGACAGGGAAGACGGGGATATGGAAAAGATGAAGAGTGCGCCCAGGCAGAAGAGAAAGGATCACGGCGAGCTAATTCACTACCGGGTGTTGCGAGCGAGACGCTTGTGCTGGGGTTGGTTTGTTGGAGTGGTGAGATTTTGAGGTTCTGAGCTCGGATGGGTCTATCTACAACTGTGTCCTTAACCAACGTCAACCCACGGCCACCGCAAGGAAAGGGCGAGGATCGTGGGTGGGAGGCGTAGTGGGGCCGTACCCCGGGCTTAGCCGCTACAAGTCGACGGTTCATCCCTGAGCCGTGCTGAACGCTAGGCTTCAGGTACCCTCTAACAGGAGCTACCTCCCCAGCCCCGCTCCAGGAGTTGTTTCGCCAGTGGTCAGATCGAACAAAACACCCGAGGCCGAAAGAAACCACCGCCTTGACCAGTACGCTTGTTTCTTTTATTCTTCTGTGGGTTTATTTCACTCTCCGAGAGATGCTAATTGTATCAAACGGAGCTAGGCATCTGTTCGGAACCCGCAGCTTCGGGCACCCAGCAAAGATGGACGTCATCGATTCTATTGGACAGCTTCAACCTCACACATTCCTCGAGGCACCCACTCACTCCCAAGACGTGATGCTATCAAATGAATTGAGTACCTGCCACTTCCGAGTAGCAGTTTATCTGGCCACACTTCCGCCGTATGTGTCCTGGGCGGACGGCTAAGTATGGATCCATTGCTCCAAAAGCCCGCAGGTGATGCGGGGGAGGTGCAGTAAAGGGTAGGTATCCTTCCGGGCGGAGACCTCGGGTCGGCCCACCGTTTCCGGCCTTCTTCGGAGGGTATAGCTCGGGCCCGTTCCTGGGTACCGGCTACCTAGCGCTGTTGCTCTAGATAAACTGCATCTCCAGCCACCATTTCCATTCTATAATATTCCTTGAAAATTGGTTGCTGAACTGACTGGACACTTCCCTCAATCAACTGATTGCGAGTCTCAGAGAGACGTGCTTAAGCGGCTGGCTTTGACCTCGGTCAAGACAAAGAGCAACATTTCATTGTGTTCTTCTATGCTGATCGTTTTTGTTTCGCAGAAAACTTTTCATAAGAGAAAAGAGCAAATTGAACTACAAGCGACGGCAAGCCTGAGCATAGAAGCCTACTCACAGAGAGAAGGACTAGTCAAATCCTGTCATTGTGTTCGGGTTTTGGGTCGAGGCTTTATCTCTTTTGACAAGCAGTCAACACTGATTGGCCCCTCCCTTTCTTGTCAAAGATCAAAATCTTCAACGACCCAGCACAGAGACCCGGGCTTCTGCCAAGTAACATGAAACACCTACTACCGAGCAGGCCGCCCCGAGCCACCGGTATCTTTTCCCCTCATCGGACCGAGTCCCTTGACCTCTCCTTGTCTCCCATGTGGCAACGGCGAAGCCGCGCAAAGGAAGCAGCTCAACTTTCCACGCGTGATCTTCAAGACCATCGCCGACAAATCCTGCCAACTTGATGGCCTGCCAGGAGGGAGGCAAGATCTGATGTCAGTGAAACAGACCAAAAAGAGATCAAAGTAACACGAACCACAGTCCAGACACTATGCCCAACTCATCCTTCAAGAATAAGCGCCCATATCAAGTGTTGGCCACATAGTCTAATAGAAACGAAACATGATTGTGCCATGACCACACAGCTACCGGGACTGAATTCCGTCGGGACACAAGCACATCAGGCTTACCACGCCATTGAAACGAGGTCTGACTTGACCCCCAAAATAATCTGTAGCCAACCAGAGGGTAAGACTACCGCACCAAATTCCCGTTTAGGAAGGCCGAGATGGGGGTGGGGGAAGTCCAGTACACACACCTCACCTCCATCAGAAAGACAGAATTAAAACGCCTCACCCGCTATGTGAAAAGTGGGAGAGAGGCGAGCCCGTCCGCCCGTCAACTTTACATATGCAAATCATCGTGCTCCTGTGTCTTCAGCGAACACGTCTAAGCGGGTTACGTACTCACCTCTCAAGTTAGGTGTATGCTAGCGAAAGCCAAGAGCTCTTGATTAAAAGCTCAGGTACAGCCGTTTGTTAGTAGCTGAAGAACCAGAATCGCACCTAAATAGCCTGATAGACTTGCAGTGCTTGCTTACACACACATCCCCAGAAATAGCCCCCCTCCCTTGCTCCACTTTGGCCAAACTCCCCAGATTTCTGGTTTGAGAAGATCAATAAGCGATTCAGCGCGGCTATTTCCATCTTCTGGAGGGTAAATGTGCCGTATTGGCACTTATATGATCACGCAACTAAACATCCAGATACGCACACTCCCAGCTGCTGTACGCTCGGCAGTGCTGGGCTCTGCCATCCCAGATACAACCTCGCAAAGGCCTGATCAGCGACCCTCCTCCCACATCCCACCTCGTTTGCCTCCCGCATCCCACTGGCTTGGGCCAACAGCCGGGTCGGATTGGGAGGTGTGAGATTGGGGATGCAAGGTATGGGCTTCATCTCAATTTGTTTCCTCAATGTACCTCATCGTCACGAGATGAGAATAACTCGCTCGTCAGGGGTCGGCATCTTTGGCGGCCCATTCGGCTTGCCTCATGTTTTACAGCTCAAGCAGCTCATCCAACGATGCGATGGTCGTGTGAATTTGAACTCATGTAATTCAAAGACTCGAGAGTCATCACAGTGTATCAAGCATGGAGTAACCAAACACTTGAAATTTACATCCAAGCCCCTAGAATAAAATCATAACCAAGGACGCCAAACCCATGTCTCAATCCCCACCTTTCCCTTCCAGTGGTATCTACCCATCTACCCAAGATTATATACCAAGCAGAAAAAAAAAAAGAAAAAAAAAAGAAAGAAACACAATCTTACTTCCTCCCCCAAGTATCTCCCTCAGGATACCTCGGCGGCGGGCTCCCCGTCACCCCCTGGCCACCGCCACTATCCAACTCAGCAGGCGCCTGCACCGGCACCGGCACCGGCGGCGGCGGCGGTGTATATCCAAAAGGAGGTAGATACCCCGGCTGCGGACTCGCATGCGCAGAACTACATCTCCTTGTTAGCAACCAAACCCATCTCTCACCACATCAACACTCGAGAGAAATACTCACCGATGCCCAAGCCCATAACTCCCCTCACTAAACCCCGTATGCTGCTGACTGACATACCCTGGGTGCGCACTCCCCGGCGGGCTGCTCCCCATCCCAGCATGGTATCCTCCCCCTCCACCGACAACCGGACTCCCATGTTGTCCAAACTGCCCATAAACCCCCCCATCACCAAACCCAGGAACGGTACCGCCCCCCCCCGGACTCTTTGGGTTATAACTGGCAGCCTCAGCCATACTATTCCCCCTCCCCGTCCCAGCAAAGCTCTTCCGATAAGCCTTATCAAACCCACCCCTCCTCCCACACAAGTACAGCAACACGGCCGCCAGTACCACAACCGCCGCGGCCCCAATCGCAATCCCCGCTATCGCTCCCGGCGCCAGCCCCCCTCCCCCATTGTCGTTGTCGTTATCGCCACTAGGAACAGGACTCGCCGTCGGACCATTCTTAGCACTCTCGGTAGGAAACGGCTCCCCCGGCTCCAACTGGAGCTTAGCCTGACTGGCCAGAGCAAGCTGGGCGTCAAACGTGGCCGTGGAATTCGGGTTTATGACTCCGATCATCTGCCAGTCGGTGCAAGAGTTTGGAGCGGCGCAGTAGAAGAATATGGGGAGGGTGTCGTTTACGCGGACTTCGTAGGAGGGGGGCTATACAAAAAGGGGGTTAGGACAAGATGGGGGATGTAGAGGGGAGGGGGGAAAACATACCGGATTGAGAATAGCCTGCGGATTAAACACCCCCGTCCAGAACCCTTCCGTGTTTCCGTTTACGTATTCGTAGGGTATGCACGGGAAGCCGAATTCTGCTCGGGAGACGCGGTGGCCGCCGGGGTAGAAGTTGAACTCTGCAGAGACAACAGCGTTAGTATATTGTTTGGACAAGGGGAAGGGGGAACGGACTGATGATATCCCCAACATTGGCTGTTGTTTCCTTTGGTGTAAAGGCGTGCCCCTCAAGACCGACAGCTATTGTTCTTGTTGCTGGGGGGGTTGAAGTCGAAGACAGATCGGAAGCTGTTGGTGTCGGGGTTGGGACGACTGATGATGTGCTCAAATAGGTCAACTGAGCCATTGCTGTGGCTGAGAACGCAGCCAAAAGGCTGAGAGTATGTAATGAAACCATCTTGTGTGCTGATATATACTGGTGTATGAACACCAGGTATATGGAACTCTCCGTGTTGCAAGAAAAGAGCAAAACCAGAGCCGGTAAACAACCGCGGGTAAAACGGGAGGGGGCTTCTGCCTTAAAAGGTTTCCCTCCTCAACTGCTGACTGCTGCGCGTTTGAAGCCACCAACAGCGGTGGGTGGGTGGTGGTGTGGGTGTGGGTGTGGGCTATCTTCCCACTCGTCGAAAGGCGTAGCAAAATCAAGGTGGGGAGAGAAGAAGAAGAAGAAAAAGAAGAAGAAGAAGAAGAGAGGGGGGGTGTGCAGTGAGTCTGTCTGTCCTGGTGGCAAGGATGTCGGCACCGGGCCTCTCGATTGCTGGCGAGCGAGCCTTGTCCTCACTCGCAGGGAGCTGAGAGTATGTGCTCGGTAAAGTCAAGATGCAGAACCAAATCACGGCAGTGGACCACAAACCTCCTAGATTTGGGGCAGCCGACCAGTATGAACAAACCACCACCACAGATACAACCACATCAAATCGGGTGTCGCCATCACCCACACAGACAAAGAGGCTCAAAAAGACGGATCACGGCTGCTGCCTCTGTCCCGCGCCAAGTGGAAGACAAGAAAACGTGGTGACTAAACAGTCACAAAGAATCATCACACAAAGGGGTCTAGACTGATGTGGCGGAAGAGCAACATCAGGATAGCCTTGGCTGGAATCCCCCCATCTCCTACTGTCTCTTTCGAGATTCTAAGCAAGCCCAAAATCTGACGTGCCTGTTGTGAGCAGCAGCAGCAGCAACAGCCAAGATGGTGAGATCCCTTCCTGCCAAGGGGCCCTCTTCATGGCCCGACAAAAATAAACAAATAAAGACATAAAAAGGCTACCAACACTCGTTGGCACCCCATCCCCAAATCTCAACTGTTTCGTCTATTCTCTCATCTGTCCCACAGAACCAAAGGCGAAGAACCTCCGAGTAATCTCAAACGGCCCTTTCAAATCCGTGGCTTGACGTCTGCAGTCTTCCAGCTCGCAGTTTCACCACCATATTGTCCCAAAAAGGCAGGTAAAACCAAAAGAACAAATCAAAAAAAAAAAACGTCAGCAGAAAAGTCTAGCCTACTTGATGGCCGCCAAGGAGGGACGACAGATCCAGTGGAGCTGCCAACTTGCCAAGAGCCCATCAGCCGATACGGATCCGCACATAGGGCCGCGAGATGCTCGAGGAAATCCACGATTGGTCGGAAACATCACGACCTTCCCCACTTGAAGCTGGTCCAATCGTTGCCAAGGTATGGCTCTTACCGTGTTGGGGATAGCTCTGCGAATCCCATCCTCAGCCCTGGGAACCTTGTAAACTTTAAAGGAACCCTCGAGAAGATACAGAGGCCGGCAGTTGCTTCACACTCAATACATCGAGACGGTATTGGGGAATATTGGACATATCGTTTGATTGTCTATGTGTATCGCATTGTACATGCCACGGATACCCGAAGCCGGCTGATGTTGGACTGGGTGCGGTTGACCATCATGTCATCCTGCGGTGAATACCATCGCCTAACCGAACTGTTGGTCCTGCCTGTGGCTTGTGCCCGTAGGAATTGCCCTTCCTGCGCCGTCAGATAGGATGGTTCATCGATTTCGCTTGTGCTTCGAACAAGGAGATTGCGCCAAATTAATGCCCAATCTCAGCATGATAGCTAACCACAATATTGTTGGAGTATGGATATTTTGCTCTCATTGTCCCGTCCCGTCCACCAACCATCTCATGACCAAAGTAGCAACAGCCGTCGGGAGCAGCGCTGGCAAGGACTTTTGGCTAGCGTCGTGGTGAAATCCGCCAGTCTGGATCCCTTGCGCCATCCCCGCCTTTGGATACTGTTCCCCCAACGCCAAGGTCCGAGCCTCCACATGTCGAAGAGGGATCCGGAGACAAAGTGCGACATGCCAATTGAGTCGCTGTCGTGGCATATTCCATGCTCCGGGTTGTTGAAGCCTCAACCCTGCCACGGTGAATGGCCGAAGAGCGATGGGGATCCTTCCGCTGACAGCTGGTGAACAACGCGTCCCGATTGGTTGTGAGGGATGTTTGTTTCCCGAGCTTTCCGACATCGAAATATGTATATCAAACCATCGGTGACGGCCGTCCACATATTCAAGAAATCGTCGACACTTCACTAGTGCTGATCTAGTTTGTTTTGGCCTTGCTCCTCTTGCCCGCCAAGGCCTGGGGCAAAATGTCACTCTGCAACACCAGTCTGCTAAAGCACCATAGATAGCACAGGGCGAAGCCAGCAGCTCCTACACCTACGTTAGCCACAACCCACAAGTCTGGCTTGTCCGAAGGCGGCTGTAAGTTAAGTTCGAGCACATGCCACATTGCCATGGCCAGGTAGAAGGCTCCATGAATCAAAGCGGTGACGATCTTCTTGAAAGATGCTTGACCGTCCAGAGTGTAGACGCTGAGCGAAGTTGGCGGTAATCCAAGAAGGTAGGCCCAGAGCAGCGTCAGTACAGCGTATGGCACGCGCAAGTCGACCCTCTGCAAAAGAGGGAACATGGTCCAGCAGCC
This sequence comes from Podospora pseudopauciseta, assembly GCF_035222475.1. Taxonomy (NCBI): domain Eukaryota; kingdom Fungi; phylum Ascomycota; class Sordariomycetes; order Sordariales; family Podosporaceae; genus Podospora; species Podospora pseudopauciseta. Next base: position 3,497,677 of record NC_085892.1, read on the forward strand.
CAGAATGTTGGCGAAACCAACCCAGGCCCTGATTTCCTTGCTCAGTCCCTGGCTTCCCGCCAGCAATAGTGTCATTGGTGCCAACGGAAGCAAGACGCTCTTTTCGTGAACCTGATAGCTGAACAGGAAAAAACCCCAAGCGGTTGTTGCGAAGGCCAGAGGGAGGAGATCCTTTCTCGGCCGGACCAGAAGGATCAGGTTGGGTGGAATGATGGAAGCGAGGGTCGCAATCAACGACATGCGCTGAAGCAACTCGGCCGGAAGGTGCTTGATCTTGACTACCACGTTCAAAGCACACCAAAAGTTGGCAACCTTGTCCTCAAACAAACCGCGGGCAAAGGGAAAGACCCGGTGGACCATCTGAACGAGCTGCTCCACGATGGGGTAGTAAAACGCCTTGGGGTCAAGATAAGCTGCCAATCCCTGGAACAATGGTAGTGGTGCTGGCTTTGACCGAATGCCCTGCTTCCACTCCTTGTAGGCACCGAGGACGAAAGGCAAAAGCAGAATAGCGAAAGCAATAACCGTAACCAGCGCAATCCTGATGAACCGTAACACGTTGATCTTGGGAGAGAAGCAGCTCCCAAGAAGGAATGCAAACACCGGGAAAGCGTAGTAGAGCGCCATCTGCTTGAACCCAAGAGCAGCAACGAAGAAAACCGCAGACCACAAGTATCGACCAGCAAGCATGCTCGACATGCTCGCCACCACAAATCCAAGCATAACGGTATTGTACTGAAAGTGGATATGATCGATCAGGATGTTCCCCGGTTGCATGAGGATGGCGGTGAGAGAAATCGAAGCCGACCAGCTCGTAACGCCGCTTAGCCTGCTGAAACGACGGACGAAGATGACGACGGCGGGGATGTAGATCAGGTATTCAGACACTATCACAGTCCCCCTCATGAATATCTTCAGGTTTGGATCATGTACACCGCGGGACTTGTAGAGGGCGAACCACGAAGGATCAATGAGCGAACCGATCTTGCCGCAGAGCCAGCTGTGATAGGCCGTCAATGGTGGGTAATCGAGACCCCACCATTGCAAATCGTGAAAGTACCATTGCGTGATGGGTAGGTGTGTTGTAATTTCCATCCAGTGCCTCTGTGCCTCGTAGTCGCCGAACATGGGTGGTTTCTGGAAGCCTTTGTAAACGTCAGTCTTCGGACAACATTTCAGAAATTGAACAGCGACCTATACCAGAATACCCCCAAAGACTAGCCGCCCACCTAAAAAGACCAACGACCATCAAGATTATGGGGAGTATCTCCCATTGCGACGCAGAGCCCCTGGCGGGCCAGAAGAAAGCTGCGAGGGGGAACGATGGGGCGCGTCCTGAGGATTCGACAGAGATCGAGTGGCCGAGGTTGCTGGGCCCGCCAGCTCCTTTGGCCTTTCGCCTTGGCTTGTGAGGTGATGGCGTGTGTCCTGCCATGATCGCCGAGTCTGTGGTGATTTCAACAAGAAAAGAAGTCCAAGTGCGCGTCTCTGGAACTTTTTGGTGCCGCTGACAGCAATCTGTCATGTGCTGTGGAGCTCCAATTCGTGCCAGGTGCTCCACTTGACAGGGGAGCTGCCCGTGGGGTTTCTTGGGGAAAGCTCCAATTTCCGGTCGACAGGGGTCCGTTTGCGCCCAGCGACACGGTCCGCCAGCAGCTGCCCGTGACCTGTGATGTCACCCCTGAAAAGAGCTGCCCCTCCCCCGATGAACCCCTCGTCGCGCCTGTCGTGAAGCTTCACAACCGAGTTGGTGATGTTCTATTCTCTATATATGCAACGTCTCTAACCAAAATGCCTTACCCCTTCACCCTCCCCACCACCTCCTCCTTCTCCTTCTCCTCCTCCTTCACCTGCGAATCCCACCCCTCCCTCCCCCTCAACGCCAGCACCCACCGCGGTGTGGTCCGCGATACCCTCAAAAAGTTCAAACGCTTGCCCCCCCATTCCCAATCCCCCGCCCTCTCCTCCCTCATCTCCTCCCTCCACTCCTACCTCCCCTACCTCTTCGCCCTCGACGCTGGCCTCACCCCCCACCCCTCCCACCACCACCCCGAAGAAATAACCGTAACGCTCCTCACCGCCCCCCAAATCCAATGGCGACCAACCCTCTCCTCCCTCCCCCCCATCCCCGGCCGTGAGCCCCCCCGCCTGAAAATCACCTCCCTCGAATACGACCTCTTCTTTACCCTCACCACCCTTGCCGCAGCCCTCACCCTCCAATCCCGCCTCCACCTCCACCCCCTCTACCTAACCACCACCGCCCCCGTCGGAACCACCCAGCGCCAAACCGCCATCTCCTCCGCGACCAAATCCCTCCTCGACGCAGCCTCCATATACGACTACCTATCCACCCGCTCCGAATCTCTTTCCTCGCCTCCCCCGTCGAACGACATATCCCCCCCCACCATCCGCGCGCTTCGATCCCTAGCCCTAGCTGAAGCAACACTGCTAGCCGTCCTAAAAGACGACCCTTACCCTGCCATCGTCCTCCAGCAGCGCAACGAGAATGACACGGAGTGGATGTACAAATCCCCCGACATTCCCAAAGTCCGCGCCCACCTCTTTGCTCGGCTCTGTCTTGCTGCTGCGGAGCACGCTAGCCAGGCTTATGCGCTGGTGAACAGCCACAAGATCAATGCTGATTTTATCAAATACCTTGATGACCTGAGGCGGACGGCCAGGGCGAAAGCCTGTCGGTTTTTCGGGATTGATGCTGAGCTGGGAGGGGAGCAGGGGAAAGGGATAGGGTGGCTGTGGGCTGGGTTGAAGGAGTTGGGTGTGGAGCGGGAAGGGAAACATGGCTCCTCTAGTAGTGGGGAGAAGGCAAAGTCGTCGTTGATGAAGGGGCTCAAAAAGGAGTGGACAGAAAGGAGGGAGGATAAAAAGATTGAAAAGGGGCTGGATTGGGGCGCGGATGCGGGGAGGTTAGAGGAAAGAAGGGTGATTGAGATGTTGGAGGGGAAGTGGGTGAGGCAGAATGATACGGTACGTTGTTTGCTGGGCGAAGGGATCATTGCAAATACACATATGGCTAACAACTTTCAAAAAAGATCATGACACAACCCATCCCACCCATCGGCCCACTGTTGGCGCAAATGCCTACTGGTCGAGAAATCCATACTGTCAAGCCATTCCAGCCACCACTGCTTGAACCAAACGTTTTGGAGGCGATGAGAGCGCCCCCAGACAGGTCAGATGAATATGGGAACTACCCCAGTTCAGACGAGGAAACAGCTGTAGATTCCTCCATGGCGGGCGCCTTCCCCGGCACACCAGGGGAATACAGGACAGGAACACCAAATTATTACTAGCAGCTGACTGATATAATGACATTTGGGGACATGATGACGAAAAACTACATATATTACAGAGCCGGGGAAAAGCAAGCGACCGTTCTATACCCTTTTTTTTTGTAACAAGAAAACATGATATCATTTTGGTTTTCGCCATAAAGCGAAACCTCAAGACACACCTACCCCAAAACATATACCTATGAACCAGTGCTCCCGTCTCTGAAAAAGTCCTAGTGATTCCCCTGTCCCGGTTCCCAAGGAGCGCTGATAGCCGGAATCTTGACTCCTCCTATCACTGTGCTGCCATATTTTTGTTTTATTTTTCGCTCGACGCCGCCCTTATCAACAAAGGCGGGGCCCCTCAAGCTCTTGATCATCCTCCTCCTCTGATTCCTCCTCTCACTTCTGTTTTGGCCTCCTTCTCCTGCTGCTTCTTTCTGATTTTGTCAAAAGCCCCCTTTTTCGTGTCAGCAGGCTTTTTGGGCCTCTTGGGCCTTTCGGGCTTCTAGTCCTCTGGTAAATCTTCCGGCTCCTCCTCTGATTCTTCCTCTCGCTTCTGTTTAGCCTCCTTCTCCTGCTGCTTCTTTCTGATTTTGTCAAAGGCCCCCTTTTTCGTGTCAGCAGGCTTTTTGGACCTCTTGGGCCTTTCGGGCTTCTAGTCCTCTGGTAGGTCTTCCTCCTCGAGGGTGTCACGGCGCTCCTTCTTCTCCTCGACGGGCCTCTCAGACTGCTGCTCCTATTCGTCATCATCATCATTAACAACCCGCCTCCTGCGGCGATGAGAAGCAGCCGGGGCGTCGTCATCATCATCCCCATCAGCATCCTCCTCCGGATCAGCCGTTCTCTGCCTCTTCGCCCTCGGCCTCTCATCCTCATCCTCATCATCCAGAATATCCTCCTCCTCGTCATCCTCGACGACATCATCATCTTCGTCACTACCGACCAAAAACCCGTCGTCCATGTCGTAGTTGTCCGTGCGGCGCGCCCCGCTGGGAAGATCATCGTCAGAATCATATTCAGGACGGCGATGCTTCTTCTTGGCTCCGCCCGGCGCACCACGTTTCCTGGATCCTCCCGCTCCACGCCTACCCTCCAAGTCGCCAATGGAAAGAGCCCCGCCCTTGTACCGACTCCCTGCTCCCTCAGAGCGCGCAGCCGCTGTCTCCCGACGGCGCTGGTTCTTTGCCCGTTCCTTCTCGGCGAGCTCGGCCTCTCTCTTCTTGCGCTCGGGGTCCTCGTTGGTGGCGATGAGCCTGCTGGTGGTGCTCTCCTTCTTGTTCATATTAAGACCTGCCACCAGGCGGTCGAAGGCGGCATCCTGGAGTTCCTCGGGAGGCTTGATGGAGTATTGCTCGGTGTAGTGACCGACGATTAACAAGGAATTGGTCGTTAGATGGGCAGCTGCCGCGTATTCATGTGCATCCTTAACGTCTTGATACGGCTCATTAGGCGGTCCGACGAGTGAGTTGGATGTGATCTCGTAGTGATCGTCTCCGATCTGGAGGGTCGTGGAACCATCGCTCCATCTGTGAATGTTGGCATTGCTCTTAAGCTTCCCGGTCTTGGGATCGCGGCGCCACATGATTGATGGGATGGGGTTTTCGGAATTGGCATTGTTGAGCTCCCACTTGGAGGGCTGCCACTCGTCGGGTTTGTATTCCACTGGGTTGAACTTGAGGAAGTTTGGTACTTTGAGGTTGTGAAGCTGTTGGTGGGAACTATTAGTGATGCATTGGAGCCATTGATACAGAGACCCATTCTTACCGTGTTGTCTTTTGATTTTGGGATTCGATGCCGGTAGAGCGGGATCGATTCGGCCAGGTGGTGAGAGTCTCTATCCTCACGCGGGTAATCGTCCTCATCTTCGATGCGGTCGCGGTCATCCTCTCTGTCCGATTCCAGGTCGCGATCGCTAAGCACATTGCCCTGATCCGACATCACCTCGTCCCCCTCGTCTCCAAAGAGGTCGTCACCACCCTCCTCGGGGAGGTCGATAATATCCTCCGAGTCGGACATGATGGAGGAATTGCCTGTTGTTAATCGGGTTTCTTTGGTAGAATCGGATGGAAAACGCTGTCGCGATCGAATCTGATGACAGGTAAGGCGATCGTGATTTTCCTAACAATAAAGGAAAAGGAAGAGTGTGAAGGACTGTGGAGTGCGCTTGGAAGGTTTGCGGTTGCTCTCGAAGCTCGACACCACCGGCGGCGCGTTGCCGATTGGAAGTGTGGCTCAAGAACGCGCTAAGAAAATATCCGATAACGATAAGAATTGGCTTGGTTGGGTACATGTGGCGGTGCATATGGCGGGGATCCCCTCCAAGGTGGTGAGGTGCTGGCACTGTCAGGGGTCCAGGCGCTCCAGCAGCAGACCGATTCGATACAAGAAACAATTTCGTGACGGGGTTTAGTCAACGCTACATCGTACGAAAACACCTTGTTTCAACCTGTTTCCCGGACGGCTGCTCTCCAGACATACTCACACCGACAATGTCCAACCTCTTTTCTGGAATGTGAGTCGCCTCCATCCACTCCGTCTCCTGTTCCCCGCAAACCTCCATCTCTCGCCAAAGCCCTCCCCCCGTCTCGGTCCAGCGAGCCCAATCTCCCAATCCGCACCCAAGAGCGAGGCAAGAGCTTCTCAAACTCAACTCTTTTGTGTTTTTGCCCCTGTTTTTGGTTAATTTATACATCTGCCGCTCTACCAAGTGGTTGTCAGCGCTTGCTGCTTGCTGCTTGCTGCTTGCTGTATGCAAGGGTTAGGTAGCTGGGAATGGGTTGGGCCCTGCAGTTACCATGCCGCCTCCCAAAACGTTCAGACCCGAGAACCTGGGTTTGATACAAACAACCCAGTCACATTCTCAACTGTCCATCAAGACCACGCTGCTCAGATCTCCCTCTTCATGTTTTAGATCGGGGAAGAGATGGATATAGGGGCTCTGGCTCTCAGACCAGGCAGTAATAAAAGATCCACAAGTGTGGTTTGTTGCCCAACCGGGCACCCTTGGCTTGTTTCAAGTACAAGGCTGTCTGTTTCCTTCTTCTGGTCATCCAAAATAGTTGACACAAGGAGAAGGGGGGCGGACTTTGCTGAAACTATTTCGATCTTCTGGGCCTCTTGCATATATATTCTCCGCTCTACAACACACTAGCTCGGGTTTTAGCCGCGCTGACACATATATGTTATCTAGAAACGCCCGCTTCAGAGGCCAAAGAAGCCCAAACTCACCCGGTCCTGAACAGCAGCAGCACGCTCAGTCTCCTGTTCCTCCTCCGGAAATCCAAACACCCACTTCCACCACCTCAGTCAAGCTCCCACCACTTCCTACTTCGCCATCTCTGGCTGAGACCATCGGCATGGACCAATCAAGTGGCATGATCCCCACCGCAGAGGAGGTTTTGACCTCATATCACCTCCCCCCAACCAAGCCGCTCTGGCTAAATTGCAACTATGCAAAGCACATTGTCAAGGGTAACTTCTTGACCCTCAGCGCGAAGCCCAAGACTGTGGAGATGGGAGAGTGGGTTGCTCATCAAGGTAAGCTAGCAACATGCCATGGCGGTCAAGACAGGGGCCGTACATTGACCAGTGTTCATAGTTGTTGACCACTGGCGAATGCTCGTAACATTCATTCGCCTGGTGCACGACAAGGAAGAGGATGGAACATCTATCTGCAACTCCAGAAGGTGTCCCAAGATGTCAGCCGGAGCGTAGGTGGCACCCAGCAAGACCGTATCATCATCATCCACTAACAATCACCAGCAACCACTCCTTCACCTGGTTAAACTCCCGGCTCCAACCCGTCGAGATCCCAGCATACGAGTACCTCACCCTCGTACAACGATACATCTCTGGCAAAATCGACGACAACAACATTTTCCCCTGCGACCCATCCGGCGTTTCCTACGCCGACAACCCGGCCTTTTGCACCCCCGTCCCAGAATCCGGCCAGGAGTGGATCGGAAAGAGAAGCGGCTTCCCCCAGAACTTCATGGAGACATGCCAGACCATCTTTCGGCAAATGTTTCGGGTTTATGCCCATCTGTACTGGTCCCACTTTGACGACCTGTTTGCCCTGAACCTGGAGAAGTCGATGAACAGCTGCTTTAGCCACTTCATCCTGACGGCCACGACGCTCAACCTCCTTAAGAAGGCGGATCTGGAGCCGATGCAGCCGTTGATTGATTTGTGGGCTGCGCTGGGGACTTTTCCTCAGGGGAGCAAGGCTTTTGAGGTGGCGAACTTGGCTGTGGGACAGCTGTTGGTGCAGAAGGCGGGTGGACCCCCGCAGAACTAGGTATGGGGCGGTTGTTGGTGGCTAGCGGGCTAGTAGTGGAAGAAGGTGAATGAGAGGGATGAATATTTTGGAAGGGATTTTTTTGGAAGCATGGCATTTTTGGTGCGCGGGATTTCGCAGATACACACACACAGAGACACACACACATATATCTGGGCTTGAAAGACATGGCGAAACTAAAAAGGACAAGACTGGACACAGGGTGGAAGTTGTCGTGTCGAAGAGCATCAAAGTTACGTTGCATTATATACAAAGGGGGAAAACTGGTAGTCCTGCTGAGTTGCATGAGCTAGAACATGAAGGCAATACAATCCAGATTTTATAACCATCTCAAGTGACCACTAGTTTATGTGTCATCATTGTTTGTTTATTATTCATATCATCTACTAGGATATACCTCATGAATGATTATACAGCTTGTACCTCTCTCTCTCTCGTCCCAATAGACATCTAGTCTCCGCTGTACACATAGTTGCTCTTCCCTTTCAACCACCTAATGTCACAACAGCAAAAAGCTGTTCCTAACAAGAGCAAGCGGTCAAAAAAAAAAAAAGAAAAAAAAAAAAGAAAAAGAAAAAAAGAAAAACCTATACCCCGTCCCGGCCCCTAGGTACTCCAAGTGTGTGTATGCAAAACGATTCAACCGTGCCCAACCCCTCCCACCCACCCTCTCAAACCCAGTGGTATCCAAACCCCCAACCACTCTCCCCCCTCCCCATCCCCCCTCGTCTTTTCAAACAATATTATAAACCCTCTTCGCAATCAAATAACACGCCAGCCCAAAAACCAACAATCCCCCGGTGATACACCAAAACCAAACCAACCCCGCCTCCGACTCCTGCCCCGGCACCAACACATTCATCCCCCACAGCCCAGTAATGATGTTCATAGGCAGTACAATCGTCCCCAGAACCGTCAACTTCCCCAGCACATCCGCCGTCTGCTCCTGCCTCTCATTCATCCTAATGTTGATCTGCGCCAAATAATTCCCATGAGACCTCGCCAAGATCCTGTATCCCTTGTCAGCACTCACCACCAGCCTTGATACCTGACAACAGGAAGACTTACTTCTCATAATGACTCAAATTCGACGTCATCGTCACAATATGATCCTGAATATCCCCCAAATACAACCCAATCTCACTCCTCGGCGCAACCTCCCAATGCTCATTACACCTTTTAGCAAACCCCTTGATCACATCCGCCTTGTTCCCCAGCAACCGATACAAACTCATCACCTTCTTCCTGCAATCCCCCACCCGCCTCAGCATGTCCCTCCCCGCCTCGGCATCGTCCCCCAACTCCCTCTTCTCATTACTACTCCCGTCCTGCTTGTTATTCCTACTGCCATACGGATCCGTCGTCGCCGCGGCAGTAGTCGAGTGCAGCTGCAAAATCTCATCATCAATATCGTCCACCTCGTCCTCAATGCTCTGAATTAACGGCCCAAACACGTCCGTGATGTCGTCGATGATGGCGTAGCTGATCCAGTCCGACGACAGGATCAGATAGTCCCTCAGCTGTCGGATGCGCCGGCGGACGTTGGCAGGGTGGGGCGTCACGCTAAAGTGGAAGCTCAGCACACACTCCCTAAACACCACCACGTACATGTTCACCGGCTCCATGAAATTCTCGCTTGACTGGTCTTGGTCAAAAGACCGGTAGTTGACAAAGTAGTAATGCCGAAACAGTTCCACCTTCTCCCGCTGCTCCTGCATCATGATGTCTTCTGCTGTCAACGGGTGGATTCCAAACGCCTTGGAGATGATCTTCATCTCTTGCTCTGTTGGACTCAGAATGTCAAGCCACCAGACTGGGCGCTCGCCATACCGGATGGGTTTGGGTTCCTTTTGGGGGGTGGGGTGGAAGTTGTTGTTGTTGTTGTTGTTGCTGCTGTTGTTGTCTGGTTGGGGGGATTTGACATGGTCAGGTATGGGGGATCGCATGCGGGAGGGGGTGTGCTCCCCAGAGTAGGCTTTTTGCTCACTGTGGTGGGATTTGGGCTCCGTCGACATCGGCCGGCCGTTGTTAGCGGATCCAGTCCGTTCTCTTCGAAGCTCGGCGAAATCCTGGTGTTGAACGTTTGCCGTTGTGCTAGTTGCGAGGGACGGTTGACGGACAGGGATTCGAGGGTCGCCGTTTTGACCAGCCAACACCTGCGATAGGCTGACTGTTGGGTCCTCGTCTTCGTCCTCGCTCTCGGAAGAATCTGACAGGATTGGGGGGTCTGGGATGAACAGCTCCTTGAAACTGCCTCCGGGCTGGACCAGTTCTCCAATAGTCTGGCTGTGAATGGTGCTTTGGAACTCTTCGTTGAAGTAGGTGAACCGGTAGGGTGCTTCCTCCTCGGCCTGAAACCAACCGCGGTGGACAGGCCGCAGTCTGCCGTTGATGAGCTGGGGTTCTACCATCCTTTTCACCCGGCGCTCCTCGCTACGTCCCTCCTTCTCGACTCTACTCCATTCATTCAACAGAGCAATATCTGGCCACTTGCGGCGACGTCTCCGCGCCCGCCCACGGTAACCATGAGCATCGCGAATCCCAAGCTCGTCGTCGGCGATATCAGAAAGGCCCTCTTGGGGAAAGCACACATCCTCCTCAGCCTGCAAAGCAGCAATTGTCTTCCTCCTCTCCAATGGTGAATTGTGGAACGATTCATGGTCGTCTTCGTCATAATCCCTGCTCTGCGAATCACCGTTTTCAAGCTCGTCGCGCAGCAAAGCATCGCCGAAGCTCATATCCATGCGGTCCAGTGGGCGCATCGGAGGTGTTCCCGGCACCGATGGCGGATAGTTGACATTATAAGTATCGTTCCCGGATCCGAGGAAGCGTCTCTTGGAACTGCTCCTGCTCGATTCGTGACGACTGCCGGGACCGCTTCTTCGAAGAGTAGCTTCTCCGGACCCATAGCTCGGGAATGTTTCGCCTCGTTGGAAGACAGAGCTAGATAGGAGCGGGGCTCCTTCTCCGTCTTCCTCGCTGGTGTCTCCTCTGCTCATATGCTTCAGTCTGCTACCGCCGGGCGTGGCGAGAAGGGAGCCGCTCGCTGTCATCATTGACGGACGTCGGGGTCGGATGAAGGATTTATGCTCTCTATATTTGTGCAATGTTAGTGATGTCCACTGCGCAATGAGTAGTGCAAGAAAAGGGATCGGCGCACCTGTGATCTAACAAAGCATCGCTGTCGAGGCTTGTGTTGCTCGCATTACGACCAGGCCTGGAGTAGAATCCTTCACGGCCAGTGCCCATATCCTCAGGCCTATCGAGTCCGGACTCGACGTCATCGGGAGCAAGGCCGGCGAATGACTTTCTTCTAGTCTGCTTCTTCTTCTTGCCGCCCCTGTGATTCTTTCTCTTGCGTGGCGCATGTGCCGAAGTTGAAGGCGCATTTGGTTCCATTGTGGAGGCTTCGTCGACGATGTTTCTTGTCCTTGGGGACTGGGACATGCGCTGAGGGCTGATGGATGCTTTGGAGGCGGCGTGCGGCGGCAGCCTATAGCGGTGGATTCAATTGAGCTTAGAACATGAGAGGGCTGTGCCAATCGCGAGGGCCTCGTGGAGCGATAACGGGGTCAATCGGGATGGCGTTGTTAGAGGGTAGGTGTGTGAATAAGGATAAGTATCACACGACCGGTGGATGATAACTGTGATTTGCTGTTCTTGTTCTCCCGGCGTGGGAAAGAGGATGACGTGAATGTCACCAGAGGCGCAGGGAGAAGATGCGAAAGCAGGGGTCTGTCTCGGCAAGCCCTGGAGCTTCGTCTTGAAGATGATTGGCGCCACGGGCAGCCAGTCGAGAGAGACTTAGGTTTTCAAAGCGCAGACGATGGTTCGAGTATTTGTGTTCACTCTCTCTCTCTCCGACACAATGGTTCAACAAACAAAATCTAGGAATAGTGTAGCATCAAACCAGAATGAGAAAAAAATAATTTCGCCGGCCGTTGGGTAACGCTTGTCCCAGGTCCCTGGTGATGTCAACGGGAGAGGGGGGAGCCGTCTGGTGGAACCCTACTTACTAAAAGCGGGCTGAGGATCATGGCTCCAGCATCTGCTTTTGGGTTGAGCTTCACTCCATGCATACTATGTGTCAAGCTGGAAGCTTGAATTGATTCAGATGCTTGGCTCACTCGATCGTGACCACTTTTTATTTCTCTCGTGTCGGTGCATTCCAGGTAGGTAGGTGGGCATCACCATAGCTGCGAGGACTTTGATCCAGCGAAACTAGACCCGGGCAACCTACCATCTACAATCAATCACTTATACTAGTTAAATAGATATATACGTGCAGAAACAACTATCAGCGCCCCGGCTCCACTATTTCAATATCTGGCCTCACCACATATCACTGCGATACCTGAAAACTCAAATCACTTTCTCAAGATCGTGGCCTCTGCCCAGACGGGTGGCTAAGATAAAGGTCCAGTGGCTAGGTTTTGGCAAGTGGCTTGTGTTGAAAATGGCCTGTGCATCCTGAAATTCCGGGTTACCCATGCCAAGCCCATCCTAACCGCAAACAACATCTGAAGATGGGGTCGCCCCAGTGTTCACCATGACAACGTCAGATCGGCTCCGGGAAGGGAGACTCTGGGATGAAAGAATATGAAGGATTTTCCAGAGTGACCTTCATGGCGGACGCAGGAACGGAGATCTCCTGGCCTCAGACAGCAATTGCAGCGTTGAACCTGGTATATCTGAACCCTGATCAACAACAGATGAAGAGAAAAGCTCGCACGGCCCTTTCCTAACCCCGGCAAACCCGCTGGCCCCCAAACTGACAAGTGCTTGCGTTGCTCACCGACGTCATTATCGCTGGCTCTCCCACCAAAGACACCGTCGCATACCTTATAAACGCAAGCTTGTTCCGGCTCGGCCTACACGCACCTTTGTTTCGTGAAACTGAACACCTACCTCCACTTCTCACTTTCAGTATCGATTACCTGAACCCGCACAATCAAACCGGCCCGTCATCCACCCGCTGTTGGGTGCTACACTCTCACACCACCACAACACACCAACACCGCACCTCGATTCACCATGCATCGAACGTACTCCATGCGCGCCACGAGGGCGCCCACCGCCTCGCAAATCCAGGTACCACCCGCCCAGCACACCACACCTCTCGTGACACTGAATCTCTCGCTGACGTGACCTCTCGCAACCAGAACCCACCCCCGCCGCCGTCGACGACCAAGTCTGGTCGTTTCTTCAAAGGAGGACTCGGTGAGCATTGCGCCCTTTCTTTTCTCTTCTCGGGACCATTTTTCCTTTGTAAATCCGTCTGGGAACTCACAAGTTTTTTTTTTTTTGGTGTTAACAGGAGCACTAGGGCATGCTCTCAGGGGCAAGACGGCCGGCGCCTTCGGGCCCGACCTCGCCAAGAAGCTGGCACAGCTGGTCAAGATGGAGAAGAATGTCATGAGAAGTTTGGAGTTGGTCGCAAAGGAGCGCATGGAAGTAGCTGTAAGTTTTGCTCTTGAGACTCCAGCGCGAGACTCTGGCTGACGAGGTGTCACACAGCAACAACTCTCCATTTGGGGCGAGGCCTGCGACGAAGACGTTTCGGATGTCACGGACAAGCTGGGAGTGCTGCTCTACGAAATCGGCGAGCTCGAGGATCAATATGTCGACCGATACGACCAGTACCGCGTCACCATGAAGAGTATTAGGAATATTGAGGCTTCGGTGCAGCCCAGCAGAGACAGTCAGCCTTTTCGTTCTCTTTCCGAAGCACGGCATGTGTTAACACCAGACAGGAAAGCAAAAAATCACCGATCAAATCGCCCAGCTCAAGTACAAAGAACCCAACTCCCCGAGAATAGTCGTCCTCGAGCAGGAACTCGTCCGTGCCGAGGCAGAGTCCCTCGTTGCCGAAGCCCAGCTCTCCAACATCACCCGCGAGAAGATCAAGGCCGCCTACACCTACCAATTCGACGCCCTGCGCGAACACTGCGAAAAGGTGGCCATCATCGCCGGCTACGGAAAGCATCTGCTCGAACTCATCGACGACACCCCCGTCACACCAGGTGAAACCCGCGCTGCGTACGACGGCTACGAGGCTAGCAAGGCCATTATCCAAGACTGCGAGGACGCGCTCACCAACTGGGTCACGCAAAAGGCGGCCGTGTCTGCTAAGCTCTCCACTCGCGCCCGGACTCTCTCGACCAGACGCAGGAACAACATCAAGGCACGCAGTGAGGGCTTGGACCTGTCGGGTCAGGATGCGCCGCTTAATGATCAGGATGGATGGGCTTCTGCGGGACATCACCAACATCATAAAGATGAGTATAGTGAGGACGAGGACGAGGACGAGGATGAGTTGGAGGGGAGGACGAGTCATTCGGTGCTGGGGAGTGAGGCGGGGTTGAACGGAGGGGAGACAAGGGGACGACGCCAAGAGGCGGTTGTTGCTTAGGAGAAGGACCACAACTAGCGTTGGGGGAGGAGAGAAGTACGGGATGGGTGAGAAGCTTGGGGTTGAGCGGTGGCTGTGGTGGTGGCGGGTTTAGCCGAGGTATGAAAGGGAAATCGACCGTAATTGGTAATGATTTGAGTGAGATGGAGGACAAACAATGATGGGGTTTCCTAAGGATTTGGTGTGAGAGCAAGTTGTTGTTTCTCTTCTTCTTCTCAGGGGGGGGTGTGTGTGTATAGTTTAGCGTCGATTCCCTTTGCGGCACGAATTCTTGTTTTGAATGACTGATGGGTAGTTGGTTAATATGAACATTTTTTTTTCATTTTTTTTTTCATCGTTATTATGAATCATGTGATTTCGGCAGGTACGCTAAGTAAGGTAAGGTAAAGTAGCTAACTAATTTCTACCTTGCGTGTTGTTTGTTGTTGTTGTTGTGACTTTTGCTGCTGTTTGCGCTCTGTGGCCTTGAGTTGACTGGCGAACTCTTCGACTTCGATCTTTGTGATGTATTGGCCTGGTACGACGACTAGACCTAGGTAGCGGGATGTCATGTCCATGACCACTTTTTTGGACTGGGGGTCTGAGCTTGCGGCCGCGGCGGCGGCTGATTGGAGTTGGGCGAGGGGGGGCGGTATTCGTAGGTGTGTTGGAGGACGAGGTTGCAGTCCTGTTGAGGGGGGGCGGAGGAGAGGAAGGTTAGATTCTTAGGGAAGATACAGATTCATGGTTGAGATATCATGAATGGGTAGGTAGTGTATGAGATGACGAGGTGTGTGCGGGTGGGGTGTGTATGGAAACTTACAGAATCAGTACACTTGAAGCTCCCCCAAAACATCCTCCCGTCCGTGGTGCCCACCCTGAGGTTCTTGTTTAGGAGCGTCTGCAGGAAGTCGGTGGCTTCGGGCTTGGAGGAGGGGGTGGGGAGGGCGTCGTAGTTCATTATCGCTTTTGAGCGGCCGCGGTGGTTGTTTCGGGAGAGGGGGAAGAGGGGGGGTTGCATAACTTGAATGAGAATGAAGAGAGAGAGAGAGGGAGAGAGAGGGAGAGAGGGTAGGGTGGTGGGTACGGTATGGAGGGGATGTGTAACCGAGCTGCTGGTTGAATTTAATCGCTTGTTCCTGGTGAGAATGGGTGGATTTGATGCGTGAGAGTGGAGGGTGGATGAGACAGGATAGGTAGGTAATTGCTGCGCGAGGTGGAGGGGTGAGCTCGTTGGGTTGGGACGGGATGGAAGTAACCCAAAAGATGGGGTGATCCACTTTTAGGGCAGGAGATTAAAAGTATCAAGTGGGAATCGTAGGAGATGGCGAAGTATGAGGTTTACTGTAGCTCAGCAGGGTAGCTCTCATGAAAAGAGACCCGTACTACCTTGGATATACTAGACAAACCTTTTCACCTAAGCGCAGTGAGGTCAGCACAGGCAGGGAAGTTCACAAAGACCTTGTTCGTCGTTGCTTATCCGCACAGTGCACCCCGGAGAATATCAACCAATAGATTAGCCTAGATAAGACCAGATGGCAGGCAGCCGAGCAGGGATGTTGCGCATCGCAGTCATCCGTCATAGAAGGTAAGGTAACTTCCAACATTTCACTTCTCGCGACCAGCAACTCTGGTTTGACTTGTTTACCTCTTCCAACTCCCATGACGCACCTTCGTCGACTTGATACTTTTGGAGACAAGGAAGCTCTCCATGATACGCTCTTTCCGTTCTGGGTGATCCGCCCAAGGAGCCCTCTCTTCTCGACTTGACAAGCGTGATACCCTTGGTCCCAGCCCACCATGGGTGTTCAAGGCCTCTGGACCGTCGTGCAGCCATGCGCCCGCCCGACAAACCTCGCGACGCTTAACCGGAAGCGACTCGCTGTCGATGCCTCGATTTGGATCTACCAGTTTCTCAAAGCTGTCCGCGACAAGGAAGGGAATGCGCTGCGAAACAGTCACATTGTGGGCTTCTTTCGACGGTTGTGTAAGCTGTTGTGGTATGGAGTCAAGCCGGTGTTTGTGTTTGACGGCGGGGCACCGGCTTTGAAAAGAGCGACTTTGCAGGGGAGAAGGAGGAGACGGGAAGGGCGAAGAGAGGATGCTGCGCGCACGGCGGGGAAGCTGCTCGCTGTGCAGATGCACAGGCTGGCGGAAGAGGAGGAAGAAAAGAGGCAGAGGAGGATGGCGGGTGCGGATGATGAAGAGCAGGAGGAGCTGCCGAGTATGGAGAATATTGTCTATGCGGACGAGCTGGGGCTTTCTAAGCAGGAGCGCCAGAGGAATCGCAAGTTTCACAAGCAGGATGCGTATCATCTCCCGGAGTTGCAGAACGGGATAGAGGCTATGGGGAAGCCGGACGATCCGAGGATCATGAGCGTGGAGGAGCTGGAGGAGTATGCGAGACAGTTCAACAGTGGGGAGAACATCAATCTTTATGACTTTAGCAAGATTGACTTTGATGGGGAGTTCTTCAAGAGCTTGCCGCCGGCTGACAGATACAATATTCTGAATGCGGCTAGGTTACGAAGTAGGCTGAGAATGGGCCTCAGCAAGGAGCAGTTGGACGTGATGTTTCCCGACCGGATGGCCTTCTCGAGATTCCAGATTGAGAGGGTCAAGGAGAGAAACTATCTCACCCAGCGGCTCATGCTTGAGATGGGCATGACGAGCACTGACATGACTGTCAACGCCAGCCGCGTTGCTGGCGACCGAAACCGCGAGTACATCTTAGTCAAGAATGAAGGCGCCGAGGGTGGCTGGGCTCTTGGTGTCGTCACGAGGGACAAAGACAAGGGCAAAGCCCATAAGCCTATCGACGTCGATGCCTTGGACTTTCAGTATCAAAATCCGGACGACGAAGACGAGTGGGAAGACGAGGAGTTTGAAGATGTTCCTATCGAAGGTCTCAACCGTCTCCCCAAGATCACGAGCCGTGCTGCCTACGAACGAGCTCAAAACTTTGGCTCTGCACGGCAACAGCTCTACAACTCCCTGCAGGGTGATGAATGCGAAGAAGACGACGACGAAGCTCTATTCGTCAATGATGGTGAGATGATGGCGGCCGAGGATGAAGAGCTCAATCGAGCTATTGCACTGTCACTGGAACAAAACCACGATGTGAGCAAGGAGAAGGAAGACGAAGACGAGGATGAAGAGTTTGAAGACGTGCCCGCGCCCACGTGGACTCAGAGAGCGGCTCCGGAAGTATCGAGACCAATCGCAAGTACCAGCGGGACCATGATTGCGCATATTGTAAACAACAGAGCGAATGCTGCTGTGAAGAAACCCCAGGAAAAAGACGACAGCGACAGTGATAGCGATGGAGATTTGCACACGGCGCTGGCGGCGGCGAGAAAGAAGCAGCCAAAGCCAAAGCCTGTCCAAAAATCAAATGTCAAGAACTCATTCGACGGCCCCCTTCCATTCGAGAAACTTGACTGGCGAAGCGCGTTTGGGGGGTCGAAGCCTTCCGCTCCAGCGCCAAAGCCTACAGCTGCTGTCGAGACAACAGAGAAGCCTCGGCAAGTAGAGACTGGTGATCTGGAAGCGGAATCCGACGAGGAGGCTGGAGGGTTCATCAAAGAACCGAGCGAGACTGCCAAGGCTGAAAAGCCCGTCGTATCTGAAAAAAAGGATGGCGATGAGCCTCTCCCACTACCACCATGGCTTACGGACAATACGGATATCACAGAGCATGTCCGACGTCAGCAGCAAATCGAAAACCAACAGAATGCCGAGGATGAGGAGCTGGCACAGTTCCATCAGCTCCAAAGGCGGAAAGAACAATATGTGGAAATCGAGTCCTCGAGTGACGATGACAGCGATATCGAGATTCTGGATGCACCACCCGAATCCATAGTTCAGACGCTGCTCCGTGCCAGGTCTCCACCGGGGAGACCAGGCGCCAGCTTGCCTTCATTGCAAGATGACCTTGACAAAGAGACAGCCTCGAATCATGCGGAACAAAATCCAGCAGCAGCCACAACACCTCCTCCAGCAGAAGAGTATGAAAGCAGCGAGACCCCCATGGAGCTGGATGCTGTCGGGAAGCAGCCTTTAGAGACCGCCCCTCCTGCTTCGGCTCCTCAAGAGTCTGAAGACGAGGATGTGGAGTTTGAAGACGTGGTCGTTCCTTCAGCGGGAGAGCCATCTGCCGCCCCATCAGCTATCGCCATCGACGATGCCGAGGCCTTTTTGGAAAGCGGTGATGAGGAGGCTCCCGATCTCCCGCCTTCAGAACAGCCCAGAATCGAGGGGCTGGCCTCTGCTATCGACTCGGACGAGATCTTCACCCGGGATGACTCCCCAGAATACGACGAGTTCTACGACCCCGAAGAAGAAGAACTCCTCGCCCAAATGGCCGAAGAAGCGGAGGAACACGCCCGGTTCGCCAGCCAACTAAACAACAAAACCCAACGCGAGAACCAAGAAGCCTACGAGCAGGAACTCCGCGCCCTCCGCACCCAGCAAAAGAAAGACCGTCGCGACGCAGACGAAGTCACCCAGGTCATGGTAACAGAATGCCAAGCCCTCCTCCGCCTCTTTGGTGTCCCATACATCACGGCACCGATGGAAGCAGAAGCCCAATGCGCCGAACTGGTGCGCCTGAATCTCGTCGACGGGATCGTCACCGACGACTCGGACACCTTCCTTTTTGGCGGCACCCGAGTATACAAGAACATGTTCAACAGCAACAAGTTTGTCGAGTGCTACCTCCTCCGTGACCTGGAAGACGAGCTCGAGCTTTCGAGAGAGCAGCTTATTGCACTGGCGCAGCTCCTAGGGTCAGATTACACCGAGGGCATCCCGGGTATCGGTCCCGTCACGGCGGTTGAGATCCTATCTGAATTCCCAGGTCGGGAGGGTCTCTCCGATTTCAAGACGTGGTGGGAGGACGTCCAAAGCGGGAAACGCCCCAAGGAGGCGGATGCTTCTTCCCCCTTTCGTAGAAAATTCAGAAAGGGTCAGGCTACCAAGTTGTTTCTCCCATTGGGGTTCCCTTCACCGGCGGTGTTTGAGGCTTATTTGCATCCAGAGGTGGATTCCTCCCAGGAGCAGTTCCAATGGGGGGTGCCGGATCTGGAAGGGTTGAGACAGTTTCTGATGAGCACGATTGGGTGGAGCAAGGAGAGGACGGATGAGGTGCTTGTGCCGGTGATAAGGGATGTGAATAGACGGGAGGCGGAAGGGACGCAGGCGAATATTACGAGGTATTTTGAGGGGGGTGTCGGGAGCGGGACGCAGAGGGAGGCGTTCGCGCCGAGGAGGGTGGGAAGGGGTGGGGGGGGGAGTAAGAGGATGGCGGAGGCGGTGGGGAGGTTGAAGGCTAGGAGGGGGGCGGTGGGCGGTGGGGGGTTGTCGATGGAGATGCCGGTTGCTATTCCTGCGGAGAAGGGGAAGGGGAAGGGGAAGGGGAGGAAGAGGAAGGCGAGGGAGGCGGAGATCGTTGAGGAAGAAGGGGTTGTGGGTGAAGAGGATGAGGTAGTGCGGGAGGATGAAGAGGTCGATGATGATGATGATGTTGTTGTGGTCGCTGGCAGGAGTAAAGGAGGCAAAGGGGAGGGGAAAGCGACTGCTGGTAGAGGGAGGGGACGTGGTCGAGGGAAGCGATCCAAGGCATAGCCTGACAGACGTTGTCATAGGATATTGTACAAATATGATGAGTCAATTGAAAAAAAAGAAAGAAAAAAGTGCAAAAAACAACCCCCTGGAATCGAACGGTATGCGAAGCGCAGGTGTCAGCGTCAAAATCCCCAAACTCCTCCTCTCCCACGATCATGAAAATGAAACCTGGACAAGGAAGGTGTCTCCTTTTCCACCAGGTTATCAAACCCCCACTCGGGTAATGACCATGGAGCGGATTTTACCTCTGACAAAAGAGACACGGAGGGAGAGGGTGATGGGGTTGTGGTTGTTGGATTTTGGGCAACGTAAAATGGTGGAGCCGGAGGCGGTGCTGAAGGAGATGGGGGATGGAGGGGAGGTATGATTTTGAGGTGTTTATGAGGAGTTATGAGGAGTATGCGGAGGACTTTTTGTAGATGGCTTACCTTTTGAGCATTGTTGTGGGCTTCAAGCTGGAAGTTTACTTGGGAACAAGGACGGGCTAAAAATCTTGTCAATCATATGATGGACAGGCGGTGCGAACTTTTTGAGCACACGTCTCTCCATACCTCGATTGTATGTATATATATATATATATGTGTGTGTGTGTGTGTGTGTGTGTGTGTCTGTGTCTGACTTTATTCTCTAATCTTGCTCCGTCTCCGTTTCTTCTACCTCTTCTCACCTTCTAACCCCCTCACCCTCCTCACCCCCTCACAACTTCCCCTGCTCCACCTTCTTCTTCTTCTTGGGAAAAGGCGCCCTAGAATACTGCAACGGCAACCTAACCCCCACCCCGAGCTCGCTCGCCACCTTGAGCACAAACTCTGGCTCCCTCAAATACTGCCTCGCAACCAGCACCAAATCCGCCTTGGCCTTGGTCCCGTGTTCACCATCCACCTCCACCGTCCCATCACTCTCCACCACATCCTTGGCCATTTCGGCGTTGGCAATCATGCCCACCGCTCCGATGAGCATCTTCTTGCCCTCTTTCCTGAGATGCTCCCTAATCTCGCTCGCCAAATCAACTTGATAGTACGGGTGCACTTCAATCTTCTGGGCAGGGTTGTTGCCGCCAGAGGAAACATCCAACAGATCAACGCCCAGGTCAGCAACGAGGGAGGCAATCTTTTTGGATTCGCCAAGGTCGAGGGAGGGTTGGCCAAGGTGGGACATCCACTCCGTCGCTGAGATGCGAAGGAAGAGGGGCATGGATTCTGGGATGACGGAGCGGACGGCGGTGATGATCTCCACCAAGAGACGGACGCGGTTCTCAAAGGGGAGGCCGCCGTACTGGTCGGTTCTTTGCTTTGGGGGGTGTTAATACAGTTCCAGACCGGAAAAAGACAGAGGAGGGTTGACTTGCGTTTGTGATTGGGGACAAGAATTCAGTGAGGAGGTATCCGTGAGCACCATGAATCTCAATGAGGTCAACACCGGCCTCCACCGCCCGCCTAGCAGCGTCCTTCCAGCTCCGAACAAACCCCCTGATTTGCTCCAACGTCATCTCCTTTGGCGTGGGGAACCCGTCCGCCCAGGGGATGGGGCTGGGAGCCCAAAGATTATCCGGCCATCCGCCCAGTTCTTCGGTAGCCACCTCCTTCCCCAGGGTGCGATAATGCCACGGGGCCAAGGTAGACGCTTTGCGCCCGGCGTGGGCGAGTTGGATCCCTACTTTTTGTCCCTGGGAGTGGATGAAATCTGTCACGCGCTTGATGGGGGCAATCTGGGAGTCTTGCCAGAGGCCCGAGTCTTCCGGGGAGATGCGGCCGTTGGGGGTCACGGCGGTGGCTTCGATGATGGTGAGGGGGGTGCCGTGGAGGGCGTACTGCCCCAGGTGGACAAGGTGGAAGTCGGTCAGGTGGCCGTTGGAGGCCGAGTACATGCACATGGGGGAGACGGCGAAGCGGTTTTGGAGGGTGAGGCCGCGGATGGTGAGGGGGGTGAAGACGGTTGGGACGGGGGTGGCATCATTTATGAGGGCGGTGCCGGCTGGGGGGTCTTGGGCGGGTGTGTAGAAGGGGACGCCAGGGGCAGGGGCGCTGGCGGTGGGGAGTTTTAAGACTGTCATTGTTGCTGTGGTTGTGATGGTGGTGAGAGAAGGTGTGTAAAGTGTTGGACAGGGAGGGGTATGAGGGTGAGAGGGGTCAACGATGTCAATCGAGGAAGGGGTGCCTGCGTCACGTTGAAGACATATCCAGGATTGTCACCGGCAGCGAAATGATAGGTACTTATGTATATTTCTCGATCAGATAACAAGGTAAAGCCGGCAGTTGGTTGCTGAATAATACCAAATCTGCCCACCAAATCCACCAAACATGAGGGGGGACAATCGAGATTCCCCGCCGGTAACCGTTTGCCCGATTTCCAATCCAGGAATTCGGGCCCGTGATGGTGTCATCGGCCACGCATGAAGACGGATCGGATCTTTGCTGAGTAAACTCCCGGAGCACGAAGGGAACAAACCACCCCGGAACTCGGGGAAGGATTTTCATGGAAACATTTCTCAAGCTTCAGACGGCCCGTACCAGCAATCCATGGGCTTGGATATCGGGCAAGTGTCGGTATCACCACTGCTGCACCTGGCGAACGAGGTGGGATTAGCCCCGGTTGCGCGGGACGTTTTTGTTCAACGCTGAATAATCCATGCTTTCATCAGCAATTGAGTTTCAGCCGCAACGACTTTTTTGGTGTGTCGCAAAAGATGAAGGGTTGTCCATGACGTCGAAAATGTAGAGGGGCAATGATGTCCCGCTTTTACTATGGGGTAGCAACCCTAACCCTGACCGACACCGTTCAAGGCTGTTTATTGTTCGAGTTCAATCCCTTTATTGCCAATGGCACCCATTTATATCTTCTGATAAATATTATTGCCTGAACAATTCTCAATTTCATGCTTTCCATCAAGGCCGAAATAGCGCTCCATTGAAGATTCACCGACAGCAACTGGGGTACCTACCGAGCATCCGAACCCCCCACTGATTTTCATTGCCCTGTTGCATCGCCTCTGAATAAATATCCGGTCCAATCTTGCCGGGTTTATGCCCCTCTCTCTTCTTTCTCTCTTATCGTTCAATTCCCACGTGTTTTTTCATGTTTTGCTTGTCATCCCAAGTCCTCGTCGATCATGTTTCCCTTCGCAATGCTTCCTTCCCATCCATGTCTGTGTAGCAATCATGCAAACAATTCCCCCATCGAAACTCGAAACATGACGCGAGCGTCCCCTTCGTGATTGGTGTGGGGGGCAGCCATCTCGAAACACTCGCCAAAAGCGCTGCGACCTGCAAGAAAAAAAGTCCGGGGTGTGGTTTGGTGGTGGTGGTGCCAGTGGTGCCAAGCTTTCAGGGGCAGCTCTCAAGCAAACATCACAGTCACACTCGGGGGTCGTTTACCGGTGCGATCACGCTTTGCTTTTGGGTGCCCAGCAGCAAAGTGTTGAAACGAAACACGGGGGGGAGCCACCTTGAACGGGTGTTCGCTTCGGGGACAAGGGTTGATTGATTGTTCAACAGATCCGGGAAAGAAAGAAGCCCAAAAAAAGATCCGAGAGCCTTGGGCCATGAGAGAAATTGGGTCACGATGCCACCTCGCGTCGTCTGACGCTTGTGAGAAAACAATCCCTGGTGGCCCACGCGGGGGAGGGTGGGACAGGCATGAGAGCTCGAGAACAATCTACTTGAGATGGGGAAACCCCCCTCTCGCCACACACGAAGTCTATTTCGTCGTCTTCTCTCTTTGTTTTTTGTCACTTCGTTTTTTTTTTTTTTTTTTTTTTTTTCGTTAAAACAAAAACTGCTGGGTAAGCTGTGTTGTGTGCCGAGTGGATCGTTTTGTCTGTTTGTTGCTTGGCTGGCCATAATACTATTGTCTTGCTGCTGAGCGGCAATCGAAACAAAAAGACAACCTACGGTAGAAGACCACCAACAACTCACAAAGTCGGCCGGCTTGAGGTTGGACTTTGTTCACCATCATTTATACCGTGGTGTCCTTTTATCAACTGTTCGCAACACGTTGGCAGCAAAAACAACAGACAAGATGAGGTGGAGCAACAAGCGCTCTGTCATCGGGGAGTAAGTCACCTCACCTCTTACTTCCACCTCACATATCACACACATCATCAACTGACCACCGCCACCATCATCACAGCCTCGAAGGCTGCGAAGTCGTCCGCGTCCTCGTGGGCGAGGAACAACGCGAGTTCACCCTCCACCGCAAGCTCCTCTGCGACAGCTGCACCTTTTTCAGAACCAACATCGAGGCCATCCCCACCCCCTCCCCTTCCAGCGCCTCCAGTTCAGAACAAGATGAAGAAGACTCAGTCCTATGGCTCCCCTCCGAAGCACCAGACATGTTCGAAATCTTCGTCCTCTGGCTCTACCAACGCCGCCGCTTCCACACCTTCATGGACGACGTGATCCGCACCATCTCGCCCGACGAATGCCGCGCCGTCCGCACCAACCTCGTCCGCCTCCACCTCTTCGCCGCGATTATCGACCTCCCCGGCCTCCAAGACCTAGCCATGGACGCCCTGCAGGACATGTACCTCCGTTTCGACTGGGACATGTCCCCCCGCTTCTTGGCGTTCATCTACGGCGACTGCGACCCCGAACATGCGGTCAGGCTCAGAAAATGGGGAGTGGCAATGCTAGCCTGGACGCTCCACGGGGCGGAGAAGGCGTTCCTGTTAAACAACCAGATCGACAAGCTGTTTGCTGCTTTCCCGCAGCTAAAGGCGGATTATCAGCTTCATTTGGAAAAGATGCAGCAGAGCAGGGCGGACGTGAGGTTGAAGAACCCGCAGTTGCGGCTGCCGGCCAACAAACTGAGGAGCGGGGAGAGGTTCTTTGGGTTTAGGCAGTGCACGTTTCATAGTCACCGGGCGATGGTGGGGGAGGGGACCTGTCCTCACACGTTGGAGATGCAGAGGAGGCCGGAGGGGAGGCAGTCGGCTACTTGGTTTGGGAGGAGGGAGAGTCAGTATCATCGGGATGTGGGGAGTCTTGGCCGTGCCGGTGGCGGTGGGGAGGGGAGGAAGGGTGGGGATGAGGGGATGGGGATGGGGAGTGGTGAGGAGAGTGATGATGATGATGATGATGATGATGGTAATATCATCAGCCCGGTGGGGGATTTGGATTTGAATGAGATGTCTTATTTGGATTTGTCATGAGGTGAGTGTGTGTGTGTGTGTGTGTTTGTGTGTGTGTGTGTGTGAATGGGGTGATGATGAACGAGCAAAGGGGAGGGAGCACAGATGAGGTGTTCAAGCGATCGAGGTCGGCTTCGAGGGAACAAAGACGAGGTGGGGATGGGTTGAATACAACAATGATATTGTTCTATAGGGACCGAGGGGATCGTTTCAGGGTTCTCGCCCGCATTCTCTCTTTTCGGGGCAGCTTGGCAATAATGCGGAACAACAGCACCAGAGTTGGAGCAGACAGAGCGTGCGTGTCCGAAAGATTGCACACACACACACACACACACACACACACACACACACACACACACACACATACACAGAGAGAGACAGACAGACAGGCACGCGCCATACAAGACTCGACAAGTTTGACGATTCCGCCACCTGCCAAACCAACCCCCCTCCGGGCCGATTCGCGAATGTCCGAGCATCGAGATATCATAATCACCAAACACGCCGGCCTGCCTCTTCGCGAAGTTGCGGCTGACAGATAGCCCGTTGGAGCCTGGTCATGTTCGTGGTGGTATCATTTATGGTGGTGGGCGGCTAGCAGGCAAAGAAAGGGACGGCGATGGAGTTTTGGAAGTTGGGATAGAGACTCTATCTACCGATAGAGAGATAGACCACAGCGACTGGCAGGCAGCCTTAGTTACTACCAGACTGTTTGTTGTAATATATAATAACACTAATCAATCAGCATGAAGAAGAAGTACATGCTTTGTACTCATCATCTTTGGCCACCAAGTGTCATTCTCTGCCAGCAGAAGGTGTTCTTTGTGTGTGTGTGGTTTGTTGCAAGGCTCTAATCGAGTCTTCTTTATCTTTCCGACTGTCGATCGACCCTACGGCGGGAAAGTATCTCGCGTCTTTGCCCACCTCATATAGATACTGGTTCAATACGGCGCAGAAATGTTCTCCCAACAGCATGATTGTCCATTGAACAATGTAAACTCACAGCCGAAAAAAAAAAAAAAGCAAAAGAAAAAGAGAAAAAAAATATCCTCAACACTCAGTTCATGTCTACATGAACATGACCACAGTTGAGAATGCCAATTTCCTCTTTTTTTGTTTTTTTTTTGTTCAGATTTCGCAGTTTTTCTCACAAATCACATTACATACCACATCACAGGTCAATATCATCAATACTTGTTGCGGTTGGGTTAAAAAATCTATTGTCAGCTTCTTGTCTATTCACTGATGGACTTACCCTGGTTTTTTTTTATTTTTATTTTTTTTGTGTTATCTCATGTTAGCAGCAAACATCACCAGTCCAATGAAATGGGGAGTTTAGAAATATGTGTAAGAAAAGATACTCACTCACTCACCTTCTATCCCCCAAACCCAAGTCCCTCCAGTTAGCGTCAAACTGATCAGCCTTAGCCCCGAGCCTGCTATGCATATCATGGTAGTCATCGACAATCCTTTGGACGGTCTTGTTCCACTTGGCCATAAGATCATCGTGCTCTGCAGAGGATCTACTCCCCTTGACAGGGCGGGGCACATTTATGTGAGTAGAAGAATTATCCCACCGACCCATCAGCTCTTTTGTATCGGGAGAGGTGGGCACAGTTTCCGCCATGGCAAAGGGGGGACGCCAGCCCGTGGCGTGAGCCGCATGGGTGTGAGGCTTCGGAACAAGCGAGACCCGTCGAGAGGGAGCAGGCGTTGGAGTGACGACTTCTGCTGTACCACCAGCCTGCTTAGTCACAGGCCAGTCCGACTCGAAAAAGCCGGGCCCTTGACGCGCTTCGGGAGAGTTGTCCAGTGAGGCGTTCGGGGTGATGCTTTGGTTGTTCTGGACGCCGGTGAACCAGTGCTTGTCGCCCAGCTTGCGGAGAGATTTCTCGAAGAAGCCGGCCTCGCCGAAGGCGCCGCAGTCGATCATGAGGGAGATCATGTCGTAGTTGTGCGGCTCGCCAGCAAGCGCGGCATTGTGGGCATCGATGAGGTTCCAGACGACGGTCCAGTAGGAAGCATCGTCGGCTGTTGTGCAGAAGCGGAAGATGGCGAGACAGACGCTTGACCAGGCGGCGATGGTGGTTGGGTCGAAGGCGCCAGTTGCCTCGCGGAATTCGACTGTATTGTACCCCTTCCAGGCGTTTTCTGTGTCGTAGTGGGCGAAGTTGTAGTTGAGCCGATTGTAATAATCCTTTTCGTAGCTGAGAAGCTTAGCAACTCTATGCCTGGTGGTCGCACATAGAATGTAAGCGATGCCCTTCTCCACGGTCATGTCGGCCTTTTGAATTTTGGCAAGGTCCTCAGGCTCCCTACGGACGCGAATGTTGTAAACATAAGGCCGAATACGGTCCCAGGCAGCGGCTGGAACCCGCGCTGGGCGCATGGCTGGAAACATGGTGCTGGAGCTCTCTGACCTGCCATGAAGGGCATGTCGCAGCACGGTGGAGGGTGGTGGCACGGGCACTGTTGGTGGACGAGGAGGTAAAGTGGGATCGGGAAAGCGAGTGGTAAGTTTGAACTCCTTCCTTCTGTCTCTTCCATACTCCGCATTCGCGTCGTCGACAGGTGTGTTCTCATCCCCGAGGACCCTGAGGAATTCTTGTCCGTTGGCCAACTGACTCGTGGTTGAAACCGGTTGAGCATACGTGTTGATTTGACGTTCTGGCGGGTGGGCGCAGTACAAAAAGCGATCGGCAGCCCAAATCAAGGCGCCCGCCCTTTGAAAGGCCTCAAAGCCGAATTTGTCACTCTTCCATTCCAACTCCCCCGTCTCGGGATCGATTTGCTCTCTTGCACCGGCACCCACGTGAACGTGGAAGCCTGTTCGGATGTTGACCCGCCAACGGAGAAGGGTGCTCAAGGCAATGACAATGTCCTGGACATGGCGATGGGCTGCAGGGCAATCCCACATGGCAGCAGAGACCAGCTCTATGCTTGATGCCTTTTGTCCTTTCGGTTCATAAACGCGGTCGTCGGTCACACTGACATCTTGATGGGCCGCCCAAGCTGTTGTCGGAGTCATGTAGATATCGGGGTGGAGTTCAGGCCCTGGCGCCTGCATCAATTCTGTACCTCTCGAGCTCGCCCGCTGAAACTTGGCTCCGGGAACAGTCAAGATGACTTTCTCGAGTTTCTCCTCGATCCATTCAGTAATGTATGCATCCCAAGGTGCCTCCATGAGCTCAGGCATCAAAGCCTCCTCTTCAGGAGAAACCAGGGTGGATGTGTTGGGAGGATCCGCGACCCATTGCTTGTGGCAGATGATCACTTCCAGCTCAATGCCGAAAGAGAGTTTGTTGTCTTTGCTGCTGATAAGAGTCATCTTGACGGTGGCCGTGTGGTGATGGTGTAGTGTAGAGTTGATGTTGTAGTGTATGTAGAGTTGATGCTGTAGTGTAGTGTTGGTGTTGTAGTGCAGTGTCGATGTTGTAGTGGTGATATTGTAGTGTTTGATGGGATGGTTTGTGCTGTCACCGGATACAGTGACTGTTGTTTGTCG
This sequence comes from Podospora pseudopauciseta, assembly GCF_035222475.1. Lineage (NCBI taxonomy): Eukaryota > Fungi > Ascomycota > Sordariomycetes > Sordariales > Podosporaceae > Podospora > Podospora pseudopauciseta. The sequence continues at coordinate 3,525,916 of NC_085892.1, forward strand.
GATGATATGGATAGAAAAGACTCGAGTCCAACCTGGAGGAAAGTCGGGTGGTTAAATAGAGATACCCAACTGAGCGATGGTGGCAGCAGGTACTTGCATTGTTGGCATCCTCTCAAGAGTGGCGTCCCAAACACAATGCTATTGTCTCAGTCTCTGCCTGCAGTTGTCCTAAGGGAAGCAGCCCTGTTGGGTGAACAAGGAGCAGCGCCGTAGAAGAATGCCATTGTTCGTCTTGTGTACTAGGCAAAGAACCGTAGCTACCCTCCAAAATCCAACGAAACCAGTTAATTCAGGGCCTCAGGTGAAAAGGTGATATATGAACAAAGCATCAACACTCGATGGCGGTACATTTATTGAAGAGACATCATGACTACGTAAACAAAGGAAAAGACTGCAGATGAAGCTTCATAGAAGCTCCGTTGTTGACACTCGGGTCAAGAACATGCTTTTTATATACATGAGAGAGACGTCATCCAAGGAAAAGATTTCTCAAGAAGAGTGAAACACTATGCGTGGGTAATGTGTATGGGTATCATCATGTCGTACAGATTCGTTAGGAAAGTGGCGTTGTGGTCGTTGTCATCGTAGTTGGTCGTCGTTGTCGTCTCATTCATGATCGGTATATCGTTCATCGGAAACTTTCTGGTCTGGCCTTCATACCAGATTGCTGATTCAGAGGAGGGCAAAAGCCAAGGCAGCTCCAAAGACAGTAGCCATCAGGCCAAGTCTCGAGGTTGAGGTGTGGTCCGCCCCGTTTTCAGCCTCCACTAGGGGAGAGGTCTCAGTAGGCGCAGAGGTGGTCTCTGTTGGGGAGCTGTCGTCACCATCCTCCACGTCGGTGGTAGTGGTGACAATCACCACTGGAGGGGCAGATGGCTCCCCTGATGGTGCAGCTGTGGGTGGAGAGCTGATGAATGAAGTCGACGATGCCGAGTCCAAAGAGGCAGAACTGGCATGGTCGTGATCTTTGGCATCGACAGCACACTCGCACACTGCACGTCATGTTAGCACCCAATCAACCCACTCAAACCAAGCTTTCTTTGTGAGGAGAGGGAGAGAGAGAGTATCCTTACCAGTCCCAACACCATCAATCACCTTCTCATATTCTGACGCCTCGCATGCATCAACAACACATGCCTCCACTGATGCGTAAAATGCTGCTTGCTTCTTGCACTGGCAGACAAAGTCCAAGCCATCGCAGCCGATAGATGGGGCCTGCTCCAGAAAGCAGGTTTTGGCGCAATCGGGAATGGCCACGAGGGCAACAGAGAGGCAGTCCCCGCTGTCATGTGCCTGGATGCCAACGGTGAGCAGCACCACCAGCGTGAGGTACCAGTGGAGCTGCCTCACCGACAGCACCGAATACATTTTGATGTTCATAGTTTGTTGTGAAGAAGACCCAAAGGCCTCTCGGGTTAGGGAGAGAAAAGAGAGGTCAGGAAAGATTGGGCAGCGGGCAAGCGGTGAGCTTAAGAAGGGAAAACCCAGAGGTGGCAGCTCATGGTGGAGACTCCACTTCGTGATCGACTACACCGGCGGTGGACAGCCGAGTGGTTGGATAAAAGTGTTTAGGTCGTCAATAAAAGCTCAACGGGGTTAGACACCTTGCCTTCAGAAAACCGCCTCCGTTGAGACTGTTTCCCAACCATCCCCCAACCACCTATCCGCTGGACAACGACCGGCTTGGCAGGCTCGCTAATCTGCATTTACAAGGTCTTGAAGCATGGATTGGGTATTTTTGTTTCGTTTTGTTTCTCACCGCTTGAGCGATCAGGATTCAATCATAAAGATGAATGTTCTCTTGCTTCGACTCTTGAAGCCAGAACCGCGGCATATCGAAACTGGCGCCTGAGAAGAAGGAAGAGAAAACAAAAAGGGTTGATTGGGACCCCGCATATGCTGGTGTGGGTCTTGACAACTCACCTGCATTTTTGGGGACCATCGAGGATATCATCATTGGCCATTTGCCACCCGCCGAGGTAGCCATCGAGGGTCCGGTGATAGTTGAGGGATGAATGAGTGGAAAGAGACTGGTTGAGATCAAGAGGCCATGTTATTAACTGGGAAAGCTGGCCTTATGAGCACTCACCCTGACGACGGTGGTGTAAGTGGTGACCCATTCAGATAAGCTATTCGGCCCCTGCATCCGGCCCGGCCGCAGTGGTGCACTGGTCATGCTGCCGGCTTCGGCTCGGGAGCTGCACTGTGATCAATCAGCATGACGTGAAGATGCGCCGTACTCGGGCGCTGGGCCTCGGGATTTAAGGTTGATTTGACACGTTTGATATCGTTCACGCCAGTGTTGAACCGCACAAGCTTTCAACATCAACGGTTATAAGCCGGACACGAAGATTGGCTCAACGGTGTTTGGCGTGGACTAGTGATGGAAGTTTTTGTAGATGGGTTTTGAAGAAGAGATGTTGCCTGACATCCACACTCATGAGTTTCAAAGCTGAAAGGTTGAAGGAATTACTCTCTGGTGATAGATATGCACAATCACACTTGCCGAATTGGACTTCACTCCTCATTTGCCCCCCGCACTTGGAGCATGACCCATCATCAAATCATGTCTACTACTGTGTTGAGTAAGACAATTCTGTTGAGACACAATAGAATACCAAATGAATAAATAAATAAATAAGTAAATCGAAATACTATTATGAACTTTTGAGAAAACAGACAACCAAAGTCTCAGCGGTCAGGACATCAATATGAGGTCAAAGTTGCGTCTTGATGCATGAAGCTGGTAGGTCAACTCTGCCGCTGCAATAAGCAGACTAAGGCCATGCCAATCAGCAGCACCTATGCATCCATTGACCTACTGGAAGTGGGCAGGTTTGATCGGTGATATCACAGCAGCACAGTGTCAATACGAGGGTGGGGAGGAGAACAAAGAGCCACTCACCCAACACCCACTTTGTCCTGATTTCTCCAGGACAATACTCGCTCAACCATCACCCCGTCTTTCACCAGTCAAGCCCCGTGGTTCACAATGGGGTCTGTTGGAACAGGTACGCAAAATAAGGTCTCTGGAGGGGAGGAGGAGGAGACGATCAATGTCTTGATCACCGGCTTTGCTGTAAGCTCACCTCATTCACTCCCCCGCACTTCTCTCACTCTCACGATACCTATGCCATGAGTTTCGAACCACACACGACCACCACATCTTCAATCCCACTGACCTTCTCCCCCCTCAGCCCTTCCGCACCGACTTCCCCATCAACCCCTCCTGGGAAATTGCCAAATCCCTCCCCGAGTACCTCCCACCCCCACCAACCCCCTTCAGAGGCATCCCGGGCCACGTCCCTCCCCCCGGCACCGCCACAGGAACCATCCCCCCAAATCCCACCAACCCCCCAATCCCCCTCCCCAAAGTCCGCCTCCTGGTCCACCCCTCCCCCATCCACGTAGGCTACCGCGCAGTCCGCAACCTCGTCCCCTCCCTCTGGCACCTCGACTCTCCCTCCACCCCCAAAATCGACCTAGCAGTCCACATCGGCATGGCCGGCCCAAGAGGCTTCTACTCCATCGAGCGCCGGGCCCACAAATCAAACTACACCATGGGTGACGTGGACAACAACCTCCTCTCCGACCTCGACGACGAATCCGACCCCCACCCATGGCAAGACCTCCCGGAAGAGCTCCTCTCCGACCTCGACATGGAAGACGTCTTGCAAAGATGGAGAGACCACTCCCCGCCCTACTCCGACTTGAGAATATCCGAAGATGCCGGGCACTACCTCTGCGATTTCATCTACTACAGCAGTCTGGCGCATCTGGTCAAGAATAACCCTCACGAAAGGAAGAGGGTCGTCTTCTTGCATGTGCCTAGCGAGGCTAGCCCCGCGTGGGTCAAGGTCGGGAGGGAGTTGTGTCTCAGTTTGGTGAGGGGGATGGTGGAGAGTGAGGTTGTTAGGAGGGAAAGGGGGTTGAAGGTGGAGGACCACCAGGAAGAAGTGGGGGAGCTGTAAAAAAGGGGAGAAAGGGGAGGGTTGGCTTCATATATGGTTGAATATCTGTGTTTGGTTTGTTTTGACTGGGGTGTGTGTGCTGTTGTTTGGCTTTTGTGTGTGTGTGTGTGTGTGTGTGTGTGTGTGTGTGTGTGTGTGTGTGTGGGTGTGTGGGTTTGTAACTGCGTTTGGTTGGGTACCTGCATGTTACGGATGAGAGAATGTCTAGGTAAACACATAGCGAACTGCGTGTGGATGCAAACCTGGAATGCCGAATTGTTGGGATATCTATGACCAAGGATTGGTCAAGAACACTCTTCTGCCACAATTCTCAGACTGACTGGTGTTGCATTCTTTTTTTTCTTCTTCCGTCCCCATATCCTGAGTATTACCTGTACTATTCAACTTCACTTCTCCCATCTAGTAAAATTCAACATCACAGTATCCAACTCCTCACAAATGCTTATCCTACATATTCACCCCAACACAAACAACCAAATACCCCCCTTTCTTTTTCCATCCCAAAAATAACCCCCCAAAAAAAAAAAAAAAAACCCAAAAAAAAACCTAATATCTCCCCCCACCCCTCAAAGAAATCACCCTTCCCCCCAATCCCTAAACCCAGCCCCCTCCCCATCCCGATCAAGCATATACCCAAACCTCTCCTTTTCCCGTCTCAACAACCCAGGCAAGTCCTCATTCCCCTCCACCCGTTCATACTCCTCCCCCACCCTATCCCACAAATCTTTTCCCATCCTCACCCGCTCCACCATCCTCTGCCTATCCCTAAAAACATCCTGATTCATCCCCGCATGCGAAAAACTCTTCATCTTCGTCAACATCTCTCCCATAGTCTCAAAACAACTGCTACAATGCCAGGCCGCGTTCTTGAGCCTACCCATCTCCCAGTATTTCCGCCACCACGGCCCATCCCCCACCCTTAGATCATTTGGTAGGAGCGTGTTGGCTCCTAGGTAGTACGTTGCCTGGGGGTGGGGCCATTCCTCGCCCACGTGGAGGTATTGGAAGCTGTAGTAGTAAAACCTCGAGGAGAGGGTCAACCGGCGGGGGAAGGAGCACTGCCGAAGCACGGAGAGGGTGGACGGGCGGGCGATTTCGTCAATATCTGCGATGACTAGGACGTCGTGAAGATTGGGGAAAAAGGGGCCGGAGAGGGAGGGGAAGACTTGCGTCAACATGGCGTTCCGTTGAAAGTCTTCAATGTTCCAGGTTGATTTTGGGGCAAAGTCCTCCGGGTAGGTTATTTCATGGTAGATAATCTTGGACTTGTACCTCGCCATCGAGCTGGAGGGGTTGGCGAGGGCGGTTTTGAGGTGGAGGGGCTTGGGCAGGTTAGTAAAGGTTCGGGGTGACTCGACGACGACAAAATAGTCGACCTCGTTCCATGTGCTGTTTAGTCTTATCTCCAGCCAGTCGAGCTCGGTGTTGATCATGGTCAAATCGTAAACTTTTCGGGGAGGGGCCGAGCGGGATAATCGGGAAAAGGGTTTCCAGCCGTGGGGGCGGCATATTGTATCGTTCGTAATGTAGTAGGAGGTGAAGGCTCGGTAGAGGAAGTGGAGGGTCGTCAGGAAGAAGGCGATTTTGATGATGCGCCATAGACGTGGCCTTCGAAGCGCCATCCTGCTTCGTGGCTCTTTTCCGTCGTCGGAAGTCACGAGCATGGTCGGAGTAGGCTTCAGTCTGGGAAATCCACGTAATCCTCCCAGCAGTCTCTTGCTGACTCTTGGCTGTTGCTTTGGCTGGAAACACGATAAGAAATGTTGGCGCAGCATTCTTTGATAATGTGCGTGGCCAGTGCTTGTGGCACCATGTGCCACAGGAACCTTCATTTTTAGCGGCTGGTACGGAGGGCTCAAATGGAATGCAGCTGTCGGAAAGGGTAAAAAGTAAAGGTCAGAATGTTGTAAACACCAGAGAAGGCCCGGGAAAACTGTGAATAGCTTCACTTACACACAAATCCAGACTGACAAGGGGACCCTTGTTGCACTGCAACTTCACTCCTCGGACTCCACAGTCCGACGGGATGTTTTATTGTCTTGACCCTAACCCTGTTTGTCGCTACAACCTTTTGTACCACAACCTCCTCACCTCACTTTCACGTTTGTCTCTGTCGGTATAAAACCATTCTGGAAGCCAGTCCTGAAAGTCTCTTTGTGAGCCTGGGTCTGCAGCAAAGGTAATCCCATCAATATTGGGCGGTGGCCTTGGTGGGCTCGTTCGTGAGAATACTCTTGCGGTGTTAAAGTCGAATATCACAGCTCGTAGTAACGGGCTTTCCATGTTCCCAACAAACAGAATGTTGCGTGGTGAAAAGTCGTCTTGTGATACCCCTGCTGTCTTGAGCTTCAGGTATGACTTTACAGCGCACACATACGAGTAAACGCGGGCGTCGTCTGAGGCGGGCACCTGCTTGCTGTCAATCAACTCCTCCATGGTTGTTAACCCATTGAGAAACTCCATGAGAATCAATGGTACAGTCCTGGTGTAGGTGACACCATCAACAACGAGCTTGATCTTGAAAGAGAAGGACCCAAAGTATTCTAAGTGACATCCTCTGATGCTTTCTTTCTCATGGCGTGTCTCGTATGCCTGGAGGTCCTCATAAGCAGCAGCCTCAACGCTGTGGTCACGTGCTGCAGACCAGACAACGTCTGTGAGCAGGCCAATATCTGTACTCCAGTAGTTGTAGTATAAGGGGTCGTAGATTTTGGCGACGTAGCATATGGTGTTGAGGTCGTTGTCCCAGTGGCATGCTACAATTTGAGGCCCAACGCCATCGCCGCCGCGGATCACCGAATCGATGACCAAATATGGTCCTGAACTCGAAAGCTCAGGGGAGGATGAGGAACCTGGCAGTCCATCGGGCTCGAGACCTTTGATGCAAAATCGAGTTTGCGAGTGCTTTTGAATATCGGCATGGCATTCAAAGGCCTTGGGACCAGAAACCCCCCTATAAGCCTGGCCGCCGAATGGAGGGAGAGGAGTGTACGGCTGAACTGCGAGTTTGAAGCCGGCGATATAAGGACAACGTGGCTTCTCATGGTTGACTGGAGTTTCCGAGCCCATTGTTTTCGAGCAAACAAAAGAATGTCAAAAAAATCTTTTGGGGGGCACCCTCGATATCGCGGGGTAAATTGGAGGCTGCCAAAGTCTCCACAAGAGCTTCATGCGGGGTCCTCCAATTGACTCGACGATTTCATGAACCATTGCCCCTGAGACAGAATTCTCCTTTTGGTCTTCATACGATCTGGAGGCGAAGAAGCACATCGTTCTCATCACATATCCAAGAAATTGGTAAGCCTTACCCACTGCTCACAAACCTTCCAACATCTTCCTTTGCCGACTGCCGAAAACGGACCCCCTTTCGGGATCGTAGCTTAAAGAGCTCGGGGCCAGCAACCCCCACCACTCATCACCAACCTCACTTCATCTCATCTCACCTCTCACACTCGGCCAAGCTCACAACCTTTACCGACCATAACTCTGACATCTCACCAGTTTCACATCTCCAACCGCCAAAATGTTCACCGGCATCGTAGAAGAAATCGGCGGTACATCCCCTCCCCTCCCCTTATCCCCCCTCAGCTAACCCCCCCTCAGAAGTAACCACCCTCAACACCGCCTCCCCAGACGGCGGCACAACACTAACCATCACCCTCCCCCCCACCTCCACCCTCCTATCCGACTGCCACCTAGGCGACTCCATCGCCATAAACGGCGTCTGCCTAACAGTAACAACCTTCCTCCCCCAATCTTTCACAGTCGGCATAGCCCCCGAAACCCTCCGCCTCACCAACCTCGGCTCCCTCACCCCCTCGTCCCGCGTTAACCTAGAGCGCGCAGTGCGCGCAGACACCCGCATGGGAGGGCACTTTGTCCAAGGCCACGTCGACACCACCGCCACCATCCTCTCCAAGATCCCCGATGGCAACGCCATCACTTTCCGTTTAGCCCCCAAAAATAAAGATGTTTTGAGATATGTGGTTTATAAAGGGTTTATCGCCTTAGATGGGGCGAGTTTGACCGTTACCAAGGTCAATGACGAGGAGGGCTGGTGGGAGGTCATGTTGATTGCTTATACGCAGGAGAAGATCGTGACGGCGGCGAAGGGCGTGGGCGAGACAGTGAATGTCGAGGTGGACATGACGGCAAAGTATGTCGAGAAGAGCATCCAGGGGTATTTGGCTGGTATGATGGAGGATGGGCAGGGGTTTCCTTGGTTGCAGAAGATGGTTGAGAAGATTGTTGCTCAGGGGTTTTCTTAGGGGGAAAACCAGAGGGGATGGGATGGGTAGGATAATTGTTTTGAGTCGGAAAGGATGAGGCGGGGTTGAATAAATCACATGTGCGAGGCGAAAAGTGACAGCAGGACATGTCATGATGTACGGCGTGGGGTTGCAATCTGTAGTGCAAAAGTGTATTAAAATAGCCTGTCGGGTATCAAATATATATCTCTCCCAAGACCCCCAAAACAGTTGTACAATGTCCATGCTACACTCGATCAAGCATCTCCCCAAACTTCAGCAAGCTTCTGGCTGATCTGTTTGCTGAATCTCTTCCCCCCAACCAGGTGATCTAACCGCGAAGCAACCATGTCAATCTTCTTCCTCCTGCCCTCCGGCCCAGGACCGCACTGTTCATAAGCCTCAATAAACTCCCGCGGCGTCTTCCACACCTTTTGTATCTCCATCGCTTTCTCACCCGTGACACCCCTCTTAACCATCAACATTTTCAAAAACAAATCCCTCAGCGTCATCATCCCCGACTTGGAACAAAGCGAAGAAAACGCCGGGTAGCTGATATGGTGACCAATCTCTGGCTGCTTTCCCCGCAGATCCTTCATCAGCGGCAGGTAATTATTGGCAGTAAGAACATTAGTCGGAATGACATGCAACGGCTTCCCCTCATGCATGTTCTGCAGCATCTGTGTCATCGAAACCAAATACCGGATCGTGTCGCCAATCTTTTGCGTCTTCTTCAAAAAGTAGCCATCAACCACCTGAATAGACGCAATAGCCGACTGAACCATCTCTTCACTTCTCTGCAACCGGCTCTGGTCCATGGAGATCTCTTCGACAAGGTAGATGACATTCTTGATTCCTGAGCGCCTCAGGTGGAATTGCTGTTCAAGAAAGCGACCATCCTTGATGCTCCCAATAAGATCATCAAGACGTTTCCGTTCCACAATCCAATCCAAGACCACCTCATCTCCTTCAGCCCCCATGCGTGAAAGCCATCCGGGCTGCTTGCATTTGGCGACCCAGAGGACGTCTCCTAGTTCCATGGCGCGGGAAATGGGTCGAATTCCTTTTTTGGTGAGTTCCTCTTGAAGGTAATCCCGGTCAGTCTTTGCTCGAATCTCGCGGTTATCCAAGACTAACTCGATGGTAAAGGTTCCGGGCGCCATCCGGATGGGTTTGAATGAGGGGAGGCTGGCATCGTCCGCCATTGCTTCCCCCGCAGCGACTACGTCCTTGTATTTGTTGTCCATTTCTCTTTTCACAGAGCTTTGGACCTCAGTAGCCACGTCCTTCTGGTCTTCCTCGTCGTCGTCCAAAAGGATAACGGGGTTGGCGGCCTGTGAACGATACGTTGCTGACTGAGCTGGCCTGCTGGAAACCGTCGAGTCAGTGGCTCCTAAAAAGCTGTTTGTGCCGCTAAGCTGGTTCAAAAACTCATCTCCGTCGTTTCCAGCCGAGAAATTGCTTCGAACGCCGGTGTTGATCCCTCTACCAAGATTCTCTCCAAGTAAAGCCGAGCCAGACGCGCTGCCGACCCTATCGTTCCGGGAACCAATAGCACTACCACCCGAGTCTTCGGTCTTGGGGACATCACCCCGAGCAGCAGCTACTTCTCGGACTCGTGCAGCAACCTCCCATCCCTCATCTGAGAGCGCCCACCGCGTTACAGGCCGACCACGCTTGACCACAAGCTCTTCTGACTCCAGGGCCTTCATCGAAGCCCATGCTGTGTAGAACTTGAGGGGATCGGACGGGACCGTGAACGAGGAATCGCTATAGGGTTGAGCGGCGGCCATAAGCTCCTCTTTGGACATGCCCGGCATTGCCGCATTTCTATCTTGCCCCGCCAACACGAGCATCAGCGCAAAAGCTCCCGAGCGATACTGAGGGACATAAGTCCTTGCTTGTCTTGCAGGTGCAGCCCTCCTTAATGCCGGTGCCGGTGTGGCACCATTATCTTGGTCTTCTCCCGGCAGGTGAACTACCCGCTTCCGCTTAGGAACCATTGGCATACCGTGCCCATTCTTCTCGCAATGCTTCCGGAGCTGCTGGGCGAGACGCTCGCAGAGCTTGGGACTGAAGCCCTTCAGCTGTTGACACTGAGAAGGGTGCTGGAGCTTCATTGGGCATCTTTTGAGCGAGTCGTATGCGTGCTTGTAGGTAATCACACCTTTCGAGTTTCTCTCTTTGGCCGTATCCCACCATTTTTTCACTCAGCCAAGCCAGAGGGGGTTGGCACATGTAGACTCCGACATACTGCGGCGACAAATGCGATCTGCAGACCAAAAAGGAAGGTCAAAAAAGAACAAGAAAAACAAAAAAGAAAAGTCCCAAGGTGGGTTGACCGAGACACAAAAAAAAAAAGTCGAAGCAAGGGGGAGCAATCAGACGGAACCCGAGGGGATACAATCCATGAGGTTGATTGCGGGTTCTCAGGAGAGAAAAACAATGCCTTGTTCAGAAAGACGCGTCGGGACCGCGCCCACAAAATCGCCAGACTGGCGCCAGGTCATGTGCTCGCTGCCAGGGGACCAGCTCAGGGCAAACTGACGTATGGCTAAGCATTTCAGCCAGATGCGAGCTATGCCTGATTCAGCTAGCGCACCTTCTATATTTGTCGTGGTGCAGCCCCGCCACTGCCCGCCTCGCATTTCAGTGACCTTCACCGACTGCTTCAGCACTGCCAGCCGCTGGAACACGAATCACTGGACACTTCCCGGGCGGCACTGCAGCTTCAAGTGCGGGGCAGCAGCTCTGTCTCTCCCGATGAAACCTCACCTCCGGTGTGGACCCTGTTATGTTATCGGGCCTGACAAGGAAGCAAGCAGCTATCACAGTTTCCCCCGATCGAGAATAAAATCCACAGCTCTTTTTCCCTCCCTCCCCCCTTTTTTGTTGTGTTAGTTCTTGGGTTCAAGCATCGCCGTAGCAACAAACATCTTCCACATCCTCACTTACAGCACCAAACTCACCTACCATGAGCCACAACGAGCAGATCATCGCCGGCTCGGCGAAGCACCCAATTGTGCCCCAGCACTACAGGTATGGCACCGCTGGCTTCCGCATGAAGGCCGACCTCCTCGAGGGCGTGACCTATCGTGTCGGCCTGCTCGCTGCCCTCCGCAGCCGCAAGCTCAACTCCCAAGCCATCGGTGTCATGATCACAGCAAGCCACAACCCCGCCATCGACAACGGCGTCAAGATCGTGGACCCCATGGGCGACATGCTTGAGCAGGAGTGGGAGAGATATGCCACAGCTCTCGTCAACGCCCCGAGCGACAAAGACCTGGCCAAGATCTACAATGCTCTGGCCACCGATCTCAAGATCGATCTCGAGGCCCCCGCCAAGGTCATCTACGGCCGTGATACCCGACCTTCAGGCCACACCTTGGTCACCGCCCTCGCCGATGCCCTCGATGCAACCAATACCGAGCATGTCGACTACAAGATCCTCACCACCCCCCAACTCCATTACCTTGTGCGCGCCACCAATAGCGAAGGCACACCCGCCTCCTATGGCGAGGTCAGCGAAGTCGGATACTACAAGAAGCTCGCCGAGGCCTTTGTTCGGACCATGAAGGGCAAGAGAATCCCTCAAGTCCTCCAAGTAGACTGCGCCAACGGCGTCGGCGGTCCCAAGCTCAAGGAATTCCTCAAGCACATCCCTCAAGACAAGGTCCCCTTCGCAGTCCAGGTTGTAAACGACGATGTCCTCCGCCCGGAGGTCCTAAACCTTGATGTAAGCCCTTCCCCCCTCATCTCCGAGACATTTTACCTCTCCTAACCCCTTTTCCATCCTCACAGTCCGGCGCCGACTACGTCAAAACAAAGCAACGTGCTCCCCCCATTCCTAAACCCCAACCCGGCCTGAGATGCTGCTCGCTCGACGGCGACGCCGACCGCCTAATCTACTACTGGCACGATCCAGAGACCAACGTCTTCGTTATGCTCGACGGCGACCGCATCTCTTCGTTGGCGGCCTCCTTCATCGGCGACCTTGTTGAGTCTGCCGGTCTCCGAGACGAACTCCGCATCGGCGTAGTCCAAACCGCCTACGCCAACGGCGCAAGCACGCATTACATCACCCAACACCTGAAGCTCCCCGTCATCTGCACCCCCACGGGAGTAAAGCACCTCCACCACGTAGCCCAGGGCTTTGACGTGGGAGTCTACTTTGAGGCCAACGGCCACGGCACCGTCCTCTTCTCCCTCGACGCCATCAACGCCTTCAAGAAGACCACCCCCCAATCCCCCGCCCAGAAGGAAGCCTTGGACACCTTGGCTGCCTTGACGGATCTGATCAACCAGACCGTCGGCGACGCTATTTCGGATATGCTTCTTGTGGAAGTTATTCTGGCGCACAAGAACTGGAACCTGAGGGACTGGGCTTTGACATACCAGGATCTGCCGAACAGACTTGTCAGAGTGGAGGTGGCGAACAAGGATGTTTTTAGGACGACGGATGCAGAGAGGAGGCTTTCTCATCCGGAGGGGTGCCAGGCCGAGATTGACCAGGAGGTGAAGAAGTTTAAGGATGCGAGGTCGTTTGCCAGGGCTAGCGGGACGGAGAATGCGATGAGGGTTTATGCCGAGGCGGCGACGAGGTCGGAGGCGAATGAACTTGCGGAGAGGGTGGCTGGGATTGTGAGTCGGTGGGGTGTTTAGTTGATGCTTCAGGGCCGATGCGGGGTTGGTGAGAGGAGGGGTTTGAGCAAGGCGTTTGGGGGGGTTGATGATGGTGAAGGGTTTAGGAGGAGGGGGAGGGCTAGTACGGAGGGGGTGTTGACGGGAGGACTGAGGAAGGCGAGAAAGGAGCAGGTTAGTACGGGGAGCGGGCACACGCTTGTTTGGACGACGTTTGATATGTCGGTTCATGAGGGGGGGTTTCCGAGGGGGTTTGAGATGTTGGCTAAGGCGGGGTGGGAGGGGGATGGGAGGGATATGGGGGAGCAGGAACACATGTGGGGTTTTGATGATGGGGAGGGGGCTTGGAGGAGGATCAAGAAGAGCAATCAGATGGGGTTTAGTCCTAGTGATGATGAGGAGGACGGGATGGGTTCGCCAGTCAAACAAAGGCTAAGGGGGAAAAGTATGGGGAGTCTGAGGGGGGGTGATGGTAGGTTGGAGTATGACATTTCTTTTGGGCAGAAGAGGTTGGCGATTCCGCAGACGAAGCTGGAGGATATCCTCAGGGATGGTGATAAAGAAGTCGGGGAACCGGCGACGTTCTTGATGAGTCCTTTTGATTTGGGGGCGAGTAGAAGGGAGTATTTTGAGGGGGTTGATCAAGCAATAAGAAACAAAAACAGCGCGGATTTCTTTGGGGATTTGACTTGCCTAGTTCCTAGAAACGAGCTATGGGGAATAGACAGTGATGATGAAAATTTGGAGGGTCAAGAAGAAGAAGAAGAGGAAGAGAAACTGTAGAGCTTCGAGGATATGCTGGAGAAATTAGGGATTGAGTGGGAGGTGTATAAGGCTATGGGGATGGTGGATGGTAAGGAGGACACACAGGAAAAGGAGTGAGCTTTTGTTATAGAAGGAAAATCCCCCACCTACCCGAAAATTGGTGTTGTTTGATTGAGCACGGGAGTAAAGCGAGCGAGCAAAGCGGAATGAATGGGTTATAATGGAACTGAGATGATGAACTGGGTAACAAATACATCGGTATTATTAGCAAAAACAAAGCAAAAAAAGATATGAGTGGGCAAAAATAAGGGTCTGCAGAGGTTTAGCAGGTAAGGTATATTTAGTGTTGGGTTGGGCTATGCTTTTTCTCCCTTTTCGAAGCGATAGTCTGGGTTGGTCAATTTGATTTTTCTGTGTTTTGATATCCAAAGGGATGAATGAAGGCAATACAAGCTGGGATGATCAATACTACCCCTGGATTGTCATAACGATTCACAAAACTTGCAAAAGCAGACACAGCAAATCGAGCCAAATCATCGAACTTCAATGCTCTATTTTTTTTTTTTTTTTTTTTTTTTTTTCACTTCTTTCCATTCCTCTCTGGGTATCCCATATGCATCATTCATCACTGATGCACTCCCCATCACCCACACTCGGGGCCATCCTTTGCCAGTCCAGTCTCCTTCCTCATCATAGAGGTATCCCCCCTCTGGCTCCCTTTTTTTGCTGAGATAAAATACAGCATGATAAACAAAAAAACGCCAGAAAGACAACCTGCTCTATCTAGTAACTAAAGCCCCCGAAAACACCTCGCTTTTTTGTCGCTTCAGATATGGTGCGCTACCGCCAGAGCGTCAATCCCGAAATCTTCATGTTGAGTCTCGCCCCCATCCCACCATGCAACTTTTACTTGTTGTATGTATGCCAGGCGCAAAGTGAAAATGTAAAAAAGAGTAGTTGGTTATCAGACCTTCCTTGCTAGATGTACCAGGGAAACCGTGATTCGCCTAGCACATCTTGTACAGGCAGGTTCCCTCAGCCTTGCGGGTGGGGTCCTCGGTCTCGAGACGGTACTCGATCTTGATGTCGAGATCGCGACGGTTCTTCTCGTTGGGGCGGTTGTGGAGAGAGCACTCAATCTTCTCTCCTTGCTGGACAGTAAGCATATCCTTGAGGTAGAAGACGGTCTGCTTCCAGTGAGTGTACTTAGTGTGTGGCCCAGTGGAGAAGCGGACTGTCTTGTGGCAGGCGGTAAAGTCAATGTCGAACCAGGCGACAAGAGCATGGATGAAGTCATCCCGTCTGGCGACGAGGTCGAATGGGCAGCTGAAAGCCAAATCCTCGACCGTGCACTTGTAAAGGTCGAGGGTGAGAACGAGAGATGGGTCGGTAACGACGGCCTTCATCTCGACAGTATCGACAAGAGGCTCAGACAAGGCGGTCTCCTTGAGAGGCGAGTAGTTGAAACCATAGACGTTATCCCAAACTGCGACATGGGTTAGCCCCGGACAGGAACATCCTAGCGCAAAGCGGAAGAGCACTCACATCCGATTTTCTCGTCCTTGTAATCGCCGTCCTCAATACCAGCAACATAGATGCTCGCCTTGTCAGGGAAGATGAGACCGTCCTTGACAAGGTACTTGTCACGGGCATACAACACAGTGTCCAACATGGACTCGTACAGCAGGAAGTAGCCCATCCACTCTGAGATGATAATGTCCACCTGGGGGAAGGGAAGGGTAATCTCCTCCATCTTGCCCTGGATGAGGGTGATCTTGTCGGACAGCCCGTTGACCTCGACGATCTCGCGGGCCTTGAAGATGATGGTGGACATGTCAACACCAATGACATGCTTCGCGCCAGCCTTGGCAGCAAACCTGAGAAACAAACTGATCAGCCTTGCTTTCTTTTTTTTTTCTCCCGGGGAAGTCGGGCGAGCGAAGGATGGGCGTACATCGAAAGAATACCGGTGCCGCAGCCGACATCGAGAACGACCTTGTCCTTGAAGATGTGCTTGTTTTGAACGATGGCGTTCATGTATGATCTTGTGCGGACCTCATCTTTCTGTAGAGGCGCATGCCAATGTCAGCCATAAATTTTTGAGGGGAAGATAAGATAGGCTCCAAGAAAACATACCAACATCTCCTCGTGGATGCCTTGATAACGAAAGCGCCAGAGTTAGTACAATGGTTCCCCATCAGCGAGCTTGAACGGTGTCATACCATGATGGTTATAGCTGTAGGCTGAGTGTTAGCAAATATCCCCCCTACAAAACAGACACATAGCTTTTTTTCTTCTTCCAGACTTGCCTGTTGAAGTAGTGCTGCTCGGCGTGGTCGAGCTGCTTGAGGTTCTTCTCAGCAGTCTCGATATCCATAGCGTCGTTGACCATGTTGGGCTGTCTGTAGCGAGGGTCGGTAACTGAAGATGGTGACGAATTATTGACCCGGGTCAGATTGGAGAGAGAAAATCAGAAAGGAAGAAGAAAAATGGTGCTGGGACAAGCGCGATATGGGAACAATGGGGATCTGCCACTGGCCTGGGCTCGTCGCGCAGAGAATTTGGGTGGAAAGGGCCCGCTTAATCGAATGTGGGGTAGTTGCCCCGCCGTCAAGTCCCTGTAAGAGAAAACACCCCACTAAGGCAAACAGGGTCCTCAAGAAAGCGACGCTACGAGACGTCAGGCATGATCAGGCAGAGGCAACATCCACGATTAAGGGACCAGTCAACAAACATGGGATGATCCCTGAAAGTCTAATCATCTCGAGGAAACTCTGCAGTGTTGGACTCCCTATCTAAGATGTTAAGAATTGCTGTTAACCCCCTCAACTCCGAGACCATGCAAACTAGAGTCTAAGCAAAGACCAGATCAGACTGTGACAGACGAAATATGCAACACCATGTACTCCTTGCTTCCCTCCCCAGTTCAAGCCATGCCCGCCAGCTGCAGCAGCCGATTACCGGCCTTGAGGTTAGCACTCTCATAGGCCTTGGAGTCCGGAGGGAAGGTTCCGTTGGCAGCCCACAAGTTAAGCAAAGGCTGCATCGGCTCCAGCTCCTGCGGCGTGAGCATGGCCATCTCCATCCCAGCCAACACAAAGTGACTGAAGCAACTGTTGAGCTGCTTCTCAAGATTCAGGTGGTAGAAGGGCTCCACAAAGTGGGCCCAGTAGAGATGGGCGTACACGCGGAACATCTGGGTGAAGATGGTCTTGCAAATAGTCGAGAACTCCTTGGGAAACCCACTACGCTTTCCAATGTACTCGTCAAATCCGTCGGTGGCGATGGCCGAAGGTGTGAGCTGCTGGTGCTGAGAGAACGAGACACCAGCAGGGTTGGTGGGGAAGACCTTCTCGTCGTCGACCTTGCCAGAGATCCAGCGTTGCATAAGCGTCATGTACTCGTAGGCAGGAAGCTCAATGGGCTCAAAACGGTTGTTGAGCCATGTGTAGGAGTGGTTACTGAGGAATCGTGTTAGTATTGGCTTCCGCTATTAGAAAGATGGGACATGTCTCACCCTCCAGCTGACATGCGAGGGCATGTGGTCGGGTTGCAGATGCTCTGGCCATTCTCCTCCTTCTGGTACACAATGCTGACAAAGTTCCAGAGGTTACGATAGTGCTCCACGACTGTTGGAGTTGTCAGCAAGTGAGACAATAAATCGTAAAAATAAAATAAAAGGATGCCTACCTTGACAGGCAACCCATTCACCCTGCTCGACCGCCTTAGGTCGACGACTGAGGGTCATAAAGTTGCCTTTCACGATCTGCTTGGCGTAGGCTGGGTTGAGCCAAAGCGGGAGCGGCTTCGGGAGGTGGTAGGCGGCCAGTTCATCGTCTGTGGAACCGGTCATGTTGGCGGTTGGTGGTAACGGAGATGCAGGGACAGGTGGGAGTTTGGAAGAGGGAGAAGAAAGGTTGCTTGACGAAAGACTCCTCTGAGAGAGGCCCCCAGGAGAGTTCAGTTTGCCGTCCTCCGATGTTGGAGATATCGGACTCTTGCTGTTGGGGCTAGGTTTGCTGGAAGCTCCCCTCAGCCGGGCATTTCTGGGGGATTTGTTAGCGGGGACCATTTGTGTGATTTGTTGTCATCGGCGTGACTGTGAGGCCATGGAAGGAGCGCGTGATCAAGGGGGCCGCTATGTGTACTCGATAACAGATATAAAAGGCAAGAGCAAAGTGCTTCCAGATGCACCAATACAAGAAGACCTGTGGTACTTACATTCCGGAAAACAGGTTCGACATTGTGACACCGTTTGACTGGGTTTAAGCTATGTTTAGGGGATATTGGAAGGCAATGTGGTTCAAGAGCTGCCAGACCAGCTAGCTGTAAGAAATTGATAGTCAAACAGTGATGTTGGAACCCAATTGACGTTATTTACAACCGTCACCTAGTCGTCTCTCTAAGTAAATTAAGTCAAAAAGGGGGAGGAAACTGGCGGTGCCTCGAGAGACCCGCGGGCCAATCTGAAACCGTTGAGCCAGAAACCACGCTAAGCATCAGATGGGACCAATCAGCGTCGTTGGATGTTATCTTGGCATTAGAGGTACGTACTCGAATCACGTGCCACCGCATGTAGTTCGTGACCCGCCAAGCCAGGCAAGCCAGAGACTCGCTGCATCCCATTCGCGTTACCTCGATCCAACCTCCAACCGATCCCGGGCCGCACTTTTGCGTGCATATACACACACACGTTAAGGGTAGGCAGCAGCCTCTCTCTGTCTCTGGTTAACCAACAAGGGAGGACCGATGGGGGTGGGGAAAAGATAAAATGGCCAGTGTGCCTTCTCCAGGATCCCGGGTCGCCAGACGGTACAAAAAGCCTGGTCGATTGTTCGACACTCTTTTGACCCAGAGCACTCGAATTGTTCCCAGTTCATTTCGCAGTCCGATGGATGAGGAACAACCGCTCCAAGAAAAGATTGCATTTTTCAATCAGCTGGATGCCTTGGATAAGCTTGACGAAGAGGATGACCGAATTGATGCCAGGGAACAGCAGCACAGGGCCAAGTGCAAGGCCTTCTTCCAACCAGCAGTTCCTACAGTGAAAGAGAAGGGAAACCCTATCAATCCTCTTTCTTCACCTCGCCCACATCCAGAACCAAGGCGGACAACGTCGGTGCTCACTCCAACCGCACCTACACCCGCTCCAGGAGGTTCGGCAGAAATTATCAAGGCAACCCCAGAAGCCACTACCATTGACAGTACCACCTCCAGAACCAGGAGGCGCCTAATTGCAGATACTTCTACTTCATTCATTGCTGAAACACCAATACCAGATTCCACCCGTCCAAGAGTCCTAACAACATTACGGAGGAGTATCACCATGCCAGTTTCAGCCTCTGCCTCTGCGGCTGAACAGTCGCCGTCAGCTACTACTGCTCTTCGAAAGCGCAAACGGTCATCTTCTGGGAAAGTGATCCCGGAATCAGCTCAAATATTTCGTGGCTTGTCTTTCTTTTACATCCCCAACGACGATGTTGCACCAGCCAGGAAACTTCGGATTGCCAAAGCCAAAGATTATGGGGCAGAATGGGTTAGGAGTCTACACAATGCGACACATGTCATTGTTGACAAGCACTTGTCATACTCTGACATTCAGAAGATACCAGAGTTTGGGCTGGCCGCCTCTTTGATCGTCGTCAATGACGAGTATCCTATCGACAGTATCTCGTTTCGGACACTACTAAACCCCGACCAGAGTCGATACCGGGTCACAGGGTTCCCATCACCAACTTCCGAATCCACAGTCATAACAATATCATCCCGGGACTCTGAGCCTTCGCTTCAGGTCAAAGAACCCAAAAGCGCCGGGAGACAAAGCGCCAGGAAACAGGACACTGAGGGCTCAGAAGGAACACCACGACAGGAGGATAGCTCGTTTGAGAACCCTCGCCCAACTAAAACCACTCAAGCTGGTCCGTTCGAAATACAGATTCAGTCATCTGTTCCACCCCATCCCACAGCTCAAACGACGGATGGTCCCAAGGATGAGCTGACGAGCTACATCGAGCTCCTTCAGCAGTACAAGGACTTGCCGTTGGACCACGAAGAAGACGACGACATACAATCAACCAAGGACGCTCAGGAGGACTCGGATCCCGAGCCGGGCTCCGAAGATGAGCGCGCCCGCAAAAAGCCCGCAACACGCTCCCGCGCCTCTCTCAAAAAGACTATTCCGTTCGAAGACCGCTTTGCCTGCAACCGTGGCGGCACGAAAGACAATCCTGCCTCCTCCGCTGCCAACAACCCAAACGCCAGGACAATAGAAGTTCTCCAATCCATGTGCGACTACTACACCAAAATTAATGATCGCTGGCGTATAACGGCCTACCGCAAAGCCATCACCACACTCCGTCAGCAGACCACCAAGAAAATCACCACCGCCGAGGAGGCCTACACTCTCCCCAACATCGGCTCCCGAATCGCCCGGAAAATCGAGGAAATCTGCACCACCAACAACCTTCGCAGGCTTCAATATGCGAACCTTGAACCGACGGACAAAGTCCTCGACCTCTTTCTCAAAATTCACGACGTGGGACTCTCTAGAGCAAACAAGTGGATATCCCAAGGCCATCGGACCTTGGAAGACCTCCTCACCAAAGCCGACCTGTCGGCCAACCAACGCATCTCGATCGAGCACTACTCGGACCTCACCTCCCGCATCCCCCGCAGCGAAGTAACCCAGCTAGCGGCCTTTGTCCAGCGTGAAGCCTTCCTCGTCGACCCAGACGTGGAATTACTCGTTGGCGGCTCGTACCGCCGTGGCTCGGACACGTCGGGCGACATTGATTTCATCGTCACCAAACGCGGGACCACATCCTGCTCGGATCTTGTCCCGTTTATGAACTCGCTTATATCTGTGCTGTATAAGAAGAATTTTTTGGTGGCGACGTTGTCGCAATCGAGAAGGGAGGGGGAAGGGAGTAAGTTTTTGGGATGCTGCAGGTTGCCTCCGGGGGGGAAGTGGAGGAGGATTGATTTGCTGCTTGTGCCCGAGACGGAGTATGGAGCGGCGTTGATTTATTTTACGGGGAATGATATTTTTAATCGGAGCTTGAGGTTATTGGCGGGTAAGAAGGGGATGAGGTTAAATCAGAGAGGGTTGTTTAGGGATGTGATGAGGGGGAGGGGGAGGGTGGGGGTTACGGAAGGGGAGTTGGTGGAGGGCAGGAGCGAGAGGAGGATTTTTGAGGTTTTGGGGGTTAGGTGGAGGGAGCCTAGTGAGAGGTGGTGTTGAGGGGGGAGGGTGACATGGGGTTGAGTTGGATGGGAGTGACGATGATAACAATGATAATGATGATAATGATGATGATGATGATGATGATGATGATGATGATGATGATGATGAATGTGGTGTACGTTAATGAGATTATCTTGCGTATTAGCTTCATGGATGAAAGGGGTGGGTATCTAAATAGCTCTTTTTTTTTTTTTTTTTGCGGGTAAAAGTGGTGTAATGATGGGGATATACCAAGCTTGTTATCATAGATGAGACATGATGGCCCCTTGTTTTTGAACGACATTAATCAGAGCCTGACAATCCTATAAGTCACTCGTTGAAGTTATTTCGATTTTACTGTTTGATATATCACACTACACGGACACCGCCGGCTTCCTTAGCAGTAAACACCAGCTCACCAGTAGTGGAGAAAAACGGCCGCCGGCGGGCGATCGATGGCGATTGTTCGTTAGCAAGCGCAAGCTTAGCTTCAACGTCTGGTAGTGTATGTAAGCTCAGACTTGAGATCCTTGACTGACCTTGACCTTGACTCTGATCTTGACCCCCGGTGTAATAAGGCCTGGACCACCTTGGTTTCTTATCTTTTACCTACCTACCACCCCAAGGTCACATGCCTCACCGATGATGTGTCCCCCCTTGCTGGGGTTGGTTATTTGCATGATGGGTGGTGAAGATATGACAGGTCTGGCGGGCATAAATCCTTCATTAATCTGGCATTGATAAACACCAGGTTTGGGATTTGAATTGGTGAGTGATGAATGAGCAACCCCCACACTCCCGCCCAGATGGTTCGTTCCTGGTTTTGGTTTTTGGCGCGCATGATGCTGGGATTTGCGCTAGTGTCGAATGGGCATTTGAGGCTAGTCTTGGAAAGTGAAAGGTGAGATAACGGAGGGCTGAGGGAAGATCAGGGTCTTTTGGAGAGGAAGTGATCTTGGGCGGTGAGAGAGCTGACAGGTGATCGGCGGGGGAGAGGGTTGAGAGGGTTGATCGGTATACAGCACGACTTGCTGTATCTCAGAGGAGATATCATGAGGTCTGGGGAGAGGAATGAACAACGTCTCGGCAGTCTGGCAAGGGAGAAGGAGAGGTAGCCACATGCAGTCTCGTCACGGCAGTGTGATGATATTTTTGAGGAGATTGTCACCTGCATCTCACCAAATAAATGAAAACAAACAAAGACGACATTATGAAGGCCTGTAAGGGGGGCGTCTGCGCGTCAGAGTGAATGGCTTTGTGGCTTGCAGGCTGGGCTTCAGCGTTGGGGTTTTTCGGGGTGTATGTAACGCCGTGATGGGAGGGTTATTGCAGCGGAAAACTATATAATATGTAGGTGAGACTGTATAGTGGTATGTTGGTGATGAGAAGCAGTGAGGTGATCCACTTTGAGTGAGAGGCATCTGCAGCGGCAAGTGTTTCGATGATCCTGGGGATGCAGGTGGTTCCTGAAAGTAGCGTCAGATAGAATGGGTTCTGGGCGGGACGGGACGTTGTTATCAGTAGTTTATTTCTTGTGATCTCCATGCCGTAACATTCAATATCCGGCTGGCCGAGCTGAAGCTGAGGTGGTTGGGGATCGCATTTGTGTCAAGAGCTCGTGACGCTGGTGAAGAGAATCTTGAAGACATGAGTGAGATGTGTTGCTCTGTGCCGCTGCCACATGGACGTTGTTTGTGTTCAGTCATGGCAATTGTCAAGACGATTGCTAGCCTTGGGAGGAAAAGACGTTGAACTTCCACTTACAGCAAGTCAGTCAGTCCCCTGAACGCGCGGGAGAGCGGCCCCACGTAGCCCCCACGGCACCTGAGAGCCACACGACCGGGTTAGTTGAGCCAATCAGGGCCCAGGAGGCTTATCTTTACACCAAGCTTTTAGCACGTCTCAGCGAATCGAGTTATCGTGGAGCTCCCTTTCTCGGTCCACTCCAATGTCACCCTCACTCAAACGTCACTTGCTTTGCAGGGGAGCAAGGGTTGTCTCTCACAGCCACCACTCTCCCTCCAACCTCGAGCTAGGAAGGCATCAACGCTCGTTCTCGTCATATGCGACGCTTGCTTTTTCTGCTTCACAATGGGTCCAAACGCCCCCGAACTCGCAACCAACGCCGAGCTGGTGGGATCCGAGAGGAACTTAGGAAGTGTTCTCCTCGGAGGCAATGATCAAAGAACAACAACCTGAAGAAGGAGGGTGACATATTGGTCTCTATCTTCGGTCTCCCCCCTCCCCTTCAAATTTCCAGAGCAGCATCGCAGACTTGGCTCTGTCCGGAGGCTCCTGGTCAAGACATGTCTTGTGCGACCCATCTTCAGCGTCCGCAAAAAAGCACTTACTTGCCTTACTCAGAGCCCAGGTATGGATCTTCAAGGTCCCGAAGAGAGATTGTGCTCATGCTCCCGTTGCTCTCCGAGGCCCGCGGGAGCCAAGTGGGAACCCATGCCTTATGATCATAAACATGCTCGAGCCCCCAAGGACGCCGGCGATGCTTCTCGCCTGACTTCCGTTCGTTTTCCATCCCACTCCCTTCTCTTCCCGTGCAGTAGCTCACCCATGTGGCTTGTCTCCCCCGATAAGCCAAGACACCCTGTCGGTGTCAAAGCTGATTGGTCCCCCGCGAATTGCTTCTTTCCAGAAAAAGTACCAGGCCTTCTGCAAACCATTGCTAGCCTGCTGCCGCTCATCACTTTCTTCTGGGAAGATCAAGTTTTTCGCCTCCAGGCATACTATCTATTATTGGGTGTGGAAGACATCCCTCCCGTCCCTTCGTTCTTCTCTGTCTCTCGTTTACTCTTGTTCTATCCGGCACATCCGACAATATCTGCACCTCACAAACGACCACTTATACACTTGTACACCACCTCACCATACACGACTGAAGGCAGCAAAATAACCTCCTGGACGGCCAAGTCCACACACCTTCAAAATGGCCGCTAATACCAACAACCAAGAACTCTCCAACCTACCATACATCCCACTCGAACCCTTCACAGGAACTGACCCAGCAGGAGGCGATGCCCTCGTCGAAGACCTCAATGTCTGGTACCAAGCCGGCGACATCTCCTTCATGATCATGTCCACAGCCTTCGTCTTGCTCATGATTCCCGGCGTTGGCTTCTTCTATTCCGGTCTCGCACGCCGAAAGTCGGCACTCTCCCTCATCTGGCTCTCAGTCATGGCCGCGGCCGTGTCAACCTTTCAGTGGTTCTTTTGGGGCTACTCTCTCACCTTTTCACATTCCGCTGGCCCCTTCATTGGGGACCTCTCCAACTTTGGCTTCCGAAACGTCCTCGCCCATCCCTCCGTTGCCTCGAGCCGCATCCCCGATTTGCTTTTTGCTGTTTACCAAGGCATGTTCTCGGCTATTACCATCGCCCTGGCCACCGGAGCCGTAGCAGAGCGCGGGAGGATGCTTCCATGTGTTATCTTCATGTTTTTATGGCTCACTGTTGTGTATGATGCCGTTGCTTGCTGGACTTGGAATCCATCGGGCTGGTCCAACAAAATGGGTGGGTTGGACTTTGCAGGTGGGACACCGGTTCATATTGCCTCTGGAGCGGCCGCTTTGGCGTATAGTATGATGCTTGGAAAGAGGAGGGGTCATGGCACCCACGAGTTGAACTACCGGCCGCACAATGTGACGCATATTGTCATTGGAACAGTTTTCCTGTGGGTTGGGTGGTTTGGTTTCAATGCTGGGTCTGCGCTGGCCGCGAACATGAGGGCTATTATGGCGGCCGTGGTGACCAACTTGAGCGCTTGTGTGGGTGGGATTACGTGGTGTGTGTTGGATTACAGGCTGGAGAGGAAGTGGTCGACGGTTGGATTTTGCTCGGGGGTTGTGGCTGGGTTGGTGGCTATTACGCCTGGTTCTGGTAGGTCCCCTTTACCCACCTCACCTTTTTGTGAAGTTGTGGCTAACAACATCAACAGGTTACGTCCCAGTCTGGGCTGCCGTACCATGCGGCATCATGGGCGCCTCTTTTGCCAACTACGCCACCAAGCTCAAGTTCCTTCTCCGCATTGACGACGCTCTCGATATCTTTGCTGTTCACGGCATCGGTGGTCTCGTCGGCAACATTTGCACCGCTTTCTTCGCTACCAACACCATCACCCGCCTCGACGGTGTCTCCTCTATCAAGGGTGGCTGGCTCGATCACAATTGGATCCAGCTCCCTATTCAGCTTGCCGACTCTTTTGCCGGCGGTGCCTATTCTTTCGTTTTGACCTGCGCTATCCTCTTCATTCTTAACCTCATCCCTGGGCTCCATCTCCGCGCAAGTGAAGAGAGCGAGATCCTCGGTATTGATGACGCCGAAATCGGCGAGTTTGCCTACGACTATGTTGAGCTGACCAGAGAAGTCCTCAATGACGTCGAGGGTGACAACATGAGCTCTTACAGCGCTGAGCAGCCTATTCACCAAGGGCAAGGACGATATGGTGTTGCTATCTCGAGCGGGATGCCGAGGGAGAAGATTGTGAACATGAGCATGCCGTTGACGAACCACAGGATGTATGGACAAGGGTCGGCTGATCATGCTCAATAGTTGTGGGTTGACGGTTGAGGACTTTTTGGATATCAGTCCTTGACGGGGAGAGGAGCACTTGTTTTGTTGTGCGATCTAGACCGGTTTCTTTCTTGTGTCTTCTATATCTTCTATGTTACACACACACACACACACACACACACACACACATATATATATATATATATATATATATATATACCTCGGTAGGGAAGCAGGAGTTTGGGCATCTCACTGGTTGGAATTTTGGGAAAACAAAGCGATGGATGTTTTTGATGTATAGGGAGATGGATCATGATGGATTGATGGAACTCATGTGTATTATTTAGCAGAGTTGAGGATCAAAGGCAATAAAGAACATAACATAATTATCTTCATCTTGATACTGCATTTCGGAATCTATTCCGTCTCTAGGTACCTTTCTTCCTTGAGCCCCTGTGTCAGAATGAGGGCCCGCCAACCACCCGGAAGCATGCCACCTCCCTTCTGTTGCCAGGAACGCGAGGAAGCTCTTTCCGCCTCATCGCACAAGCAGCTCTCACCTGCTAGCTGAGAACACCCGGGGTCCCTTGTGGCAGAGGCCAACCCCAGGTGAACTTTCGCCGACGAACAGCTGACCTGCCTGCCTGAGCAGCTTGCTCGCCATACCCCGGGGTTCCTCATGACAGAGACCAACCCCAGGTAAGATCTTGCCAGTTGACAATCAACGATAAACGAGGAAAAATACGAATGAAAATGGAAGGTGAATGTACCAAGTTGTCAGAGTCGAAACGATGAAAATAAAAGGCAAGTGGGTGATGGATGGTTAGGGGTTTATATAGGTACGCAGCAGCAGACAGCCGAAGAAAGTCTTTGTCCCACCCAAGTGTGGACGTCAGCAAAAAAAAAAAAAAATGACTGCTGTCTCCGGCGGCTCTCTCTCCCCCCTTCCTCTCCACTTCCCTGATCAAAACTGGCCGGTCATATATGTAGCACAGTTTCAACCCATTGCTGTGAGCTGTCTTGCCAGTCATCATCCACCATCAAACCGGTCACCAGTCTCAATCTCAATCCCCAATCCAACCCAACACAAACACAATTTCACACACAACTCCAAAAATAATACAACCAAATTCAATTCCTATCCTCCACCCCCCCTTTTAGCTAACCCCCTTTTCTCCCCACACATCCACCCCCCTACAAAAAGTACACATACAACATAACACCAACTGAATTTGTACATAGTCTCCTCTCCCCTCCCCCCCTTCTCATTTTGCCCAATCCCATTCCACCCATCCATCCAACAACAACTAACCCAAATGGTAATACAGTATACACTATGTTATTTAACCCCCTTCTTCCCTCCTATGATAACCAAATCCAATCCACTCTACCCCAATAAAAATGGCACCGAGAATCGAACAACAACCCTCCCCAAAAGGAGCAAGTATACAAGAACAATAAACCCCAAAACCCCCTTGCAAAAAAACCCAGGGTATGTCCATCAAGAATGCCAGAAACAGAAAAAGAAAAAAAATTGGCTTCAATAATAATCCAAAAGACAACCTCCTGTCCCCTTACCTATGCTTTCAAAGCAGAAAAGGGACATGCTCCAAAAAAGCGTGGTGTTGCGCCGTTTTCCAATTGCAAAAATCCCTGCAATGGCAAATGCATTCATCCAAACATGGCTTCCAAAAAAAAACACCAACAAAAAAACCATAACACAATCCAACATGTTGTGTGTGTGTGTGTGTATGTCCTCGTTCAAACCATTAGGGCGTGGTCAGGGGGCTCACCTCACCTCGGTAGACAACCCCCTAAACCTCTCCTCAAAAACCCTCATCCTCTCCTCTTCAATCACCCTCTGCAGCCTCCTCGTCTCCCTCACCGCCTCCTCCCTCTGCTCCTGCAGGTTCATCACCTCAATCTGCGCAATGTTCATCCTCCCCACAACCTCTTGCATCTCGGCATCCGCCGCAGCAAGGGCACCCTCCAGCTCGGCCACGCGCCCCTTGAGCACCTCAACCTGCTGCGTCATGGTGCCGTCGCTGCCATCCAGCGAGTTGGCAGACCGCCTGATGTCTGGCCGGGCGGTGCCATAAGGCGAGAGAAGAGGCGTCGACATGCGGGGTGACTTGAGGTTGTTGGGCGAGGACACGCTGCGGAGGCTAAACATGGGCGACAGCGGCGACTTGGAGGGAAAGTGTCGTGGGCTGCGGAGAATGCCAGCATTGTCGCGAATGCGCTGGAGCTGGTGGCTGTGGGCGTCCTTGAGCATGGCCAGCTCTTCCTCGTGGCGGGCCACCCGCTCTTCAGCGCCCGTCTGGGCGTGGACGACCTGCTCCTCGAGCGCACGAAGGCGGCTTTGCATGCCGGCAATGCGCTCGGTGCTCAGTCTCTGCTCAGCCTCACCACGGGCAATGGTGGTGGCCAAACGGGAGCGCAGAGCAGCATTGACATCAAGCTGGGAGCGCACCTGCAGGGCAAGCTCCTCCACCCGACGGGCAGACTCTTGCAGCTGATCAGCAAGATCCTGCTCCACGGCAAACTGCTGCCTTTCCGAGGCTTGCATATTCTCGAGCCGAGTCTTGAAAGAGCTCGCCTCCGAGCGGGCATCCTCACGCTCCAACACGGCCGTCGAAAGCGACTGCTCCAGCCTCTGAATAGCAAGCTGCATCCTTTCATCCGAGCCGGCCGACTCCTCCAGCTGCTTGATTCTTTCCAACGCCTCAGCATACGCATCTTGCAGGTCCTTATACGCCTTTTCAAGAGAAGCCGACGTGACAGGCGCGACTCGCTCCTCGTGGCTGCCGCTGGCACGGAGCAGAGATTCCGGAACCAAGATGTCATTCTCCTTCAGCAAGATCCGAAGCGTGGCGATTTCCTCTTCGGCGCGGTCGAGATCCATCTTGAGCCCACCCAGCCCCTTTTCCACCTGCCACTTTTGCTCGATAGCCTCTTCTGCCCGGCGACGCAGCACATTAATCTCCTCGCGAAGGTTCGAGACGTCTCTTTCATAGCCAGCCTTCTTGGGGGAAGCCGTGAGCAACCGGTCCCGTTCCATCTCCAGCTGGCGAATCCGTTTGGCGTTCTCGCGGTTCTGGAGCTCCTGTCTTTCAAGCAAGCTCCTGAGCGCACTGTGCAGCGCATCACGCTGAGCCTCGACGTCCTTCAACCTGTCGGCAAGGACCTCTCTTGGCTCGGTAGACGCAGGACCAGGTCGCGTGCTGTTGGACCGGGAGAGAGACATGGGGCGGTTCTTGTTCTTGAGAGACCCGGCAGTGACCGATGCCGACCTTGACAGGGCCATAGACATGCGAGTGCCGGTCTGCTTGAGCTCGGCATTTTGGGACCGCAGAGCCTCGAGCTCCTGCTGCATTTTGGAGGTTTCCGAGTTGAGTGACCGGAGAGCCTCAATCTCCCGCCGCATCTGAGAAGCATCGGCAGTTTGCGACCTGAGAATCTCAATCTCCTGCTGCAGTCTGGAAGTGTCGGCATCCCGTGACCGAAGGGACTCAATCTCTTGCTGCATCTTGGACGTGTCGTAGGCAAGTCTGGCGTTTTCGGCAGCCTCGGCCTCCAACCCCTCGACACGCATGCGCAACTGAGGAACGATTTCATCGCGTAGGTTGTCCCGCTCGTTTGACGCCGTTTGAAGCTCGCTCTTGAGCGCCGCAAGCAGGTCCTCAAAGTTGCTCTTGGACTCCTTTTCCTCGGCAAGCCGACGAGTCAAATCCTCGCATGTAGCCTCCAGCTCCTTGACCCTGTCGCTCGCCTCAGTATTGCCCAGCTGGGCGACATCAACCTCGGATGCCTTTTGTTGCAATTCCTGTATTTGCTGATCCAACAGCCGTCGCATGGTGCGCTCCTCTTGGAGCTTGGTGGTGAGCTCCAGTCTGAGCTGGGCTCTCTCCTGTTCGGCCCTGCGCTGTACTTGCGACACCTCTTCCTTGGCGTGGTCATACTCGCTAAACCTGGCCGAGCTGTAGCCAGAGTCTGAGAAATAGTCGCTCGTTCTTCTGCCCGGCACCTGGGCACTGTTGACCTGCTCCTGCATCCTGTCAACGAGGTCCTCCAGATCCATCTCTCGCCGAATGGACGCGGCCAGTTCGGCGCCGATGGCCTTCAACTCGTCTTCCATCTCTTCGATCTGAACCAGCGATGTCGTGCTGTCTGCGGGTGTTTGTAGGTAAGATTCACAATACTGTATGGCGGGGCTGTGCAGGTCGTCATTGGAGTAGGCGGATGGGCTCTTTGGTGACAGTGGGACGTCATAAGGCTCAGACTCTGTCACGACAGTCACTGGATTCTGAGAGGCGGGTGACAATGCTCTGTCGTCCGAGAACTCTGTTACCGAGGAGCGTGACGGTGAAGCGGCCCAGCCGAAGAAGGCACCCAGCTTAGAGGACGCTGGCGATTTCGGTAGCGGCTTGTTAAGATTACTGTCTCTGGCAGTCCTGACGGGTGACTCTGGCACACTTTCAATGGGTGATCCGAGGTCCAGGTGTGGTGGTGGTTGTTTTCGTGAGATGAAGGACATGGTCTTGGTGTTGGTATTAACGTGTGTGGCGGGTTTGCCCTCGGCCTCTTGCTCCGGACCCGGAGAGTAGAGGTGGGTGTATTCGAACCGGTCGTAATCTGATTCCTGACTGGCTACACTGACCGTCCTAGCGCTAAGGCGGCCGCTTGGTTCGTGTGCGTGTGGTGTTTGAGAGGCGGCAGGGTTCCTTTCAACAATGTTTCGTAGCTGTACGTCTTCTTCCGCGCCGTCCTCTTGGGCGGCAGGAGATGATCTGTGAGAGAAAACCTGGTCAGTTCCATATTGCCACCACTTTACCCGGAATAAGGTGACGACGAGTCACGACATACAGGTGGCGGCTGCTGTCCAGGCTTGGGGCGCGTTCCACAACCCGCAGCGAGCTGGATGCTAGGAGATTGCTCTGGCCTGGAAACTCATACAGCGTTGGGCTGTCGAGCGAGACGGACCTGGCGAACCTCTGCTCCGGGCGTTGGAGGTCCTCATAGAGCTCGGGCAGACGCGGGGACGAGTACCGAGTGGCCAAAGGCGAGGCCGTCAAGGACAGAGGCTTCCTCTTGATGGGGCCGGCTATCTGGGCCAAGCTGAGGGACCGGCCGCCGCGAGGACTTGGGAGTGGCTGCTTGGGTAGCTGTTGGTCCGATGTCTCGCTCGGTCCAGGAGGCGAGATGGCCGAGCGTGGTGACTGGACTCTGGATGAAGCACTTGACGTGTCAGAGAGCCGCCTATGCTCGTGACGCTCAGGCTCGGGTGACTGAGGGGGAGGGTGGGAGAAGGTAGTTGGTGTGTGACCCCCTTCTTCAAAGGAGAAGCGATGTGCGTTGGGAGCAGCCATGGTGGTATACATAAGATGAGTTTGGAATCGATTTGCAACGCAAGAGTGCAACGGCGGATTCGACTAGAGAATCGGCACTTGGGGGGGTCCAATCTTCATGCTTGGCTTGGCCTGACCTGGATTGGCTCTAGGGGGAGAGTCACAATTAACTGGGAAATGTCGAGGGGACTGGAAGTGACAGCGAGGAAAGGTCGTGAGAAAAAGGAGCATCACAAATTGGCGAATTGGCGCCCGGCTGCTTTGGGACATCCCTTCCGCTATAGTGTGCTGTGGGGCCCCCTTCCATGCCAACCGTTCGCCTACAGGACCGGGATCCCTGGCACAACGCACCTCGGGCGCCCCCAATCACGGTCCAGAAGCAGGCAAGAGCGTTTGTTCCTTGCAGCTCAGGTGGTGCACGTCCCCCCCCCCCGATGCTCCCCAATCGCGGCGCCAATGCCGCCCCATTATCTTCTTATCCCCCGTGTACCCTGCGCAGCCGAGATGCAGGTACGGATTGTGTCGCTGCAGAATACTCAATAAAAGGGAACTGATGTAGAAAGAACAAGGAGAAGCCTTCCCATCACCTATTGGCTTTTCCCTGAACTCAGGGGACATCCCGTCGAGTAAGGCCAGCAGTTCGTGATGAATCCAGCCAACCAATGAAGCAAACAGGGAATATCAAATCCAAAATCTCCACACGGTGCATTGACGAATGAGACATGAACTCGCGATTGCCTCAAGGCTGGTGCTTCCTTCCTTTCTTCCCAGGTCCTTCCTTCCTAACCGCCGCCAGCCCATCAGCCTGCCACGTCCTGCCCATGATCCCATCCTTTTCTTCGGGCGCTTCGGAACAATTCTTCGTGGGTATTCAAGAGAATGCCGTCAACATCTGCATCTTATACCCCCCGCCCCCCCATCACCAGCGTCACGCTGAATGTGAATCTGCAATTTCGCGTCTGCGGAGCCAAAGACCTTCCCCCTTGGCCCTAAACACAGACCAGATCAGACCCTTCCTTTGCGGGGAAAAAACGGCTGACCACTCAGCCTGCTTGGCCTCATCGATGCACGACATCACCTACCTATGCCGTGCCTTGCATCGCACCATCATGGCGCCGGTGATACTCTGTCAGAGAAGAAATATTTGTCTCCTCTCGTCCCAATGCCGGTTCAAACCTGCGGTGTTCGGTTCAACGGGCGGTAATGCAAAGACTCGGAGAAACAGGCGAGGACGGACACCGATGTGTGTGTGTGCGACAGAATGACAACATCAAGAATTCCACTGCAACTGCAACTGCCAAAGAAAAAAAAAAAAAAAAAAAGGAAAAAAAAGAGGAAAAAAAAGAGAAAACAAAAGAGAGAAAAAAGAGAGAAAAAAGAAAAGAAGAAAAAGAAGAAGAAAAAGAAAAAAAAAAAGAGAAAAAAAAGAGGAAAAAAAGGAAAAAAGAAAAAAAGAAAAAAAGAAAAAACTTTCGGGCCTCTGACAATGGTTTGCCTGGACGGGGACGGACCCAGCCGCTCGGCCACGTTGCTGAAGAGCCTCTGGAGGCGAGGGCGGGTAAACGAGTTTGATCGTCGAAACGTTGTTTTATTTGGATGTGGTTTGGAACTTCCGACCCACACAGCTATCAAAGCTCGGTGTGTACAAGAGCTTGTCACATCCAGATGATTACGGAGTTTTTGTTATTGTCTCTGGTTTTTGTGTCACTGCCACAGAGCCGCAGGTTTGACTCAGAATCGGACGAGAAAACTGATTTCTGCATGCCGGTGTTTGGGGACAGTAGGAAGAAAAGACGACATCAAAACACAAAATGCATAGAGAGCAGGTATGTAAAATCCCAGAGAGTCGCCAAATACCCAGATTCCCATCCATGTATGTATATACCCAATCCTTCTAACCATAACCCAACCCCCTCCAGCCGCTGTGAACGCGAATGTCTCTTATATATGTTTCGTTATCCGTAGAATGCGAAACTCCAAGGCCCAGACAAAGGAAAAGAAAGGTCGTGGTGTAAAGCTCATGAAGTCGTAAGCAGGCATCTCTCTCAGCATCTCAACTAAACATGAAAGCCCAACCCCCTTGCTCGTCTCGCCGCCTCCGCTCCAGTACCTCTCATCCTCGGCCTCGCTCCGGCCATCCCCGGCGCCCATGGAGGAGGAGTTCCCCTCACCAACCCCGGATTTGCCCCCGTCATCATGGGCGGGTCTCTGTCTCCGGGTTCCGGTGCAGGCGCGGGTGGCTCCTCCGGGGCAGCGGGTGCAGGAGCAACTGGTGGTTCAGGCTGCCTGTTACGTCTCTGAAGATGAGGAAAGAGCCACGCTGCTCCAGGCATGCCAGGCACACCCTGTGGAGCAGCACCTGGGATATCGGCAGGAATGACCGGCCGGTGAAAGAACGGACGATGTGGAAGTCGCTGCCCGGTTGGATCTCGAAGGGTGCCATCATCGTTGAAGAGCTCGGCGCCGGGGAGAGGGCCTTCGGTGCAGCCTTCGTTGTGACGGCAGAGGAGAAGACCGGTGCCCTGGGCGTGAAAGTAAGAGGCGGTGCAGACATAGCACCATTCGTGACCGCAGTGGCCTGGGGGAAAAAAAAATACCAGTCAGTTTCTATTATTTTCGTGGCTGAAGAGAGAAGAGAACCTACAGGTTATGTGATTACACCCAGCCGTTTTGTTTACTCTCCTCCCGCATTTGGGGCAATCCTTGGTCATCCCGGCCACTTCCCTTTCCGAGGCTTCCTCCTGTTCTTTTTTATCTTTTTGTCTCCTTCGGTATTGCTTGCATGTTTCCTCGGGATGGGAGACGTTGTGCTTGATACAGTGGCTGCCCTTGCACTTCCTGCAGTTAAAGGTAGGACACGCCTCCTGATCCCCAACCACACAACCATACTCACAGCCCACAGTGACGCACTGGACATACCCCTTCATCTGCTCCAGCGCATCCCTCAGCAACCACCGGTCATACCGCTCAAAAACCTCTCTTGTCGCGTACCGCTTGACATCGTGATGTCCCAGGACAGCTGAGCAGTCCGTGTCTGGACACTTCAGCCTCTTCCACCTCCCCGCCTCCATACTCTCCACCAACCACCGCCCCAAACACTCCTCGCAAAGCGGCGGCTTATGCCCCTTACACCCCCCAGCAACAACCCTAACCGGGAAATCCGTCACCCTCCTCCCCTCAACACAAACATCGCAGATCTCCGTCTCCCTCAACAACCACCCCTCCTCCCCAGCAAAAACTTCTGCTTCTTCCACCCCCCCAAACTCAACCTCGTAAACCCCACCCCAAACCACCCCTTCGGTCTCCCCCACCCTCCTCCCATCAAACCTCACCCTCAACCCCCCCGATCCCAACAACCCCTTCCTCGACAACCGACTCCTCCCCCTCCCCTCAGTGACGTTAACCAACCCCCCCGTCACAAAATTTGCTTTCAAATCCCTCACAGTCCACTTTCCCTCCCCACTCCCCGGATGAACAACATACCTCCTTCCCGCCCTCTCATTCCCCCACCCCTTCAGCCTCACCTCCACCCAACCCTCCCTGTGCCGGACATGAACCGCCAGATACCTCGTCAGCCACCTCTTCCCCAACTCCCGCAACACCCACCCCTCCCCCTGGAGGAACCCGTGAAACATCCCATCGTCGGCGTACAGCCTTATCCTTCTTGGCTCTTTAATCCCAAGGTAACCCGCTATTTGTCTCCTCACCTCCCCCACCGTTGCGCCGTCCTCTTCAATGAGTTTGTTGAGTTCCATCTTTTGGGTGTTGTTGATGCAAATGGAAAACTCCCATTTTGTTGTTGGGGGGGTATTGTTGTCGTTGTCATCCACGAGTCGGTACCAAACCGTCACCCGTGACGACCTGCCACGTGAAGACGGGATTTGGGCGCCGGTGTCTAGTTGTTTTCCCGAGGAGGTGAATAATTTGACCACGGCTTGTTTCTCAGACTTGAGTTCGTCTCGGATGAACCGCTCTACTCGGCCGACTGCCAACCCACCGGAAGAAGACCGGAACTGGAAGGAGAGCTTGAGGAAGGAGGGGTTGGAGTCGAGGAGGGGTTTGAGGTCTAGGGTTAGACGGGTTTTGGCTGGTTTGGTGGAGGTGGAGATTCTTGAGCCGGCTTTGGAGAGGGAGCGTTTCTTTCCTGGGGGGGTGCCGATGTTGCTGGAGGAGGATTTTTTGTGCTTGGGTTTGGGGGGACGGGGGCGGAAGAAGGGGTTGCGGTGGCGGGGGGAGGGCTTTTTGTTGAGGGGGATGTCGTAGACGTGGTCTGTGGAGGGGTTGGGGTTGGGGGGGTATTTATGTTTTGGTTTGGAAGATGGGTGGTGGTTGTGGGAGGATGATGATGGTGGGGGGGAGGGGTCTTGATGGTGGGAGCGGCGAGATCGGTGATGGTGGTGTGAGGAGGAGGAAGGTTGTTGTTGTTGTTGTTGTTGTTGTTGTTGATGATGATGGGGGCGGAAGAAGCGAGATAAAAAGCCGGAGGGGGTTGAGTTGCTTCTGCTTCTGCCGCCGCGGAGCTCGAGGGGAGGGTTTTGCTCTTCGGGCATTTTTGGAGGGTTGGGTGATGAATGAGTGTGAGAGAAGATGTATAAGTGGGAATGAGAGGTGGAGTGGTTGGCAAAAGGTGATGAAAAATGAAGGTAAAAATGATGTGGTTGATGAAAAGTGATTGTTGTGAACAGCCCCTCTTCAGAAGAGCTGCTGTCAAAAGTTGGCGGTGGTGGTGTGAGTGATAATGATAATGATGGTGGTGGTGGTGGCAAGGCTGTGAGTGGCCATCATGAAGAACAGTACCCAGGCAGCCGTGTCATTTCCTAGCAACGAGATGTCAATATTTGTATGGGAGAAACACAAGCTGCATAATCAAGCGTCAAGCCGTCAAGCCACGAGGACGGGGAGGGAGGGGGGACAAGACATACATACAGTATTTGATTTTTCTTCACGAAGATGGATGCCTTACCTTTTGAAAGCCCCAGATTGGGAATTGTTCGGATGGTGGAGAGCAAGGCTCGGTGGCATCCGATCCAATAGACGGTGAACACTGCAGACCACTGCAGCGGTGTCGTTTGTCAGCAGCCAATCAACCGAGAAGGGCTGCAGGAAAGGTGTGTTGTCAAAAGGACCAAGTACCTGGCTAGTCTGTTAGTATGGAGTCTCTCGGCCATCCATCCTCAGAGTGACACACAACACAAGTATCCACATCCACATCAAAGAAGCCGTTCCAGTTGTATAACAATCTACAGCGAAAAAAACAAAAAAACAATCCACAGATACAACACAAAACTCCCCTGGGAACCCCCCCGTCAGCTCGCATCCGATGCCCTCTACCCTTCCGCTGCCACCTCAGCGGTCGTCCCAATCATCGCGCATGTAGTCGGTTTGACCTGGCACCTCGTGGAAATTCCACCACGAAAGACCACTTCCGAGTAGGACCTCGTCTATAGTATCTTTAACCCGCCGCGGGTCGTCTTGGACTTCCCTGGCAGGGTCATCATACTCCCTATCCACAAATATCAGCTACCCCCCCGGCCTCACCGCCGTCACAAACATCCTCCACCAGTTTATGATCCGAGTTGAAAAAGCTTCCTCAAGCCACACGAATCGTAGCCCTGCGGGCCGACGTAGCTCCTCAGACCTGCAATCACCAGCCTCCTCAGCTTCTTTCCCCTCATCGCCTTTGCAATCTTGGCCACAAAATGCATATCGAGGTAACCCCACGTCTCTTCCACATCTTCTACCGGGTCGCTCGGGTGGTTGGTCGGCGCAAACAGGCCTCTCCAGTCCAGATAGACGTCCTCCAGGTTCGGCATGTCGTCCCACTCAATCTTGGACTGATTCGCCTTCTCCTTGGCGATCCACAATGCTAGTTCCCTTATGCGGTTGTTGAAAAGGGTCTTGTGGTCGGGGTTGTCTAGATACCACCTGGAAGCTTTCACATCGTTGAGCCAGTGAAGCCCAAACAAATCCCCTAGTCCCTTCGCGTCCCAGTGCGGATTCATTGTTGATCATCAGCCGCCGGATTCGCCTGTACATGTACGCCCGGTACACCGATTTATCCCAATCCCGATATGTGTCTCCTCCCGGCCACCGGGTCGGCTTGGGGGGATCAGCCTCCTTCTCCTAGACGGCCTCGCCCACCCGTCAAAAGACTGCTCCAACTCCCTCTTGTCCCTCAAATTCGTTGGCCTCACCCACTCCACCGCCGCCGCATCCCTCCCCTCCCCAAACGGCACCACCAACCTCGGATCCTCCGCAAACAACAACCCCATTATATGATCCCCCCCTCCCCATGATCCCACCCCGCCCTCAGCAACCTCCCCGACCCCCTAGCCACAGGACAATCCTTCTCCCCGTCGTACTTGTCACGCTCATAGTCAGTCGCCACCCTCCTCATCTCAGTATGCTCCGGCACAACGTAAACATCCACCCTCTTCACCCTCAACTGCTCCTGCACCACCCGATCCTCCCCCAGCGAGCAAATCTCAAACCCGGGCGCGGAGGCGATCAAGCAGGCACTTTTCCATCTTCATCGTCTCGTTCGCAATCTGAAAACTCAACTCGGGCGGCAGCGTCCGTCTCATCCCGTCAAGGCCGGTTTGGTCGAGGACCTTGTCATGGTAATAAGCCTGCGCGGGGTCGCGCGCGGGGAGGAGGGGCGGCCGCCAGGGTCGGTATATTCTAAACATGCGGCCATCCCTGGGATCCAAGCCTAGGGTCACGTTTGGGTCGAGCGGTTGCTCGCGAGG
Source organism: Podospora pseudopauciseta (assembly GCF_035222475.1). Taxonomy (NCBI): domain Eukaryota; kingdom Fungi; phylum Ascomycota; class Sordariomycetes; order Sordariales; family Podosporaceae; genus Podospora; species Podospora pseudopauciseta. Next base: position 3,563,382 of record NC_085892.1, read on the forward strand.
TAGAGAACGTACCCGAACAAGTACCGATCGTTGCAATCTATGACGGGAAACGACATGGCGTAAGTAAGGAGAACTCGCGTATAAAATGTCGATAAATGATATCGGTGTGGAATTCCTTTCCAAGCAATAAAACAAAATTGAGTCTGGGATGGTGGTGGTGAACGGCAAGCGTTCCCAGGCTTCCTGAGGGTTGTGGAAAATGGGCGGTTGTAGGCTGATATGTAATCCCCCTTTCCGGTCATCAATGGCAACAAAGATCACCCCCCCCCTTTTCATAGACCAGTCTCTTGTCAAAATCTCTCTACCCACAACCCACCAACAAAGCCCGCCTCTACTTTCACATCCCAATTCGGTCGACTACTCCTTTGAACCATGGTGCACACATCGACAACAACATGGGTCCAGACAATCGCGCTTTGCCCGCGGGGCCTAAAAATCAAATGGATATATTTCTCCCTTTCATGTGCTCTCTCTCTCTCTCTCTCTCTCTCTCTCTCTCTCTCTCTCTGGTTACATATCATCAGCCGGATCATTCGTATTCTTCTCATGCAACATTAAGGTCCCTATAGGCCGGCTGATGCAAAATCAAAACAAAGCCTTTCTTCTGTCCAGAGGAAGAGAAAATCAATACAAGAACCACAAAAGATTCCACGATCGACCGCCGCCACACTCTTGACGCATAGACCAAGGGTATTGACTCTCATTACGCGGTATTATTCACCACCATAAGCTGCCGCTCAGCACTACCCGTCTCCTCACCACCGTGTAGCCCGTATTACTACTACGCTCAAAGAAGAGCAGCAGCAAAAACACCGGCAGCAACGGCAGCAATGCCGTTTCCAAAGTTGGTAGGAGCGGCAGCCTGAGAAGTCGACGTGCCGGGAGGGTTGGTCTGAGCGGCGCCCTGGGTGTTGGTAGGAGAAGTGGTGCTAGCCTCGTCCTCGTCCTCGTCGTTGCTGCCGCTGCCACTGGGGGTGGCGTCATTGGGGTCGAGGGTACCGCAGTGGTCCCTGATGTCGGTGGTGCACTTCCTCAGCTCGGAAGCGCTCCCACCTTGTCTCTCGGCGGTGCACTGGCTGAAGGCTTCCTCGCAGATGAACTGGGACAGGTTGGTCAGCGGCTAGTCAAGCGGGGCTCGTCCTGTCAAAGCAAAAAAGACTCACAGTAGGGAGGGTGTTGGCGTAGTAGTCAAGACCAGGAGTGGTGCCATTGGAGCAAAGGCATTCGTAAGTCAGGTCAGAAGGTTCGCAGTCGTTCTTTTGGAGGGAGCCGAAGCAGAGTAGGCCGCAGGAGTTGAACTGGGCAGTGCACCATCCGGCTGTGGCAGACGGTCAGTTTCATTTCTACTCGGTATGCAACAGTGGTTCAGGTTCAGTACGACATACATCTTGTGGAGGCCTCGACCTTGGTGATGTCGATGGTGAAGTTTTGGTTCTGGGAAACAACAACAGTGACCGCGGAGAGGGCGGCGAGGAGGATGGATTGACGCATGGCGAAGGTTGGACTTGTTTTTGGTTTGGTTTGTGTTGTTGTGACGGAGAGGGGGAGAGAGAAGAGAGAGGAAGCTTTCCACAAAATCGAGCGAGATGGATGCGGCGGGCGTCGCAAAGATAAGGCACGATCAAGGATGGATCCGGAGGTCGGTGGCAGGGGTACCCGTGGGAGGTGGAAAATGTGCCGTAATGCCACGAGCGCGGGGTTCCTAGTTCCTGTTGTGATGGAGTATCCGTTGTGGTATGGGGATAGCTTAATGGACTACCTGGTAATAAAGTGGAAGAGTGAAGAGAAGAGCACGAGAGAGAGAGAGAGAGCAAGATCGGGAGGAAACAGGCGCCATTTTGAGCAAGGGACGAAACATAGTGTTTGATTGCCCTGTGTTTTGGAGCTCGGCGCTGGAGTCGCCGGGAAGCAACCCTTTGGGGAAAATCAGAGGCGGGAAGGTGCCAGAGCTTCACGATGGCCGTGGGAAAATTGTGGCTGGTGAGCTCTTGATTGGCCGATCCGGTGTGGAAGCGGCAGGGAAAAGCCGATTTTGGTGCTTGGCGCTACTGCAGACAGCTCACTGCGCTGACCGTTCCCGTCGTTCCTGGCGCTGGTTGTCCTGGAGCCTGCCAGCTAGCTCTCTGGCCTGGCACCCACTGACACCTTGAACAGTCATCACAGCTAAGGTAGAGAGACGATCCGGGGAGACGTGCATTGGTTTTGTTGTGCATGTGCCACTCAGTGTTTATCGCCGCATTGCATCCAGGTCTCTTCTTTGCACGACATGACATGCTGTACACTACGGAGTATAGCATCTAAAAATTCTCCAAAATGCCGAGAGGACGCTTTCTTGAAGAATGTGCTGAGACCAAAACGCCGGCGGGCCAGCGCAAATTGAGCTCTCAGCCCGCAATGCCGAATGACGCAGGCTCACAGGAACTCGCGGGCTCTCCCGCCGGGGGGCGTGGATCAATTGGGTAGGTTGTGTGGTAGAAGGTACCTTGTAACAGACCTTTCAAGATTCATCACCATTTCCCTGTTTATCGTCTGTTCTTTTTGTTTGTTTCCCCTTCGCTTGAGCGCTTGCATAAAGACACAGAGGGTAACCATCCCTCCCAATCAACATGAGATGAACTTCTGACCTTGCGTCTTCCTGGAAGTCTCGGATATTGAAGCTCCAAATTCTTCTCCAGCACAGCGGAGCGGCATGGAGAAGCCCAAGAACCCAAGACCCGACCGATCACGCGCGATAAGCATTGAAGACGCTAAAATGGCCCCGCCCTCCACTTTCCTGCTCAGGAACACATGGGCCTTTTCGGCCAATCACAGCCGCGAATTGGAACAATGGTCGCTCCAGCATGTCTCTCCACGTCACAATTTCCGTGCGGTGTCAAAGAGAATCAGAGCCACATCTTCAACAAAGAGACGGTGTGGCTAGCCGTTGCTTGGGATATCAACATTCAACACCAACCTCCCGGTTCATGATGCATTCTGTCTGTCTGTCTGTTGCGGCCCAACGGATTATCCATACAGCATGTTTGTTGACTCGCTGTTACTACGGTCCGCTGTAACCATCCTCCTGCTGCCTTCGCATCGGACAACCTGCTCCTCTAAAGGTCGGCTTACATAATGCCACAGAAATATGCCAACCCTTATTGGCCGCAGACGCAACGTTCCAGCGACGAGACCTAGGACATGATGAGATGACACAGATCATGATTGGTTTCTCAAAGTTCCCTGAAGAGATCAGGTTTTGCTTGTGGGTATTCTCAAAAGATTGTACATGTTGGAATATTATAGCTCATAGCCTTCTTTGACAATATGTCGTCGGCGATACCGCCTTGCCGAACAAATTCAATCCGAGCTCGGGAGCAGGGAGCCGATCCTTTGCGGTGATGTCCAACGTGCATTTCAGCCCTGGTACCCCTCTGATCCTCATAAGCCTCCGAAATTTCTGCCCATTTCGCTGTTGTGAAACTCTCCACCACACTCTCCAAACCATCTTTCACGATGTTGATATTGGCTCTGGTCGTCTTTGGCGTTTTCTGGCTTTACCGGTTCAACTCGGCCTTGAGATCAACCCCTGAGGAAGCCCGCAAATTCTCACCCAAGCGCTGGACAAAAGAGCAGGTGAAGGATGCCTATGAAAATGTCAAGAAAAACCCCGTCAACTTTCTCAAACATGTGCCCCCCGCTCAAGAGAGAAGATACATAATCGTCGGCGGCTCGGGTAAGTTCACCAAAAAAAAAAAAAAAAAAAAAAAAAAAAAAAAAAAAACCTCAAATTATCGCACACAAAGGCTAACAGTCTAACCCAGGCCTTGTGGGTGGTGACATCGTCCTCCAGCTCCTCGAGCGAGGCCAATCCCCCTCCAGCATCCGCATCCTCGACTTCGCCCCCATCACCAGAGACGACATGCTCCCCAAGACCTCCGCCTGCGACTTTGTCCAAACAGACATCACCTCCATCCCCTCCGTTGAAGCCGCCTTCTCCAAACCCTGGCCTCCCTCCGTCTCCCACCTCCCCCTCACGGTCTTCCACACCGCAGCCGTGATCCGCCCCCAAGAACGTCACCCCCTCCTCTACTCCCGCGTCAGCCGCGTCAACCGCGACGGCGCCATCATCGTCCTCAACACAGCCAAAAAGCAGCACCACAACTGCGACATCTTCATCGCCACCTCTTCAGGTTCAGTCAGCATAACCCCCACCCGCTTCATCCCAACCTGGCCCTGGCAGTCCCATCCCGCCGGCTACTTCCAGCTCTGCAACGAATCCGACTTTGACCTCCCCCTCCGCCCCCACTCCCACTTCTTCGCCAACTACGCCCGCTCCAAAGCCGAAGCCGAGAGGGCAATCTGCTCCGCCAACACAGCCAACTTCCGAACCGGCTGCCTCCGCCCGGGAAACGCAATCTACGGCCAAAAGACCGACCCCTTGGTTGGGAACATCCTCCGGGAGGGGGAGTACATCGCCTTTACTCCACAGGTGATCCAGTCATTTGTCTACTCCCGCAACGTCTCGTTGGCGCACCTCCAGTTCGAAGCCGCGCTCCTGCCATCCCCCTCTGGTACCGCCCCCCCGGCGTGTGCAGGGAGACCGTTCGTCATAACAGACGCCGGACCACCCATCACCTTCCGTGACATGGCCCTAGCATGTGAGACGCTCTCCGATGCCAAGTTCGCTTACTCTGAGGCTTCGCCCCTCATCATCCACGCTATCGCTCACGTTATGGAATTCTGGTCGTTGCTCTTGGCAAGAGCCCCGTTTTTGACGAGGTGGTTTGGGTGGAAAGAGGCAAAGGGGCCGATCAGTATGCTCCAGCCTGCGGTGTTGAATGTGGGGATTCACTCCGTGGTGGATGACAGCAAGGCCAGGAGGAGGGTGGAGGAGGGGGGGATAGGGTACACGCCTGTGGCGAGCACACTGGAGGGGATCTCGATGCAGATTTCGGAGTTTAATGAGGATGTGAGGGCGGGGAGGATCAAGGGGGTGGGGTTGAGGGAGGGAAAAAAGATGGCAATGGTTGCTGAGGAGGCGGGGGCTCTTGCTTCGTAAAGGGGGGGGTTGTGAGGAGGTGGTTGATATATATATATATCGGAGTGACAACTTGGTCGGGTTGCCAATGCCGTAAGTTTTTGGCAACGAGGTAGGTAGGGAGGGTGAAACAGACAGTCGAACAAAAACTTGGCCAACGTCACCCGGTTGGAGAAAAAAGTATAAAAGGTGAACAGCCTTACAGAGATTAACTGTGTCATATCCAATCTTGCCCTCTCTGTCTGTCTCGCGTGGGAAGCGTAGCACACACAGTCTCCCGACGCCACACCTCTGTTCAACTCGAACCCAACCATAGAAACAGACGACGAAAAGAAATAAAATGTAATTCAATCCAACTGAGCGCGCCATCCCATCCAAAATGGTGCCTGGTTAATATGTCCCGTGGTATCAAAATAAAATGACCCCCTAAACGCCCATCCTTCCATCCAAAGTAACGCCAGAAACAATGCTAAACAATAACTCAACGCAAAACTCAGCGCAAAAATCCAGAAATCAACAATACGCCTCGGTAGTTTCAGAACCCCCAAGACCCTAGACTGCGCAACCCAAACTCAAGAAGTAGGAGCCCTCTCCGCCCTAGGCAAAACCCTCCCCTCCTCATCCCTCGCCTTCCCCTTCCCCTTGGTAACCGTAATCCCATGTTCCTCCTCCTCCCTCCTCCCCTCCTGCCCAACCAACCTAGGCACCTCATCACTCCCCCTCAGCATCCTACTCCCCTCTCCATAGTACTCATCCCCACTCTCCTCCCCCTCCAACAAACCCCCCCCACCACCACCTCTATTATGCGTCTCAAAATCCGGCGCCTCAATCCACTCCCTCGGCACAACACAAGGCAGCGCAACCCCAATATTCGCCGCCCTGTTCAACCACCCCGGCCCCGGCCTCCCCGTCAACTTCTCGCACAGATAACTCGTGAAATGGTTACAATTCTTGGTCAGCAAATTATACGACGTGCCCAAAAACTCCTCCGACGCCCTCCGGATGATGGAGTCAATCTCGGCTTCGGTGGCCAGGGTGAAACCGTGGAGGATCTCGGTGCGAAAGGTTCCCCCGGGGGGCAGGGTGAGGGGTTTGGTCCAGTAGACGCCTGTGAGGCCGGGGCGGTCGTGACCGCCGTAGGCGTATTCTTTGTTGTTGAGGACGACGCCTGAGTGGAGGAGGGAGGTTCCCAGGGCCCAGAGGGTGTTGGAGAGTTTTCCCGGGGGTAAGAGGTCGTAGACATGGATAGTGATTTCGGTTTTTTGGAGGGAGAGGGTGGAGCGGTGGGAGGGGCGGGAGGGGCGGGCTGGGGGGCGGGTTGAGGGTGGCATTTTCTTGGTGGTTTTGATGATAGTGACTGTGATGGATGGATGGGTTGATGGTTCAAGAGGTATTAGGTTTGAAAAGCGAGCAAGATTTGGGTGGTGGAGGTCAATAATGTGGCTGCGCAAGTGTAGGTCCGGATAGCTGCGATAGGCAACACTAGGTTGGTGAGGAATGGCAGAACAAAGAGCTGCTGCGCAAACTGATTTCTGATAGCGAGGATGCCGCGACTAGGATCGGGGTTGTGAGGGGTGCATTCCGCAGGTGTTTGTGGGTTTGTGATGATGAAGATGGAGATAGTTTCGGTCTAATCGTAGTCAAGACACACAAGGCAATTGTGCTGTGCGAAGAGTGATGCATCAGAAACACTTTCCAGGTGACTGCCCGCTGCTGCAGATGATGGATGGATGTCTTTCGCATCCGGCGGGCGCGGGCAGCTTATCCTTCCAGAAGACCCCACTCTGACGCTCGCGACTCGGCTAGCCCCACCCCGTCAGAGCCGGAACGCACAGTCAGGTCCCGAGGTGGCCCAAGCGCTCTCGAAAAGCTCCCCAGGTCGGCCAATCGATTCTCCAGAGCCAGACTAACCCCACTGAGATGGATCATTTTCATTGAAATTTCTGCGCTGTGGTGCCCTGATCGTTGCTGGTGCTTTTAAAACTCCAAAAACCTTCAAGAAATTGAAGAAAAAAAGAAAACCGGCGACCAGAATATCAAGCGATCGCTGGGAAGCCCAACAAACCAAAACAAAAACTTGCCTTGAGCACAGCCTTGTCGTTCACTCTTTCAGGGCTCCTTTTATATCCAAAGCCTCAACTACGCGCGGCTCGTGGCACTCTTGGGTGGCCCACGAGCAAGTCACAACGGCGTCCCTTATTGGCAGTTCATTCTTCTCTTCTCCATTACCCCTCCTTCGACCCCTCGCAGCTAGCTCTGCATTTTTCAAAAAGCCAGTGCTTGATTGCACTTTCATCTACCTTTCTACTCGTCAGTACAGCAAAAAAAGAGGTCCAGCCAGAATGCCCCCAAAAAAGGCCGTCGAGGAGAAGAAGGTCCTCTTGGGCCGTCCTGGTAACAACCTGAAGAGTGGTATTGTGGGTTCTTTTTTTCCCTTTTTTTCCCTCCTTCCCTCCTTCTCCCCACTCCCTCCCTCCCTAAGCTCATATAGATAGTTCTTGCTAACCTTTTCTCTCCCTTCTATCAGGTCGGGTTGGCGAACGTCGGCAAGTCCACGCTCTTCCAGGCCATCACCAAGTGTAACCTGGGTAACCCCGCAGTACGCATCGAACGGATTCGATCCTGAAGGGACTGGCGATGCTGATACAAGCCGCAGAACTTCCCCTATGCTACGATTGACCCAGAGGAGGCCCGCGTCATCGTCCCTGATGAGCGCTATGACTGGCTTTGCGAGAAGTACAAGCCTAAGTCGCGCGTCCCTGCCAACCTCACAGTCTACGACATCGCTGGTTTGACCCGTGGTGCCTCAACAGGAGCCGGTCTCGGCAACGCCTTCTTGTCGCACATTCGCGCCGTCGATGCCATCTTCCAGGTCGTTCGTTGCTTCGATGATGCCGAGATTATCCACGTCGAGGGTGATGTCAACCCAACACGTGATCTCGATATCATCAGCGAGGAGCTGAGACTCAAGGACATTGAGTTCGTTGAGAAGGCCCTCGAGAACCAGAAGAAGAAGACCCGCCAGGGTGGTCAGAGTCTTCAGATGAAGCAGTGGAAGGAGGAGGAGGCCACGATCGAGAAGATCTTGGCCCACCTCAGGGACGGCAAGGAGGTCCGCAAGGGCACCTGGGGTCCCAAGGAGGTATGTGCTTGCTTTTTGTTTTTGATCCATTCCTTCCCGTGGTTCCATGATGATAAAGGGTCCGTGACCCGAACTTTAAACCCAGCTCGTCGAATGTCTTTTTGGCATACTGAGAGTAACTTTAAATCTGAACGATATCACACATTCCAACTTGACACATGATCTTCTTTGGGGAAGTTGATGCTAATAGAGTCAACAGATTGAGGTCATCAATCCTCTGTTTCTCCTGACGGCCAAGCCTGTCGTGTACCTTGTCAACCTTTCCGAGAAGGACTACATCCGCAAGAAGAACAAGTATCTTCCCGGTGTTGCCAAGTGGATCCAGGACAACGCTCCTGGTGATCCCATCATCCCCATCTCCGTCGCTTTCGAGGAGCGCCTGACCCGCTTCGAGACTGACGAGGAGGTTGCTGAGGAGGAGAAGAAGGTCGGCGCCCAGTCGGCTCTTCCCAAGCTCATTGTCACCATGCGCAAGGCCCTCGATCTCGGCAGCTTCTTCACTGTCGGCCCCGATGAGGTTCGCCAGTGGACTCTCCGCAACGGCACCAAGGCGCCCCAGGCGGCTGGTGTTATCCACACTGACTTTGAGAAGACCTTCATCCAGGCCATCGTCTTCAAGTACGCCGACCTCAAGGAGCTCGGTGACGAAGCCGAGGTCAGATCCAAGGGGAAGATCATGACCAAGGGCAAGGACTACATCGTCGAGGACGGTGATATCCTGCACTTCAAGGCCGGTGCCGCCAAGAGCTAAGCTCTAAGCTCACATTAAAATTAATGATATGAAGTTTATGAGAAATGAGTAAGCAGCCTGTGGTGTAAAATACTTGGGCATCATGTCACTGAAGCTCAGGCAAGATCCTGAGAGGAGCGAGTCTGAAAAGAGGCTACATGCGTGAGCTGAGAGCTGCCATTCAGTGTCGCCTGTATCATTTCATTGTGTGGTAAGAATTGGGGGAACACAGCCTTGCTGCCTTGAAAACAAATGCGCAGAGCATAGAAGAGCAGAATAAAAAAAACCCAATAAAAAAGTGTGAAATGATCTTCTTGACTTCTTCAGCATGACTGACCGAGTGTTGATATGTGACCCCCACTTGAGTGTTTGCTTGCCGGGAGATCGCTGGAGTGGCCACAAGGGGCGGGAGCTGTCGCTGCGGTTGGTGCCACCTGCTGCTTGCTGTACTTAGCGCCAAGCCGTCAGGGATGCCACTGTTCCACCCACCACGGCATCCATCCATCCCATGCTGTTCGTCCAGCATCGCCGGCCCAGATACATAAGTAACCAAACAGTTCTTGTGGAATGCGCCCGAAGCTGACGACGCCGTACCCGACATTGCGAATCACTCTGCGAATCCCGACCATTACATCTTTTCTCTGACAACCCACCCAAACGACTCCGTTTTCCCCCGCGCTGTACCACTCGAGCTTGGTACCTACACACACTGCCAACGAACCCGTCACCTACCTATCTTTGCCAAGCGAGCTTCCCTTTTGGCGGGATTGCGTCACGTCTGATCCCACCACCACCACCGCGTTTTTCTCGTTGTCTACTACCTACGAGCTTCCTCGACATAGAATCTAAGCAATAGTTGCATGACTGCTACCCATCGTCGACCGCCCAATGGTGGCTTATAACACAACAGAATTCAACAACACCATACAGTGAAAAAGGGGAGGGAGAGGGAAAAAGTCGAATGAATGCAACCCCTAAACCCCTTCCTGAGCGCCTTCCTCAAGAGCCCGGTGCTGGCGCAGTGCCTCCCGCCGCAGCAGCACATTCTCTTGGTGCCCCTGGCGGATGTGCTCCTCAACTCGCGAGACGCAGAAACAGGGGCGCCGCTGACGGCGTCGATCGGGTCGGAGGAGTTTCTCGGGAGTCATGTGGTGAGGATACCGCTTTTGAAAGGGGGGAAGGATGGACAGGGTCAGGGACAGCAGCAGAATCTAAGGGAGATGAGAGGGAAGCCGAAAATGTACGGGACGGTGAATGGGAGGAGTTTGGTGGTCAAGGACGGGGGGGTTTACACCAACAAGGGGTTTAAAGCACTGGCCCAGGCCAACTTGCTGCATGAGACGCTTTGGTACCCGGATACGTTGGACCCGAGGCAGTTTTTGATCTATTTTATTAACCGGCCTTTGGTGGGGTCTTGGGAGGAGGTTAGGATTGTGCCGGCTGTACCACCACCACCGTCACCGTCGCCGGCGGAGGGGGGATTGCGGAAGGTGTTGTTGAGTGAGGGGGGGACGGGGACGACAAGGAAGAAGGATATCAAGAGTTTTCATGAGCTGCTGGTTAATTTCCCGAGTATTGCTAAGCAGATGCAGGGGGGGCTGGAGAAGCTTTTTAGGGAGTTTACGATTGTTTTTGAGAGGATATTGCCGCCTCCGCCGCCGCCGTCGGGGAAGACAGTGCCGGAGGGGGAGCCGGGGAAAGGGGTCGGGGTTGCGGGGGGAGAGGGGACGAATGGGAATGGGGCGCCGGAGAATGTGCTGACGGAGGATGATGAGGAGGTTATGAGGACTTCGTTGGAGACGGCGGTGACGACGGCGATTGATTTGTTTCAGAATGTGGACAAGCAGCAGTTGTCGCTCTTGGGGGCGACGACGGACTTGACGGGGCCGGTGGTGGAGAGGTTGATCGAGCGGTATATTGCCGAGAATGTGCACCATTTGCTGTTTCCTAGGATTGCCGGGTTGAGGAGGCAGGATGATTTGGAACTGGAGGCCAAGATAAGGCAGATGAACAATATTGACATCTCGCAGTTGGGGATTGCGATTGATGGGGGGATGAAGGCCAAGAGGGAGGTGGTGAGCCGGTTGGGGAATGCGGTCGAGGAGTTTAGGAAGATGCCGAATGCGAGTTGTCCGCAGGAGATGATGGAGATTTTGCTGGCGACGACGAAGGCGGCGACGCAGTTTAGCGAGGGGGCGGCGACACAGGGACAGCCGAGGTCGGCGACGGAGAAGCCGGCTATGACGATAAATGCGGATACGCTGGTGTCGCTGTTGCTGTATGTGGTGATCAAGGCGCAGATCAAGCACCTCCAGGCGAGGTTGGCGTATATAAGACATTTCGTCTTTATCGATGATGTGGAGAGTGGTGAGATGGGATATGCGCTTAGCACCTTCGAGGCTGTGTTATCGTATCTCGACCGGGAGTCTGGAGGGCTGAGGAGGGCCAGTCGTAGGAATAAGGCTTTGTGGGATGCTGTTTCGAAGGGGGATATGCCGGAGCTGAGGAAGATCTTGGAACCAACAGAGGATGCGATCGAAGATGAGGACGATTACGGGTCTTCACGTTGGCGGAGGCGATCGTCAACTGGTTGGAGCTTCACGAATGGAGCTTCGTCAACAACTCTAGCAGCATCAGAGAGGTTCTCGGTCGGATCTGGGCTCGGTCATGTGTTTCCATTTCAAAATGGATCAGCCGAAACTCTGGAACAACCACCACCAAAACGCATCAAGAAGGTGTCGATGGACACCAGGAGTATGTCCAGCGGCTCCGAGATTTCGTTTCGGTCGTTGCCCATGAGCATCGGGACGTTCACAAGTGGGATCGAAGGCGACACTTCTATTGAGCGCCTGGTTCAAACACAGGACGCCAAAGGGGAGTCGGTTTTGATGATGGCGATTCAACATGGGCAACCACAGGTGTTGAAATACTTGTTGTCTTTTCGGCAATACTACACGGCACCGGTCATTCTGGAGGACCAGGACAACGAAGAAACAACGTTGTTCAGCGCGGCCGTGCAGCTGGGCAATGCCGAAGTCATCAACGGACTTCTTGATTACATTCTCGACTCTACAGGAGACGACAACAAGATCAGGGAGTATCTCGCTCGTCAGGACACCTGGGGGCGGAGCGCAGCGCATTATCTGTTCCACGCACCCTTTCTAATCGGTAGAATCGGCCGGTTACTCCCCTGGAGACAAAAGGACAAGAACAGGCAAACCCCATTGTTTGCTTTGTGTCGATCCTACGATAACCCAAATTACTACACCATGGTGGAGGAAGGGCTGGAGATTGCGACCAAGTGTCAGGGAGATGGCCAGCCTCTACACATTGACGACCATGTTGATCAGAAGGGGAACACCCTTCTTCATATTGTCAACGAACCAAAACTGGCACTCAAGATCCTGCAGCAGTGCGATTTGGATGTCAACGCTACAAACGAAAAGAGGTTCACGGCGCTGATGTTGGCGAGTAAATACGGCCGGTTTGATATGGTCAGGACGCTGTTTGGCGACCCAAGAGTCGACACTGCTGCAAGAGAACTTCGAGGTCTGACGGCGGTGGAGTTGGCCAAGGACGATGACTTGCGCAATAAGATTGATGATCTTGTGCTGTTTTCCCTCTCCCACGGCAGCTCCGACTCCCGCACTACGGGAGTAGTCAGGTCATTCTTTGTCGAAGACGGCACCATCCGCTTCGTGCTCAAGTCGGGGGCCCCAGTTGACGAGCATAGCTATGCCGTGACGACCTGTCGGAGGTCCCTGGCTGACTTTGAGCATCTCGCCAAGTTGCTGCAGATGGAAAACCCAGCGTCGTGGATCCCTTCGCTGGCGGACCTGAGATCGCCGACGCAGATCCCTTCACGGCCGAGTAGGGCGGTGCTGAAGGATTTACAAATCAGGATGGACTGGTTTTTGAAGGTGTTGCTTGCCCACCCGACGTTTTCCACGCACGAGATGCTGTGGGAGTTTTTCCTCGTGCCGGATCTGCAGCTGGATCAGATGGCGGAGAGGAGCAAGCTCAAGGCGGATGCGCTGTTGGAAAAGGTGCATGAGGAGCTGGAACCGGTGCAGGATCTGAGGGAGGTGGAGCAGTTTGTTGATCACGCTAGGGATATCGTGAGGAGCGTGCACTTTTCGACGAGGAGCGTGGCGAGGAGGGCGAACAATATTGGGAATGTGGTCAATGGTTTGTTTTTTCCGCCTCCATCACTGTCAGCGGTAACTAATAGTGTGTAAAGATCTCTACGAGTCCTCCACCCTCCTCTCCAAAGCGCTCGCCACCCTCCCTTTTCTTCCGCAGAATTACATCTCTGGCTTCGAAACCTACGTTCGCTCCTTGGCGCCTTCGCAGTCGTCGCCTATTTCGCAATTTTTTTCGGCGTTTCTGGCGCTGTACAGCAATATCGAAGCTATACTCAAAGCGCTGGGGAGACCACCGCAGACGATAGCAAAGATTGTTTCTATTCGGAAGGAGGTAGAAAGGAACTATAACACGCTTAACAGGTCAAGTAGATGGCCTTTGGGACTGCTGGATGAGACGAGGCAGAGGATGAATGAGGATAGGGAGGAGAAGGCGAGGAAGATGGAGCAGGAGGCGGAGATGCTTGGCAGGGAGCTGAGGTATACGCAGCAGACGGTGGCGGGGGAGTTGGCGGGGTGGAGGGAGATGCATGAGAGGTTGGGGAGGAGGGCGATTAGGGATTTGGCGAGGGGGATGGTGGTGCAGGAAAGGGGGAGGTTGGAGGGGGTTAGGAGGGCGTTGAGACGGGTTAAGGAGGGGGGGGAGGGGGTGGTTAGGCCGAGGATGAGGGTTGGGTTGGTTGACGGGTTGTTGGATGAGGGGGAGGGGAGTGGGAGCGGGGGTTAGCGATGGAGGGGGGAGAGCCTACCTAGCGAGTGGCTTTTGTGTAATTTTGTGTTTTTGGTGATGGGGTTAGGATAACAAGATCGGGATTAAACGGATGGGGGATACCCGACGACTTTTCTGTTCTTTTGGCTATGAGTAAGGTTTTGTAGGGAAGAGGCAATGGGAGAAGAGGGGTTGTATTGATAGATGTGTAGGGTTATTCAGCACATATTATTTTTGAGAGAGGTATGGCCAATGCAAGCCTTCCCTGAGCTTTGCACATCATCAACCACATTAACGATTATATCCTCAAGCAGCACGACAACCGCAACCAGCCAACTCCCAAACAAAAAACCCCCGCAAGACGTATCCAAACCTACACCACCACCGCCCTTACTCTTCTGCTTTTTTCCCGCCACCGTCGTCGTTACTACCCATCTTGATGCAGTTGATATTTCGCTCGGGATGTTCACGATCATACAACACATAAGTGGGATACCTAACCCAAGGGGTTATGCGCCGTGACCCCTGGACACATTGTCCGCTGTCAAGTCACCCCGCCAGCGTCGGGACATCGTTGGCAAGAAAGAGTGATGTTGCCTCCCCCCCCTCAATGTGGACTTCTTCACGGCTGCTGTTGGGAAATCGACGAATCCCCCACGAGCGAAGGTATTTCCACCTTTTACCCTCGTGCTCTGCCGCCGCGACGTGGATCTCGGATGGTTTGTATGGTTCGGCCGTCATCGTGAAGACATACCTTTTGGTCTTTCTTGGGGGAGCAAACTGTCAGATGGATATGAGAGGGGAAAGAATAGTGAGGTGCCTTGGATTAGTACCTAAGTTCACGCGAGAGCTCCAGCTTTGAAGAAAAAGATAGGAAGAAAACCTTTACAGAGCCCCCTGCTTATTTACCCGATGCCCCCACCCCCAAAAAAAGCCAAAGTCTAAAAGAGGTGGCTCACGCGAGTATCTCTTTTGATTATCAAGCGTGGAAGGACATTTAATAGGCTCTAACAGATAATTAAAGCGCTTAAAAAATAACTTAAGAGCCTCGAAAGATAGTTAAAGACTTTACAAGATAGTTAAAAGGCCTTGAAAACAATTCAAAGGACTCTAAAGATAGTTTAAAGGCTTGTTGATTTTCTTGCAAGGCCTTTTATTGCATTGTTTAAAGGGCGAGTAAATAGGTGGAGAGGGAGCGCTGGTAAGATAAATAGGGGGCTCCGTAAGAGTTCTCTCAAAGTTAAGCCCATTTCAGTTTAGGAAGACGTAAGAACAAAGTTTTCGCACCAATGGCTAGCCATACACAGCAGCTATGGACAGTCGTCATGGGTTATGGACAGTTGCCGGACACCTGTGATGATCTTGGATGTGATCGCCAGAGATCAGAACGGCTTCATTGTAACCAGGCTTGGGATGCCCATGCAACAACACAAGACTTTATATTTGCCAATATGGGCACCTGACTGTTCGAAAAGACAAAGTTTCAACAATTTGCGCACGTGCAGGTAAACCGCATTATATGTCAAGAGAGACATGTTGGGCCCACCGACAAAGATTGGTTTCATGTATTTTATTTATCACCCACGACACGACGTTTAAAGAAAAAAACACATTCTGGCAAACTCAACGTATCCTACTCACCAGGAAGCTCATCCATCTTCTTAGAAATCACAGCCCCAAGCCAAATCCTCAGGTATGCCACAAGGGATCATCCCTGTGGTCCATCATTACCCTGTGAAGTCGAGTGACCTTGAGGCAGTTGGGCCTCCGCAGCCAGCTCCGTAGTGCTGGGGCGGTGCCGCCATGGGATATCCCAGTTGCTGATTCTGTTGCTGTAGAGGACCTGGCGCAACTCCGGTAATCACGGGGAAAGCTGCTGCATGGGGTTGTTGAGGTTGAGGGTTGTAAAACCCTCCCCCTTGCTGGCCAAAGTGTTGGAAACCGGCGTGCATGAAAGGCGCCGCCGACCCAGCCGGTGTGTTTACGTTGGGTACCGTTCCCATCTGCCCAAACATGACATGCCCAGGTCCTTCTGCCGGCCTGCGGTTGTCTGAGTGGTTATGCTGTGATTGCAGGTGTATCGTCTCATCGGTGCGATATTCATCGATACGGTAGCCCCATCTCTCGGCCTTTGCCGAGTCGGTCTCTGACTGGATGCTCCAGCGGTAGTGGTTGAACTCGTGGGACACCGCGGACACCCGCTCAAAATGCTCCCTCTCGAGTTTGATCCTGCCGCCACTGGAACGGTATCCCGCCAGCGCAACAGCGCTTCGGAACGCATTGCGGATTCGGCGACCGTTCCAAACCGGGCCGATCTTGGAGTCCTTCGCGTTCTGCTTGTCGGAATAGCTAAGAATATGTCAGCCTCGTCGAGAAGCAGAACACAGTTCCATAGCTGGGCCAGCTGTTCTAGTCTCTTCTCGGCTTCACGTGGAGAAGTACCGAGATCGCCTATACATCTGTTAGCTCTCTCCTGGCTCTGCTCTATGAAACATGTACAACCGATACTGACCACAGGTAATGGGGAGCAAAGGGCGATCGTCTGCTTCTACAGCGCATTCTGATTCATGTTGGCAATCCCCAAATCGGGATGGTGGTTAGTAGATGTAAAGAGGGATGCCACTTACGAGCTGTTGATGCTTTTCCAACACCAGGCACCCCGTGTAGGAGAATGGTGACCCCCTCTCCTACGACCTCTTGATTACTTTTCATACCACGAGCAAAATTGGCGAGGCGTGACACTTACCCTTGTCCCTTACAAGATCAAAATGCAGGCTGCGTGGTCCCTCGTGATCGGAATGCGACTCAATCAGAGACTGCACCAAACGTTTATGCCCATCGGGAAGCTGTAAATCGTCCCATGGCTCCGACCGCCTCCGCGTTTTGTTCATCATCTCCTCTCCGGCGTTGTCTTTGCCCATTTTGAGGCAGGCTACATGGCAAATGGTTCGTCAGTGGTATTTCAGAGTAGGTACTGTATGTAAGCACACTGAAAGGAAAAGGAAAACGTGCCTCATTTTCTCGTACCGAAGACAAATGCAAACACTCTAGCTGGTAGAATCAGAAGATCATCCCCTTCGGTTGGATAGGAACGCTCCTTATCCCATCTTTGGCACTTGGCCCATTCTTCCTGGATCACCTGGTATTTCCTGCAGTGCCCACTCACAGTCGACCATAACCTCGCTACCAATCCACTCAGCATAATGCGTAGCGTTCTCAGGCACGTCGGCATCCTTTTCATGGAGCTTGTCCCCGTTGGGTCTCAATATCTGATTACGACCCCGGTGTTGCCATGTGGCTTGGCCGGGTACAATTGACAAAGATCTGCCCCCGCTCCACCAGACTTTGATCGGTCGGTTATGTGTTCCTTCTCGGCTGATATTTATTTGCCAAAAGTGTAGGGCTCTAGCATCTCCTTGGACTTCAAGGCTTCAGCAAGACGTTGCGCCGATCAGAGTGCTATCGAGGCGTTCGAAACCACGTCCTGGGACGGTCTCGGACAGCGAGGTCGCAAAGGCAATGGGGGCATTTCAAGCCCACCAGGACCGAAGGCGCAGTTGGCGAAACCCTTTTGAAGGCTGCCGATAAACTCGGTGGTATTGCCGCCCGCCGTATCGAATTCCTTGTCGGACTAGTGCCGAACGACAACTGTATTGGTGGGTGTTCTCGCGGGTGGCCTAAGACTGCTTTGTAATGTAAGGAACTATCTGTTCCTTGATGTCCAGAGTTCCTGCTTACGGCCAATGGCTGGACAGCGACTCGCAAGAAGGCGATCCGCATAAAGATACTGGAAATTCTAGACAGCTTGGGCAACACTGTCTCACATAGCAAGGCACAGATTAGACTGTATCGTGGCGATCCAGATCCAAGACACAAGGCAGAGGATCTTCACATGGCCGTTCTGGAATTCATTCGCCATGCCGTTTCCTACTTCGATCAGCCAAGTGCTTGTAAGTCTCTCCTTCTTCACTAAAACCCTACAGGACCTAAAGCCAAGACCAAAAAACTGACACCCCAGTAGTTGAATCTCTCAAGGCGTTCTTTCAGCAGAGTGAGTACGAATCGAAGCACAATGATGCCCTCGACAGAGTTAAGAAGGCTTCGGGAGCATTCGAGAACAGTATATCAATCTGCTCCCAAACCCGCGTGGAGAAAATCTACAAAAACAGCGAAACTCAAAATTGGCCAACGATTTCCTTATATTTTACCCTTGCAGGTGTTGCCAAGGATTTTACTGGCGAGTTTACCTCGACGTTGCAAGCATGACATGCATAGCGTACGGCTAACCTCGTCCTCCCTACAGCCCACAGGTCAGAATCAGTTCGGTATTCTCATGATCGAAGATGCATTCGTGACCTTGCTCAAGTCTCTCGAGTCGCAAGTTCTCATTCTCCACGACGAGCTGGCATTTGAGTGCAATTCTTCGCTCTCTACTCTCAGCTACCTCTGCGCCTTGATCGCCGAGATGATGTCCTCGCCCGGTGTGTTCCCGCTCAGCTTTTTCTGCGGTCTTCACTGCCGAGAGGTCGATGCTCTTCAAGCTGGCTATGGCATCATGCGCAGTCTAGCGCTGGATCTTCTGCGACTGTTCGGAAATGCCAACAGTGCCACAACTGGTGACCCGAATATGACTGCCCAAGGGCTCATGATGAACCATCTTCCTACGATCTTTTCTATTTTCAGCAGGCTCCTCCTACAGAATATACCCGCTGGAGCTGTCTATATCATGGTGGATGGCGCATGATGGCTGGGTTTTGAATACCTGAAAGAAGAGATAATCACATTGCCTTACACCTTCCCAATATCACAGGGACCTCGGTGACCACTTGTTCAATAACATTCAAAAACAACAAAGTTGGAAAGCATCCACAAGGTAGCATTGATGACAACCCACACATGCGTGGAGATAAAAAGAGAGGACTGACCAAACGTTCCAAAACCCCACAAAATGGAAGCCAAGGTAAAAAGCTTATCCGTACAGCGACAGGGGTGACACCCTTGCCATATCCCAATTTGGAAACCCAGGCGTTCAAGCGAGGAGCTGACAGGCGATCCATCGTTGGCCGAAGCTAAAAGCGCTATTGAAGAGAACTCCATCAGAATCTTGATCTAGACCACCCAGAACCAGGTTGTCGGGGTCATCGCGCATATGCAAAGGATTTGAAGTAAGATTGCGCTCAAGGGATCAGTGGCAATGGAAGCCTTAAAACATTGCGTCTCTTTGCTGTTCTTTTGTTCTTCTTCTTGATCTTCAGCTTTTCTCAAAGCCGTCCATTCGTTCTTTTGATCATATCATTCCAAGCCACTCATTCAACATGCTGTCCAAGACCGGAAGTGGCGTCCTCCTCCTGCAAGCCGCATCCCTTCTCTCGGGCGCGGCAGCCCGTTGCCTCCGGACCTGCCCGGCCGATGACCCGCTTCTCAATCTCCTCCGTTCCGAGTCGGCCTCCTCCGACTTCTGCCGTGACTTCCTCGGTCTTCCTGTTTCTACGCTCGAAACAACCGTCACCCCAACCGTCGTAGCCACCGTGACCGAAACCAGCTACGTCACCGAGGTCGTCACCCAAGTCGACACGACCATCACCGTCACCCTCCCTGCCGACGAGTCTCCCAGCACCACCGTCACCGTCACCCCCGCAAAGCGTGACAATGCCTACCCAACCTGGCTCCCAACCAGCTACGGCGAAAAGTACATCTCCCAAGCCTGCTCCTGCCTCAGCCTCCCCCCCGCCATCAGCACCGTAACCTCCACCGCCGATGCAGTCACCCTCACCGACGCAACCACCATCACCGAAACCACAACCGAAACAATCCACACCACCGCCATCGCCACCGAAACTGCCAAGCCCGCTCCCAAGCCAGTCAAGCGCATGATCAAAATCGAGGTTATCCGCAAAAACGCGGGCACCCCCCTAGGATGGATCTACAACAGCAACGGTCCCGCCATCACAACCAGCAACAATCAGCAGCCTACTTTATTCGAATTCAACCTCCTCGAGAACGAGACTGTCGGGTCCCAGCTGCGGTTGAGCTCCTCGTTTGGCCCGCTTGGGTTTAACAAGGATAGCCATCCTAGTAATATCGTCGAGCTGGAGGATAATTATGGTTCTCTCAAGTTTGTCGCGCCTACTGAGCCGGGGGCGGTTCCTCAGACGGTGGATGCGGGGAAGAACAAGTACGCGAGTGATATTTGGAGCGTTGATACGGAGACGAGGGAGATTACCTGGCAGTGGGTTGCTACTAATGGAGGGGGTAAGTTTTCTTCGTGCTTTAACTGTTTGTATTAGGTGTGGTTTACTGACTGGAGATGTTGATTTAGTTCCCGATATCAAGCTGTACTACGTGTCTGGCCGTCTTTATCCTGTTGGTGATGTGGAGAGGTTCATGTACGCTACTAGCAACGCTATTGGCGCGAGGGAGGAGGTCAGGTTGGTGTATACTTTGGTTGGGGAGTCTGTTTTGTAGATTTCTTTGGTTGAGGAATGAAGTTGGTTGTCTACTTTGTTTGGAGCAGCAAGTCATCGTAATTTTTTGCAATTGAATTGTCTTTTGTGATGCAGTGCCATTTAACCTAGGGCAGGGTTGAAAGGGTAGGTTGATTCTAGCTTGCTTTTACAAGCAGGTTATTTGTGCACATTTCTTTTGCATTGAACGATCTAGTCTCGTCTTTGCGAATATTTCCAACAAACGTTGTTTGAATTTATAAATTGCTCCCAGTTCTTTTTTCTATGCGCCCGGCAGAGCATCGAGTCTTCATTCAGGCATCTAAACGATGCACCAGCAACAGAGAGCTGGGGATCCATCAAACAACAGCTGGATTGCTTGTCTGGGGGATAGTTGGCCAAGGTTCCAACACACCAATCACAGTCCACCAATCCACACCAAACAAAACACCCCCCTTTTTATTTCCCCAGGGGTGCTGGCTCTCTTTCTGGGATATGCGAACCAACTTTTTGTCAAAGAAAAGGGAGCCAAAAAAAAAAAAAAAAAAACAGCAAAACGCATGCAACACCGGACATTCCCCAATGGTATCGCCCACCTGGGTATTACTCCGGTGGCTGAAAGCTGTTATTCACAAGTTTGATGACCGAAGTGGACTTTTCTTTTGGCTTGTTTTGAGTTTGCTAGTGCCCGTCACCTAGCACCACAGACACATCACGGACAAAGAATAAGAGACTGCAACGAAAAATCAAAGCCTGAAAGGATAGTTTAAATGCTTCTAACTGTCATTTTTCAAGGCCATTCATCTATCTCTGCAAGGCCTCTTGGCTATCTTTTAACGCCTTTTGATACTTTTTCAAGGCCTTTTGATTCTCTTCCAAGGCTTATGGCAGTCGCCCTATTTTCCTGTCCACGGCGTGTGAATGAAAAACCCAGCCATCACGCGTGTCCACAAACGCCTCACCTCCACTTGTCATGTCAAAAACCTTGAGCTTGTTTGCCGGCGCAGGCGGGCAGTGTGCAGTTATACATTTGCTGGCCCCCTCTCCCACGTTCCTCCATTTTTCTTTTTCCTCTCAACAGCAGATTCAAAAGGTATGTACCGCCCTCTTCTAAAACGTCTTTTTAGAAAACTTAAAAAAAAATCAAAATAAAAAAATTTATAAAAAAAAATATGTGTCTTCAGATATTTTGAGGTGGTTCTCCATCATGAAGAATGAAACCTCATTCTTTTCCTAGATGTTGTTTCTAACAGGAGTTGAACGGACCACCTATTATTAGGTTGACACACGGATACTCTTGTCATCATCATTAAGCACCTTACACCAATGACAACTTCTGTTGGGATCGAGCTGCTTGATTTGAGGTTGAATGTGTCTATCAATCGTTCTGGGGCCAGGAGGGAACGGGTGGACGGTCACTCTGGGGGAGGGGGGGAACGTGGAAAGGTGCGAGCGGGAGGGAAGTCACCGATGGGCGGGGGCATGACGGCTGGCGCTTACTCACTGCAAGCAAAGAGAAACTGGGGGATGAGAAGAAGTGATTTGACAGTGATGAGAACAGTAATGGGCATGCCGTTGAGACTTGTGGTGAATGATGTCAGGCTTGGACCTTGATGGAGTCCCCACGGGAGGCTTGCTGAATCTGAGTTGATCACTATCTGCTGTGGTTTGATGGCATTGTGGATTAACTGTTCAATGTGAAATACCAAGATAATCTCTTCCAAAGTTGCTTCATGCAAATCAATATCAACCTGGTGAGCCGGTAGCGTTATAGATGGCTCCTGAGTTTGGTCGAGATGGGGATTTGGGCAGGGGAAGAGACGACTCTTGAAAGATCCTATTCCCGGTATTGCAGAGGCCCTGTTGAAGGATCAGTCTAAACCTCGGACCTGCTTTTCTGATAAAAACCTGGAAAACAGTGGGTCTGCTTCGCTGGATGCGACCATACAATTACCTAACTGATAGCAGGGGCAATCAAACGGCTGAGAGAAAATGTTGATAAATAGGGGCTACACCCCCATCCTCATGTCTCATGACAACATCGCGTCGCCTAAATACCCATCATGGTATCTACAGTCTTCTATCTCGCCTGCCTCTCAGCCCTCCAACTCCCCTTTTCGTCCGCCCAAAAAACCACCACCGCCACCACCGTCCCAATCCTAGACTGGGGTTTCGACTTCCCCGGCTCCGCCATCTCCGTGATCGGACAAACCTCCGGCTCAACAACCTACCGCCTGACATGCAACTCCCCCGGCGAGTGCCAATGGACTCAAGTCCCCGATAGCGCTTCTTACCTGAATAACATGGTAGGCACCATGACCTTCATCGAAGCCGGCGCGCCCTACAACGCAGCCATGACACTGAACATCAGCGCAAGAGGGACCGCATTCTCCTACCAGGCGACTTGCACGCCGAGAACAAAGCCCATCACTATTCAGACTACCGATTCTGAGGGGAGGTTTACTGATTTCCCTGTGAGGGCACCTAATCTGGTGGATTGCACATCAACTTCGATGGGGAAGGAGCCGACGCCGACGTTTGAGCTTGACGGGACGACGGGGGTGTACAAGATGGTTGTTATCACGCAGGGGGTGGAGAAATTAGATCTAGGCGCTGCGCCTACGGGGCTCATCACGACCGGTGGGGTGTACGAGTCTCGGGATGAATGTGAGTACTTGATTTTACTTCAAAAAAGAACAGGGGAAGATGAGCTAATGCTTCTTGTCTACCAGCTTCTGGTTCATCTTCTTCGTCGTCGTCGTCGTCGTCGTCGTTTTCATCTTCAACGGGCGCAACGGACGCTCCAGCGGCCAACACGCAAACTCCAGACTCTGCTGGGGGTAAGCTTGTCACTTCCAGCCTTGGGATGGCAGGCTTTGTTGTGCTCATGGCAGCACTGTTTGCTTGATCATGATTTGAATCTGGATAGAGCTCTACCAAATCAACTGGGAGTAGCCGGACAATCGAGCCAAGTTCCTCACACCTTATTAGCCCATCATGTGTTTCGGCTTGTCTCTACCCAAACCTGTATCCAGCGATAGTCTGATTTCCCATTGCGCTTATGCAGTCCCTGTGAAAGAAAAAAAATAACTAAAGTAACAGTGCCAGAACTGACAACGTCAAATTCAAGTGCTGACATTGGAGAACGATGATTCAGGGGCAACCAAAAGTGGTCTCCACAACGGCTTTTCACCCATTGCTGTAAAAACATGATAGTAAAATATTCCCCTTTCTTTTTGGATACACTGCACAAAAAATTCTTGACGGTTTTCGAAAGAAAATGAAAGTGAGAGAGATGTAAGGACTAAAAAACAAGTCTAAAACATACAACACCAGGGATTCCCCAGTGGTCACCCACCTGAGTACTAGTCTGGCAGTCAGCTGTTTGACTAGGGGAGAGCGGACGGGATCCCGTATTTTCAGCTGCTTATGGTCGTATGTGCTTATTTGAGTGGAAGAATGATATTATGAGGGAGGTTTGCTGGTGGAGGAGGCAAGTAGAAGTGCGAGGTGAGACTAGTGGGTGATGGGTGTGGTTAGATAGGGAGAGAAAGAGTAATAGTGAGAGTTGAATCAAGTGGGTACGAGTTTCTACGATGGTTGGGCAGTAACGGTCGGGTGATGAGTTGGTGCTAGCACTGCTGGGTCGTGCCGTCTTTTTGTTCAAGTGAGGATAAATCCCCCGTGTTTTTATCTAACTCCCTCCCTCTCTCTCTCTCTTTTTTTTTTTTTTTTTTTTTTTTTTTTTTTTTTTTTATCATTTTGAAAAATGTGTTGCGAAACTGTCAAGATCATTTTCAGTAAGATAACTATATAACTGTTGGGAACAAAAAAAGTTTTTTGGGTGGTGTGTTTACGATACAGCTGTTGTCGTCGGTGGAATAAGCTGTGCATAAATGTTGGTTGCCCCTTGTTACCAGCCCCTGGAATCGTTGCACAATGTCAACAATAACCACGTTGCTATAGCTCTTCAACAGCATCACAAAACTCATCACTTCCCTCAGATTCTTCTTCATCGTCTTTGCTAATACTTTCCAGCAGCTCATTAAACGCCTGACGAAGCTCTGCTGTCGACTCTCGCTGGTTGAAGATTTCGATGGGCGTCTTCATCTTCTGACCGCCGTCCAGATCATCAGCAAGCCCCCGCATCTTGGCGTCTGTAAAGATTTTGAGCATCTCGACATCGGCAACTGCCGCCAAGTAGTGAAGAATACTCTTCCCGTCTCGGTTTTTATAGCGATAATCACTACCGCGCTCAAGTAGAATTCTGACGTTTTCATGCCGCGAGTAGAAGACAGCATAGATGAGGGGTGTGTCACCATCCTTGTCAACATGATTGACATTAGCACCAAGCTCGACGAGTAAAGTTACTGCATTTGGGCTCGTTCGCGAAGCGGCAAAACAGAGAGGTGTCGCGCCTCTCCATGTCTCGCAATTGACATCAGCGCCATGTTGCCTGAGCAATGACACGATCCTACCGTCAACCGCATGCCCTATTGCGTTTACAGCACAAATGATTGGTGTTGTGCCGCGATCATCAATGACCGCGTTCACATCTGCACCGGCCTCAACAAGCAGTTTGGCTACTTCGTAGTGGCTGAACCAACATGCTTGAAATAGGGGTGGCGTCCCGTGTTTCTTTTTCAACGATACCGACGCGCCCGCCTTCAGGAGTTTCGAGGCGGCTTCTGTGTCTCCCTTAAATGCTGCCATATCAAGTGGGCTCCATGTGCTCTCCGGATCAACATGGTTCAAGTAGGAGAGGTACTCCGGCTTGCCGAGAGCTTCTTCAAGATTCGCGTGTAGCACTCCGCTGACAATAAGGTGTAAAGGAGATAACTGAATACTTTCGAAGGCGGGTATCAACTCTATGAGCTCATGGGACCCAGGTCTGCCGGACAGGTGTATCTGAATCGCTTCGTATAGGACCTTGGGGTCCCTGTCAGCCTCAGCGAATGGGTCAGCCCCTGCTTGTAATAGAAGTCGAATCATGGGGATGTTGACCCTATAAAGCGCTGCGAGCAATGGGGTCTCGTCGGTATTGCCTCGAACGTCGTATACAGATGCACGCTTGTCTTGAAGTAATTGTCTGACCCCTTCGACATTCCCTCTTTCAATGCAACCAAAGATGTTTGTGGCCGTGCCCGGTGTTCCAGTTTCCAGACGGTTGAACATGCGGATGTTTAATTCGGGTGTGCCATGCATATTGCTTGAAAAGAAGGCTGATATGCCTCCTCGGTATAGCCAGTTCGGGCAGTTGTAGTGGAGCATGACCTCTTTAGCCCGGGGCAAGTTTGTGTTGACACAAGCCTGAGACGTGCATTCTCCGCCGATAGAGCCACCAGACACTCTAACCACCAGGCCGAATAATGACAACTTCCAGGTGTTGTACTGTAGCAAATAGTTCGCTATTACGTGACATCGACAGGGACAATGGAAATCGCAGCGACGACGACGTTGACGGTGGCGGTTACATGGGGCCTGCGGATATGTGTTTCGTACTTCGATGCCTTCATTTTCCATAGCGCGATCGTTCGACTGTCGCAGGCTGGCAAGACAATCCTCCAATCTCGCCATCTGTCGAAGAATTGGATCTCTCACTTCGGACAACATATTGGTTCTCAGGTCTTCGACCTTGGAGACCACCTCTGGCATTATCTCGCTCGCCAAAGCATGAGAAATGTGGGACTTGAGCTCAGCTGTCGACCGTTCAACCGCCGCGCCGATACCAAGAGACACCCGGCTTCAACAGCAACATTACAGTCAGCAGCGCTAACCTCACAGCCATAGTGAAGACACTCACATATTCTGCACAACCAACAATCGATAGATCGCTAGCGTAGCGCTCTTCAAGCTCTTTCTCAAACCAGCTACCGTGGTACTTTGTCTCAACCAGGCCAACTTCCTCCTCTTCCCTAGATCTTCCGGCTTCCACTCCCCGCTCTCCAGCCCGTCTCCATCGATAATATTCTCAATCACCTTCTCAATCCTCCCAATAACCACAGTCGCGTCTTCAAAGAGCCCGACCAGCATCTCAGCAACAGACGCAAACGATGCCGACTTGAGAGCCTCCTCTGATAACCCAAGATACATCTCCCTCAGCCCCGCTTCTGTCTCCTCAAAAAATTGCTGCGAACGCCGGAGGTCATCAAGCAAGCGGTGGAGGCCTTCGGGTGCCTCGCGCCAGGTGTCGACGAGGGAGTAAACCGTGGATGAGGTGCGGACAACAATGGTTGAGACTCCGAGGATAGCCCCTAGGACCTCCATCGTGTGACCAGTCGAAGAACTGGAGTTGTAGAGATGCTTGGGCGAACAAAAAACGGCGTGCTACAGTCCACGTGTATTTCCCAGGGGCTGGACATTGTAATGGAGGCACGACGCCCTATCAGTGACCCCGCTTCGGCGGCAATGTCGCGACCACTCAGTTAATATCGAATAAATTGGCAAATGATCGCAATTCATGCATGGGAGGGAGAGACATGAGCCCGTCGTAAAGTTGCAGAGCACGAGCGCAGCCTTGCTGCAGAAGGGTTGGCATGCGATAGAGACTATGTATGGCATCCCAAGATAAAGACCTTTTGAAGCCCTTGTATTCCATTCAGGATCCTGTGGGTAGTCGTGGTCGTCGTCATTACCGTCGGACCATCTGCCACTATCGTCCACCTCCGGGTTGCATCTCGTTCTTGAGCGTGGTTTTATACTTGGTGGCTGTGCCGGGGTACTTCCTTGGGTGTAATGGCGATGGTAGCGATTAGGGGTTGTAAGTAGTAATAGGGAGCTCAAGTGATGTAGACGCGGATCTATGGCACTTGATGAGTGGCAGTCTACCAAGACTCCTCAAAAAACAAGAGGAGAGAAAGAGAGGCAAAAACATACAACACCAGGGATTCCCCAGTGGTCACCCACCTGAGTACTGATCTGGCCCTTTCAAGCTTATCTAGGGCAGAGCGGACGGGATGCCGAGTTTTCTTGAAGGTATGGTCGTATGTGATATCTTATGTTCAAAATTGGGCTTATATAGATTGTCTTGAAGGAGGGAGGTTGAAAAGCTGCAGGTGCTATGTGAAAGAGGTATATATCGAAGGCCCCACCTGGGAGCAAAAATGGCATTTTTCAGCGGGGAGTTGTATTGGTTTTGATGAATAGCACGTAGTCAAAAAAGGGAACGAGAGATACTGCAGTAAAAACACACAGGTCTGAAAAGATGGTGTTGGGGGTGGATGTTGATCTAAACATGCAGTGGCTATTTGTAGAAGGGGGCAAAAGTAAGTGGCAAACGGGGACCAGATATTCGTGTTGTCCAGCCGTGATTTGGACCGACTCGATCTACCTTTGCAAGGTAGATGTATCTCTTCGCCCCGTCCATCCCCACCCCCTACACCCGCATGTGTATGAATCAAGCTATAGACCTTCGTCCCCCTCACCTTCTCATGAGTATAACCCAACAGATGAATGTGCGATTCGACATCCAAACGCTCCTGGAGCCAGAGCCATCACTCCACTCGTATGTCTTCCTCGTCAAGATGGAAGGAGGCCCTTTCTTGGCCGACTCTTTGGACATTCGTCCCAAAAAGCCATTTCAAAACTCTCATCTTCCAACACGTTTCGAAGGGCACGTTCCAGACAAAGGATATAGGCGCGGTGCCAGAGGGGGGAAAGGACGTTGTCGTGCTGACAGTACTATGCTGGGATTCCGTGGTAGTTTGCGATTTGGGCGAAGGGATCTGGATGACTTAATGGAAGCGCTTGGATTCTCTAAACTCCACGGACGAGGAGGTCGAGATCTTTGGGGCAAAGCTTGGTGACATCCTGCCGCAGATGGTGTTGAGAACCGCGAATGATCGCTGAGGGTTGCGAGGAAGACATGGTGGCTAGCTGAGCTGAAGGTTTATTGAGGGAATGATGGCCGTGAACTCGAATGCCTCTGGATGTCTGGAGAAGTTGCTCACATCTCCCTGCCTACTTACACGCCAAGATCACGATCCGTCAAAGACATATCGAAGTGCCTTTCCAAAACTTTCCTCCTCCTCGCTGCCCACCTAACGACTCCATGATGTTATTCTTCACTCGAAGGTACCCACCACAAGGCTGATTCAATCTCAGCTGAAAGTCTAGAACTTTATGTAGTAAAAACTCCCCCCCCAAAGGTGTGGATGTCGAGGAGCATGCATATAGTAGGAGTGGTGGAATCTTCCTGGTGATATTAGTGTTTGTCTGTTCAGAGGCTTACCAAGGGGGTAAACTTTGATACATCTGACTTGATCGCCGACACGACCATGGCAAATACCTCCCCTTTCCTGCCAAAACCACGAAAACATATCGCCCTCTCAGATGAGAACATCCTACCGAATCCCATCCTCTATACATCGTCCATCATACACATCGCCAAACTCCCATTATATATCCCACAATGCGCAACCAAATTCCAATATTCTGCAATCTCCCTTACTCACTCTTCCAAATATAGCCATCCTTCCTACTCCCCCCTCCTCCCCCGTCTCGGCGCCTGAGGCGGCGCAGCACCAATTCTCTCCTCCCTCGTCCTCCCCCCCGTCCTCGTCTCCGGCGTCACCATCTCCTGCCCCTGCCCCCTCCCCCTCCCACCAGCACCACCAGCAGCAGCCCTCACCCTTCCCCCAATAACCGGCGGCGGCCCCATCACCTCCGCCTCCCTCTCCCTCTCCCTCTCCCTCTCCCTCTCCCTCTCCCTCTCCCTCTCCCTCTCCCTCGCACTCCTCCTCACCGGCCCACCACCCCCCCTAACACCACTCGGCGTCTCCAGCTCCAGATGTCCCCCCATCCTAGCCTGCGCCCTCGTCAGCGGCACCCCCGTACTCGGCGGCAGCGGCGGCGCACTCATCATTTCAACATCCTCATCTCCATCCCCACCCTGCACAGGCGTTTGCTGTCCCTGAAAAGACAAGCTCACCTGTCTAGCTTGCTGTTGCGCTCTCGCATAGTACGATATCTCCTCCTCTTCTTCCGACTCCGATTGTTGAGGCAACGGTGGCGGGGAGGGAGGAGAAGAAGAAGGAATAACCCGTCTTCTCGTCTCAGGGACGCCAAGCGATCGACGCTCATCCCTATCCCGACGAGCAACAAACCGGGCTTGGATCCGCTCCTTCTCCGCCAGGCGGTCCTCGTAGTCGGCTATGTCTTCGGGGGTGATCGTTAGGGTTGTTAGAGGGC
The DNA here is from genome assembly GCF_035222475.1 of Podospora pseudopauciseta. Taxonomy (NCBI): domain Eukaryota; kingdom Fungi; phylum Ascomycota; class Sordariomycetes; order Sordariales; family Podosporaceae; genus Podospora; species Podospora pseudopauciseta. Next base: position 3,592,754 of record NC_085892.1, read on the forward strand.
GGCGGAGCATGATTGCGGTTTCGATATGGGCGTCGTGGAGGGGTATCAGAAGGTTGATCGGTTGGGCAAGTGGTCGCGGGTGGGTGGTATATCGATTATAGTACTCGCTCGCTGTTTCGTACAAAATGTGCAGTGTAAAAAATGCTCAGAAATCCTGGTTGTCAAAGTTGCGAAAGAATCTTGTGGTCGAGAGAGAGCTCAGGAAGCTGGTCGTCGCTTTATCGGACGCGTTGCTGCGCTTATCGAGAATTTGAAAAGCGCGCCGCCAGACTTAAAGTGGCAGTCAAAGATGTCAGGGTTAGGGTCACTTACACGCCTCACTTTTACCCTCTCTGGACAGACCGACCTATGCTTATGATGGTGGCACTGGTCATTTCCTTTACATATTTTCCATAACGTGCGCTTCATCATTCTGCGGTTCTCTCTATTCTGAACTGAGCGTAACATACAATTCACAGCTCGGTGCCTAAACGAAACGAAGCCATTCCCATTATTCTGCTCGACAGAACTTTGGATTCCAGTCCAACGACCGTTCTGTCCAGATCAACCCCCCTCTATCATGTAATACAGTGCCGGAAATACCCCCAAAAACTTCACATACACCCAAAAACCGCCCTTCTCTCCATCCTCCAAATCTACTCTCCGCTCCTGGGCGCAAACCCCAGCTTCTTCTCCTCAACATGAAACATGGTCCAGTGAGCCTTGAAGAAAACATTTCCATAAATGGCAAAAGGGAAGCCCCTCGAGCTCTGAACACCACCATAGCAGATGGTTGCAGTAGCAGGGTCATCCAAATCAGCCGGGGCAAAGTTGATCAGTTCACCGGGAATCACAGCCTTGTAGCTGCTAATGTACAGAGTAAGATCTGGCAAGGTGGAGTTGCAAGGGAAGACCCAGCCGCCGTAGATTTTGGAGTCGTAAGCATTCGCAACCTGGCGGTAATAGGCCTGGACGATGGCCTCGGGAATCATAAGGAGAGTGGTGCCCGTGTCAGCAATGGCAGGGTGCTCGAGAGGAACGACAATGTCCGAGATGGCGCTGTTTGTGCCGTTGAACCCGGTGGAAAAGGCCGTGCCCTTGAACTTCCAGTAGCCGCTGGCGGCGTCGACGGGGATCATGGTGAGGTTGCCGAGGTACTCGGTCTCGTCAATGAAGCCGAAGTTGTAGTTGCCCTCTGTTTCGTGGTTAGCAAGACAATCTGGCAAAGAGAGGGACCAGGACATACCCGCTGCCTTGCGGATGTTAGCGGTGAAAAGGGGCATGGCCAGCGACTTCAAGGCGTTGTCAATGAACGTCTTCTGCTTGTTCGGGCGGACCATGTTGATGGACTGGAAGCCAAGTCCCAAGATACCCGAGGAATGCTCATCGCGGGTGAAGGACGAGGAAACCTGGTTAGCGGTCTCTACCGCCTGATTCTCCACCTTGATACCCCCCACGTCGACCGTGTCAAGGTAGACCTCGCCGGATGAACCACTGCCGTCACCATAACGAATGGACCAAGTGTGGTTCTGGAGCTTTTGTGCCGACGTGCTGTTGTCGATGTGGAACAACTTCTGTCCACCTTGCTGAGACACGGGCGTGTTGCTGCTGAACACCCACAGATCAGAGGATCCCGTGTCGAAGCAAAGGGGGAGCGTCTGAGGAGGGTTCCCAATATCCACCGGGGTCAAGTACTCGACGTCGAAGGGGATGGGAGTAGCAGTCACCTCTCCCTGCCCCGTGTTGTTGTTATAAGGTGCTGTGGCGTTGTCGGGAGTACGGGCGGACATTAATGACCTAGCCCGCAGGTCAAAGCCGATGTCCAAGAGAATCTGGCGCAGCACCGTAAGAAGGGTCTCGGGAAGTTCGATATCGTATTTTTCGTAGACGGCAGCGAGGGCCCTGGGGCCTTTGCCGTGCTGGTTGAAATGTACATTCTTGATCTGGGCGAGCTTGAATGAGCGGCCCTCAATGTTGCGAGACTTGACATCAGACGGATTCGCCTGGAGGACCTGAGGAGCAGCAGCAGCCTCAGTCGCAGTCAAGAGGGACACCGCAGCGACCGCAGCCCAGAACTTCATAATGAATGAATGACTATGCCGTCAAAGCAAAACCAAAAAGAGAACGAATGAACTGAAAACCAAAAGCAAGGGAAGAAAGAATGACGAGAGGGAGTGTGATATCCCTCGAGTGTGGTTGACGAGGGAAAACTAAGGAATGAGGTTCAAGTGAGTTCAACACTTGGCAAACAAAAAGACCAGTCTCGGTCGAGCGGTCATAGACTGATATTTAAAACCAAGGGCAGCCCGGGTTAGGTGCTCCTATTTAAAACACAAAACCCCATACCGATCAACCGGAACGGATGGAATGCATTTCAACAAGGTCAAGAGACCAAGAGGCTGGTAGCACCACTCGGTGCTCCGCAAATGAGTCTCCATTCCTGATCTTCAACGGTTCGAAACCGCCAAAGGCGGTTTCTGCGGTTATCCCAATTTGCAGCGGTGGACCTTGGAGGAACACCTGCAGCAAACCGATCGCCCTCCAGGGACCTGTTTGGTGACCGCTAACGGTGTGGTACGACAGAAAATCGTTGGTGGTGAAAAGGGCCGCTCGCCAACCAGCATGTCGGAATGCTGTCGCCCCCATTGAAATATCTCGGCCATAAAATTAAGTATAACCGGGTGACCTGCCACCAATCATCACTTGAGGGAGAAAAGCTTGTTTATTTGAAACAAAAGAACTTGAAGACGAACAAGCTCCACCGTTCTCGCATTCAAGAATTGGCCGTCATCTGTTTGTTGGTGAGCCGGTACTCCCGAGTTGAACGTCGATCGGAGGAGGGGTCTCTTCGGTTTGCTGCCGTGGACCCTGCTCCGCCTCCGGGTCCCCTGCCGATCCGAAAATCATAAAAAAGGGAGGCCGCAGAGCTGAAGAGGTAAGGTGTGTTTGTGTATATTACACAGCATGTCGCAACCACGTGTGCGATGCATGGCCTCGGTGTCTTGACTGTTGTGTTTGGTAAATTTGCTAAGCTCGGGCTGGATGTTGGTTGGGTGGGAGAATGAAAAGTTTACACACACATAACCCTAACCCGTCAACTACTCAGTGTAAGAGCGCTGCCTAAAGTCAGACCAGTTGCCACCAACTGCCAGCTCAACCTTTGGATTGTGTGTGAATGCGCTCCGGCCGCCACTCATGTGAGCTTCCTTCAGGCCTAGCAGATGACGCGGCAGCCTGACGAAAGCCTCTATTCTGAACTCGGGCACGGAGGAAATAGTTGATGGTGAGCTGTCTCGAAATTCTGGCCGGTTCTGTTGTTTTCAGCCATACTTGACAGCTATTTCTAATCACGCCTCTATCTTCTCTTTCCTTCCACAGTCTCTCTTTCAGAACTCAAGGTTGTTAAGGTTCAGCCTCCGTCTCGAGCGAAGTCGTACACCCAACCATAAACTTCATTTCATGAACGCAAAAGAGCAAACTTCGCGTTGCGGTTCAAAAAGGCCAAATCTCAGAAGAAAACCCGGAAAAGATGGTTCGCGAACTCCCCAGGGAGATAGATTCCTGCATCGGCTCTTATACCCATCTTCGTGACTTTCCCCGCCAAGATGAAGCCCTCCACATGCTCAAGCGGATCGCCTCCGTTGTCAAGCCCATAATGAGAGCTCGACACTGGAAAGTAGGGCAACTATGCGAGTTTTACCCAGATCAGTACAACCTCCTCGGCCTAAACTACAACAGGGGGCAGCGAATCCTCCTCCGACTTCGATATGCCGGAGACAGGAATCAATTCTTGCCTTTTGAGCAAGTCATGGACACCATGCTTCACGAACTCTCTCACATCATCCACGGCCCCCACGACCAGGTCTTTCATGCACTATGGAACCAGCTCAGAGAAGAACTGGAGGGTCTGTTTATGAAGGGTTACACAGGCGAGGGTTTCCTATCCAAGGGCCACAAGCTGGGCGGCCAAGTGCCATATTCCGAAATCCAACGCATAACTCGCATTGAAGCCGAAAGACGCAAGGCAGAAAAGGAAGCAAGCAAAAAGGGGGCCGGTCACAAACTAGGCGGCTCAAAGCCAGCCCCAGGTCGGAACATCAGGAAAATCATCGCCGATACTGTCGAGCGACGAAACCGCACCGACAAGGGTTGTGGAAACGAGAACCGCAACGAGGAGGAAATCCGCCAAATATCCGAGACCTGGAGGCGAAACGGCTTCAAGACCCAAGCCGAGGAAGACGCAGCCAACGAAGCAGCCATTGCCCAAGCCCTCTGGGAACTCGTCCAAGAAGACGAAAAGCGGAAATACGGCAGCTCTTACGTTCCACCTACAGCTGAAAATCCATACGGCAACGGCGGAGGAACTCTCATCAACGGCGAAGGCTCAAGCAGCAACACTTACCGCCCGCCACAACGACCAAACAGCTACTATCCACCACAACAACAACCAAACACCACCACCACCACCTACCCCCCACCCTCTTCCCGCTCCCGTCCAACCTCAACCCCAGTATCCAAAGGCACAATAACAGAGTACTACTCCCCCCAACCAGCCCCCCGTCCCCCAGTAATCGGCGACGGATTCGCCGGTGGCCCGACATACTACCCACCCCCCCACCAACCCGCCAGACCACCACCGCCAGTTCCCCTCACAACCCGGCCACTACCACCACCACCACCACCACCACCACCAGCAGCTACCCCAATCATCCGAACCGTCTCCCCCCCTCCTCTCTCCGACAAAGATGCCTACTGGGAGTGTCCAAGATGTACCTACCACAACTCCCTCCAGCGCCCCCAAAACTGCGAGATGTGCGCTGCTCCCGGCCCGGCTCTTGATCCTTCCTCTTCCAGACCACCCCGACCACAACAGCAACAAGAAGTAGTAGACCTCACCTCCTCCTCCAGCCCGCCCCTCCCACCCCGCAAGAGACACACGTCGCGCAGCAACCCCCCCGAGCAGCCAAACCCGCGAAGGAGCAGCAGGAACCCGTTTAGGAATAGCACATCCGCTTCGAGCAGTACGACCACCATCACCAAAAGGAACTCGAGTTCGGCGCCATCAAAACCTCAACCGTCATATTGGGGGTGTTCGTACTGCGGGAACAGGATGGAAAGCCAGTGGTGGACTTGCAATGTCTGCGGGAAGATGAAGGATAAATCCTAAACCAGCTGGCTAGCGGTGGATCGTAGGGGAGGGAGGGTGTTTTGGTACGTAGTAAGATATAACAAACCGGCTCAGCATCTAAAGGATAGACGTGGACAACAATGAATTAGTGTACTCGCTCAAATCATGACACATAACTTGCTAAAACGTGATAATACGATACGACATGGGTAAGGTTAGGTATGGCGATTTCCCGGGTATTATAAAAAATATGTACGTTACCCTTCTCTCTCTCCTCTCATTCCCACTATCACTCCCAGTTTGCAAGGCATATAAATTCCCAACAAATAAAACAGGAATCCAAGAAACCATTGCCATCATCATTTCCAAGAATAAAAAAACCACCATCCTGACTGCCAACGCCCTCCTCCCGGCATCTCTCCCCCACACATTCAAACATCCTTCTTCCCCTCCCCCCTCTCCTCCTCCTTCTCCTGCTCCTCATCCGAATCCATCACCTCGACCGGCTCCCCCCTCGCCACCCACGCCGCATAATCCTCCCTCTCCCTCTTCTCTGCATACCACTGCCCCGCCTGTAGCACCAACACCCCCACCAGCACAAACGCCAAAATAGTATGACTCGCGCTCAGCACCCTCAAGCTCTCCTCCCTCGTCAGCTCCACCTCCCCCGTCAGCGGTCCGTTGTGAACAGCAAACTTCTCTCCGCCCTCACCCTCTAGCTGCTCGGCGAGCGCATTCATCGGCGTGACTACGTTGGTGATGTACACCCCCGCAGCGATGAGATAGAGCAACAGGGAGCCGCCATCAAACAAAAAGTTGGACTCGGCGGCGCGGTAGAGCTTGGTGAAAAAACCGAGGAAGCCGACGGCGATGATCATGTGGAGGAGGCGGGAGATCAAAGGGGGGGCGGCGTGCATGAAGCGGAGGTGGGTTTCGATCTGGGAGATGTGGAGGGGGGTGATGGGGTTGGGGGACCAGAGGAGGGGGAAGTCGTAGGGGAAGGAGGCGAAGAGGATTCCTAAAAAGAAGCAGACCGCTGAGAGAGGGGGGGTTAGTTAGTATATGGTGGGTGGGAAAGGGGGGAGAGACAAACGGCCTATGATGAGAAAGGTCGCGAAGGAGCCGGAGCCGCGGTAGTTTTGGGACATGGTGGTTTTATTGGGATCGAGTTTCATTTTGGCCGGTTCAGTGCCCCGTATGTGCGTGAGAGTTGAGGTTGAAGAGCAAGATGGGAGGTGGTCTCGGATTAAAAAGTTAGACAGGTTGCTCTCGCTGTTTTGTCTCGCGGGTGTTGTTGACGACCTTAATTACAGAAGCTCTGTGAATGTTCTGTACAGTTGAGATGACACGGCTGATATGTCGTCCCGCGCGCGCGCGCAAGTGTGAGGGTCTCTGTCGTGGTGATTGTTCAGCGGATGTTGTAGCAGCAAAAGAAGCTCGGATTCTTCAAAAAGAAGCTCCCGCCCGCGACAGGACCAAGCTTCCCGCTGTGCTGTGACATTGGCTTGGAACCCCACTCTTGCCGAGCTCTGGGGATGACGAAATGCCCGTGCCCGAGAGCTAGCTCAAAGTGGGGCATGGCTCGTTATCTTATCAATTACACGCTCACCAACACTTCCCATTTCATCTTCAGCTTCAACAATACCATGATTATTGTTGATAAGATGCGGGCAAGTGTCAGTTATGTTGGCCATGACATGGCAAGCTACTCAGGTCACGCATTCATTCCTAATGCAATATCTACATAAAACTCCTAGTTATTGTCTTTGCTGTTGATCATTTTACATCAGGGAGCGTCTCACCATCACAGGCAAGCGAACCACTATACGGTGTAATGGAGCGAAATTGTCTATTCTATCTGTAGGTAACGACTGACTCAACACCTTGTTGTTATTTTTACAAGCTCCACACCAAATATACGAAACTCTACCCCCTTACAGTCTCCAACTAATACTCATCCCCCAACATCTTCATCCCATGCTCATTATACCTCTCCCCCACCACCTCAAAAGTCTTCAGCACCGTCTCAATCTCCCTCATATCCTCCTCGCTCAACTCCACCTCCACCGCATTCTCCCTCACCCTCTCCGGCTTCGACGCCCCCGGAATAGGGATAATCACCGGCATCCCCGGCCTCCTCGACAGAGCCAGCACCCAGTTAATCGCAATCTGCGCCGCCGTCAAACCCTTCCTCTCCGCCAACCTCTGCACCTCCTTGACCAGTTCCATGTTCTTCCCAAACACCTCCGGCTGAAACCTCGGCAGTCCCCGCCGGTAGTCACCCTCAGGGATATCCTCCCACCCCTTGATCTGGCCAGTCAACATCCCCCTCCCCAAAGGGCTATAAGCCAAAACCACAATCCCCAACTCCGCGCACGCCTCCAGAACCCCATTCTCCAACGGCTCCGTCTGCCACAAGCTCAACTCAACCTCCACACTCTCAATCTTTGCCACCTTTGCCGCGCGTCTGATCGTCGCGGCGCTGACCTCACTAAGGGAAATTCCACGGATATTCCCCTTTTCCACCTCCCTCTGCAGCGCAGCCACCGTGTCCTCGATCTCAACCTTGGGATCTCTTCTCGCTGGCTCGAACTGATCGATTAGCCCCTTGCCACCAATCTGCTCGACAGAGCGCGCGACTGATTCGGCGACGCCGGCGGGGGAGCTGTCGACTTCAAAGGAGGGGGTGATGCAGCCTTTGATGTTGAGGAGGATCTTGTCCTTGTCCTGGGGGTATTGGGCGTAGTAGGCCTTGAGGAGGGTGAGGGAGTTGTGGGTGGGGGGGCCGTAGAATTCGCCGCCGTTGAGGTAGGTCATGTTGTTGAGGACGGCTTCGCGGATGGCGGCGATGGCTTCTTGGTTGGTGGCTGGCTGGGGGCGCCAGGTCAGGCCCATGAGGCCGAAGCCGATGTTGCCGATGGTTTTGCCTTGGATTGTGTGGGGCATTTTGGAGGCGTGTGGTGTTGGAGATTGTGTTGTTGAGTATGGTTGAGGTGATGAGGGTGAAGGTAAGTGTTGAAGTTGAGTTGTCCTGAGATGCGTGTGTGTGTGGGTGTGTGTGTGTGTGAGAGAGAGAGAGAGAGTGATGGTTTGAAAATCGTTCTTGGATGTGTGTTGAGTTCAGGTATTTGTACTCTTCCCAAGCTCAAGTGGTGACAGCGTGTTAGTGCTCCTGTTTGCTGAATTGCTGGCGGTGACAGCGGAGATAACAGGCCTCTAGATTGGTGAGCGGAATTTAGAGCTCAAAGCCACCGGGACTTCGTTTTCCCCTGTTGGTTCCTTATTTCCACTCTCCAGTTTTCAAGGACTCAAAAGGAATCTCCGTTAAACCCAGCAATTACTAAAGCTACAAACCGGACACAGGATGGAATGAAGCCTTTACTTCCTCATGGACATTGTACACACAACGAGGCTAAGTCCAGGTGTGTCAATTATAGATAATGGTTAACTAGCCAAGACTTGGAGCTGATTGAATGGCGGGGTGCGGCACTTAGATAAGAGGGGCTAACCACCTTGAAGCCTCTCGGCAATGAATGGACTTGGCATCGTGACAGCTTAAAAAGACGTCAAGTGAGGAGGATAATATCTTGTGTGGCCTCACGATGTGTAGCTCATATGTGAGTAAGCATCTTATCATATCAGATCTCCGGGCCCGAGGGAAGATCAAAATGCTTAACTCCAGCTCCAGCCAATCGCAAATAAGTGAGGCAAAGTCGCCCGGAGTTAGCATCGCATGATTGGCACAATGGCCGGTTCCACCGACTGACATTCTGGCAGGCAACTCGGATGCAGAATGACGCGACCGGGCTCCTTCCGGCAACAAAAGGACCAGTTGGAGATAAAGCAGGCAAATCCAGGTTCGATTCTCCAACTTGTTAAATCCGCTCTGGCTGCCAGCCAAGGATCTAGAGCTTCTTTCAATGCATCGTTGCAAAAGTCGCAATATGGCGGCGCACTGACGCCACTGACTGTCCCTTCTGCATCTCTCTGTCCTGCACCTGCTGCATTGCCCTTCGGTAAATTGTGCCGTGCCACTATAGACTCAGACTCCCTACTACAAAAGACCTTGCCCCGCGAAACACATCGAATCATGGCTCAACGAGCCGATACCTCGTCGTCACCCGCTGCGACGTCGCCTGCTGCTCCTCAACCCCTCTCTCGAGAAGGACGAACCCTTCCAGGTCGCCAGCCGTTGATGAGGAAAAAGTCAGCCCAGGACCGGATCAATGAAATCCTAGAGGTCAGTGACCGTTGAATCTTCCAAAATCAGCTCAAGCCCCCGGGTTGTGGCCACCGATACACGAACTTTTGAAGGGTCTTCCCCACACGCGACCAACTCAAACACTTTCTTCCCCCCCATCTTTCCACGCCGCCGCGATTTCAAGATCTTCTTTTCTCGTGACCACCGAATCTCGGGCGCCGGTCCGTCTTGTAATGGCGGCAATTTTTAGCTCCTCTACCAACAACATCTTTGGCAAAAGTGTTCGTAACTTGCTCTTTGCTCTTCAAGTCCGGGATGCTCGAAACGGGTGGATCTGTGTTGCGCGTTGTCAGTACCACCATAAACTCAACGAAACTAACATCTTTGAAATACTCAAGGGCGCTCGAGAACGCGCTGAATCATATGGCCCGGACACGTCTCCCGGTAACCTCAGCCCACGGCTACAACCGCTGCTGGATTCATCGTTGCGCGGACTGAATTATCTTTCCAACAACGCTTCACCACGCACCGGTTCCCCGCGTCTGTCGCCGTCGATTCCGGAGGAGAATGGCGTCGGTAATATCGATGGCGCGGTGACAGCGCAGCCGCAACAGCAACACATCCATTACTACAATGGCACACAGACGAACCACTCGACGCGGAGGCGATCCACCCGACAGTCAGCCCAGGAGCAGGGCCGGTCGGCGTCGCAAGCTGATGATGGGACGACGGGGAGAAGACATGGCGAAGAAGAAGAGGAAGGTGGTTGGAAGAAGACGTTGAAGTATTTCAAGAGCATAGAGCTCGAGAACAAGGGGAGTGTTGCGAGGGATCACTTGGCGTTGGAACGGACGTTCCTTGCCTGGTTGCGCACGTCATTGGCGTTTGCCTCGATTGGGATTGCGATTACTCAACTGTTTCGGCTGAACACTTCGTTGGCGGATGATGATCACCAGTCGTATACGCTGAGGCATTTGGGGAAGCCGCTGGGGTCGACGTTTTTGGCGGTTAGTATTTTGATTTTGTTTTTGGGGTATAATCGGTATTTGGAGAGCCAGGCGTGGGTGATTAAGGGGAAGTTTCCGGCGAGTAGGGGGACGATCATCCTGGTGTCGTTTATTGCCTTTGCGGTGACGGTGGCGAGTTTGGTTGTGGTTATTGCTGTGCAGGGGGATCATTGAGGTTTATTATGGTGGGGTTAAGTATGAGTGGTGACCCTGATTTATGGCTGAAGGGGTGTTCTAATGTTGATAGCTTGGGTGAGAACCTTGAGGGTTGGGTGAGGTCATCGCTAGAGCTATGCATGACGAATGAAAATAAGCCCATGAATGATGGCTTGTCCTTACAAGCCCGAATAACCAATATGAAACAAACTTGGAAAGACCAAATCATGATTAAAAGGATTTGGGGTTTTGACAAGAAAATATTACTTGCATTTCTTGCATGCTGCATCCGTTTGCATTCTCTTTCTCACAAGCAAGTTCCCACCAAACTTGAACCTGGGTAAGCTCCCTCACCACAAAATAGTTGACACGCAAAAAAGTAAAGTTAACCCCTATTATACTATGAATCGTACCCTAAAAGATCACAATTAGGCCGTTAAAGATAGTTACTAAGCCTTTTCAATATTCCCGAAGGCCTGTTAACTATCTTTGAAGGCCTATAAACTATCTTCAAAGGCCTACGGACCATCCTTGAAGGCATGTCAACCTACTCATAGTGTCTTCAATTATTTTGTGGCATCTCACAGCCGGAGACCCACTCTCTCAACTTCAAGATCAACCTCCCTTCCTCAACCACCACCAGCACCACCCACCACCAGCACCACCACCACCAGCACGTTCAAATCTGCGAAAGAGTGGTTCGTTCACTTGAAAAATGGCAATCGATATTCCCACCTTTGCCTCGACGCAGATCTCGCTTCTGGCGGCGGAGCTCCAAGCTGAAGTGGACGAGACGTCGATGCTAGTGTCACTTCATAGCCCGACTGCTCTCCAGCGCGCGGGGGTTGCGCTGACGAACCTGGCGGTTTTGTCGCAGAGGACGGGGTTGGGGGGGAAGACTGTTGTTGAGGTGGGGCCGGATGGTGCGTTTAGTTGTTCGGGTGATTTGCCCGAGCATGGGATTCGAAGTGGGGATATTGTCTTGCTGGCTGAGCAACCGGCCGCCAGTGGGAAGAAGAGGGAGGTGAAGGAGTTGGAACGGAAGGGGGTTAAGGGGGTTGTGACGAGGGTGGGGAGGCAGGGTTTGGGGGTTGCTGTTGAGGAGGATGGGGAGGGGGAGGGGGAGGTGGTGGGGGGGGATAGGAGGGTTTGGATTGTCAAGTTGGCTGATGAGGTGACGTGGAAGAGGATGAATGGGACGATGGAGAAGATGGCCAAGATGGCGGAGGGGGAGTACTCTTATTTTATGAGGGTTCTCTTTGGCCTGACCACACCCTCGCCTGTTCCAGAGGATTTGAGCAAGGATGAAGAGGTGGGAGAAGGAAAGATAAAGTGGTTTGATACCAGTTTGAACGAGTCGCAGAAGGATGCTATTAGGTTTGCGTTGAAGAGTCAGGAGATTGCTCTTATTCATGGCCCGCCAGGGGTAAGTTTCTTGTTTTTTCCTTGTTTTTCCCTTTTTCCTTTTTATATACCAACTTACCCTCCAAAAAGACAGGGAAAACCCACACCCTAATCGAACTAATCCTCCAACTCCTCGCCCTCAACCCCAACTCCCGCATCCTCGTCTGCGGCCCCTCCAATATCTCGGTAGACAACATCGTTGAGCGCCTCTCCCCGCACAAAATCCCCTTGATCCGCCTCGGCCACCCCGCCCGTTTGCTGCCCTCCGTCCTGAACCACTCTCTCGACGTCTTGACTCGCACCAGCGAGGCGGGGGCCATCGTCAAGGACGTCAGGGCCGAAATGGACGCCAAGCAAGCGTCTATTCGAAAAACCCGCTCCGGGAAGGAGAGGAAGGCCATCTACGCTGATTTGAAGGAGTTGCGCAAGGAGTATAGACAGCGAGAGAAAAAGTGCGTGAGTGATCTCGTTGCCAAAAGCAAAGTCGTGCTCGCAACGCTTCATGGCTCAGGGGGGTACCAGTTACGAGACGAAAAGTTTGACGTGGTGATTATTGACGAGGCGTCGCAGGCGTTGGAGGCGCAGTGTTGGGTTGCGTTGCTGTCGGCTAAGAAGGCAATCTGTGCTGGTGATCATTTGCAGTTGCCGCCGACTATCAAAAGCTTGAACTCTTCTTCTTCTTCTTCTTCTTTTTCTTCTTCTTCAAAGACTTCTTCAAAGACTTCTTCTACCTCTGGGGAGAAGAAGACTGCAAAGACCAAGAAAGACACCGCCGCGAGCAGTACCCCCCCAACTATCCCGAAAGGTGCCACGTTGGAAACGACATTGTTCGACAGGCTCCTCTCCCTCCACGGGCCCAAGATCAAAAGGATGCTCACCACCCAGTACCGGATGCACGAATCTATCATGCGGTTCCCTTCTGATGAGCTATATGAAGGGAAGCTGATTGCTGCGGAGGGGGTCAAGGCTAGGTTGTTGAACCAGCTGCCTGATGTGAGGGATGTTGATGAGACGAGGGAGCCGTTGGTCTTCATTGATACCCAGGGCGGGGATTTTCCGGAGAAGACCGAGGATGAGGAGGAGGAGGAGAAGAAGAAGAAGGGAGTGACGAAGAGGAGTTTGTATGGGGATAGTAAGAGGAATGAGGGGGAGGCGATGTTGGTGAGGGAGCACGTGAGATGTTTGGTGGAGGACGGGGGGGTGAGGGCCGAGGATGTGGCGGTTGTTAGTCCGTATAATGCGCAGGTATGTTTCTCTCTCACTTCTATCCAAGCGGTTACATTGGAGCTGCCAGGCACTGGTTGGTTCACTTGATGAAGACCCGAGGGGGAGAAACATCATCGGTTGCTACTAGTGTAGGCGTGGAGGAGTCACGGAGAACAGAAGCTTGGTTTGGATGTGACGGAGACCGAATCGTATGGTTTACGAAGATGTTAACCCCAATCCGATCACTCGGGACGAGGTGATGAGACGGCACGCGGTTCGGACCCGTCTGCCATCCACACCCGCGCTACGAAGAGCTTTATTCATTCTAATGCTCGGGAGACCCTATACGGTTCGGACGGGACGGGAGAGAGTCAAGATCGTCCGGCCCCCATGCTCTCCGCCATGATCCATCCGAAAGATAGGACGACCATGAGATCATTCGCCATCGCTACCAGCAAACAGCACCCCTCTTTTTCCTTCTCTCCTTCCAGAATCCGGGGCCGAACGTGGACGAGGGTTCAGGCCGTTCAACGTCAAACCTCGAGCATAAGGCAAGAGTACCAAGCTAACCATGCGAAATCTAGCTCGCCCTCCTGGCCCCCCTCAAAGAGCAATACCCCGGCATAGAACTCGGCTCAGTCGACGGGTTCCAAGGCCGGGAAAAAGAAGCAGTGATCGTCACGCTTGTGCGAAGCAACTCGGACGGAGAGGTCGGTTTCCTTGCCGAGAAGAGAAGACTCAACGGTACGTTTATTCTATTTTATTCTGGCGGATTAGTTCGGGTAGTAGGATCAGGTTGCACGACGTCAGTGCGCTGCATGGCATATACGCATGGCGGCATGAACACACAACACACGTTACTGTAGTGTATAGGAGATGGGCGTCAATGCGAGGGGTATGGTATGGTATGGCATGGCATTAGGTGAGATGCTAATTTGGACTGTAATACACTGTAGTGGCCATGACACGGCCAAAGAGGTCGTTGACTGTGATTGGGGATTCGGAGACGGTCAAGAAGTGAGTAGCTACTGCTCCATTTTTGAAACCTTTGCGGATGTAATACTAACACTTGGATGGCAGAGGCAGCAAATTCCTCAAAAAGTGGATGGAGTTCTTGGAAGAGAATGCAGACTTGCGCTATCCGGACCTTGCTTCTCTCACGGCTGCTGCTGCGAAGGCATGAATCTGATGCCAGGGCAAGCGGGAGGGGGGACGTATGATAGAGACATACCAAGTCGCCACCATGAAATCCAAGGAACGAGTTCCCGTTCCCGTCTTTATGCGATGATTCGGACCTGAAAAGCAAGTGAGGTCCAACAAATGAGAGGTTCTCAAGATCTGGTTAGGGAGGGTGTTATCCCCCAGTTGGACCCATGGTCTGGTTGTGGCTGACCCAGGAAGAACGTTTGGTTCGGGCTCGTCGATTCGGAGAATTATTGGCCTTGGTTCCAGGCTAAAAGTAAAGAGACACGTCCTCGTCGTGAATCGCGGGGTTTTTTCCTTTCCTTCTGTAAGACACGACTGAGGGCATGTCTTGAAAGCTCTTGGACATGTTTGGTCACGAATCGCGTGGCTCCAAGACATCACATTGCAGCGTGGTGTTTTGGATCGGAAGAGGTCGTTTCCCGTCGCAATTGGTTGTCTGTTGTCTCTTTTGCTTGGCCCCCGTTGAAGGTGCCTCAGAGAGAGCCTTCTCAGTGGAAAGTTCAGACGGTGACATTTCTGTACCATGTATGACCCCTGTTGTTTCAGATGGCCCCCCGCCTGTGGGGTTGAGTGGCCAGTGCTTCTTGAAACGGCTCGGCTTTGAGCGGGGCTGGTTCTCCCTTGGCGTCCGTCTCCAATGACAGCCATCGAACTGCAAGATGGCAGGACGATTCGCATGATTCGAACCAGATTCTACGGGAGGGAAGAGGTTGTCTAGAACTTCGAACTTTGGAGGAGGGCAGCATGCTTCCGTATCGCTACAGAGAAGGAAAGGCAAGCGAAAGGGAATACGCCGTTGTAATGTGCTTGCCTCCTCGACTGTGCAGATTGGCGAGGGTTGGACGTTTTATCGATAGCAGTGTATCATCGTCCTCGTATTGTTCCGTCCTGCCCTGCCCCCCGCCAGAGAGAGGATGGCACTTTGTGTCACCCGTGCGCCCGCGCTGCTCCCCTGTTGGAGTCTCATCGCGACAATGGGTTGAAGGTGTGTCGGCGATCTGTTGTTTTCGATCTTTTGGCGGGACTGGGAGACAAGCGCGGTGGTTGTTCGGAGACGCGGAGACGGCACCACCCTCCTTGTCAACAAACAGCCGCGGTCCTCCCAAGATGGTTGCACAAACTGGGGATTGGTGGTGATAGATGAATTGATGCGCTGCGCTACCGTGCTGCAGCGAGTTATCCTTCTTTGGGGAGGCCGGGTTGCTGGATGGCAAAGCTTTTTGCCCGCTCGCTGAAAGGGCTTGCATGTGCGTGCGGACATAGGCCGCGTATCAAGGAGGTGGGAGACAAGAAGGAGAAGCGCGCATTTATTTGGAGTGTCATCTGCTCACTTTCTCAATTGGACGCACACCCTCAGGTTGGGTGACGATGCTACCTTGCAGCATCCCCCGGATGACATGTTTCTATGGGAGAAGCGGAGATCTTATTCCAGCGACCCCGACAATAATATGATGGACCCCTCCAGGATTTTGGGAGTTGAAGGACGGGAATGATGACATTTGGCGAAGATCAAACTTGAGCGATAGATGTGATGATGAAAGACCGGGCCTTCGATCTGGTCCGCACCTCCCTTGCTCGGTTGCTCTTGCGGTCAACGGCCAGCTTCCCTCAAAACTGGAAAGCGTGGGGTTGGCACCTGCATCTTGCTTGAGAAATATATCGACCAGCCGCGGTGGTGGAGCGGAGAGTAGGTCACACACACAACCTCCAGACTCCCATATCCGATATCGTCACCACCGGGCCACCTTCATTGTGTCGTTTGCGATATCCGCATTGGACGTTGATATCTTTTATTGTCGTTTCTTTTTGTACCGTTGGTGGAGTTGGTTGATCTGGACTGTTCAACGAACCCCTGGACAGCGCGGCCACCCAGCGACACCAAAGCAGGTATAGCGCTGACTGGGGCTCGCGCTGCACAAAAGCCACGCGATGGCCTGGTTGTCTGTCTTCCCTTGCTTCGAATATAGCTGTTCTGTATCTACACAGCGCACAGGGTGCTACAACCGAGTGCGGTTCACCAAAGGGAACATTGCACAAGCGAGCCCCCCTAATATCGCGGCCGGCGATTTCAGGGATTCCTTCCAGAAGCTGCAATGGATATAGATGAAGCTGCCCGCAAGAGGGCATGAAAGAGGGCGGCACAGGGCATCGCCGAAGGGATGCTACAACAATGCGCCCAATTCCAGCCTCAAGCACTCGGCAGCCGCTTCCGCGATGAGTTGTCCAACACCCACCTCGAAATGCAGATGGATGCAGGCACGCGCCGGAATACAACTTGCCCCTCCTGCCTGACTGTGACTGTTCTGGAACCGGCCAGCAGTTCATCGCATCTCTATTCCTTTCTTTTTCGACCAACCATACTTGAGCCTCTCTTTTGTCTGATCTTGGTCGGGCATTGGGGGGAACATCTACAACACAGCCTATCAAACTCACGGACTCTTCACCAGCCGTTGCAAGGGTTCGAGGGACCCCGGCAAAGCCCAAGTCAAGACAAGACCCACCGGCTCCGTTCTCCACCGCAGCGGCCCCAAGCGCAACCCCCCCTCACCATCCCCCTCCCCTCCATCACCGTCGCATCAAGTCTGCGATCCTTGTTCTTGCAGCAGCGCCGCCGCCGGGCAACCTGGAGCAGTCAAGAATCCGCCGCGCGCAGCATTAAATATCCGCCCGCTGCCCACTGCCCAGTGGCGTGCTGCCTGCGGAAAAGTGATGGGGCGACGTGCTTCTGTCCAACTGTTTACACTGGCCTGCACCACCCTCTGCAGCTCCGCGTCGACCCGGTGGGCCAGGCAGGTTATAGGTTGTTGATAGCTCTCTGTCCTCGGTCCTCTTGCCTTCAGCCAGCATCGCTTTCCCCCCGTCTCACAGCAGCAACAGAGGAGGAGCCGCATTGCTGGCCATGTGGAACTTGTAACGGTGAGACGTTGGAAGAAGGAAACTGTGCGTCGGGACCCAGGATTATCCTCCGCAAGGCACTCTGGAACCGGCGAATCACGACTCACTCCTCGCCATCAACACCTGTTTTGTGCCCAGATGGCTGTGACAGTCGAAGCCCATATCTGCTCAGTCTAACCCAATTTCTTCATCCGGCCCCTCCCTCTTTTCCCAAAAGCCTGTCGTTACCGTTATCGAAAAAAAGGGGAAAAAAAAAAAAAAAGTCCGTTGTAGACAACGCCGATCAATATGCCGAGCATATTCGGAAGGTCTGGCTCCGGCACTCCGGCCGGGGCCCGTGCCAAGACCGGGAAGTCGATCCGGGGTGCCATCATCTCGGCCCCGATCCCGATACCCAGCACTGTCGATGATGACGAGTTCCCCATGCGCAAACCCGGATCTGCAAAGGCATCGACAGTCACCGACGAAGAGTTTCCGATTAGGAGACCGGGAACAGGAATTGCCACGCCTTTACCCCTGGCTAATGAGCATTCGCCATCATTGGACGGGAAGCACGAGCGCGACCATGAAAAGGGAAGCGGAGACGAGAGGGATCTTCCAGACGAGGTGGTTCCCGTATCCTCCATGTTGGGCGGCGCTGTCGACAAAGAGACTGGCGAGATCATTCCCGAAGCGCCGTCAGATCCACCACCTGGGCCTCCGTCTCGCTTGAGTACTCCGGCCGGGGCGCCGCCGGCACCACGAACTGCGTCCACAACGCCACCAAATCGCACCTCACCGCGAGGACCTTCGCCGCAAGGGATTTCGCCATCTAGAGTGTCACCGCCGAGGGCATCACCACCGGCAAGAAGAGCAACACAGCCAGCAATCAGCACGCAGCTCAGGTACTCGACCATCAGTGATGCGCCTAGCAAAAACACCACTCAAAGCACTGTGCCGCAGCGGAAGAAATCCACGCTGCGGTCGGCTTTGGGAAAGCTATTCGGCCGTGGCAAGAAGAAGCAAAATGTTCAGGACACCAGCCCTACGCCGATCCCGGAAGTTGAGCCTGTCAGCTCGATACAGCATAGAAGTGTATGTTAACCAGAAGCGAGAGTAATTTGGTCGTTTTTGGAGTGCTAACATGAAAAGTTGTAGGATCCAACTGCACTCGGCAGGCCAAATCACCCACCAGCAAAGCGCTCAGCTTCACTTCCCATCAGCGAGTTCGACCGGCCCCTGAGGTCACATTCTATCGGCCCTGACGACATCATGGCCATTGAGAGTGCACGAAACTCGATGCAGTTGGCAGGAGAGGGTGGTTTATCTGTTGCAAACCCGAATAATCGTCGCAGAGCTGCAACGACGACCAGCCGGATGATGTTCCAGCAGCGTTTGCGCAACCCAGAATGGGGAGCCGGTCTATCACCACGACCTGCGAGTGCTCAAGGACGGGGTGGAAGTAGCAAGGAGGAAAACCACGCCGTTACGCACGATCCGGATGAAATCGGGCGTGCCATCACCAGTGATAGCGGCCACGGTCTGCGGCGGCGGTCTAGGAGCTTGTCTGGTCTTCAGGACTTTGCCAATGCCCGACCTGTGACGGCCCGGAGACGAAGTGATGAGATGCGTTTCTGGCGGCAGTCATACGACCCAACCGGTCTCATGTCACCATTATCATCCAATGCCCCTGACATTGACGACACAGGCGTGGTGGATGTCAGCGCCCCAGACAGCCCAGCAGTCGAAGTGCCACCAAAAACACCGCCGCAGCCCTTCAATTTTGGTCTGCTGTCCAAAGACATGCTCGGCATGAAGATAACCCATGCTGCCAACTTGGACACCCGAGTCGGAAACCTCGAGTCCCGAACTCGCAAGCTGGAGAGGGTAGTCACCCAGCTCTGTCACGCCGTCCCCGGATTCAGAGGTCCCCTAGGCGATACCACTCCCACTCTTGCAACGTCACAAAACGAACCCTTCCCAGTCCAAAAGAAGGTCTCGGTCCAGCAACCCCAATTCGGCTTTTCCACCTCGACACCCCCACCAACGATACCAGCCATTTACAATCCCATTCCCCCAACGCCCGTCCAACCAAGCAGCAGCTCCCGCAAGTCACTAGAAACCGAAGACAGGGACACTCACTCCCTTTTATCTTTTGGCGAAGCACCCACCTTTATCGGCTCCCTCCACCCGCCGTCCTCGTCGGCAACCCAAGCCGCCCAGTCTTTGACCGTCGCCGCCCCACCACCACCACCACCACCACCACTAGCACCAACCCCCATCCCTTCCCGACCA
This sequence comes from Podospora pseudopauciseta, assembly GCF_035222475.1. Taxonomy (NCBI): domain Eukaryota; kingdom Fungi; phylum Ascomycota; class Sordariomycetes; order Sordariales; family Podosporaceae; genus Podospora; species Podospora pseudopauciseta. The sequence continues at coordinate 3,612,210 of NC_085892.1, forward strand.
ACAGAAGAAACCATTACGCAACTCAAAGCCGAACTAGCATCTGAACGCGCCGCCCGTCGAGACCTCGAGTCTCAAGTGAGGAAACTTTCCGAACGGCTGAATACCCTGTCTTCGACTGTCTTCGCCATGGTGCGCAGCCCGTCCGAGTCACGGTCTCAGGAGCGGCTGATTGCGCCGGCTGCGTCGAGTAGTAGTTTGAGTACTGGGTCTCCGTTGCTGTTGCCGAATAGTCTGAAGGGGACGCCGACGACAAGGGCAAAGTCGCACGTTCCTGCTGTTACGCAGCAGGGGCAGGAGCAGTTGAGTGTTTTTGATGATGATGATGATGAGGAGGAGGAGGAGGAGGAGGAGGAGGAGGAGGAGGAAAAGGACTTTCAGACTCCGATGGAGGTGGTCAAGTACGGGGCTTTTGGGGAGGAGTTGAAGGATCATGGGGTTGTTGGGGAAGAAGGGGGAGATGGGGAGGGGGAGTGGGGAGGGAATTTGGATGGGGATGGGGGTGGGGAGGAGAATAAGAGGAGGAAGGCGGCGAGGACGTTGAGTTTGAGTCAGTTGACTTTGGGGAGGGGAGGGGGGAGGGGGCAGGTTTGATAGGGCACCATGAGCGACATACGACGGCGGCACGACGATTGTTGAGTCATTTCTCAAGGACATTTTGTTTACATACCATCTACACCCTTCTCTGCATTTTGGCATAGCTGGCGGGCATTTCTTTCTTTCTTTCTTTTTCTTCGCAGTGTGTTATTGTTTAAGGCATATATATCATCTTATATCTTTCTTACCGGGTGTGTTTTCGCGGTCATGGGGTGGGGGGAAGTTAATACTGGGTATCAAAGAAAGAGGTTTTGTAGATTTTTTTTTTTTTTTTTTTTTTTTTTTTTGCGTTGGGAGGATGTCTGCGTGTGTTTATGTATAACTAGATACCCCCGTTTCCGGATTTTATATTTAGGATAGGGACAGAGGAGAGCTTTTCTGGTTGGTTGGGAATGTTGAATTGAGGTTTTTATCCTGCACTTTTTCTGGCTCAACTTCTGTGCTGCGCTGTGGTGAAATGGTTCCCTGCCTAATTTGAAGATGCGCGAGGAGCTGATGTTGGGCAAGTGGAAGGAAGTGTAGGTCGTGAATCTCCAACCAACAAGTAAACCCAGGTTTTTAAAAATGGTTTGAAGTTCTGCACATAATGAATAACTTATCATTACATACCCCAATACCCAAGCTACACACACACACACACCCTTCCGCAACCAACCACCAAAACTAACCCTCATCTCCATCCTTTTAAAAAAATCACTCAATCTTGGGGTATCATATTTATATTTCCGCTTCACTGTCTATCCCTGACTGAATTCCCTTATATACTTTCCTTCCCCTTCTCACACACAACAAACAAACAAACATATCCATCCCACAAGCCCCTCCCCCCTCCCACCACCACCACCACCATCATCATCATCATCATCATCGGTCCTCATTTTCCCTCCAAACCACACACACCCAATGAATCAATCTATTCCTCCCCTCCCTTCCCCTCCCTATACGTACCACCTAACCTCAACCCCCCAACGCATTAAAATACTACAAAATAATACAATTCTTCTTGTTGAACCCCCCAAACCCCATTCTTTTGATCGCCTGGCCTGCCCAACCACTGATAGAGAAGATCGAAAAAACCGTAAACGCCTTGCTTGATTGAAAAACAACAACACCATCCTTACGTGACGATGTGAATGCAGAAATGAAACCCTCTGGATGCTACTTCTTATTTTTTGGGGGGCTGGAAAATGCGCAAAACCACTCGATGGGGCGGTTGGCGGGTGGTGGTAAACGGCGGAAAAAGACCAACCATCCGATGGTTGTCATGACCATTCGAAGTGCTGTGATCAAGTGTGTTCGCCTGCCAATCCCTTCCCCCAACAAACAACCCTACTCTCCCCGTCCCACCTCCTCTTGCTCCCAGACCCTTGCGCATTTCCCTTCCCCAAATAAGAGGTCAACAAGACCACTCTCCCCCTCCCCACCCACTACCCACTAGTTCCTGCTTATCCCGTCCCCCCACCTCCCACCAGCAATCCCCATGCGTCGTCCTGCTCTTAACCAGAAAAAAAAATCATCAACAACCCCCCCAAAGGCACTACCTCTGCCCCCCAGCCGGAGGAGGAGGGGAAGCCTGATTAGGCGTAGCCCTAACCTTCAACTTGATAACACTCTTCTTCTTCACCGGCGGGGTCTCAACACTCCCACTCCCATTCCCCGACGACGTCTTCGCAACAGGAGCGTGATGCTGCGGCGCCCCACTAGGCAAAGGCTTCCTCTGCTTCGGCGCAGCAGTCAGCAACCCCGGCGTCCCCGTCCTCATCCCCGGGGCAGGACTAGCCCTCGACGAGCTCGTCGGCGCCGGGCTCCCCCTGCTCAGCAAAATCGGCGTCGACCCACGACCGCCCACCGTAGGGGTACGACCACGCACAGACGACGACGAATGGGCAGAAGACGACACCTTATGAAGTCCGCTACCACCTCCACCACCACCACTGCTGCTGCCAACTCCACCAAGGATTGCAGGGCGCTTAGCCACGATCGTTGAGGAGAAGGACGAGGCTGGTCCGGATCCTGAGGATGATGGTTTGTTGTTGTTGTTGTTGTTGTTGTTGTTGTTGTTGGCCGCAGCTGCAGCCTTGACTTCCCGCATTTGCCGTTTTGTCTTTTCGGGAAGTCGATCCCACTGTGTGAACGGAAGCGTGACGATTTTGCTTGGCTTGCCATTCTCGGTCTTGATCTTCTTTGGTCGGACAAGGTCGTCGGCTTCGTCACTCTTGCGCTTCTTGGCCGAAGGCTTGGGGCGCTTCTCGGCGGGAGGTTTGGCACCGTTTGTGGCTGGTTTTGGAGCAGCAGACGACGGAGCAGGTGGTGGTGTGGCATTCCTTGGGGTAGACGGGTTGCCGAGGAGAACAGAAACACGCTGGACCGCGATAGAGTCGAAAACGACTGAGGCCGACGGGCGTGGTGTGGCTGGGGTATTAACCACTTGAGCCACAGCCGCACGAGGCATGACCGCAATAGAGTCGCTTGGTACGCTGGGTAGGGTGAGCGGACCCGGAGTACCAGGTCTACTAGCGGAAGGTCCACTGAAGGAAGGTTGTCTACTGACAGAGGCACCGCTGAAAGAAGGCTTCGTACTAAGTTTGATCTTCTTGGGTTCTGGTGGTTTGATGACTGGCTCGGGTGGCGGAGGAGGTGGGGGTTCAAGGACAAGCTTCTGTCGAGGCTCGGTGCGGTATTCGGTCGTGAAGCGAATGATGCATTGCTTCTTGGTGACCCGAGAGGGATCTGGTCGCCCATTAACCAATGGAGGAGCATTGATCTCGCGCGTAGCTTTCCAGACCTTGGGATACTTAAAAGTCAAAAGGAGGTTATCCTCCGGCTCGAACATGGCAAAGCAAAGATCTAGAAGGTTGAACTTCTCCTTGGCACTGATCCATGTAGAGTTGACAGCCTTCCAGACAACCAGCTGCAGGTCCTCGTTCCCCTTGAGTTCCTCTTTGAGAGCGGCGAGGGCATTCTGAATACTCTGGTTGCGGTTGGCATCAAGCTTTCTCTGCTGAATTTCGGTCTCGCCCTGCTCGATGACAAAACCGTCGTCCTCGACGATGGCCTGTTGTTGGTCGACCTGCTGGGCCTTGCTCTCACCGAGGGCAATGGCGGCCATGCCCTTGCAGAGAACCTTGAACAACCGGTCTCGGACAAACGGCGAGGGGTCTGTCGAGACGCTGGATAGCAACAGCTTCATTATGGCCGGTTTGGACAGCAGACCGAGCTCAACAAGGCACTCGAAAGCCTTGATGCGGACGAGGTCGATGTTGTCGTCTTGCAGATACTGAATGAACTCGAGCGGGGCGACCGGGATAACCTTGGCCTTCATGAGTCGCATCTTGCACTCCAGAGCGGCGGTCGTCCAGATGTTCTGATAGGATGAGGTCCACTCGTCCATACGGCGATACTTGTCGATTTCCTCAATCGTCTTCTCGATGAAGCGCTTGAACTCCGCGTCCGCTTCATCGTGAACGTTCAACGATGACAGCAGATCACGATCACCATCGACCTTCTTAGGGATCAGGGACGTAGTCAGGGCTTGTAGTAGACACGCCACATAGGGATGATCCGAGTAGTCGTTCTCAGAATTGTCGTTGAAGAGGAGCAAGTCGAGCAAAAAGTTCCGCGCGTCCTTTGAGCACCGGCCGTTCTCCCTCGTCTTCGCAATGGCCGAGACCATAGCACACTGGACGTGATACTGCGCCTTGTCGCTGAAATCATTCGGCATAGGCGGGAAGGTAACCGCCCCGTTCTTCCCGACCATGCGGTCGCAAAAGAAGTGCCGGAAGATCAAGATCAAGTGAGCCTTGCCGATGTAGTTCAGCTCC